>NW_026251256.1:0-583252 GCF_024521655.1 Durotheca rogersii
TACTTTATAATTAAGGATATCCGGAATTTATCGGTTAGGTATCTTACTTTTTAAGGAAGCTTTCCGTTATCGTTTACGAGCTTAGAAAGGCGTTTATAGTTTATAAAATACGTAAAGATCGCCTTAGGATCGTTAATTACGTTACTTCGTTCTAGTTATACGAGTTTACGTTTAACGTTAACTTAGCCTAGTTTATCGGTAATCCTAAAACGGTACTTTAAGGCTATAACGATAACTCTTTAAATCGTTTGATCTTTCGTAACGTCGTTAATACGCTTCTTAATGATTTTAATCGTAATTTATTCGCCGATTTCCTTAATCTTATTATCGTCGCTTATACGGTAGCGGTTAAATAATCGATCTATCCTTTTTAGTTATTAAGTTATATTATATTTATTAAACTTAAGCCTAGGGTAATCGGTAGGGTTAGGGAATCTAATGGTTAGTATTACGATAATCGGGGTAGCTACCGGTATATTCTAACTACTAGAGGTCCCGTTATTATTATTTTAAGATAATACCATAGGAATTAGCGGGATAAGTATAGAACCGCGGGTAAAAGGTAACTAAGTAGGAGTTTTATCGTCGTCCTCCTTTTCTTCGGGCGGATATAAGAACGGAAAGCTAGTATCGACTCTTAAGGTCTTTATTAGTAGTTTAGTCTTTACTACTTCGGGTCCTAACGGCGATTTATTCCGTTTCTTAACTACGGATTCCGTTTAATCTATCGGTACGAGGTATAAAGTAAAAAGGAAGGTAGTAGGAGTCTTATTATTTAATATAAAGGTAAAGATATAATAGCTATTATTTATATCCTAATACTTTTCCTTTAGTATAGGTATATTACTATTTATTATACTATCCCGATCGATAGGGTCTAGGTATTATACGAGCTTCTCTAGTCGGCTAACGCCTAACTAAAGTACGATACGTATTCCCTAGACTAATAATTTAATTATTATAAATAAGTCGACGATAATCCCTCTTATTAAGGTTTAAAACTCCTAACGTATAACCTTCGTTAAAGTAATACGTATAAGGGATAGATCCCGAGTAAAGAATCGCGTTAGATACGATACCGGTTATAGCTATAGGCCGGTTTCGATTTATCGGGGGTTATTTAATGGTATTAACGGTATTACCGCTAAGCGCCGTTTTACGCCTATGTTAATACTTCTCGTTATATTAGTTATTAATTAATAATATAAAGCTAACCTATATATAGGTATACTTATTAGCTCGACTTTAATTCCGTTTCCTTAATTCTTTATATCTACGTAATTTTATTAATATTAATTCCTAGTTTTCTTTAAAACTATCGATTATTAGTAGCTATTAGTTTATTAATTCCTATCTACGCTATTAATATAAATATTTATATTATATCGTATACTATATCGTCGAATCGCTACGCCTAGGTATTTTAAAATGCCTCTAATATAATAAGTTATTAATATCTATATATTTAATTTATATCGATTAATAGGTTTAGAGGGAAAAAGAAGCTATCGTAAGGTCGATTAGGATATAATTATTATTAGCCTTTATCCGTCCTTAGTATTAGTAAAAGAGTAACGGGTCGTATGGGTTATCGTAATTTATATTAAGGCGCTCGTACGTTTTCTATATAGTAAATAAATAACTATAAGGAAGCTATTTTAATCGCTATAAGCTTTATTTACTCGTACGAAATATACTATATTATTAGCGGTTCGAGGAAGCGGTTAGTATCGAAGGCTAAGTACTATCCCTAGTAGCGGTAGTATTACGACGAAAGTTCTCCGGGTTTTACGGGTTCCTTCGTATAATAAATAAATAACCATACGAGGGATATCTTAATCGGTATAAACGCGGTTTAGTCGTCGTATTATATCGTAGTATCGATAATTTATTAGCGTTATAAGTATTAAGGGCTAGGTATTATCCTAGTAGTAGTAGTATCGTTATAAAAGTTCCCGGGCTTATACGTACCTCCCTATAGTAAATAAATAACCATAAGGCGGAATACTTTATTTAACGTAAAACGCGGGCTACTTCGCGGGTTAAATGGCGGCGCCGACGGCGATCGGTATCCTCTAAATCCTAGTAGCGTAATAAAAACTCCGTAAATTAAGGGTTAAGGGATCGAAAAAGTTATAAGGTAATCGCTACTAAAGAGGAGTAAAGCGTACGCGATACTAGAGACCCGGATAGGTTTACTCGAAAGTATACTCTACCGAAGACTATAATACGTACGATGGTCCAGGATAGATAAAACTAGTATCGTTATATTAATCGAGAGGTAAGGAATCTAATATAGTTATCGTATCTTAGCTATGTCCCTTAGTCGTAGAGATATAGTAGTCGCTAGCCCGAAGGTATAAGAGATAAGGAAAGAAAAGGGGTAAAACGCAAAAGTTACTTATTCGACTATAGCGGTACGACGAAGTAACTTAAGCGCCTATAACTAAAATAGATATACTAATCGGAAAACGGCGAATCTAATAATAAAAACGAATCTTTAATTAAGGTAAAAATAATAAAGATAGTAATCTAATTATATAATAAATTAAATAATAAGCATAGCATATCCCGCACTTACGGGAGCTATAGTTACTCTATATAGGTATAAGGCCTATCGTAACGTGTTACGTAATGCATTAAGAGGGCATGTCTTACCGCACCACTACACTACCTCTAGAATATATTATCTAAAGTACTATTTAAACTAGGTATTTAAGAGCTCGTAAGGTATACGAAGATTATAAGCTTAGCTAGGGCTAATATTAATTAAATATACCGCGGCTTTAACGGTTTCCGGCTATAGTTTCTTTAGTAGCCTTACTTTAATCCTTATTTTAATCGATTTAACGATAATAATCTATCTAGTTCTCTTACCTCTACCGGTTAACTCCTTAGTATTAACCGGCGGAAGTTCGAGATTAATGCCTTCTTTTATTACCTAGATCTTATATCTAAACATACCTTTAATACTTATTACTAAACGCTCGTTATCGTAACGTATCTTATAAATTAAGAGTCGGAATTATTTCCGAACCTATCTTTTAAAGAATCGAAGAATTCTTATTACTAATAAACCTTACTTACTTTCTAGGGTCTTAACCTATAATATTCCGCTAAATTTATCCCTAATTACGATAAGCTACTTAGATCCGTCGTAACCTTCCGGGTAATTAAATAAATCCTAGTATACCTTCTAAAAAAAACGTAGCGAGCGATATATTAATAAACGGCGCGAGATTACTCTCTTACCTATCGCTTAACTATAATACTCGTACTTAATTATAGGTATACCGTTAATCTTAACGTTCCGGGCGTTTTTAACGAAGGCTCTAAGCGCCTTAGGATTAAAATACCCTACTCGCTAGTACTAGAGTACCTCGGAATCTTCTCTCGGTTTAGTAATATCTTTCGATCTTCTCTACCGGACGTTTCTCTCCGGGAAATAAGGTATTATTACGATCGACGCTACGCTACGTAAAATACTCGATAGTATTATAAATAATATCATAAGTAGGACTTACGAGTAAGAAGAGAATTACTTAAATTCGAAAAAGACTAGGTTAAAGCGTCGCTCTAGCTTCCTTACTATAGTACTTTTCTCGAGGGTTCCATTCCTTAAAGTATAATTTAAACCGTAAAACTAAATACCTATATTACGAAGTTTCGCCTTAGAGATAATATTAACGTAGAAATCTTTAATAAGTACGACGTCCTTAAGCTTTAGATTAAAGGTAGGCTTATTAAATTAATCTAAGATATACTTCTCGATAATCTTACGACCCGTATTAATAATAGGAAAGCTTATGGTACTAGCTTCGACCGTTTATCCGTCTCTAGCGGGAACGAACGACCCCTTTATTAAAAGATTACGATTATTAACCAGGTAAATTACTCTATAGTTATCGAAAACGGTACTTTCCGATAGTAGGTATCGGACTAAGTCCATAGTAAAATAGATCCTAATCTAGGTAAATAGGTATATAATACGTAGGTCGATTATTATTACGCTAATATTAATTAGTTAGGTAGTAGCGTTATTTCCTCTCCCGTTCCCGGAGCGATTATTAGGTATATTATTTATAGGAACGTCCTACCCCTAGCGGTTAATTTAGTTTCGGAGCTTAGCGTATTTAGGTAAGTCGTATTTAGCTTTAATTTTTCGTATAATATTAACCGGAATCGGCTTTAAGTTACGTATAGTTTAATTAGTAACGGACTTTTATAGGATTCCATAAGAACGAGCTACTTATAAGTATAGTTTACCTCTAGACTTATAAGGGTATTCGTAGCTCGTTAGTTTTCCTTAGCCGCTATTATTAGCTAATTTCGCTTCTAAAATCGGTTCTTAGTAGGCTATTACGAAAATTCTATAACCTAATTTACCTTTCTACTTATTCTCGGTAGCGAAAACGTTAAATACGATACCTAATTACTTAAGGGTCTTTAGTTACTCGCCGAATTTATTAGCTTTAATAAAAGCGATTAATACCCGTATAACCTAGTCGACTACGATCTTAGCCTTAACTACTTCGAAGAAATCCTTTGCTCCTATAACGCCCTTAATTTCGTTAATATAATAAACGCGAACGCGAAGGAAGGCGTATTACTATATAACGTAAAACTACTCGGGATTATAAGTACCTACCTTTATTCTTTAAAGTATCTTACGGTATTCTCGCCTAACGAGCGTCTTAATAGCGGCTTCGGTAGGAGTAATTTACTTACGGAAGATCTTTACGAGATTTTAAATAATCGGGTTAAGGTTTAGGAATTATATCTCTATATTAGCTACCTTAAGAAAACCTACCGAAATAAATGCGAGAATTTAGCTATAAAGGACCTTATATTACTTACTAATAACTATAACCTAAGCCTCGATCGTTATTTACTAGGAAACGAACTTATTATACGCTACCGTTTATTACTCTCGAATTCGTACCTTAGGCCTTAGTAATTAATTTCCTCGGTCTTCGGTTAGGGTTAACGCCTATTCGTAAACGGCTTTCTTATAATTTTCTTTAAGGAGTTCGTTCTCTTAAGTAATATACTCCTTAAAAATACCTACTACGACTCGAGTAGCGTTAAACTTAACTCCATCTAGATTAACGTCCTTCTAGATACCGAACTAAGTAGCTATCGATTTAAGAGTTAGGAACTACCGTAGCTATTTATCGTAAGCTCGTAAGTAAACGTTAACTAAAATCTTATCCAGGGAGAATTCGGACGTATTAATCGTTATAGCGAAATAAATAAGCGACTATCTAAAGCTAAATACGAAAGTAAAGTACCGGTTTAGAAATAAGAAGGAAATATAATCGTAAGGTCTAAGAGATAAATAAATATATTACTTACTTACGCTAGAATAACCTAAGTAATAATAGCTCCTTAGAAGTACCCCGGGCTTATAACTATTACGTAACTAGCGAGAACTAAGCTTAGGTTAATAAGTTATTCGTAAAGAAAGTAATAAAATAAGGGTAAGAAGGGGTATATTAACTAACTAGAAAAGAAGGAAAGCTACTAGAGAATATAGAGCGATCTATAGGTATATATAGTAGTACTTAGCTAGCTTAGGTAAGCTAGGTGGTTCCTACTAGGGGTACATGCCTACGTAACATAAGATTAACTTAAAGGAAGAAGCTGATAGGTTCTCTTCTTTAACTAGCTGTTGCGTAAAACGTAGACGCCTACGATACGCTTTGCGGTATGTAAGCATATAAGGGCTGGTTCAATTGCTACGTAACACTAGCTTAATAGCTACTTTAATTCTCGCAATTAATCCCCCTGTAGCTAGGCGAAGCCGTAAAGGCATTCCCGCTTTCCACGATATGACATGCCATATATTCTTATGGTAGATAGCCGAAGAAAATCAACAACAGCGTTTCATGGCCATCCTAGCTCGCACCTGTTGAGGTTGCGCATCCCGCATCTGCCGAACCTTTTGACTCTCTCATCGCAATCCTGCTCTTTCAACCTATTCCACTAGTCAATTCCTGGACAACGGGCTTCCACCGCGAATATGAGCTTTTCCCCTCCTTCTACCCCTCCATCAAGGGCCCCAAAAAAGGACGAGCGGAGATTCAGATCCATTACCTCACCCTGTGAGTGGGTAGAAGATTATCACCCAGGTGGTTATCATCCAATCCTTCTTGGTGACGTCTTTAACAATGGCCAATACAAGGTCATTCGGAAGCTCGGTGAGGGGTCCTATTCAACAGTCTGGTTAGGGCGTGACCTGAGGTGAGTCTATCTTCCATGCCGTCTGCCGCGATGCTATACCTAGATTGTAGTTATTCATTTCTTTTTAGCAATAATAGATATGTCGCCCTCAAGTTTCTTGTCTCGGAAATCTCGAGACCGACTGAGCTACGAATCTTACGACACATTACAAAAGTCGCACCAGTGGAGGCGTCCCTATATATCACACAGCTACTTAGCGAATTCCAGCACCACGGCCCTAATGGGATTCACAATTGCTTAGTATTCGAGCCCATGGGTCCGAGTGTAAACACCATGGTCGAGGAGCTGCCTCAATTCAAACCCCGTAAGTGGGACATGAAGGTCCGCTATCCACCTCAGATGGCAAAGAGCATCCTCAAGCAGTCCTTGCTAGCCCTGGCATTCCTTCATGAGAATGGTATCGCCCATGGCGACCTCCAGCCGGGAAATATGCTTTTTACTCTCAACGATATCGACTCAAAGCCAGAGGATATAATCCAGCAGGAGGAAGATGAGCTAGCCGAGTCAATATCGCCCCCGGTACAGAGGCTAGACGGCAAAGAAGACAAGTGGGCCCCGCGATATCTCTGTATGGCGCAACCGCTAGTGCCCTACACCAACTATACGGAAGGCTTCAAGATCAAATTATCCGATATGGGTGGTGGTTAGTATCACCTAAAATGCGTACCTGCGCTTTTTGTTCCTTTCAAAGATATACCTAATAACCCGAAACAGCATATTTCTTCACGGATCCGCCGGCACGGCTTGTCACTCCCCTCGGCCTTCGGGCACCCGAGTTGATTCTTACTGGGGCTGTTAACAAGACCCTTGATGTTTGGAGTTTCGGCTGCCTTATCTTCGAGCTTATCACTGGGTATCCCCTCTTCTGCGTACCGGGATCCAAGTATGAAGATGATAACCACCTCCTCTCCCTCATTGCCCGGCTCGGCCCCCTGCCCGACGAACTCTTCAACAGTTGGAAGACATCTTCGCTATACTTCACGCCCGAGAAAAAGCTCTTTAATTGTCGCCTCGGAGGGGTTGCGGACGGGCGTGAGCCGCTCATGGAGGAGCAGACATCCATGGAGGAGTGGTTCGATGAAGCAGGTCCTGATCTCGACGAGGAGGAGGCGCGCAATGTAAAGGCGCTTATACGACGGATTTTACAGTACGATCCTGCGGAGAGGCCTTCACCTGCAGAACTTCTGACCGATCCGTGGTTTTACGAGATTGAGGCTGAGAGCAGTTTATAGGCAATCAGCTAGTACATATAATTCTACGTAGCATTGATCGCCTCGGACTTTTGACGCTGATAATGAAACTCTTCATCTGTCGTAACTAAGTGAGATAAATACTCTGCTCGTTATAGCTTGCGCTAACCATTGTAGTAGGAAAACTAGAGTCACGAGTTGTGCCTCGTTGACGAGGTGGTGGCATTCAAAAGGTGATAACGTAAGAGGGCCACATCTGGACTCAGTAATATGATAAGAGGTTTCTACAGTTTGGGATTATTGATGTACATTATTCAAGCACAGTAAAGGTCGGGACAGAGAGCATCAAAGAAAGCTGGGCACAACTATTAGTACTGCGAGGTACGAAAGACTAACTAGAGCATACTGTGAGTGTTATAATATTGTAACCCTTATTTAGAGTTAGGCTTCTTCGCTATCTATACATGCCTAGTTTCAAGTATTGATATAATTTTAATAGAAAGTTAAGCTAGTACCTCTCTATAAGCTACCTCTTTACAAATTAAGCTTTTTATCTATATTTATATATAAATAAATTCTCTCTTTAAAAAAATAGAAAACTTTTCGATTTCCTTATATAGTTAATTTTAATAATATATAAATTATACATAGTTTATAAAAAGGTTAGTTTATAAGAGAATATATTAATTAAAAACTTTTTCACTTAGTTAAATGTAATTTTTATATAATATTAAAAATTTTTATAATAAGTTAAAAATTTATATATAGAAACTTAAACTTTATAATTTATAATTTAATTATACTTAAAACTTTTAAGTTTATATATTTTAATATACAGTATATAATATTATTATAACAGATTATTTTCGTAAAGGCAACGTTTATTTAAAATCAAATTGTTTTAAAGCGATAGTAAACCTATCTAATAATTAAAACGATGCTAAGAGCTCGGCTTAGATTTACTTATTCTATGCTTACTCTATGCTACCTTAAGCTTAGGTTAAAGCAGCCATGGCTTAGGCCCCGCACCCGATACGGATTTAGAAGCAAAGACCTATCAGTGGTGACTACTAAAGCAGGCAAACGAGCAGGCAGCTTAAGCACCTTGGCGAGCTACATCCGCGAAAAACAACCGAACACAGCATCTCCAGGTTAGCTCTATATTAGCTTAACCTATTTTTTACAACCAAGAGCACTCTACGACCTTCAAGACTCTGTCCCTTTCGCGAAAGGATAGATACCTAGTCTTCACATCGCACGCTCCGCCATGGCAGAGCCAGACGTCGCAACCAAGGCTCCCGAGTACGATGCTCAGGAAACCGCCATTCCGGGCGATACACCCACGCACACGGGTCCTGGGATGGGCGAACACTGCACAACTGACAGGCCGACTCGTAAGTGCTCGCCGGGATGGCCGGTCAGCCGCTAGGACCAAGCGAGTGTTGACGACTACTGCACAGCTGCTGGCCTAACTCCGAAGGGGGAACTCAGGAAGCTGGGCGGAGTGGATGTCAGTGTCCCAACAATAACGGCTTATCGCCAACTTGATATAGAGGCATATTGATACTCCGGTAGGTCTACCTCACGAAGCCAGAGGGGTACCCGGCAGACCCCTCCAAACTCCTGCTCCTCTTGACAGGCGGAACGGGCCTTAAATCGACAAATAATCAGATACAAGCAGACCAGTATGCAGACGAGGGCTTGTGAGTACGCCCCAGGGGGGCTCTCGATCACCGAGACAATAGCAGCAGCTAATCTCTGATGCCGCAGCGTTGTTGTAATGCCGGACCTCTTCGAGGGCGACCCTGCGCCGAACTCCTCCACAGCCCCGGGTATCGAGACCCATGGATCCTCGTTGCTTGACGTGTTTAAACTCAAGGCCGTCGAAACGGCGAAGTCGTTCCTAATCGATATGTGGTTGGCGCGGCACACTGAGGAAAAAGTCATGCCTTTACTAGAGAAGGTTATCGACGCATGCAATGGCGAGTTCGCCGACGCGGTGGGCAACGGGGGCGGGATCTACGCGATAGGCTACTGTTTCGGTGGACGGTATGTCCTGTTGCTAGCGAGCAAGCGCAGCTCTGTTCATACCGGTTGGGGCCGCACCCAAAATCATGCTGAAGGGGAGGCGGACGCTGGAGCCAGCCTCCCAGACGAGAAGGGACCGTATATCAAGGCCGGTGCCCTGGCGCACGCGACATTAGTATCGCCAGACGATTTCCAGGGCTTGCAAGTTCCGGTGAGCCTGGTCTGCGTGGAAGACGACCCGTTATTTCCCGATGATATCCGAGAAGCTGGGGAAGGTATAATGTCGAAGGAGAGCGTAGAGCACGAAGTTCAGGTCTATCCTGGCGTTCCCCATGGTAAGACAAACGTGGAACTTGAAGCAAGTGGCTATACGTTAACTAATCTTAGGTTTTGCCGTGGTTGGAGACTACGACGATGCACACATAAAGGACGCGCAGGCGACGGCTTTTGAGCAGATGTTGAAGTGGGTCAAGGGGCATTGACGAAGAGAGTTGACGGGGCAGGGCTCCTGATGATCGTAGAATTTGTATATTGGTCGAATGAACCATGGACCAGTTGATGGTTTTGGAGCCATGCCATCGGGCAGGGTTTGCCATGAACGCCTAGTCAGGCTCCAGAAGACCTTGCATGCCCGCTCTACGGGACAGTGCAAATGATCTTCCCCATAGTTTTGTTTTCCTCTAGAAGCTGATGAGCCTTGACGATATCCTCCATGGGGAGGACAGTGTCAATCAGGACCTTCAGCTTCCCGCTCTCGATCTGAGGGATGTATACGGCAAGCCTATCCCTAAGCCGGCCTTGGTACTCGAGATCCCTACTACGCAAGGTACTGCCCTCGAGCCGGATGCGCTTGTATAGCAGCAAGGCACAATCTACACCGTCGAGCTTCGTTCCGCCTAGTAGGGCGAGCATAACCCACCTTGCGTCCCACGCGGCGACCGTAAGATTTTTCTGGAAATAACTGGCGCCGATAAAGTCTATAATCAGATCTACACCCCTGCCGCCGGTCGCATCCAGGATCTCCTTCGCCCAGTCCTGCGTCTTGTAGTTGAAGGCCTTGGTAACGCCGAGTTCTCGCTCGATGAACCGGCACTTCTCATCCGTACCCGCGGTAGCGTAGATGGCGCTCGCGCCGCTCTCCCGACTCAGTTGGATGCCCGCAATACTGACGCCGCTGGCGCCGGCATGCCACAGGACCGTCTTCCCCGGCGCGAAGTCGCCAACCAAGTGCAGCGCCTGGGTAGCTGTGATCCATACCTCTGGGATACCGGCCGCCGTCTCCCACGTTAGGCCGTCCGGCTTACGCAAGAGCATCCTGGAGTTCACGACGATGTACTCGGCGTAAGCACCGCCATATGCCAAGCCGAAAACGGCATCGCCGACTCGAAAGTCACCGTGGGAACCAGGCCCGAACGATTCGATGGTGCCGCTGAACTCGACGCCGAGCGTCGAAGGGGCCTGCGGTGGCATGGGGTATCTCCCCTCACGCTGGATGAGATCCATACGATTCAGCCCGAAGGCTCTGACGCGGACTAAGGCCTGGCCTTCCTCGGGTTCGGGCTTCGGCGTCTGCGAGTTGATGAATAGCGAGGTGGCAGGCCCTTTGCCGCCCCTGATGTCTAAACCAAGGCATTATTAGTGGAATACGGGACGGGACAGATGTGGTGCGTTATAAATCTAGCACCCGCATACCAACAGCTTTCATTACGTCCCCCATTCTGAGCGAGAGCAGGCAGCTTTAGAAGCTCTGCTAGTTCTGGAGGGTAGCAATTGCGCAGATCTATATAGAGTCCGTGGACTGGTTGTCGGTATAGCGGCAGCACCGTTTTCACCTGAAGGCCTAGGTCCTTTACGAGGAACGAGGGGAAGCGTTGCTTTGAAATCAAACGGTTGGAATACGGCAGATGCCCATACACCACCTTCCTTCCTCCAGGGCCTTACGTGTAGTCGCCTAGCCGATGCTAGTAGGCCTATTTCTATGCATGTATGCACAATACCGCCCAGGTCGTCAGGATTTTGCAGAGCACCCTCCCCTCCTCCATATGCCTTCCTCTAGGCAGCTGCTGACGCGTGCGACCACTTCCGGGTACGTGCATAGCGTGCATAGCGCGTCCCAATCTGTGTAAAGCGATCATGTTCGCATGTTGCTTCGCGTCCTCTGAACGGACTCGCGGCATATCAGAGTTGCGCGCGTTGCTCTCCCTCCTACTCAACATTGTGAACATTCCAGGCGCACGTCATCCCCACACCCCTACTCATAGGCTGTCCCTGGTCGAGTTCGATGGCTATTGAACTACGCGCGTGGATTTTCCAGGAGCGTGGCTCAGGATGCTGCGTCTATCGTAGGACAGACAAATCGCTCTGGAATGATGATATCGACACTCGTGCGAGATACAGAATTGGCGACTTCGAATAAGATGGCAGTTAGAGCGCCTAGAACATTCCAGGCTTAGATTAATGCGTACACGTAGAACAATCAATCGGGCCTGTCAGCAGCAAGTATATACGTTGCTCTCCTCCTCGCGCTTCCCCCTCGCGCCGTCTCGCAGCTCTTATCGATTGCTGGTCCCATTGAGACCAAAGTGGTGCGCGCGAGACGGAACACAAACCCCGCCATCCCAATAAAACATGGCATTAAACATGATCTCGTATGGATTTATTGCCGCCGACCGTAGCTACGTCGACGATCCCTGGCTTCTATCGTCTGTGTGGGAATGGCGGGAAATTAGGTAGCCCTACGGAACCAACAAGATTCGCATGCCCCGTACTACGTGCACGCATAGCCGACTGGGCATCCAGCAACTCCAGAATATCACACGTGAGCTGCCGAGAGGCTCCATGGCCGAGCCCAGCTGTATACTATGTGTGCATACTAAGCGTTGTTATATACGGAACATGCACAGTCTTAGATAGCTCCATGGTGGTGATCAGCTGCAACTTGACCTACCCAGTTCCACGGTATGCCCGTATCACGTCAGTGTAATGTAGACTGGATGAAGTCGAGTTCCAAGAGTGTACGCTGCACAGCAAAGGGAAGAGAAAGTGTATGGATGTCAGGAAGCGAAATATTGAAAGTTGGTTCAATGTCTTTACCATATATATAATAGGTATGCCGAGTTAGACCGCGGGGACTATGCTATACTACAAAGCAAACAGAGTGCTGGCATCACACCCAAATACTATCCCAACCTAAGTAGTACACAGGACAACACAGCTGCCGAATATATCCAAGACAAAGTGGATTGGATCAGAGATTCGGCCCCAGTGCCCCGACGGTGGCATTGCCTTTCTAGATATATATAAACCCTTGGTAAGATCGATCACGTCGTCGGGAGTGGTTGTGGAACCAAATCCACACCGATCGAGCTTCTCGTCCCAAGGTGCTCGGCGCGATTACGCTCGGTTAGCGCAGCTTGAAGAAATCCAAGCCCTAGCGTAAGCTCGATACGAAGCATGAAATGACAGGTATACGGAGGAGTGGTTGGGTGTCACGGATCGCATAAGCTTATAGCATAATGATAAACGACGGGACATGTTAGGGTTGACTATCTATGAGGCATGCATTGGGCAGTATGAATTCCTTGCCTTATCCGGTCGCTGGTTAGCCTATCGACACGAGGAAAGCAAATTTGCGGCAAGGGATATTATGGTCCGATAGAATCCTTACCCATTTACCCATCTACCAAATCCGGGCATAGCAGGTAGCAGTGGGTACCTGGTTGCGGGTAGATGTACGTGTACGCGCACACCGGCCTTTCTCCGTATTCATCCAGGCAGCAGATAATTACCCAGATACGCGGTAGATGCTACGTGGTATGTAGGTAGGCATGTATATGTATGTATGTGTGTGCATATGCATGTAGGTACAACAACTTCCAGAAGACCCCAAGGAACGCTGGTAATTCTGCACAAAGCCAAGCGAGCCAATCTCGATTCTAGAGTTGGCAGAACGGGTGTCGGCTAGGGAGACAAAGTCAGGGGCTGGCCCCGGTCCTAAAGCCTGAGGAGCCTGGACGAAGACGACCGGAGTCTGCGTGCGGTGCATATCAGCTTGGGTAAGAGACAGTTCATCGGCCACAACGTACCATGGAGCGAAAGAGAGGAAAGGAGACGGAGATGACGAGGGGGAGGGGGCCAGGAAGACTAGTCAGATATTCTGTCTCCTATTCCTCGAAGCAGGCTTAAGGCGGCGTCGGCGCTTTGCCCTGATCAGGCGGCCAGAACTGGATTCAACTATCGCATAAAAGAGCTAGGTACATCCAACCAGCCACTAACCGCCTACGGCTGGAGCTCTCGCTGTTTTTACTTCCCAGATTGGTCCGGAATTCGAAACCTGGGAGGACCCAACGGACGTTTCCCCCAACTTGCCTCATCCATGTACCTCGTTAATGCGTTTTGCAAAGCTCACGTACGGGAATTTGATAGCACGCATCCTCTATCTAGCCGTGGTACATTAGGTAAAACCTACCTACCTAGGTAAGTACCTAGCCTGATATGTGATGAGTGATGGGCATAGGGGCAACGGAACGGGCGCCTCTCTTCCTGGCGCGCAACAGACCGGGATTGGTTCCTGCGAGGTACGCTGTCAGCTCGGCTGCTGTCAGCTCACGCTTCATTCGCAGGTTCCTGCAGAAGCGCAATCTGTTCCTGCGTCGACCTAGAGGTGAGAACCTGATGGGCTGTGTTTGCCGTCGGGAGAGGGAACGGAGCGCGCACGGTAACGTGGGCGTCAAGAACACACGTACTAGGGCGTAAACAGAGGTACTCTCTGCGGACGTCGACCTGACCGGCGTGCCCGGTAATCTTGTCAAGAATTCGGCCGTACTCATAGATACGTAGTACCTCCAGGCGGGAACGGGCAGGCATGTATGTAGGTACGCGTGGTAGGGAGGCATGTAACGTGGTGGGCTTTATCGCTCGTCGCAGCTCGAATCTTGGAGCCGTAGATCCAGCCGCGGCGTCGACGCAACCGTCCAACGCTCGGCGCATTTCCCTTTCCCACGCCTGATTATGTGCGGCGCCATCAACCCGAGGTCGCTCGCACATGGGACACACGTCCGCCTGTAGTATACGCCTACACATGGGATGTGTGCGGCGACGAGCTGGAGTACCTCCTACGGGAGAGGCAGGTCGGGGAAGATGTGAAGCAGGTCGAGGGAGATGTACCCGATATCGTCGCCGGATAAAAAGCCTATTGCGCTGTTTTGGGATCAGAGAATAGAAACTGCGCTAGTGGCGTTCCAATTTCCGCATGGCAAGACTCGCTGGTTTCTCTGCTGCTTACCCAGCCTTACCCCTGGCAGAGCGTGAGTTGTTCCTTGCAGATTGCCTACTACAGCGCAGCGAAACCCTTCTTCCTATCTTGCGGTATGGAATTCTGGCGGCACCGCCTGTGGACCCAACCCCAGCTCGCATCATCCAACAGAAGAATCCAAAATAGTTCCGCGCTATTGCCCCCCCTCTCTCTCTCTCCGAGACCCATCTCGTGTTCTTGTTATGCGTGTTATGCTACCCGATTCATCAGACACGCTGCCGCATTCAGCCATGCTGGAATCCCCGATGGGGTTCTCGACGCCCGGTCTGTCTCTAGCGGCAGCCCCAATGACTGCGTTATCACCGAGGCTGTGAGAAACAACTTCATTTTCCGGGTCTTCTGTTTTTGTTTTTAGATGCTTACCGCCGACCGTGTTATGAGCGGTGTCCACATCGCCTCACTACCGCGGCGAAAGCGGGATGGGGAGGCGTGGACATACCCCCTTTTTCGGGAGGATTTGGCGCCCATCACGTACAACAAAGCAACTTCTCTCTCCCCTGAAGACCCGATGGGGCTAAGGACTCAGATACATCGGCTTTTTTTTTTTTTTCTGAACACGATATTTTCTCGGTCATGATTGGGCAGCAAAGCGAGATAAACTGTGGGCAAAGAGAAAATATGGACCATGTCTTGATGGAGACAATGTTGACCCTGGCAGTCCTAGCGCCACGGCCCCATCATCTACATACGACCCAAGTCGAGCCAGGGGTAAGGGAGAAAGACTTACCAGCACGCCCAGGTTGCGCGCTGCCGGAAGCGAACCTCCTCTCCCCCCCCATGCTGCTCGTCTTGTATATAAATCGAGTCTTCCAAGGAGGACTCTGTCAATCTTTTCTCTCTTCCCTCCTCACCCGCACATTCGCTGTAATTCGCACCCTGACTTTTCAGTCAATTTCATTCGTTATTTCAGCATACCTAATTACCCCTCCCGCTCTACCTAATAATCCTCAACCACGACCACTCTCCTTACGAGATCCCCGTAATACCAGACAACTCAGTCAAAATGAAGTTCACCGTTGCTGCTATTGCTTTCGCCGCTGGCGCTTCCGCCACCTACCCCGTCGCCTCGAGCTCCCCGGTCGACAGCTACCCCGTCGTCTCCAGCTCCTCCGTCGACAGCTACCCCGTCGTCTCGAGCTCGTCCGCTGCCAGCTACCCGGCTGCTAGCTCGTCCGTAGCCAGCTCTTCTCCTGTGGTCACCTACCCGGTCCCCACTAGCGAGGCTGTCTCCAGCCCTGCTGGCTACCCCTCTGCCAACGCCACCAAGTACACCACCGAGGTCGTTACCTCGTACGAGACGTACTGCCCTGGCCCCACCCAGATCACCTACGGCACCAAGACCTACACCGTCACCGAGGTAAGATTCTCGAGTATTTAAGTTTTAGTATCATAAAAGCTAACAAGACTGCAGCCCACCACTCTGACCATCACCGACTGCCCTTGCACGATTAGCAAGCCCATCTTCGTGACCTCGTCCGTCTCCTGTGTTGCCTGGTAAGATGCCAGTTTAAAGATGAGTTAATGAGCTAACACAACCACAGCTCCGCGGCCCCTCCTCCCCCGGTCTACCCGACCAGCGTCCCAGTTGTCCCAGTTGTCCCCACCAGCTACACCAACAAGACCATCCCGGCTACCACCCCCAGCACGGTCTACCCCACGGGCGGCGTTCCCGCCACCTCCGTCCCGTCGACGCCCATCCCCACGGCTGGCGCTGCCAAGGTCGCCGTTGGCCTCGCTGGCCTGCTCGGTCTCGCTGTTGCCGCCCTATAGATCGGCTGCTAGCTTCGCATTCACGTCTGACCTACGATTCTCCTTTGTTCGATAGTACCTAATCCTTGGGGATCGAGAGGGATGTTTGCAACGCTCATGACGGGAAGCAGACCGGAGTTGTGATGGGAGGTTGGGAGTGTTTTAGACAGGGACTAATGGCATACGGTATTCTGCATTGCGCTTTGGAGTTGCGACAGCCACGCGTGCAGGAAATCACTTTGATTCTTGTAATTTCTTGACTTGGTGTTTCGGACAGAGCCATTTCCCTGCGGGGGTATGTGTGAGGTCTAAGGCCAAGTTGGAATGGTCGTGGGGGTTTGGTTTACGAAAAGCTTCTTCTGCCGGTATTCGAAGGAGAGCTTGGTCGGTATCGGACCTCTGACAGAATCCAACCATTTCAACCACTTGTCTCATCGCCCAAGAAGTTTTCGCTCTTCGTGCCCCTGCTTCCTGTTGACTTCAGCGCGCTCACGTTCCCAAGTCGACAGCACAGTTTTAATCCTCGGCAATCGTTGCAGGTTTTTTGGTCCCTTCGCTGGATGTTTTATTGGTCTCTGGAAATATCACCGTGTTTGCGAGGTATTGTACTATAGTTCAATTGCAGCGCAGACATGGCCGGGAGGCTAAGTTTTGGTCCGGCAACAGCCCGTCTCTCGATCTTGCGTGAATGCGTAGTGTAGCAGTGTTATCTGAGTAACCTGGTCTCGATGGAGTGGCCAGACTTTTCTCCTGTCGTGTCCCGGACTGCTGGTGGCCTCGCGGTGTTCCTCCGGATCTTTCAAGCGCCCCCTTCCCAAAGAAGCTAGTGGCGTCCAGTGGGTGTCTCCCTATCTCCCCGCTTATCGCTTGGTTCATTTCTCTCCCGTCCAATCCCATTCCGTAGTTACTTACTCGCTTTACCCCGTCACAAGTGGGTCGAATTTACCCCGTACCAACTCCGTAAGGTGAACTCCTTACGTATTGTGGCTGTGTAAGGCCCACGGCCGGAAAATACGTGCAAAAAAACGCCCATGTTAATCGCCGAGCGATCCGCTCAAGCCGACCCAAGAGTTGCCTGCCCCCATGCGTTGCCTGTAATCTGGCGTGGACGCAACATCTATTAGAGGCAGCGATAAACATGCTCTTCGGAGCTTCATTGGCTGGCGACGCATCAACGGACCAGCAATTTGAAACAGCAAATCCTCGCTCGGTGTTGGTTGTGTATGTGTATTTTCGTTGTCCGTACGTATATGCATAGGCCGGACTCGAGGAACGCCATGTCTCTCCTCCATATCTCTCTTTCTCTTCTCCTTTCTTTCTTTTTTGCTTCGCCTCCACAACCTTGCCGGGCGTGGAATGAGTTTTCCACATCTTTATTGGCTCTCCCCACAAATGCGTTGCGAGGTATTGACACGGAATTGTCCGCCATTGCAACATTGCAACATTGCTTTATTGTCTCATCCGAACGCGAACCCATTCGCGTGAGCCTGCCTAGAACGTAGGGGCATGTCAAGTACCTCTCGCAACTGACCGGTAATCAAAAACCAGCAGCCACTTTAGGTACCCACGATTGATCCAACTCCGAGTTACCCGGTATCTAGGTAGGCAAGTGCCTTCTCAATCAGCAAGTACATCTGAACAGGCAGGTACGTTAAAGGTATGTAGCTAGGCACCTCGTAAAGGCCTGCCATTTATGGGCCGAAGGATTAGCACACCCCCTTAGTATATATATGCATATGCATGTATGTATATATGTATGATATATATATATATATATATATATATATATATATATTTTTTTTTTCTTTTCAACTGGTTATCGTATGCTGATTCTGCCCTCCCTCCGACTCACCCCGTAATACTGGAAAACCGACCACTTGGCGTTGGGTGGGTTGGTGCGTGTCGAGACAGCAATGCTACACCGCATCCATCAGTACTACGGTGTAAATGATCCTCCCGAGTAACCTGGTTTCCCATCGGCGGTTAAAACTCGGGTAACAACAGCATTGTACAACTTCTTCGGCTACGTCTACGCGCAACGGCCAAGGTTGGTCCCCCTTCTCGACGAGGTGCTTGTGCTGAGCGAAAAGAGCCGTCATTCTCTATATCCCGCCGAGTCGCCATCCTCTATACCTATCTCCCTGACTATGTCTCCCACAGACTGTTGAGGGTGACACCTGGGTATACGCGACACAGCACCCAAGGTAGGCGTAGTCTGCATATATCCTTCGCCGTACATCCCTCCAGATCATACGTAGCCGATTCCTGGAGACGGCAGGTAGCCGCGGCGGTGTAGCACCACGGCGTCACTTCTGCCAGCTTATAGGCGTTGGATGAGATCGTCCTCGCCGATCTCTGCCGCCTTGTCAAGGCGTGATTCAGAAGTGTAGTCGATTGCTCGGGAGCCCATAATTGGCCTTGCCCTGCTCTCCAACTCGGGGTGACACCCGGCGACTGGTATGGATCAGAACAGCTAAGGAGCCGACATCATCATGTGTTCCCAGTAGACCGACCTATTTACCCCTCAAGGCTCCCCAGGCAAATCTCCGCCGTCAAATCTTTGACTTTGTTGGCAGGCAGACTGAGCACCTGGTGTAACGCCTCGCCCCCTCGAGAGTAGAAAGCTACCCAAGCATCATGTCAGAGGTTGACCGTACATCGACGGCAGACCCGTCAGCCGGCGGGGAAAAGCCAACTGGGAATTCTCCGTCTGGAGCTGTCGGCGTCGGTCCCCCACTCGAGCAGGTCGACGGCAGCGACCCGGACGAGGCCCTAAAGCTCGTAGCCGCTCGCCAGGGCGAGGCCATCGTTTGGACGCCCAAGGAGGAGAGAAGGCTGCTCCGGAAGATCGATCGCCACTTGATGCCCTTCCTATGTATCGTCTATGGGCTGAATTATTTGGACAAGACTACCTTGTCCTATGCTTCCGTCATGGGGATCAAGGTGAGATTCGCCCCGCCGAGAACCGCAGATAGTCCGTGCTAATCTTGCCGTGCCTAGACGGATATCCATCTCGTAGGTAAGGCACTCGGGGTTTGTGGCGAGGCGCCAATGTGTCTGTCGTTCTCTTCTAACTAGCCTCGTGCCATACGTCTTCCAAAGGCCAGGACTACTCTGTGAGAAACTCTCCACCCATCACGGCTACCCTGTGACTCTCCAGTCTCAGACAGAGGAGTACCGAAACAAATGTTGATATCTGATCTAGTGGATAGCGTCGATGTTCTATTTCGGGTATCTCGTCTGGGAATGGCCGACAAACCGCCTTCTCCAGCGACTCCCGTTGGCGAAGTACTCGGCGTTCAACGTGATCATGTGGGGCCTGATGCTCTGCTGTCTGGCGGCTGTGAAAGACTTCAAGGGCGCGATGGTGGTGCGGTTCTTCCTCGGCGTATTCGAGGCTGCCGTCAGCCCGGGATTCGCCCTTTTCACATCTCAGTGGTATACCAAAAAGGAGCAGGGGATGAGGGTGGCATGGTGGTTTAGTTTCAACGGCTGGGGTCAAATAGTAGGAGGCTTCGTCGCGTACGGAATCGCCGTGAGGACAGAACGCCATCCCATCCTCGTCAAGTCGTGGCAACTGGTTTTCCTCGTCACCGGCTTCTTCACAGCCTTTATGGGCGTGTTGTTCCTCTGTTTCATGCCGGACAACCAACTGAACGCCCGGTTCCTGACGCAAGAGGAGCGGGTGATGGCCGTCGAACGTATCCGCGTGAACCAGCAGGGCGTAGGCAACAAGCACTTTAAATGGTATCAGTGTCGGGAGGCGCTTACAGACCCTATGATCTGGGCTTTCGCCCTCTATAGCCTTATTTCCTCCATCCCCAATGGTGAGTTGCCAGGGAACCAGCATCCAAATTTGTGGCATATTAATTGACACACGTCGCCAGGCGGAATGTCGAATTACTTCTCGCAACTCATTGTCTCGTTCGGATTCTCGGAAACCCAATCTCTTCTCTTGGGAGCTCCTGGTGGCGCCGTTCAGGTCGTCACTCTCCTAGTGGCTGGGCACTTCGGGGACCGGCTCCAGAGTCGCATCGTTAAGAGACACCCTAACCCCTGTGCCTCCCTATCGTCGGGGCTAACGCCCCTTTTACAGCTCTGCGGCGCCGCCGGCGTCCTGCTAGGGGCTTTGGGCCTGTCCCTCATACTCTGCCTGCCGCTTGAGAATAGCACGGGCAGGCTCATGGGGTATTATTTATACTACACCATGGCGACTGGCTTCGTCACCTTGCTCGGTCTCATCTCCACAAACGTGGCAGGCTGGACGAAAAAAACCACCGCCGCGGCGATGTACTTAGTCGCCTACTGTATAGGCAACATCATCGGGCCCCAGGTATTCCAGTCGACCGACGCTCCACGATATCGCAACGCAAATATCGTGGCCCTTGTGTGTACATGCGTCGCGTTCACCATCTTTATATTCATCAACTTCTGGTGCAGACGCCAAAACAAAGTCAAGGCTGCCATCCGTTCTCTCCCCACCTACACTAAGGCGGACGGGCAGGAATTTCTCGATCTAACAGATAGGGAAAACCCCGAGTTCATATACAGCCTGTAAGGTACCGGCCACACGGTGAGGGGTATGCCACGCAGTTAGCCTATGGCGCTTCGGACAAGCGAGCTATCGTCATTGGAGCCGTCGAGTTGGGGGGAGACCCCCATTTCAAGGGGGGATTGTATTGTGATAACCAGCTAACAGACGTACCCCTATCCAATACAAGGCATCGCAGGGGAACTATCGGGTATGGCTAGGAGATGAGCCGGAGAAACAAGTACTTTCTTCGGGGACCTCTCCATGGCACAGCTCTGGTGGTCTAGGAGCAAGGCTCATTAGTCCGTGTACAATCTTTGCACAAGTTTCTTACGATCACGACAACAGATAGTAGAAGTAGCATCATAGACCTATCAAGAAAACGGCGATAATAAACGCCGGAGCTCCTTCTAGTTCCTACGTCATGCCCAGCATAGTTGTAGCAACTCGGCAAATTAAGAGATGAGTGGGCAGCAAACGCGTCCGCGGAGCCAATACCTACATCACCCAGAAATAATACCTCCCCCCCCCCCTCCACTCTCTCTCTCCCTCCTCTTTTCATCTCGGCGGGCCGTGGTAACTGCATCTGGCCTGCACGAGGCGCCGACGAAGGGCCGGCCCCGGTACGAGCCACGGAAGGAGGAGGAGGAGAGGGGAGGGCATCGTCTAGACGGACGCCGTCTCTGGGGCAGGGGCGCGTCGTGGCAGCGTCGAACGGGGACACCACCGGCCCGTCGACAGCGAAGGCGCGTGGCGTGTTTCAGGCGGAGCGGGACGATGTCTGACGCCGCGGCTGCGCCCCCGCGCCTCGGGGAGACAGCCCGCCGGCTAGCGCAGCTCGAAGGCTTCTTCCGTGCGAGCAAGGCCCGCGCTCGCTAGGTAGGTACGTCGTCGCCCCGAGGCAGACGGCGAGCTCGCGGGCAGTCTCGGCTCCGGCGCAACGCCAGACGAAGCCGAATCTGCGCGCAGGCTCGTCGTCCCCACGTGCTTCGGCCCCTCATAGTGTCTTGCGGCAGCTTCGATCGCACACGATCGGGGATTCACACACGGGATGGACAGCGTTGTCGTGGCGACGGGCCAGTTGAGGTCTAGGTAATCAGTCTGGACATGCGAATTAAATGCACCTGAAGCAAGCGCGCCGGGAAGCCGGCGACGGGAGAGGGGACGGGGAATGATGTTATATGCATTAGGTAGTGCTATTTACGCGTCTTGGGGATTCCAGTCTAGCATGCCCGATTCGAACCCAGTCTGAGGGGGCGTGCTCGTAAAGGGCTTCGCCCGCGACTTAGATTGGGGGAATCGCAGCAACGAGGCTGCATCTATATACCGCCTCTGCTGCTACGCCGCGCGGCCACGAGGAGGCAAGGCGCCTACAACTTGGCCCTCGCTTCGATGGCTTTGTGGGCATCTCCCTTGTGTCTAAAGTATTCCGCCACCTTCGACTTCGCCACGCCGATCACCGAGGCGTCCTCGATGGTTGCCGGGTACTGGACCTCGTTATCGAGCTCGTCGTGGACGGCGTTTTCGACCAGCTCCCGCAGGACCCTGCGCAGCGTCTTGCCCGACCGCGTCTTGGGGATCATCCCCTTGCCTTGTATTATGCCGCCGAGCGTGGCGATGCCCCCGATCTGCGTCCGAACCCGGCCCTGAATCTCGTCGTGCAGCTTCTTGTCCGGGATGGCTGACGTCGGATGGTCGGGTACCGAGAGCGTTATGAAGGCGAAGGGGAGCTGGCCCTTGAGAGAATCCGGAATGCCGACTACGCTGGCTTCCGCAACCAGCGGATGGCCCGTTATCGCTTGTTCGATGGAGCCTATATTGCCATTCGCGTTAGCAGGAATAACCCAACGAGACCGGGAGGTAGAACGTACCAGTTGAGAGTCGATGGCCGGCCGTATTAATCAAGTCGTCACTTCGACTCATGATACTGATGTATCCTTGGGAATCTATCATACCAGCGTCTGTTTCCGATTCGGTTAGAAATTCGGTTACGCCAGTCGCCATTTGAGTTACTCGGAGCGCTTACCTCCAGTGTCGATCCACTTCCCGTTGAACCTCTTCAAGTAGCTGTTGTAAAATCTTTCCTCGTCTTTCCACAGTGTCGTGAATCCCGTGGGAGCAAGCGGGATCGCTAGAACGATATTGCCCATCTTCCCTCTCTTCACTTCCGTGCCGTTGTCGTCTACCACCCTGACGTCGAAGCCTGGCATCGCCTTGCCAGCACTCCCAGGCTTTATCGGCAACGGCTTGTAGTTACTAACTATTGCCTTCCTATCCCCCGCCTTGTACGGAGCTAGGCAGATACCCGATATGGGCGATCCAGACTCCGATGACCACCAATTATCGACAACGGTTGCATCGGGAGCACCATACTTTCGTATAAGTTCCTGATACATAGTGATAATCGAGGGCTCGGACCTCTCGCCGGCAAGGAAGAGAGCCTTCAGACTCCTGAGGCCGCCCTGCTCACCTATTTGCTTGATGAACTTATTTTCGGGGTCATCCCTCTTAATAGCACGCAAGGCAGCTAGGGTTATTAGCCGAAATGTCTAACACGAGTCCGAAAAGTTAGCTTACTGGGAGCAGTGAATAGGCTCGTGACTTTGTAGTCCCGTATAATCCTCCAAAGCGTCGAGCTATTGGGGGTTCCGACCGGTTTTCCTTCGAAGAGAACTGTCGCGGCCCCGGCAAGGAGAGGCGCATATATTATGTACGAGTGTCCAACAACCCAGCCGATGTCGCTTCGATCCAGGTTAGTACTGATTTCATAGGGATTATACATCGAAGGTTGTTACCTGGCCGTGAACATCACATCTCCAGGCCCGTGGACGCCGAACAGATAACTTATCGAAAGATGCAGCCCGACTGCGTGGCCACCAGCTTGTCGAACAACACCTTTAGGGGAGCCTGTCGTGCCACTGGTGTATATTATGTAGATTCCATCAGTTGATGCGACCGGGACGCACTCCGCCTTCACGCCTCTCGCCCTGCAGCTGCGCACCGTCTTGGACCAATCGCGCTCGCCGGCTTGCCTGTTCAAGCCATCCCATCGTAGCTCGTCCCGCTGCCAGACTACGACGCGAGTAGGCTTGTGGCTGGATAGTTGAATAGCTTCCAAGATGAAGGGCTTGTAGCTCATAGGCGGCTTAGCCCCATCGATCCCGCAAGAAGCCGTGAGAATGGCTACGGGTTTGGAGGCTTCGATCCGTTGAGCTAGTGAGGCGGCGGCAAAGCCGCCAAAAACGACGGCGTGTACCGCGCCGAGCCGGTTGATAGCGAGAATGCCAATTAGGGCAGCAGGTATCATCGGCACTATTGATGATTAGTTACGCTGCCGGTCTAATGTGAGTGGCGGTGAAAGGGGGAGGGGGGAAGGACGAGTTGCATACTATAAACCAGCACCACATCACCCTTTTTCACGCCTTCTTCCCTCAGGGCGCCGGCCGTGGCCTCAACCTCATCGAGTAGTTGCGAATAGGTAATGGAACTCTTGGTTTTGGTGACGGGGCTGTCGTAGAAGACAGCTGGCTGATCGCCGTTGCCTGCAAGGACGTGCCTATCGACGCAGTTGAAACATGTCGATATCTCACCGCCTGAAAACCACTCCCAATGCGGGTACTCGACACCATTTCGGAGTCTCCTCCTAGTCCTAGTCAGGACCGAGCCTGGCTCTTTATGCCAGTGCAAGTTTTTGCCTTGCCGAGCCCAGAAGGACTCCGGATCCTCCAACGAGCGTTGGTAGGCTTCATCTTGCGAGTAGCTCATCTTCGTGCGGGCACGGCGGTCGTCGCCCCGGCCTTGCGTGCGAGATTGGCTACTTCTGAACGAGTATTCTCCGGATTGCAGCTGATTCTGGGTTGGTTGTCTTTGAGTGAGAGCAGGTAGGGTTGGCTCCGCTTTGACCGAGTAGCACCCTTTGCCCATACAAAGATGTGGTATTAATATTCGACGTCGGTGCAGCGGGGAGGGAGCTTCAACCACCACGATCCAATCTCCTGAGACAAAAAGGGGGTCTTTAGTAAGATCGGTAAGAAAAAGCCCCGCGGGGGCAGAGGCATGGGGCGGATGGGGAACCCATGGGGGACCCATGGGGAATGCGAGGAACATCCTCGGCAAGCCTGGGCTTATTCCATTACACCGAATACCAACACACGCTAACCTCCAAGTGCTGCGCGCGGTACGAAGCGCTCGCGGTCCGTCTTCGACGTGCCCAGTCGCGGTCGTGTCCTAACAAGCGTGTCGCCGCAGGAATGCCTAGCCTCAGCCACCTCGCCGCTCGAGCCATGTCGACATCGAATGACGACTTAACCTAGGTATTTTATATCCGGACGTCCGGCGTCTCCGGTAAGGGCGATTCGGAAGCATGAACGGCGAATGAGGAGTCAGCATTCACCTCACCAATAGCCGACTTCAGCTTCGTGGGACGGACGCCATGCCCGTGTCTAGATCTCTCAAGGTTGAAAGGGGGAAAGGGGGGGGGGGAACGAGCTGCGGTCTCTATTCGCGGCATAGGGTTAGTAAAACTCCCGGCGACCGCCCAAGCTAGGCTACCTATCTAATCGGCGCCTCATGCTGATATCAATGTCATGCAAGATAACGGACCTCGTGTACCTTATGATGCAATGTTGGCCCCGAAACGGAACACATCATCCTCGTCCCACATTATTGATATCGTAAACCCGTTCGCCCCGGCCTCGAAGGGGGAAATCAGGACTCGGCGGGCGTCCCGGGGCTGGCGTATAGACTATACACACTTTGCTGACCCTTGGGGGCGACTTTCAAACTGCCGAATCTTGGTTCCGGGAGTCGTCTACCTGCCTTGATGCTCTCGAGGACCCATTCGGCGCCGACAAACTTCACGCCGGGCCCGCCGACCTTCCGAATCTCTTTCTGCAGTTTCCCTCCGGCGAGACCTCCACCAGCACCGCCAATCCCGCCAACCGACCTTCCTAGGATCACGTGTGTGACCTGTCGTCGTCCTAGATGAACAGAGGTCCTAGCGCCATGCTCCGCCAACACGTGCTTGAGCTTGTGGTCTGAGATCAGGGGGTGTGTGCTGCCGTTGATGTACACCACAACGCCGTCGAAAATTCCCCTTGGCCGAGTCTTGTCCTCCTCCCGAATCTCGTCTCCGGCGGCGCGCCGCCCCGTAGGGTTCTTCGCACCCGTCGAGTCGTCGTGGTCCCTGGCCGGCCCGGGTTGAGCGTCCGCGATAGCGGAGGCGGACGTGCCGCCCTTCATGGTCCCCGGCTTCACCAACATGTCCATAACCGAGCGTTGGGCGCGAGACCGCAGCTCGGGCGTGATGAGGGTTCTCATAGCCGGGTCCCAGTCTTTCGAACCTTGGCCCACAGTGTCGGACACGCGCTGCCCACCCCCGGGCCCGCCCTTGAACTGGCTCGTGAGCTTTAGATTCCGGGAGTGGCGCCATCCCATGCTCCTCCCGAGAGGATTATCGGCGCGCTGGTGGCCCGTTGCAGACGAGTTCCAACTGTCAGAAGACTGGCCATATCTGGGATCTGCGGCTCTGGGCGTCTGCGATTTCGAAACGTTTGGTGGATATGGCATGGCAGATGGAGGAGGTTGGCGGCCTGGTGGTATGAGAGGAGGGTAGATAGAAAAAGGCGCCGGGGGTCGAAGATAGAAAACGCGTGATCACTACGTCATCACAAGAGCGGAAGAGAGAGGAAAAAAGGATAGTTATCCCTGCATGCAAAGAGTTACCTACTTGTTTACTTCTTCTTCCCCATTGAATAGGTAGGTAAACAAGACACGGTTGAGGCGCACGACGGCTTGGTATGTACAAGTGCGCATCTCACGGCTCGACGCTAGCGAGAGGCACCCAGGAGCTGTGCATGCCTTAGGTCTAGTTAGGCATGTACCCATATCCCATAACTATGTGAATACTTTACATCTTTGTCCGGCGGCGTAACAGAAAGCCATGTCGGCAGTGGACGTTAGTGACACGTGACTCTTCGATACCTCCCCAACGAGTAGACACCAAGATATACGTGTAGGTAACGACCTCGGTAGGTATGCACATTTAATACTGTCGCTAACCTCAGGTCCCCTTGCCTACGGGTAGGCGTGCCGAGTATCGAGGGGCCTCAGGTCTTAGAGGTAGGTACCTACATAGTACCGGCCTACGGGTACCTGATCTAGGCGTACAGACGTATCTACCCACCTCACGCAAGGCATATATGAATACCTACCTAGGCAGGTAGTTATAAGCCCGCCGACTCTAGAAAGTGAATATTCTACTCGGAGCTTCCGGTAGGCAGCTAATTACCACCAGATCACATGTCTGTCTATCTTGAGAATCGAGTTCGGTATTCGCTTAGGTGAATAGGATAACTACCTCCTAACTACCTAGGCCTACCTACCTACCTACCTGCCTGTGTGGGGGAACGCGGATGGAGGGCACCTGACTGATTCCCTGCACCGGCCATAACCCCCGTAATGTAGTACGCAGAAGGGTAAGTTCCCTTCGATCCCTGATCTTGGTCCGAAACACCATACAATGGACGGCTCTGTCGATACAACCTCCGACGGCGGAAAAATCCAGAGGATACGCTATAATACGATGGATATAACACAGCCGAACGAAACGACGAGCTTTGGTGCACATCACCGCTTCTGCCAAGCGCCGCTCGCAGGCGTTTTGTCGCGAGGCCCGACGGAGGCGTCCCGGCACGTCCAATCGGGTGTGCGCGTTTCGAAACCAAAGAACCCGAGAAGCCCGTGTTTTGGCGCTCGGCGCGGGTGACGGTAGTAGGGATGGTTTTTTTTCTTCTTCTTCTTTCCTGGTTGGGTGCCTACCTATTATTGTTGTTGCTATTATGATTGTCGTGGCCGCCGTCGTCGTTGTTGCCATCATCATCATCATCATCATCATTTTTCTTCGTCTTCTTCTTTCTTCTTCGTCCGCCTATTATTGCCCATCGCCTGGTACCGTGTGGCAGGATGGCGGCGGGCGTTATCAGATCGCCGACGGACGTGAAGGGATCCAAGTCACGAGGGCGGTAAATTCGCCTGTTGGTGGGTATGCTGGCTGGTTTACCTGGCCTGCCTTGGCTTGCCCTGACCTGCCTTGACCGAGATGCGACGCACACACATTTATCAACGGCCACTTGTTTGTCTCGCGATGGGATCCGGGTCCGGTTCGATTTCCTGCCCCCCGCACATTTCATGCAGCCAGCCCACCACATCTCCCGCCCTCGTTTCTCATGCAACCCTCTCTACATCTCTCCCAGGGGGGAAAAGGGAGGGGCCGTGAACAGGGAGGCCTGGAACCCCCCCCAGCTACTACGTGGAAGACTGGAGAGGTGTATAAGTGTGTGTAGCCCGTGTGTCTGTATGTCGCGCGCGCGTGTACATCATGTACGGTATCTGTGCTGTTTGATGTTATTTCGAGCCGTAGCAAGCAGGCCTTTATGTTGTAGGGGAGGTTGATGCACATCATTGGGGCTAAGGGATCCAACTCGACGCTAAGAGCCCATGGTGGTTGACAGCTCACTTTTCGCGCCGTGGGAGGCTGAGGATACGCCCGGATTGTCTGCACAGCGGGCAACCTACATACAGGCGGGAGTTCCCTCCTTGCTTCCCAGATCGCAGATGTACCTACACATAGAGGTATGTATGCACGTACTTTACATTAGGTACCTCCTAACCTACTGTCATCCATCCCATCCCGCTAGGCCAGAGGTATCTGGGTACATGTGGCTGTCAAAGACGGGTTGGTAGGCACCTAACCTTGACCTAAGGCTCAGACATAGGTACCTATCTACCTACCTAGGTGCCTAGAATCTCCTAGGTACCTATCCAAGGTAGTAAGGTAATAAGGTACCTACCTTAGGTACCTAGGTAGGTTGCTAATATGGGTTCTAGAATCAGGTACTTAGACAACTACATGTATAGCATCGTCGTCTTCTAAATATACCACGATAGGTGCCTACCTGTAAGGAGGTAACTGTGGCCAGGTTAGTAGGCACCTAATGTACCTGGCATACCAATGTGTTGAATGTATACCTGTGGTCGTAGGCACCCCTTTTTCCGTATCGGACACCCGAGGCACTTCTCTCTCCCTCTCCCTCTCTCTCTCTCTCTCTCTCTTCTTTTCTTGGCTTCGCTATCCAGACTGCAAACCCATTGCCTAGAACACCTACCCACCTACATGTGTATATACGTATGTGGTTAGACATGTTGATGGTGCAAGCCGGGTCCCATGCTAGGCGTTCATGCAGCCTAGCGATTGGGGCCGCTGTCGTTTCCTTGTCCTGTCTGCAGGCATGTACACTACACATGTGTGTGGTGTGTGGTGTGCGGTGTATGTGTGTGCGTGTATGTAGCTCTCGCTGTCGTGCTGTGCTCTGCTGCTGCTGCTCAATCCGCGGCAGGGCCACGATGGGATGGAGATGGGGGCGCTGCGGTTTAGCACTATCGAGTCGGGTTGCATTCCCGACCCGTGCCTCCTCTCTCCTGTGCAGCCCGCAGCCTTCTTGATGTTTTACCGGCATGAGCAAATGCCACACTGGATTGCCTCGGTGCGAGAGCTTGCCGCTGCCTGTCCTTGCTTCGCCGGCTGCGTTGCAGCGGCCTCTCGCTGTTGGGTCGCGACCAAGTGTATGGGGATGTTTTAAAGAAATTGAGGAGGGTGACCGGCGATTGGCAGGCAGGGATCCGGTATACGGTCGGGCGGGTGGTTGAGAATGCGAGAGGGAAGACAACCATGGGCGGCTTGCCTAAATTCGAGCCGAGCTCGGTCGTGTTACGATCCGGAGTTAATACATATACATATGGGTGGATGGTATACCTATGTATAGTATGCATTCACCCCACAAGCCGAATAAAAAAAAAGAAGAAACACCATCTTACGTAGTATACAGTAACCATCCATTCGGCAGCCCCCCCCTGGGGCCGGCCTCGTTCATCTCGGGGATGTCTGGCAGAACGATGTATGTATGTAACAGCTGTAATGGTACCTACATAATTCGGGGACGACGCAGGTACTTCGCAGGTGTCCAGGTTAGTATCCTAGGCACATAATGTCGGCGGTCTCTTGTCGAGTTATTTTCCTCGCCTTGCTCTCTGCTTTTCACTTGGTCTCCTCGCACCATTTTCTGCTGGGCTTCTTTCCCTTCGTTGCCGGCCGTTAGTTAGCCCCCGGGTCTCCGTAGGGATGCTTACTAGAACGACAATGGCATTGTATTGGGTACCTCTCGGCTACAGGCAGGTACATGCACGGGCAGGTACCTAGGTAGGTACGAATGCATGTATGTACCTAATGTACCTAAGATAGGTAGGTATGTACGTACGTGTACGTGCCGACGGGGCACGACGACGTTCTCCACAACCGTCGGGGAATCAACGTCGAGCAACATGGGGCCATGCGGGAATATCGAGTCGCGGCAGGTAGCCCTTGCCAGAGCGCGGCCACATGTATACATACACCCATACGTATATGTAGTACATACATACATGTATGTACATGTACGCATGTACATCTGGGCAGACAGGCGTCAGAATGCTGTGTACATGCTAACCTAGGTACATAGCGCTCTAGGAGCGTGTAGGTATGGTAGGGGAGGTACGTATCGATTGCCACCAGGCTACATATGTAATGCGGATCATACTTGCTTCTGCTTCTTGCTTGGCTAGCAACTGGCAGTGCTGCTGCTGCTGCCGCCGTTGCTGCTGCTGCGGCGACGGCGACGGCGGCGGCGGCAGCGGAGAGACGGGATTCTCTTCGTCCTGCCCGTTTGTCCGCTTGCTTGCTTGTGCTTGCTTGCTTCGATGCTTGCCTCTCACTGCTGCTTTGCTGAGCGGGGCGGCTGGAAGGGCTGCGACTTGTAATGAAGGATGGGGTAAGTGGCTGACGGAGTAGCAGGGACTCTCCCTCCGACCTGACCTTGCGAAATGTCCATACGTTACACACACATACATACTCACATATACACACACCACACACACACATACACACCACACACACCACACACACACACGCTACAATAACCAGGTGTGCGCACTATGACGAGTCGCTTTTGTTGCAATCGCTGTCGTGAGAACATGGGCGAGGTCTCGAATGGCCGACGGACACGGGGCAGCTAGGAGGGGATCCTCCCCCTATGCGATGATCTTATATCCCATGCAACGTGGACTGGCCTTTTGCTTGGATCGAGTTCCTTCGGTTGCGATCCGCACCCCGTCTTTTCGCTCTTTGGGTGTTGGTGCCAACGTGATTTTCCTGGAGATGTTCGCTAGGGGGACAGACAGCTAGCTAGGGCAGGGGGATGGGAATATGGAGGACCAGGCGTCGCTAGCAGCTAACTCGCCTCCACCCCCTGCTCGTTTTCCCGCTCGATATGTGAGTGCGGTTATGTGCTGTAGCCTGTCGTCGCACCATGCCGTACCGCACATACATATGTATGTACATACCCAATCTCGTCCGTGAATGCTACAGTGGAAATATGTACTTGCCGTTTATACGAGTACATCGCGGAGCTGTAGGTAGCTAAAAGTCAGCCCTAATGATTTAGGGTAGATGCGCGGTAAGGGCTGTGCGCGGTGCATGCGCAATGTAAGATTGATTTTCAGATCAACGGTGACCCTATCCATCCTCGAGATGGGGGTTTTCTTTGCCTGTACGAGCGGGGAGGGGGGGAGGGGTCATGTTCACTGCCGGATCCTGTATACATACACATACCTGCGATCTTGGGGGCGTACATACATCAGGTGCTTACCTACCTACCTATGTAGATATACCCGTGCCCGGAGCCTGCGATTCTTCGACGCTGGGCCTGGTTGCCGTCGTTGTCTTAGTGTACACACCGAGCCGGTGGATAGGAGGAACACACGTACAAGGACGGGCGGACGGACGGACGAGTCTTTTACCATCACCGGCTTCCCTCCCCGTTGAGATCCTTGTCTGCAATCGTAGTCTGGCATGGCAGCACCCACTCGGAGGACTAAACTTGAGCTATAGCGATCGATCGCTTGGTGGCTGCTGATTATGTATGTGTATGTGTGTGTGTGTGTGTGTTGTGTGTGTGTGAATTATGTATAGCAAGAGACAGCCCAGCCCTGCAAGAGAGGATCGAGCAGGGCGCGGGGGAGAGAAAAGGGGGGGGGGGGGAGGATCTGCGGCCGAGCAGATGCTGTATGCATGTATACATACCTAGCATATTACACCCGTATCTCGTAATATGCGGCATGCAAACAGCTGTGTTACGCGTAACCCGGAGTGGTTGGGCATGGTGACCCGAGCGAATGCCTGTGGCTACAGTGAGCGGTGACCGCAACATGGGGTGGTCGTAAGGAGAGAGGGCACTAGAGGAAGAGGAGGATGAGCCTCTATGTACACATACATACTCATACGAGGAAGAGACGAGGGACGAATAAATCCGAGGCTGATGAAGGGTATCAAAGCTCCAAACTAGCCAGACCGATGAGCCGCTCAGAAAGCCTAGGGGGTTTACCCCCAATCAAGTCACACCGGTCAAGATCCCAGGGCCAATACTGCCTCGAAGAGACCTCGACTCGAGACTATTTGTTTCGAACCAGCCACCGCCACGTGAAAGCCAAGACACAGGACTGGAGTTGATGACCAGTCAAAATTTCCGAGCGGGAATACGATTTGGATAATGATGATATAACAAAAGCCCTGCGTCGTCGAAGACTCTGAAAAGGCAGGAAGATAACGAAACCAATAACCGGCGATCATCGGACAGGCGCGATGGACGACCGGCAAGGATTTGCGGCAACAAGGGTAAGGAAAGTGAGAGAGGGTGAGGAGAGAGGGGGGGGGGAGGTTGACGAGAAGGGAGGGGGGGGTGTGTTGGGTGAAGATCTGCAATGGACATGGCATGGACCTCCCCTGGCAAAATAGCGGTGAAGAGCTTGGGCCTATCGTGCCCACGGAGTTCCTGAAATCTTTCTCATACAGTGTAAATGCGAACTATGTAGGTTAGCCGGTTCGGCCTCGTCGCCAATCTCCAGGCTCGTTAAGGCAACAGGTATCCGAAAGGTAAAGGACCCTATTGCAGGTACATCATTCACCGACAGACGGCTGCGGATAAAGCTGTGCCTATTGGTAAACTGTCTGTTCTCGATAGCTTGATCTGACCTCCAAGATGACCTGCGACTAACGTAGACCGCTGCCGGCAACGTGTCTTATTTGTTCCCTTAGTGCCACCACGATGGATACGTCCCGTGGCAGTGGGATAGGCAGGGCGTGGTTACTCGCGAGAAGGGTTCCGTACCCAGCTCTGCGATCGTCTGGACAGGTAACGTCTCGACAGACTCGGGGCCGTTCGTTGGAGCTATATCGCGCGTGGAATCCATCCACGTTCTAATTCTTGATTGGGCCAGCAAATAGTCAACTTAGAAAACACGCTATACATATAGCTTCTCGGTCTGATTGGGGCCTGCCGGGGGGGGGGGGAGACCTCGTAAGCCTGGTGATATTTCGACGCCACAATTCAACGCTTGTTGTCCCTCTGATTCAACGCCCACTTTTACCAGCCCTGAAATTCGCTGGGCTTGCCGGCATTGGATGAGCCACCTACTATAGATCTTCCGCCCGAGAAGGATGCAGAGGACCCCTTCATATTGAGACTGCCAACAGCTCACACCCGCGCCCCTCTTTCTTCTACGTGGGCAAATTAGGGGGCCAGTCGCGTATAGCAGTGTATAACATGCATATGTAGCACATATGCCTCCATAAGGCACACGTATGTGTAGAAACGTAATATAATGTAATATAAATAGTAAACCGATCAATTCAAACACATCAATTTAAGCGCATACCGTACGAGATTGGGGGTTCCCGAAGCCAATTATAGGAGAGACATTTTCATCGCCTTAAATTTTTGTTCAAAATGCCTTTCTTTTGCTTTTCTGAGATAATGTCGCCTAGCAGCGGTACGTACGTTGCGGTCTCCCGTTCCAACAACACAGCACAGAGAATTACTAAGAATGCTGAGCGGTTTTTTTTTCCCCGGCCCAGTAATCATCGCGAATCTCTCCAGTGCCCTTCGGCCTCTCCACTAGCCGGTGCTTGTTAAGCCTGGTTTGTCGCCCGATTTCTTCCCCCTCACAGTGAAATAAAGTGGTGGTGATGGTGGTGGTGGTGATGCTTGTCGACGTGGACATAGTTGATTGGACAGGCGGGAAGCGGTGGGGAGGGGGGAATCTTGGTCGACACCGTAGGAGGGTCGCAAAAGCGGCTGGTGCAACACGAAGCTGATGAAGGTGTTCCTTGGATTCACCTTCGTGACGGGACAGAGGTGGAATCCTCTCGACGTCCTTGCTAAAAGCGAGATAAATGGCGAAGCCCACGTGCCCACGCCATGTCGTTGACACAGCCCTGGCCCCCCTCCCTCCCTCTCTCTCCCTCTCCCTCTGTCTCTCTCCCTCTCTCTCTCTCTCTCGCTCGACTTCTGGGTTGAATTAATCTAATGTGGCATAACCCTCACTCGGTCTTCGCCGCTCAACCGTAGACGTGTATACCCTTGACCATAACCCCCCGTAGATTCTTAAGTCACTTCCGTACCGTACAAATACAAGCAGGAATAGCTCTTGGCGGAAGTAGTGTTTGCTTGTCGGTGGAAGGATGCGTCGTACCAGGACGATCTCGAGAGCCAACTCCCACGTTCTCGGAGAGGCCGGTCACAGGCGGTTGCGTAGAGCTAACTAGACGTGGGATTGTACAGCACCTGCGACTTTGTCGTTGATATACCTGGACCCTGAGGGTAAAAGTCGCGGAAGACGACGGCAAGAATCTGGAGGGTAGTCTTCGTCTTGGTCGTGTACATGTAGCCTAACATCTACCGCCGTTACGCATGTATGCACATACCACATACATACCTCTCGTACACACGCTCACATACCTATACACGACACCTAAAATCCTTCCAGTGGCAGCATAAGGTATTTAGAGAGCATGGGGTAGCGCGGACTTAATTGGGTACAGACGTGAGATTTGCATAGCCGCTGTCCGCTGTGCGTTAGACCACTTCTGGGTCATGCAAGTGCGCAAGCCGTCATGGCGGATTCCCCTGTCATCTTAGGAGATTTCGATGAGCCTTTTCTGACGACAACTCCCGGAGGCGAGGAAAATCGTCTTCAACTCCGCGAAACGGGCTGTCGAGGGCTGTCGTACGCACAGGCTCGAAGGAACAACGCAAGGGCTGGCGACAGCAGCCTACACCTACGCTCGAGGTTGGGTTTGTCCGCTACGGATTAGATCGGGCTTGTCTCGCCCTCCGTAAAGGAGCGAGAGAGAAAGGATTAATGAAGGATTTGTTTAAGTGCTACGTATTCGAAGTGAGATCCCGAACCGAATTCAGGGCACTTACAACCTCTCACCAAGCTACCCCACCTACACCTTACCTACCCTGCTTTCGCGGCATTCAAGTCGAGTACAATTCAGTTTGACGAATTCTCCTCGCTCGGTGTGCACATGCGTCAAGTAGATAGGTCTAGATAAATCTGGATCTGTCGCACAAATTGAACAAAATTGACCGCTCCTCAGATACCGGTGAGGAGCTCAGGGAGGCCTGGGTTGCGCGGGGTGAGATTTTGTAGAACCACCGGGGCACGAGATGCTAAAATCGGATTCACCAGCAAAGAAAGATGTGGAACATGGAGAACTAGACGAGGCGCGACCCGTTTAGTCTGGAGCCTAGTGTGCCGCGGTGTTTCGAAACTTCGTAGTGTGTCGATTGTCTAGAGCCCGTTCCAGAAAGATGATATGCCGCGCACTCACTTCAAACAGCGACGCGGGCGAAGGCGAACAAGAGTGGCGGGGCAGGATCGCCTTCCGCTGAAATTGCCGCGTGCTCAACGGTGCTCCCATATCCTGCCGCGACGCAGCATTCTCCCCTACTAGGCTGCGGACTGCCTTGCTTTCGAGCGGCCTCGGAAGGGGATCGGTTATGATGAAGAACACCGAGGAAAAAGTTGAGATCCGACCATCCATTTTAACACTACACGATGATGCGCTCTCTTCCGTCCCTTCCCTTCCCTTCTCTCTCTTTTTCTCCTCACCTCCCTCCGGTATCAGGCCTAGGCCAAGGCGGTTTATACTGGCGTAGATGAACGGACTGTCGTGCATGGCATGAACATGGCACAGCATTGCAGTGAGCATTGAGGCTCTCTTCCACAACATGCGGTCACCCCGTTTTGTATCCACAGTAAGCCACCCCGTTGGGAATCGATCCGACAGTAACGATAGCACGAGATCTATATGCCGCTAGATGCGTAGGCAATGCGAGGGGCGAGGGACGGGAAAGAAAGCATAGATAATGCTGCATGCGAGCATGCATCTGCTTCGGGGCCTCGCAGGCGATGAATCTAAAACAACTGAATACTGCATGTGGGAAATTTGCGCGAGCACTGCCTCGAGCCTGGGAGATGTTCCCACGGCGTGAGTTACCAGCAACCTGGATTTTGGCTTCCATTGCCTGGGGGAACAAACAACTCGATGCCGAATGTCGTTCCTCGCCGGTGTTGTTACACGGAGAAGTGCTATACTTCACAATTGGGTTCCGTCAACGGCGACGACCCTGCTGTCGTCGCGCAGCATCTGATACCCGGCACGGGGGACAGGATGTTTATGATAACCTAGGCGGCCTAACGTACATCCATGCATAGCAGGTGTATATATACCCTGATTCTCTCTCTGCCGGCCGGACGGACATAGATAGTGGCATACATGCATATGTACATACCTACCCAGTCCTCTATTCCTTCAATCCCACCAGATAGTAGGCAGCGTCCCTTTTTCTTTCTTTTTTGGAGAAAGAAAGAAAGGGAGAAGAGGGAGAGTGAGAGGAAGAGAGGCGATCCGACTGTGACCAAACCCTGGAAAATTACCGTACAGAGCCTAGGCAGGGCGATCGCTCGTTGGCCATGTGGCTGAACGCGTATCAATCTAGGGCTAGCTTTAGATCTATAACTATTACCCCGTCGGCCATTCAGCGCCGGCGGCCAGCACCCGTCCACTTTTGTCGGCGGCAACCAGTAGGCGTGGGCCACGCAAGAGGACCGGGACTGAATAAGTTGCTGACCCGGCCACGCTGTCAGAGCCTTTCTTTCACCTGTCGTTACGGTAGGATGAGGAGCCCGTCCCCCGATTGGTAGGCCGCTCTCATGATTTGTTGTTGAGCGCCCATCTGACTTGGGGGCCTTTTTTTTGGTTCCGTTCCTATTGGACGTTCTGATCTTTGACGATCATGGTTCTAGCAGCACTCGAAAACCTGTGGTATTAATAGCACTTCACCTTCTGGTTACATTCGACCTATACGTACCTGAGGACCGGGGTCATAGCAGGCGCTACTGCTGAGAGGTATAGTATGTACATAGTGCTGTGGGTGAGGTAGTATCGTCGTAAGCATGGGTGTGCATACTGTGCAGACAGCTCCGGGGGCGCTATTCCTTATCCAACACCATGTCGCGAGTCGACGTCGCCCGCGCGCTTGTCGAAGGGAGCCGAGCCTAGGAATAATAGCCCGTCCGAGTGAGCGGAGCTTGCGGCGCGACCCCTGAGAAACGGAAATTCCAAGATCCGACCAGGGGATCATCGTCCAAATCTCATGACTGCCACGGACGGGGGGGGAGGGGGGGCACCCTACAGGCAGTGTGTACAGCGCTTCGAACTGTGTGCGCTGTGTGTGTGCTGTGCCGCGCTTAAATAGCAGAGGTTAGGTGCCTACCGGTGTACCCCGGTACCAAAGGTAAGACATTCATTTTCGTGTGTGCTATACTCGAGTGGGGACGGGTCGAGTGGAAACGGAACGGAGTGGCGGATGCAACGCCCACTGCTTACCTTAGGCAGGAACCTGCTAGGTAATGTACCAAATGTCTCCTAATTGCCCGTGGTACATCCATGATCCATCATACATGCATATGTACATAAATATGTACCTACTTTTAGAGGTTCCGTCTCACGGAGGCGCGGGGGGGGACGGGGGAGAGCCGGGGGTCGAAGAGGTAATCCCGTACCAGGTAGCGAAGTACTCGGGCAAGATTGTCATGCAGACGACAACAAGCCAAGATACCTGGCGCCGACGTATCTCGATACAGTAGGTGGGCCCGCGGGCTGCGGGTGGGCAGCTCTCCAAAAGACGATCCCAAGGCCCGTCCAAGGACGAGGGCGCAAGAGACGGGCTTGGCGACTTTGCGGTCTAAAATTTTAGGTTATGTAAGACGGGTAAGATTCTTCGTGCATTTCCTGCGCAGGAGATGTGTACGTACCTTGTTAGGGTAACATGGAAGTGCCCTGAAGCAGGCGGGATGTTGAGATATCGCGGAATCTTGCATTGGGATACGTAAAGTGCTGCAGAGAGAGAATGGTGCGGCGTCGTCTCTGAGGATGCTGCAAGCCCCACCTCGACAGCCCGGCCTCCCGTCTTACCTACATGCATACCTACATATGTGTGTACATACATGCTGCGCGGTAGATACGGAGTAGGTCGGTGGGAGGTGTTGTATTGAAGGGTTGTGTAGGGTAGGCAGTGTACGTGGGAGGAGGGGGAGGAGGAGGAGGAGGAGAGAGAGGAGGAGGAGGGAGCTCTGTGTGAGGGCTACGTGGTAGTGTAGAAGATGTGTAACCTTGAGCACCTTCGTACATACATGACATCCAAGGACAGTCTTGGATACACATACATACATACATAATACGATGCATGCATACATGGACATACATACGTAGTACATACATACATAGTTATATAGTTATATAGTCATAGATATATAGATATACGTCTGCGTTGGAGGAGAGGCGAGGTGGGTGTGATGTGGTTGGCAATATCGCCTAGGTAAAACTTCCGACGCTGTTGAGCCGGGGAAGCATGTAGATAAAAGTGAGAAAGGCAGAGAGAGAACAACCAGTCTGCGTGGCTGGCATGGCGGAATCTTAGCCGGTGGTTGGACCGAATCACCTCAGAATTCTGTATGGAGATTCGACTTGGCTGTCATGTCGGGGAACGGCTTTGCTAGGCGAGCTGGCTAATGCACACGTACCTTACAGCAGGACCTACTTAAGAATATAGCAGAAAAGCTTCTGGCTCGAGTCGAGAAGACGCCTGCTGCTTAACAACGCAGTTCTTGGTCTTCTGCCCGGTCGTGGATCGCGATACTGGGGCCGCCGTCCAGTCCTATGGGATGTATCGTACATGCTCTCTAACCAAATACATAGCTAGATAGGTCTGTTACACTGGCTTCCCGCCGCGGAGGGTATGACAACAATTAGCCACTGCTGTGCGTGGCGAGTGGGAGCTGGGAAGAGGAGCATAAACCAGAGAGACGATACCACAGGACCATGCTTCCTTAGTGACGTGATGTTTGTGCTGCGTACCCTCTCTTGTGGATATATAAGGGTCTCTGCATACATATGTATGTATATATTAATACTAGCTACGGCAGACCTGGTTGACGCCGGCATACTACGTACATACGGGCATACGTACATGCATATAACCGTTTGGATCTACACATGTAAGCGTACGCCGTTATACCGTTTATAGCGCGGGCAGCTGTTAATCTTGCATCGAATCCGGCTATGCTATCAGAATCTTCCCGGAGACGAGAATGGACTACACGTACGTGCATACGAGGAACTGTGTGAGAAACCGAAAAGGAATACTTCTCGGGTATAGTTGAGGCCTGGGCGTTTCTTTTGAGATTTTAGATCTGTACGCGCATGTGTCTGTCTGTATATGTGTATGTGTGTGTGTATGTAGGTAGGTAGGAGGTATGTATGTAATGTGAAAGGTCTAGACGAGCCAAGAATGTCGGGGAGGGGTGGAGGGCCAGGGGCCGCTTGTTGCCTTGCATTTCCGACGGATTTAACTAGACGATGAATGGACGTCGTAAACCGGCAGTGCCCACCTCTGCCACACATAGGTACCTACCTACGGTTAGCGACACAGCAGGACACGCGTGAGGATACATAGACGGGTACCCAGCCCGTCCGCCCACACCCACCTCCATGTCAGGTACCTCCTAGCTCCTATCTCAGGTACCTACCTACCTTAGGTACATAAGGCACGCATGTACCTCACGCGGGCTGGGCCCTGACTGAATGCATGCATTGGCTGCCACCCCTGGCCATACGCTTAGCTGCGAATTACACACAAGTAGAGACGAGATATCCCGTCGGGGACTAGTGCATTTGATTTTGCTATCTTGTGCCGAAACATCTACGTATATACCGGTCGGTCGGTCCATGAGGTTGGGTTTGACGTAACCCGGAGATGTGCACGGCGAAGGAGGGGCAGGGCACGCCGATAGTGATACCATCATACGTCCATCCGTATGCTGCCTAGAAAATATAAACGTGTTACTAGCATGTGTGTACATACGATGGGTTCCTGAGCTCTTCAAGGGTTTGTATGAGCCACCAGCTGGATCTGGTTTCGGCCCGCGAGGAGGAGCCAGGACGAGGATGACGACGGACGCTGACTGGATCCGCTAACCCTAGCCCAAGTCGTCGTTGCAACCTCGACGGGTCCACCAGAGGGGACTAGGGTGTTGATTACCAACGAAAAGCCGTGGCCCCTGGCCAGTGAAGAGGCGGCCCTGAAGGAGAAAGAGGGGAAAGATGAGAGATATGTTATGTCAGTTAGAGAGGGGTGTCAAGAACAAAAAACGCTTGCTACCCGCCCGTCCGCCTTCCCAGTCTCATATTGTAGACACGCCTCGAAGGAAACCCGTCTATTTTCCAAATTAATACTCTATTAAGCGCTCGAATAAGGCCCCAACCGCCCGTTATTGCTTCTACTTGTATTTTAAATATATAGAGCTCCCCTCCCTTCGTAACGAGCGGGATAAGCCGATTTGCGAACGTTCCGCCGGGTGGCTCTGGGCGACATCGAGAGAGTGATTTTCAGACGGCGGAAACAGGGTCCGCTTACTTGCAAGGGGAAGACCGCCCGCGACTCTGACGGCCAGTGGTATATGCCATTAATTAATATAAAATTTGGGGAGGATCTGCCCCCATGATACATGATACGGGCAATAGGACGATATCAACGTGGAGAGATAACGGAACTGTGGAGTATTAGTTCAAGAAGTAGGACCTCACCAAGCCAACTAGCCGAGCAAATATTTTCGGCACCTCTTCGTATTGAAGCTATGTATTCTTACTGAAGCGAGCCTTGAAGTTTAAAAAAATTTGAAAAATTGAAAAATAACCTTTAGGATGCCTTCTAGATGCGACGGCCTTATGCTAAGCTTGATGCATAAATTAGGTAGTGGATGCCCACCTGCTTAAGCTCTTTTGAATCGATCGGGCCATTATGTAGCCCAGTAATATTGGCCAGTAGGCGGGCCGTGGAGTCGTGGAGGGACACGACCAGCCGTCGTACCAACAGAATGGCCACATAAGCCGTCAGCATTTTCAGTGTCTAGTATATGTATGCGATATATTGGCTGGCAGTGCATTCTACATCGATCACGATGGCACGCTATTCTTAAATGGAATGACGTCTTGTCAAAGAGAAGCTAACCTTGGAAAATCTCATCGCTAGTATATACATCTGTCACTCTGAAGCCTCTTTGCGCGGACCGAAGCCGAATCCCTGCCGCTCTCGCAACGAAGAGGTATCTGGAGGTACCTTCGACGCTCACCTGTTCTGTAGATAACGCTAAAGTTTCCCGAATTCGAGTTCGGCTCTGCCAGTACACACGTGTATGTACGGGCTAAGCTAAAGCTGCTTGAGTGAGAGGGGGGGGGAGCTGTTGACCGGGTATCAATACACAGAGAGTTATGTCTGGAATCTAAATAATAATCGAGGGCGTTGTAGGTTCTACATCTTCGAGATAGACACTAACTTACTTCATGCGGTGGGCATTGAAATTCAGATGGGAATCCAATTTCTGTTAAACCCAGCCTCGCGAGTTAGATGATGCCTCCTGACTACCTACGCCACTCCGTCTCTCCCGAAAAACTATTGGGGTTTCGTCACGATTTCTATACGTTGTTCATATACACAACCTAAATGTCTGCATTATAGGGATTATAATCTGGGGGGGGAGGGGGGAGGGCTACGAGGTTGCCCATCGTATGATACGGAATATATACGGATATTCTAGTCGTAGTTTCAAGGACCCTAGCCCCTCGGAAGAGATGTTGTCGGTACCAGGCAATGGGTTAGTAATGGGTAGGTAGACATAGGTGTAAGGCATAACCGTAGGCATGAATAGCAAGAGATTCCGCGATAGAAATCCCGCGCAGCATTGCGAGTGGTGATATCCGTGTCGTCTGTCCCCAGGATGCGGATTGTCCAACGATGGATATTTGTGTGTGCAAGACAGCGGGCCATCCCCGGTTATCGTGTTAGGCGGCCCGCCCGGGATCCCGACTCGCCCTTTCGTGTAGTAGATATTTTGGTTTTAACTCCTCACCCACACGGAGGCTAGAAGCTGGTCTCTTTAGTAATAGATACGAATGGTTGACCCTTGTTCTCCACGGAGGCGACTGGCAGCAAGGCTCTGGGGGTTGGGGGAAGAAAAAAAAAAAGAGGAAAATATCCCACCCGGGGTCATCCCATCGGTGGTCTCTAATTCCCCGTCGGCCAATCCGTACTGTGAATCCTATCCTATTAAAAAAGGCACGAAAGCCCGACATGCCACAGAGAAATTCACTGCCGCCGACGGCCAGATCCCTACGTGTGTGTCCGTTCAGAGCTGGGTGAAAATATCTGATGAAGTCTCTCGCGCCAATTCTGGCCTCCCCATTCTATCGCGAGAGCGAGCTTGACCATGCGAGATTTAGGTTCCGGTCACCTCGGTCAGCGCGCTCTACACGTACATATAAGTGAAGGTAGATCATAATTGTGCATCAGGTTTGAATAACGGAACAGGTGAAGGAAAAAAAACTTATACCTACATAACACCTTCAGAAGCCGCGTCCTGGGGGGGTTGGGCCACAGTTGGCCCGTTTGAACCTACACGATATATGCTGCTTTACAAGACCACCCCCCTCCCCGTATGCGTATGTAGACATTACCTTGATGATTACACGCCACCGAGAGGAGCCACACACTGGCGAGGGCCCCCCTGGCGATAAGTCGTGGTACAGCGTACCCATGGCCGCCAAAAACGAGACCCCATACCATCTGGAAGTGCCTGCGTACCGTCCCGGGTTGTGTGTACATCCTACATACATACATACTATTCGTGCGTGTGCCCACTGTGCCCAGTGCGTCGTCCATGTGTGTGCGTCCAAGTGTATGCCATGTAGTGTGTGTCCCTTGTATGCGTGTGTATGTAGGTACATGCGTACCCGGAGCAGAGTATTGCTGCAAGGAAAACAGCAGAGTGGAGTGGGAGAGTGGGAGAGGAGGAGTTGGACTGGGAAGGGGGGGGGGGGGGACGGTTGAAAATACAGAGGGAGAGAGGCGAGGAAGAGAGGGAGGGAGAGGAGGAAGAAGAAAAAAAAAGATAACTGGGTGTTCTGACCTAGGCCATCACCACATACACGCCCCCCCTTCCCTCTCCCCCCTTCGTCTTTTTTTTTTCTCTCCTCCCCCCCCCCCCGCCGCCCGACCAACCTCGCCAGCCTACTATTTCGCTATCCTTATCCACTATTCATCCTTCCCCCTCCACCTACCCCCGGCTCAACCACGCACCCTAGTAGGCGCACCACCACCCGGACCCGTCTGGTGCTAGCGGCTGCTACTGATCCCTACCCAGTCTACGTCCCATCCCAAAAAGCAGCAGCATCTTTTGCCTGCCCAAGTACCCCGGTATCCAGGTATCCAGGTACCGGCCTGCCTCCATCCTGCGCCCGCCCCGTAGTACATAGTACCTCACTACTTAGCGTCTAGTTCCGTCTGCATGTCTGTGTCCCGTCTCTTCTGACTTTGACCTCTCTCAACTTTCGTACCTCCGCTATCTACCTTTCCTGCCTCCTCACGACCACCACAAGAGGATAACCTTTAGGGCTTTTCTTGTCCCTTTTCCCCTCCATTTTCCTCCTCTTCTCTCGTCCGGTGCCAATCCGAGCTCCTTCATTTCATCCCATCAAGGCCATTGAGGTCCGGAGAGAAGGTATGTGTTCGTCCCTCTTCCCAATTCCTACTTGCGCAAACTCTACCTACCCACCTCCCCCTTCTTCTCGTCTCTCATTCCACCGTGCGCATCTGGGACCTGATGTTCCTGCATTAGAGTTCAGAGAGAGAAAGATAGTCTCACTTTGAAGAGGGAGAAAGACGCAGGAGGAGGGAGAGGAGCTAGCTGGCCAGAAGATTGCTGCATTTCTGTGGTGCATCTGCGTGTGCGTGTGGTGTATACATGCCCGAGTGTGTGCGTTCGTGCGAGAGACTTCACCCTATTCCAAACGACCAGCGACGACGACGATATCGTGCCGCCACCGCTCTTTTTTTGTTTTTCCTTCTCTTCGTGCCTCTCCTTTCCAAGACATGAACGACGACGGCACCATCACCCGACACCCGCGATCTCCGTCCGTTGATTGCCTCATCCTTAAAATATCGTTTCCGAGCCTGACCTGTTCTTTTTTAGACCGCGCGAGTACGATACGAACGCCGGATTTTTTCAGACCTTCGTTACGACCCGTCACGATTACGCTGTTTGAGAGGACTTTTTTCGTCAAAGCCATCATTCCCTGTACCGCTTTCTCGCCTCCGGTGTAGATCTCGCTACCTGTCGAACCCCCCCCCCCCCTCCCCCTTACGCGTTCAGGAACTAGGCCAGAGACGAAGCTCGTCCTATTCTTAGTGATCGACTTGCCGATAAAGTCAATTGGCCATATCTTTGCGCTCTAGCGTGGTTCGTCGCTTCTTGCTGCGAGTTCTTGGGGTCTAATTGCTCGGTGTGTGGGTCGCGTCTGGTCGACTTGTGTTTGAGCTTGCATCATCCAGCCCATCGTGGCTCTGCCATCAAGTGCCGTAAAGCTGGATCTACCGCCGATTTCCCAGCCGCAAACCCGGGGAACGTCCGACATATCGCCATACTACGGTGCCTCCATCGTACAGCGCCCGCCGTATATAAGTGAGAGGTTGCCTTCACTCCCCTTACCGCAGCCTCCATTGGCGTACGCCTCGAGCACATCGTCTCCCCGGGTTAGTTCCATCGCGTCTTCGGCGAGCTCGAACGGAGACTCGCAGTCGTCATTTACATCCGCTCCGTCTTCAAACGGCCCCAAAACCCCGTCTCCTAATCTTCAAGTCACAACGGCGATATCCGGCCCCCACTCCCACCCCATTGGCGGGTACGATCACTATTCTGCAATGAATCCAGCACCTCCAGACATGTACTATCCACCGCAGCACATGTCTGCAGGTCCGGCGCCGCAGACGCAGCCTGTAACGTCGAATGCGTTGCCCCAATATGCCCACCAGCAGCCCACATTGTTACAGCCAGGTCCTGCGCAGTATCCTCCCCCATACCAATACGGGTACGCGAATGGGTTGACATCCCCCCAATCTGCGCCGCCAGCCGTAACTGGCTCTATGGGCGCTCAGAATGTCCTGCCTCTCCCCGGAGTCTCGAACCAGGGAGGTATACAGAATCAATACCAAGGGTTCGACACTACAGGTCAAATTGCCCCACCCGGAATGAAGCCGCGGGTTACTGCCACCCTGTGGGAAGACGAGGGAAGCCTCTGCTTCCAGGTTGAGGCCAGGGGTATCTGTGTGGCCCGTCGTGAAGGTAGGAGTTCAGCAACAACACGCCCCCCCAACATGCTCCTTTAGCTTACCACCGAGTCCGCAGACAACCACATGATCAACGGGACAAAGCTACTTAACGTAGCCGGGATGACCCGCGGCAGGCGGGATGGTATCCTGAAAAGTGAAAAGGTGCGCCACGTAGTCAAGATCGGGCCAATGCATCTCAAGGGGGTGTGGTGAGTTGAAATCTAAACATACATGTTCGGAGCAACCTTGTTAATATCGAAATTTTCAGGATTCCCTTTGAGAGAGCACTTGATTTTGCCAATAAAGAGAAGATCACGGAGCTCCTGTATCCTCTCTTCGTCCATAACATCGGCGCACTACTGTACCACCCTACCAACCAGAACCGGACCAATCAGGTCATGGCTGCTGCGGAACGCCGGAAGCAGGAGCAAAATCAGATGCGGAATGGCCCTGGCCCAGCGCCCCCGGGCGGTGTACTGCCCTCGATACAGCAGCACCACCACCACATGGGTCTACCTGGCCCCCAGCCATCGCTCCCGTCACATAACAGTGCCGGGCGGCCGTCGCTTGACAGGGCCCACACGTTCCCGACGCCGCCTACCAGTGCCTCAAGTGTTATAGGGGGTATGGGGGCGTCAGATAGCTTCCAATGGGGCCAGCAAGGGATGAGCGGTGGTCAGGGCGCCAATCCCATGTCCATCGACACAGGTCTCAGCAACGCTGCGCGCTCAATGCCTGCTACGCCGGCGACTACTCCTCCCGGGAACTCGCTGCAGAGTATGCAGCCCTACTCGCAGGGTAGTCAGCCTTATGACAGCTCTCGAGGTGTCTACAATGGCCAAGCGGCTCAGCAGTCGCCCTACCCTCCCTCAAATAATAGTCCGCAAGAGAGGAGTCTCTATAGCCAGAGCGGATCGTACATGAAGAGCGAGATGGGTCCTCCGTCCGGACGTCCCGCGGGTTCTGGACCGAGCGAGTCAAACGACGTCAAGCCACCAAACGGCTTGTTGCAACATGGGGATGGCGTATCCCATCCGTCCGGAGAGGACGAGGCCGAGCACGAGGCCGAATATACCCACGACAGCGGAGGTTATGATACTAACAGAACAGCATACAATTATAACGCCCCGCCCGTCGCTACATTACCTGGCGAGCATCAGCACATGCCAGAAATGACGGGATCTCCCAGCCATCAGGCAGGGTCTGGCCGCGCGACTCCTAGAACGGCTGCGCCTCCCCAACCCTACTACACACAACAAGCTGGGTACAGCACACCGCCACGGGTGGTGCCGCCGTCTAGTAGCCTGTATAATGTAATGAGTGGCGACCGAACATCCACCAATGGCGCACCGGCGACGGATGTGTATAGCTCACAAGCTGACATGGGCGGCCCCATGCAAAATGGTTACGCCCCCCAACCCGTCATGAATGGTGCGCCGGGTTCCTTGAAGCGGGGTCGCGACGACGAAGACGACCTCCCCCGTCCTTCGAGCGGCAGTTTAGACCTGAAGCGTCGAAAAACCGTAATGGATGGCCCCATCTCTGCTTCCGGCTACGATGCGATGAGCCGCCCTACTTCCGCAGTGGCCCGCCGACGATAACGTCGAACTAGGCGGCCGTTCGATGCTATAGCAGTGTCCTTCTCACATTAATTCTGGCGTTGTGGCACCGTGCGAAAATTGGTCCATCAGGTCGAATCATTTTCGCGCGTAGAACACAACGCTAACCACGAAAATACGCCCCTTGCCATTCCCTTCGGACTCCCTTGTATTCTCTGCGGCGATTCATCATCGGCATGTTTGGGCCACTCCAGAAGACACGATGACGAAAATTACGACTTCGTTCTTGATTGTTGTTAACTGCCGCTTACGGCTGTGTAAATGCTTCACGAATTGACGCGTTGCATGGTGGACCTTAATTCTCCTCAGATGAGATTATCATCGATTTTGTTTCTCTTTCCAAAATTTTTTATTTTTCACTTGAGACGCTGAGGACAACGAGATACTCGACCAACGCAGAAGCCGCCGCCTATCATGACTCCTAGGCGGGTAACGTTCACGACCAAGGCTGCTTTTTGCTTTGCTTTGTTCATCACATCCATCAGTCTCTTTAGAGAACACGAGGCTGGTGGCACAACTTTTCCTATTGACGACATGATAACGACCCAATTTTTTCTTCACCAAAAGGAAGTGGTGTCACTGGGCGTACGTTGGAAATGCGTTCTGGGATCAATGGTCATGAACTTGATGGAATTAAAAGCTATTTGCTTGATACACAGCGAACTTAGATCCTAAGCTACATACAACCGTCCCAGCCAATGGTATCACATATTGAGCTGTAAGAACATAAGCAGAAAGCCGTGACCGTCCATCGCCTCGCCCGGCCCCTGTTACCACACCCCGGCGCCTTTGTCAGACGTGCCGAGTCGGGCTGGACAATTCATAGTGGCACAGTTAAACTTTAGGTCGCGATATGGTGTCTATACCATGTGTGCTCTGGGAGCGATTAGTCTGGTTACTCGCACCCTTCATCGAGGCCTAGTTCGATGATGCTCCTCGTACTCGTACCCAGTCCCGTACAACATAGTAGTTCCTCGTCGATTCAGGTCTCTGCTCCGCCCATCCACCATCCTCTTCCCACGTCGTACGGATGGAAGGTCGACCCCCCAACCTTGGTGAAACCGCTCACCGTCTAGCATCTCTCACCAAGACGCTGTCGTGGTGATTCAGAAAAGAAAAGCCAGCCCTACGTAACGTGAGGCCGTGAAGCTACGGTCCCAGTGCCATTGGTGGGGGGAACAGGAAGGGGAAGAAGGGGGAGGGGAAGGGGAAGGAGGAGGGGGGCCTTCAGCAGTAGACGAGGCCGGAGGCATCGAACTGGGCTTTTCAGTTGAGGGTAGCGTGTCTGTCGCACCACGACGCCGCAACCCGATTTTGGTGTATCACCTACATACATAGCAAGTATGTAGGCAATCCGGGATCACGATGGAGGAGGCGCAGATGACTCCCTCCTCTTTGCCCTTCCTATGGGCAGGCGCAAGCTTGCCATCGTGTTTTCCTACTCCCCCCGGCCGAAAGATAGAAATCTCCCTAGGGGTGACGCGAGCTTGGAGCCAGGGTGCGACGCCGACGTAGTACGTATAGGGATATGTCCCATAATACTTTGGGGCCGTGGCGGTCTCTGGCTATTTTGCCCGAACATCGTATCACACGGTTATCTAGTGCCGTCTTTAATCGCAAAACGCTACCTACCTCTTTCACCAAGTGTTGGGCCGCTTAGTCGGCACTGCTCCCCAGGGCCAATAGATTATAGATGATGTCCGATTACAATGCAACAGCATGCCAACACACAGACACACGGACATACAACCCCCCTTCCCACCCCCGGGGAGAGAAACCTTACCACCTCCCACGCTCCTAGATTCGGTGAGGCACCCTTATAGCATACGACCGTAACTCGTCCGGGCCCTCTCCAAACGAGCTTAAACAACCGGGCCATCGTCGTGCCTCACCTCCGACGGTTGGCCAAGGATTACGTCGACATGATTTGACGCCGCTGACGTTGGCATCCAGGGCTTAAAGGAGGGGGGATGGGGGGATTTTGAGTACCAAAGTTTTGTGCGTCTTCCTAACCAACCGGTTGCCTTGAGCTTAGCGAGCCAAAGATAGCCGCTCTCCCCCCCCGCACAAGAAAGCCGCGGTAAAAGATAATCGCTACGAAATCGCTACGAGCGAAGCGAGTTCTATTCGGGAGAGACAGGAAGATCTGTTGGAATATATAGTAGCTATCGGTGTCCAACTCGTCAGCAGCGGATGACAATGCTGCCTCCTAGATACGGCGTGTCCTTTCTATGTGTGTGTACTTGACAAACGACGCCGGCAGCCTCGTCTGCCCTCCACACCGTCGTGAGCATACGCATGCAATCATACATACACATCACCCACGGCATGTTCCGTACACACTTATAGATAGATATGGGTTTCGCTCGTTCCAGGGGACAGCGCGCCGCATCATGAATGGCCCATGCTTGACCGCCTTAGTTCCTTCGGTTACTTGAAGGGGTATGGGAGCTACGAGAAGCCTAGCTGAATGTTCGTGCCACCCGGCCCGTGATGTTGTCTCGCGCGTACAGGCGGGCACATTGATAAATAGGCAAACACCGGGATCCTGCCCGTGCCCGGACTTTGAGGTAATATAATCGTCTGGAAGCTCCTTATTTCGGATACGGTTGATATACCGATGGCATTTACTGACCTACGTTCAAGTTATGTATTGGTGAGATAAGAAAGTCGCCGAGGTTCGACGGCCTTTCAGCCACCGCTCTACTAAGCAAGCTGGACTGGCCAAAGGCTGAGGTGACCTCAACTCGCGAAGCTTACGCAACCCTCTCAACCTTGGTTCCCGGTTCTAGAAGCTGAACTCGCGGTGAACATGCGTGCCCTAAGCTTGCTGATACTTCGGACAACGACACGAATGGAATTGGCGACCTTCGTGAAAGCCGTCTGTTCACCGAGAAATGCCCCAAGCAGGTGAATTGGGGTGCTACGTAGGGCGGAAGAGGCGCTGAGCATGTCTGTAGAGAAGTACGGCGAACTTGAATTCCCGGCCTGGCATTGAAAGGGGCCGCCTCCGAAGAGAATGAGGCGACTGACTATCTTTGGGCTGAGCAGCCATCAGGCAAAGCTTTGCCTGTTAGCACGGTCCAGGCCGGTGCCAGACCCGTGGCACGAAGGCAGCGGGATTTATGCCAAACAAATCAGAATAGATCTAGACAGTGCCCGGGCATTACCATGAATCAGCAAAATAAAAAATACGGAATCCTTTCCGCATAGGCTCGGGAGGGGTAGCAATGGGTATCAATTAAGAAGCGGCTGACAGTTCTATGCCGCAAACGAGGCCCCTAAAAACCATAGCTTCGGAGTAAACGCCGTCGTGTTGGCGCGTCGAGACGTCGGAATCACCACAACGTTCGCCTTTGCACTAGCAAGGTGCGCCCATCCGACCGCCCTCAGTCCTGCTTCCAGCCACGACCAGATAATGGAACGCGCTGCGGTGTGGTGAGGGTACTTGTTCGGGACAACCTATACCCGAAGGTTCCAAGTTCGATCGTCCCAGTTCCCTGCAAGCACCTTACTCAGCGCCTTCGTCCTCGTCCTCGTCGCTAGTAGTCTCGATGTTCGCCTTCTTGGCCTTCTTCTCCTTGTCCGCCGTGGCCTTCGCGGGGGCGTCGGACGTGCTGGCGGCGGGCGCGTCCGGAGCGCCTGGCACGTCGTGCCCCTTGTCCCGCAGTTCGGCGTTGATCGAGGGGATCGCCTCGAGTAGTTTGTGGTATTGCTCGATGGTCAGCGTGATGCCCTGCGGCCGCGTATATATGGGTTAGCCGGCGAAGACGCAAAGCTCGAGATCCCGGGCGGGAACGCCTCACCTTCTTTCCGGGCTTCAGGCTGCCGGAGCTGCTGTCCGAATAGTACTCGCGTAGGTTGACAAACACCTTGCCCTTGAAGTTGCTGATGGTTGCCCTGCGGGTGCCTCCCAGCTGCAGAGAAGGGCGTGTCAGCGGAGAGCAGGCGCGTGATCTGGGTAGAGGGTGGTCTGGTAACGTACAGCCCAGAAAGGGTTTCCATCGTCATCTTTGCCAGATTCGGCATCTCCCTTCTTCACCTTCTTGCTCGACTTGCTAGTCGACTTGACCTCCGCGTCGCTCTCTACGCCCTCGTCGTCGTCGCGTCGCGACCGTTTGAGGCCCTTGGTCCGACCCATCTCGATGATTAGGCTGATTGTGCGCCGTGGTAAAGACCCAATTCCTGGTATAAGGAGCGAGGAAGTGGTTGAAGGCAGTAGATGAAATGTTTAAATTTTAACTACCTATGGAATGTTGGACGTGGGGTTCGATTCGTCGCGTCCGAGGCTTCGGAGACGCGCCTTATGATGGTTGCGTAAATTGATTCACATATCCGATATTAGATTAAATTATAGAGGCCCGCACAGGTGTAGAGAGGTACATACGTATGTATAGGCCAGGTATGTAATTTATGTACGTCCCCACTGTTTCCGCACATTATATGCATCTGGTACCTGTTTAATTGACGAGAGAGTAGCTGCGAGTAGGTATTGGTACTCATATGTACTAAGCTCCTGGTGGATAATTTTGGAAACAGGTTAGGTAATAGGATAGGTAGCTGTTGGCATCTCCAGGGGGGCACACCGTCAGGTTAAGTTGGCCATCATCACCAAACCCACAAGTGCTCCCAGCCCATGCCACTACAAAGCATTCCCTGTCCACGTTGAGATATACCATTCGTTTCTGTCTTCCGGTCTTTACGATTTTACATATGCATTTGCGCCGCTGCTGCTGCCGTCGCCACTGCCGCGTTCCGACCCCTCGAATAGATGATGCCATGTGCTCGCTATCTGCCCTAAGTCTCGAGTAGCCTTCAATTTCGATCTAGCAGTTCCTCGATGAATACCACGAACGATGTCCTGCCCGGCGCCTCTCCCGCCGTGTCGCAAGACGAGACGAGGACCGACTCCGACTCCAACGACGTAACGACGAGACCCCGTCAAAGCCCCCAAACCTCTCCGACAGGTCCGAAGACACCGGAGCTACCTGCGTCTCCAGCCAGTCAGCAAGAGGATGTCGTCACCAAGCTGCTGAGGTTCCTCTCTACTGCTACACCCGCAACGCTGGGCGGCGTCGCAATCGGGCTTTCCGCTGTAACATATTTCATCCTTGGCCAGATTGGACTCTTGTTGATTGGTGCCGTTGCCGGCATTGCACTGTTTGCATCGTGGGAATCGCGGCATCCCCAATTGTCTCGGGCCATTCGAGTTGAAAGGACCGAACAGCTGCTGGATCGTATCTTGGGAGATACGCGTGCCAATAGGCGCCCCGAGCTTGATCAAGATGGCGAGAAGGATGCGCAGATGCTAGTACAGAGCTTGGATGACTTCCGGCCCGAGACGCGACAGGCGCTCGCTGCTCTTGTCGATGCGATCATCCGCGACTACGTGGATTGGTGGTATGGTCCCATCGTGCCATCCGACCGGTCCTTCCCCCTCTCTTGCAGAAAGGTGCTGGTAAACTTCCTACTAGGCGTCTCTAATCACCTGAGTCGCAAGCGGCCTGCCGATGTCTTCGTCGATTTCCTTACCCACGCCTGTTCCATCATCATCGTGTTCCTGTCCGAGATGGAATCCGCCTACTCCGAGCTCCCATCGGTTACCAACCTTACCGCGGCGGATGCTGTATACAATTATCTCGCCTCGAATACCGACGCCCCATTGGCAAACTTGCTCAATCAGAAGCAGCAGGCGGGCAAGTTCAAGATCGTAGCCGAAGACCTGCTTAGTTTCCTGGACAGGTCCGCGTATGACTGTGACCCTGCTAGGGTCTTCTTGAGGGAGGTTCTCGCAACAATTATTCTCGAGGGCACCTTGCAGTCGTGCTCCAAGGCGGAGTGGATCAATGCTTGGATCGTGTATCTCCTAGAGTCTGGAGAGACAGATTTTTCGCAAGCTATCGACGAAGCCATTCAAGACCAAAAGGCATTTGTTGACATCGACGGAAACGTCGGGAATATTGGCCTTTCTAGGGGCAATCGGAACTCATACGACATGGACCGCGCACGCCGCAAAGAAGCGATACACAAGAAGCAGTTATCTAAAGCTGATCAGGAGACGGAGAGGGCCGTGCTGGAGATGAGGAAAATGAACCAAATGATCGCCGAAGCTGATAAGGGCCCAGTCACACAAAATGGTGGCCATACAGAAGAGGCCTCGGGCCTTTTGAATGGTGCCCTCGACAAGAACACCGGGGACCTTGCTTTAAAAATGGGCGATACATCGAGCGTGACCTCCCCAAGAAACACAAAGGTCCCCGATTCAGATGCTAGAGCCACATCGAATGAGGCACAGGTTAATAAGGCCCAATATAAACAGGAGACGCTTCAGTCCCCCATCTCCCTGCGATCAGCAACAGATGCATCCAGCCACAATTCGTCACCCTCCAGCGGGTTAGACGGACGACGGTCATCTCATCGGTTTACAAGCTTCGACCAGTTGGTTCCACCAGCACGAGAAGAGGCCGATGAAGGAGACGAACCACATGATCCCCCACCGCTCACACTATACAACGCTACTATCAGTATTCATGATGACGCGAGCGATAAAGGTCGCTTGCGTAGCAAGCCTACCTTGGAATATCTCCTCCAGATCGAGCCTGCGAATACCCATTACCCGGGGTGGATGGTAATGAAGACATATGTTCAGTTCGAGGGCCTCCACGAGAGCCTACGGCGGATTGCGGCAGTATCCGGTTCAACGGCGTTTCTTGAAGCCTTTGCTGTCTTCCCGAGTTGGAAGTTGCACACGGGGCCGTCCTTACGCGGTGAGATTGAGAGATACATGCGGACTGCTTGCTCCGAAAAGCCCCTGGCCGACTCGGAAGCCTTCAAACGGTTCCTCGATAAAGGCCAGGAAACGCGAATTTCCCCTAACAGAGGGTTCTCCTTCGAATCTGTTGGAAAGGGCGTCCTTGACGTCCTCCAAAACGCGCCCAAGGGTGCTCTAGACGGTGGAAAGGTCGTAGTCGGCGGCGTTACTGGCGTTTTTGGCAATATTGGGTTGGGACCGAGAAAATCTACCATCTCATCTGTGAGCGAGCAGCAAGCGAAGGATCCGCGCAACACCCAAAGCCCCGGAAGCACACGGCCGCTATCTCTGTCATCTCTTCCGAGGGTGGACAGCACCCCGCTAGGATCGATGAAATCTAGGGATAGCCTGGACAGCCAGAGGTCATCCGTAGTTTCGGTCCAGCCAGGCAAAATAGCACCTATGGAACGGCGTCCAAGTTCCCAAGTAGACGTGGACCAGGAAAGCCTTCATCCAGCGAGGGCTGACCGCTGGGAGCGGAACTCGATAAGCGCAACGAGCAGCAGGGTACATAGCCGCGCTTCGAGTGCGGTTGCATTGCGGTCCCCTGTGCGGTCTCCATCCGAACTGAGCTTCACTAATATCAAGCTACCGCCCCCGCCAGACGAGATCCCTGACGATTACGGCTCTCCAACGAGCACGCACCACAGTGTCGACGGCGCCTCGCGACTGTCTGCTCCCAACGGGACGTCACCAACTCGATCGTCAAGCTCAGGCCGGCAAGAAAAACCGTCGCAGGCACGTGACACCGTCAAGAGAGCGAGCAAACAACACGCCCCACTTTCGGAACAGGAAGCCCGCGTAGCAGTCGAGCTTCTCTTTGCTGTGGTTAATGAGCTCTACACGCTGTCCTCCGCCTGGAACATCAGAAAGACGCTCTTGACGGCTGCCAAGTCGTTTCTTCTGCGGCCAGGCAACCCGTCACTGTTGTCCATTCGGACCCTGATCCAGGAGTCGGTTCTTGAGACAAACACATCGGATGCCAGCATTGCTGCGCATCTCCGCAAAGTGAGAGAGAACTCGCTCCCCACCGAGGAAGAGCGGAGAGCGTGGCCTCGGGAGTTGACTACGGAAGAGAAAGAGGAGCTGAGAGTCAAGGCGAGGAAGCTTTTCATACAAAGCGGCGTCCCGGCCGCGCTGATGGGGATCATGGGCCAGTCGGCCACAAGCGAGGCCCTGGGGCGGGTTTTCGACTGCCTCCAGATCGAGGAGGTTGCCAGGGGGCTCTTCTTCGGGATCATGCTGCAAGCGGTGCGAGTCGTCACACACTAAAACCAAATCATCGAGGCGCTCTCGACAATGACAAAACGGAACTGGGACATGCGATCAGAATTGGGCTGGGGAGTCTCCAGCAAAATATTGGTATGACGGGCTTTTTTTTAAAAAATGCGACGCCGGATATAATGTTCTCTTACGCCCACGATAGGCGTCGATCTTTTTTTTTTTTTTAATGGTCTTATGATAACGGCTGTCGGGGCGTGTATGAGTATATATGTATACGGAATAGCTGTACGATGACAACGAGATGTTTAATAACGGACCAGCTAGAGCTCTGATTCACGTGAAGAAGAGAGCCTCACCGAAGACTACGCGGAACAGACAGTCGAGGGTCAGATAGATATATAGTATATATAATATATGGAGAGAACACAGCCTCCGAGGAGAAGAGGACGGAGGGACAGAGATACCCTACATCTGGAGGAAAGGAAGCATTACGTAGGTACGTAGCAGTCGATCATCTCAAACCCCGATCCACTGACGTGCTAACCTACTCTTGCAGACCTTAGAAGCTGCTTTGGGGCCGTGATAAGGAGACACCCCACTAAGCCATGGCTTCAGCCCTCGCGCCGATGCCCCGAGCTCGGTGCGGGGTAGGATTGAGTGGGATGTGGCCGCCGCGGGTACAGCCGGGGGGGGAAAAGGGGGAAAGGGGGGGTTATTTTTATAAACGGGGTGTCCGGCTGTACACGTAGGTGGGGGTCGAAGGGCGTAGCGTTTTGCGGTGGGTACCTACGTACCGAGTGGTGTCGACCTCGCAAGAGACGGCCGTTACCAAGTAACAAGTGACTAACAACGGTGGCGACATCGGCAGTCGACACGACCCGAGAGGAGGACGCCTCAAGGCTAGCCCTAGATGACGCATAACCGGCCCGGAAAGAACACGGGCTTATCGCTCTCGGACCCTTATAACTGTCCTTCTCCCCCGACCGCTACCTCGTGACGCGCGCATGCGACGGATTCGTCCCGAGCCGACTCGAGTGCAACACTTATCCGACGTTGCGTGCCCTGCATATATATAGGCGAGCCGGGCACTCGGTGGTATATACTATATTCCCCGCTGTACACGGGGTTGCTTGAACGCGCCAACCCCACGCTCCTCATCCCAGTTACTCCCCCCCCACCCTTCTCCCCCGTTACCCGCTTACACCCCCCCAACTCCCCCCGCCGGGACCAAGGCGTGTTGCGACCACCCGGCACAAGGAGCAGCAAGATGGGCGCTGCCGGCCGCAAGGACCGCGGCATCCGCATCGCCATCGACCGCGGCGGCACCTTCACCGACTGCGTCGGGACGCTGGGCGGCCGGGACGTGGTCATCAAGCTGCTGTCGGAGGACCCGGCCAACTACGCGGACGCGCCGCTCGAGGGCATCCGGCGCATCGTGGGCCACTTCGAGGGCCGCGACGTCCCGCGGGGCGAGGCGCTCGACACGTCGCGGATCGACGGCATCCGCATGGGCACCACGGTCGCGACCAACGCGCTGCTCGAGCGCAAGGGCGAGCGCATGGCGCTCGTCGTCACCCGCGGCTTCCGCGACTGCCTCGTCATCGGCAACCAGAGCCGGCCCCGCATCTTCGACCTCGCCATCAGGAAGCCCGACGTCCTGTACGAGGCCGTCGTCGAGGTCGACGAGAGGGTGACCCTCGAGGACTACGCCGAGGACCCCGAGCGGCGGACCACCGACGCCGCCGCGAGGGCCGGCACCGCCGACGCCGCCCGAGCCGACCTCGTCACCGGCCTCTCCGGCGAGACGGTACGCGTCCTGCGCCGGCCCGAAGAAAGCCAGATCCGCAAGGACCTACAGCGCGTGTTCGATAGGGGCATCAAGAGCATCGCCGTATGCCTGATGCACGGCTACACCTTCCCGGACCACGAGGCGCTGGTCGGCACCATCGCCAAGGAGATCGGCTTCGATCACATCTCGCTCAGCCACGAGCTCATGCCCATGATCAAGCTGGTGCCGCGGGCGACGAGCGTCTGCGCCGACGCGTATCTGACACCGACGATCAAGAAATACATCACCGGGTTCCAGAAGGGGTTCGCCGGCGGCCTGGGCACGCGCAGCGTCATCCGGGAGGGAGGCAGCCGGGGAGCGCGGTGCGAGTTCATGCAAAGCGACGGTGGGCTGGTCGACGTGGAGAAGTTCACCGGCTTGAAGGCCATCCTATCCGGGCCGGCAGGCGGCGTGGTCGGCTACGCTATCACAAGCTACGACGAGGAGGCCAAGATCCCCGTCATCGGCTTTGATATGGGCGGCACTAGTACCGATGTCTCGCGGTACGGGGAGGGACGGTATGAGCACGTCTTCGAGACCACGACGGCCGGAGTCACCGTCCAATCGCCCCAGCTCGACATAAATACCGTGGCTGCTGGGGGCGGTAGTAGACTCTTCTTTAAAAACGGCCTATTTGTCGTTGGACCCGAGTCGGTCGGTGCCCACCCGGGCCCCGCCTGTTACCGCAAGGGCGGGCCCGCGGCGGTAACGGACGCAAACTTATTCCTCGGCCGTCTCCTGCCCGAGTTCTTTCCGAAGATCTTCGGCAAGAACGAGAACGAGGGCCTAGACTTTGAAGCGAGTCGGAAGGTTATCCAGGATCTCGCAGACCAAGTCAACAAGGAGACTGGCAAAAACATGAGCTTGGATGAGGTAGCGTATGGCTTTCTTACGATAGCTAACGAGGCCATGACAAGGCCGATCCGGTCCATCACCGAAGCAAAAGGTCACGATTCCTCAAAACACCGGCTGGCCACGTTCGGTGGCGCCGGCGGACAGCATGCGGTCGCCATCGCGGAGGCTCTGGGCATCAAACAGATACTTATCCACAAGTATTCCTCCGTACTGTCTGCCTACGGCATGGCCTTAGCAGACGTAGTCGACGAAAGACAAGAGCCGGAATCGAAGGTGTGGCAAGATGGGGGCGAGGCAGTCAAGGAGCTCAAGGCCAAGATGGAGAGGTTAAAGGAGACATCGCGCGCAACCCTTCGGGGCCAAGGATTCGAAGATAGCGATATCGTCTTCGAGGAGTACCTCAACATGAGATACCGCGGGACAGAGTCGGCCCTCATGATCGTCAAGCCGAGCGAGGAGGATGCAAAGGCGTCCGACGGCGACGGAGATTGGGCGTTCGGTAAAGCGTTCGTAGCTCGCCACCGCTACGAGTTTGGATTCACTCTAGACGATAGAGACATTATCGTAGACGACGTAAGAGTCCGTGGTATCGGCAAGAGCTTCCGGTATCAGGATAAGACCGTAGACCAGCAGTTGAAGGAAGTGAAACGCCAAGCCGTCGACGACAAGAAGGTATTCGGCAAATCCCAAGTCTATTTTGAGGGCGGGAGAGCGGATACGCCGATCTATAAGCTCGAAGACTTGTCGGTTGGCGACGAGATCAACGGACCAGCCATGCTCGCAGATGGCACACAGACCATCGTCGTGACTCCAAGGGCAAAGGCCCTTATTCTCGAGACGCACGTTATTATCGATCTGGAGAGTAATAATAAGGACGAGTAAGTACTTTTCTTGTTCATCTTGTTCACCCGAAGAGTTCTGGTGACATTGAACCGTCCGTCCGTCACTAACACGCAGCCAGCTCCCATAAAAAGGATTCGTCGGAACGCGAGGTGGATCCTATCATGCTGAGCATCTTCGGCCATCGTTTCATGGCCATTGCCGAGCACATGGGCATGGCCCTCCAGAAGACGAGCGTCAGCACGAATGTCAAGGAACGCCTCGACTTCTCCTGCGCCATATTCGACGCTACTGGAGGGCTAGTTGCGAACGCGCCTCACTTGCCCATCCACCTCGGATCCATGTCGACATGCGTCAAGACGCAGGCCAAGATCTGGGAGGGCAAGCTGAAGAAGGGAGACGTGATCATCTCAAACCACCCGTCGTACGGGGGCACGCACCTGCCGGACATCACGCTCGTCATGCCCGCGTTCAACGAGAAGGGAGACGAGATCCTGTTCTACGCGGCATCGCGCGCACACCACGCAGACATCGGCGGCATCACGGCGGGTAGCATGCCGCCGCATTCGCGGGAACTGTTCCAGGAGGGCGCCTCGATCAAGAGCGAGAAAATTGTCAGCGAGGGCAAATTCAATGAGGAGAGAATTATAGAGCTGCTCTACAAAGAGCCTGCACAGTACCCGGGAAGCAGCGGCACCCGGTGCCTGGCGGATAACCTCAACGATCTCCGAGCCCAGGTCTCCGCGAACCAAAAAGGTATCTCCCTCATAGAGGGTTTGATACATGAGTATGGCGAGGATACGGTGCAATTCTACATGGTGAACATACAGAAGAACGCAGAACTCTGCGTCCGACGGCTGCTCAAGCAAGTCTACGCGAGGTTCGAAGGAAAGGACCTCTCGGCGGTTGATCACATGGACGACGGGACGCCAATCCGGCTGCGCGTCACTATCGACCCGGAGAAGGGCGAAGCAGACTTCGACTTCGACGGTACGGGGCCTCAAGTCTACGGCAATACCAATGCGCCGGAGGCTATTACCTTTAGCGCCATCATATATTGCTTGCGCTGCCTGATCTCGGAAGACATACCTCTCAACCAGGGCTGTCTGAAGCCTATCAATGTGAAAATCCCACCTAGATCGCTTCTGTCGCCGGCGACGGGCGCCGCGGTGGTTGGGGGCAACGTGTTGACCAGCCAGCGAGTCACGGATGTCATCTTCAAGGCCTTTCAGGCATGTGCCGCGAGTCAGGGGGACTGCAATAACCTGACGTTCGGCTTCGGTGGTAACGTCTCGGGCGAAGCGGAGGTCAAAGGCTTCGGCTACTACGAGACGATCGCCGGCGGTAGCGGCGCGGGGCCCGACTGGGAAGGCACCAGTGGCGTGCACACACATATGACCAACACGCGCATCACGGACTCGGAAGTGTTCGAACGGCGATATCCCGTCATCTTGCGCCAGTTCTCCATCCGCACGGGCTCCGGTGGCAAGGGGCAACACCGGGGCGGCGACGGCGTTGTCCGCGACATCGAGTTCCGCATACCCCTGCAAGTGTCGATCCTCAGCGAGCGCCGCGTCTACCGGCCGTACGGCATAGCCGGCGGCGAGGACGCCGAGTGCGGGCTCAATATCTGGGTGCGCCGCGTGCCGAAGACGGGCCCCGAGGCGGACTTGGCGCCGCTAGGTGACCAGCGGCAAGAAAAAGGAGGCAATGATGACGCCGTCGAGTACGAGGAGCGGTACATCAACTTGGGCGCCAAGAATAGCGCGCCTATGAAGCCTGGCGATCGCATTATCATCAACACGCCCGGTGGAGGGGGCTGGGGTAAGGCTGGAGATGAGAAGGTAGAGAGGGATCGGAGGGATCACACCGAGGCTTGGAGGAAGGGCAGTCATGCGGCTAGACAGGATGCCGCGCTGCAGGTGTAGGGCACTGTACGTAAAGGGGGTTTGGCTTAAGGCCATCCGCTCGCATGTGAAGGGGAAAAGGGGGGCTAAGGGGTGGTTGAGTTCAATTTCCACCGCACAGGACACTGTAAACCCCCGAGTCCCAGTCCATGCTTACATGTTGACGGTTATAACGCGTAATTAGTGTCGTAACCCGCTGGCCTGATGCGGCCCTTCTTGTATGACCTTAGAATAACACTGCCGCGTGAGACTGGGGGCGGCCTTGCGTAAGGTTTTTCTAGTAGGACTCAGCCTGAAACGCCTCCGCTCATCCTTGGGACATGAATTTGGGTCGGGGGAACGGTGGTGTTCCACGCCGTGAGGCCCCCAGACCACAGATGGCGACCTATAGCAGTCGGTCAATCCCTCCTTACACATCAGGTTCACTCCGCGCGACCTAACAGCCCTGAGGCCGGAAATATAATCTGTGGGAAGACCTAGGGTTGGGATAACGGCATGGGTGTTCCCGGCGCAGCGTAATACCGGGTGGCGTCGGAAGACACAGGTAATATGACGAGGCGTATAATCTATTGCCGCATAGGGGACGAGGACCAAGGCGCGACGAACTCCCAACAATAGAGGTGAGAAGCTTGGGGGTTGGGTGAAGTTGTAACAAGCGCTTATACGAAGGCGATGTCAGCCCCGATTGGCCCTAATACCAGCCAGTCGGCATTTTTGGCGCTCAGCTCTACGGCGCGTACCTTGGAACCGGTAGCCCAGTAATTGGGTTATCACGAACTGAACCGCCTCCCCCTGAGCTCCGTGCTTACAGCGCACGGAGTATCTATTCGTCAAGGGACAACCGAATAGGGGACACCTAGACCCCATTCCCTTCGGGCATGTTGGAGGTTCTGCCAGGGGCGTTACGCCTCTGTTCTTCGTCCCTGTTGCGCGCATGCGGGAATGTTCGTGGCGTTCGGATATTACGTGCTATTTTGGCACGGGCCGTCCTTCGACGCAACTCTTACTAGGCGGTTGGCGAATCGTCAACGCAAGAGCTGGCTGGCGCGGTGCGCGTAGCATCATTCGCGGCTCAGTTGCGCAGCCAGCAAAATGCGAGTGAGCCTGTAGGCGCAGATCGAATTGTAATCCTCCCAACAACGGATCGAGGCGTTTGCGGATGGGTGGAGGCGAAACCGATCCTGGGAACAGGGTCTAGGTGTCGCTTATGGGATCCTTGCTGCAATCCTTCCCGTTGGAACATCTAGGTTATCTTGTCGCTGTTGTTCGGTCTGGTACGTGTCCGCTACTGGATGGGTCGGCTCCTCATCCGTATTGGAGCCTCAAAGCGGCATGCGCGTCATAGTCTACACTACCCATTCGCTTAGGTTCGGCCTGAAGAGATACGGGTTGAAGATGCCTATACAGGCCTGCCCCCGTGGATCAAGGTGGACGGACAGGCAAGGATGACAGCTCGCAGATCATCCTTTCCGGAGAGAAGCATGAAAGCCGCTCCCGATGCGGGCTTTGGAATCCCAGAGCCCGAGGCGGCCTCGACTCGACCCGACGATCTCCGGCGGCGTTGAGAATTGCCGGCCGGGCAAAGGATGACTCTTACCGCTAGGCGTGTCAAGGCAACGTGGGTTCGTCTCGGTCAATCTGGAATCGAGCTTTGCTGCAGACACGCTTAGAAATTCTAAATACGGGCAGATAAGCGTAGCGAAAATGTCTACTAAATCAACAGGCAGCGGCTGGGGGATTTGGGTGGAAGCTGGAGGAGGTAGGCTGGAGTGGGTGTGGTTGGTTGAAGTTGAAGTGGGAGGATATTTCGACCTTATCGCGTCTAAGAGGGAAAAAAAAATGAGGCGGTGGACTCGGATAGAAGGGTACATACGCCTTAACTAGTTTGTTGCAGATTTGTTCTCGCGAGATATGCAACTTTCGGGGGATCGCGGGGCTCTCACCAGGCCAACTATTCTACCGCTTAAATGCCTAGAAAACCTGCCTATCCCCTTACTTAGCGGCTCACTTCCGTCGTGTCAGTGGGCAAGGTAGTTTATAGTTTATTTAGTACCTATTGATGTATTCAGCGTAGGTAGAAGACGGAAACCCGTCCGTCATCGGATATGCACATATCTCCGTCCGGCCTATACAACCCTACATTGGCGACAGCAGGATGGATACCTATGCCCCCCTACCTCCAAATCCCTTAGTTCGTAGCCGTCATGAGACAATACCATCCTCTCATGGTGTACAGGAACTAGGTATATAATAATAGACTGGGAACCCCGTGCCCTTTCCACCTACCCAGTCACGCCGTCAATCTCACGTATCACTGCTGCTCTCGGATTTAGGGAACCCTCCTTTTCCCTTCGTCCCTCCTCAGCAGAGCTCGAGTGGAATCCTGCATGATGAGCGGCGAGGCGTCGTATACGGATGAGGAGTGGGGGGATATCTCGCGAGGTCTCCCTAGCGAGAATGATCCCTTTGTGCAGAAATACGTCCAGGGCCGCGAGGCCCTCATCGCGCAGGAGAACAAGGATCGCAGCGGTTCGCACCCCTCGGCCTCTCGGCCTCGCCTCCCCCTTTCCGGCCCCCCCTTCTCCTCCCCGCCCCCTCCGCCCTGCCGCGGCTCGCTGACACGCGCAAACAATCCCTTCTAGACGCCTCGTTCAAGCAGAACCTCTCCCCCATCGCGAGGCGCGCCTGCGACGTCGTGGCGCGCATCCGGGAGGAGGAGAAGAACACGGTGTGGACGCCGCAGCTGGAGGACTCGCTCGCCCAGGCGGCCGGCAGCCTGACGGTGCACCCGGGCATGATGTTCTCCCTGTCCAAGGAGCGCATGGAGAGCACGAAGCTGTGGCGGATCGTGCGGCGGATGCCCAAGGGCGCCCTGCTGCACGCCCACCTCGACGCCATGGTCGACTTCGACTACCTGCTCGACGTCCTCTTCGCGACGCCCGGCATGCACCTGGCCGCCGACCGCCCGCTGACGTCGGCCCAGGCCAGGGAGGACGCCGTGCTGTCGTTTCGCTTCTTCCGGCAGCCGCGCACCGACGGCGACATCTGGAGCGCGGACTACCAAGCGGGCACGCATATCCTCCTCACCCAGCTCGCCGAAACCTTCCCCGACGGGGGCAAGGCCGGCCTCGTCAAGTGGCTCTACGGAAGGTGCACGTTATCGCGGACGGACGCCGTCGCCCAGCACCACGGGGTCGATCACATCTGGCTCAAGTTCTACAAATGCTTCCGGGTCATCAACTCTCTACTCCACTACGAGCCCATCTTCCGGCTGTTCCTGCGGCGGCTGATGAGCCTGCTCAAGGCCGACGGCATCAACTGGTGCGAGCTGCGCTTCTCCTGGTTGCTCGACTACTACCGGCAGGACAGCGAGACGCCCGAGGCCGACTACACGGCGATGCTGACGGCCATCGACGAGGAGGTGGCGAGGTTCCAGGCGTCGGCCGAGGGGCACGGGTTCTGGGGCCTGCGCATGATATGGGCCACGCTGCGGGCCTCGCCGACGCGCACCATCGTGCAGAACATGGAGCACTGCATCACGGCCAAGATCACGCACCCGCACCTGATCGCGGGGTACGACCTGGTGGGCCAGGAGGACGCCGGGCGGCCGCTGCGCGACCTGCTGCCCGAGCTCTTCTGGTTCCGCAAGCAGTGCGCCGACGAGGGCCTCAACGTACCCTTCTTCTTCCACGCCGGCGAGTGCCTCGGGTCGGGCAGCGCCACCGACCACAACCTCTTCGACGCCATCCTCCTCGGCACCCGCCGCATCGGCCACGGCTTCAGCCTCTACAAGCACCCGCTCCTGATCGACCTCGTCAAGGAGAAGAGGATCCTGGTGGAGAGCTGCCCGATCTCGAACGAGGTCCTCCGCCTCTGCGGCTCCGTCATGAGCCACCCGCTGCCCGCCCTGCTCGCGCGCGGCGTGCCGTGCTGCCTGTGCAATGACGATCCCGCGATCCTCGGCCAGGACACCGCCGGCTGCACGCACGACTTCTGGCAGGCGCTGCAGGGCTGGGAGAATCTAGGACTAGCGGGGCTAGGGAGCCTCGCCGAGAACAGCATCCGCTGGGCGGCATTCGAGGACCAGACGTCGGAGGAATGGAGCAGAGGCATCAAGGAGGCGAGCGTGGGGAGCGGGGCCAAGGCGCAGAGGTTGAAGGAATGGGAGGTCGAATGGGAGAAGTTCTGCTTGTGGATTGTGGACGAATTCGCCGATGAGTGAGCAGTCGAGAAGAAAAAAAAAGGGGGGGGGGGGGAGAAGTCCTAGTGGGGAATGTGGATTATAGCCATGTACCACATTCCCGTAGCGGACCGATGGGCACATCCCCGAGAGGAACCACTGGCGGAATTGCTACTCACCTGGTATCGTCGACCCAAGTACGGTTCAACCCGAATTAATAAAAAAAAAGAAATCTTGGTTTTGCATTTCCACTACGAGATTACCACTCTCCTCGAAGGCGAAGGGGCGAAGGTAGATTACCCTCATTTCGAGGAGCTCGAGGTTCGACGACATGATACGCTGCCACGGCCGGTGAGGAAGTGCCTCTGGAGGTTGCCCACAGAATTCGGTGAGGGAGTGGTACGTAGAAGTAGGTATAGGTTGCTGTATGTGCTGTGTTCAGAAGCTGCCTGATGAAGGCGTCTAATTCGGGAATCTACACAGGAAGGGAAAGGGAAATAGGGGAAAGGAGAAAGGGGGGGGGACCTTACCTGCGGCTGGGTGCTGAGAAGAGGCCAAAGAAGGCGAGCAGGCTAGGCTGCAGCAGGGGGCGATTCAGATCATGGCCGATTTGAACGCAACCTGTCTGCCGTGCCTCCTCATAAGGCAAATACGCATGCATGATGTATGTGAGACTATAGGACTACATGCACATAGGCCAGAGTGACCCGATATTACTCGTCAGCAGCGCCCGCCCATGGTTCACCCACCCCCTGTGAGTTCAGAGTTCCACTGAGTTGATCGGTGGGACGAAATAAATCCCTCCTGACGATAAGATTCTCAACCGGGAAGCCATTCGATCTAGCAGGTTGGGTCTCGGCACGCCGCGGTCAGCGGGAAAGGGCCCCAAGCCGAGTCGGGCGGGTCGGTCTGTTATGGGGGCGCTGCCCTTCATCAAAGGGGGATTCCACCGTCTTGGGGAACGGGCCCGGTTGCCCGATATCAATTTTATGGCCAGTTTTACGACTTTTATAGAAGAGGGGGCGGCGTGGCTAGCGAATGGCCGGTAATACGCGCACACATGTATGTCACTAATATATGTTCGTGAGACGATCGCCAATGAGGCGTAGGCGGAACCTAGATCGCCTACATCGTCACCTAACAAGAAGGGCTGTGTGTGGCTGCATTGAACTTTGAAGCACGGGATAACGGAGAGTCCTGGTAGGTTTTACCATAGAAATAGAAAAGCATTTAGATTGCTATGTCTGACCAGCAGACAAGTAGTCGACGCGCAAATAAGTCCTCGCTGCTCATACAGTGGGACCAAAATATGGCCGGGTAGACACTGAGAAACATGATAGAACAACCAGTTCCTTTTCGATTTCGCCATGCTGGATAACCATTGGGAGTGTGTCATATCAGAAAAAGACCCACATTGAGACAAATAAGAGATAGAGCCCCGTCAGGTCGACAGCTATACCTGACACTTTGAAACCCGAGAAAATAGTCAGCCAGATGCGTAGTCCACAGACGTGGATCGCCGTCGCCGATGCGCAGACAATAACCAATGTGTACACACGGGTCCCGGTAAGGCTGCAAAGAATAGCAGAATCACAACGTCCCCGGGGCCCAAACACTGTATAGCCACTGTCGAAAGCTCACAGGTTGAACATCTACCAACTCGTTCAGGTTCGTTTCTCTGAAACTGTAGCGGCCGTCGGCGGTCTGTAGAAGGTGTTGCATCGAGATTAAGTTGGCTTCGTCCCGATTCTGCTCGTAGTAGCGGAGCCATTGAAGGATTTCGTCGTACGGCCTCGTAGTTACGCTGAAGGGGACTAAGGTGGATTAGAAAACGACGTGTCGGGAGGACAAGGCCACGTAACTCACCTCCTCTAACCTCGCTGCACATTTCCTGAATTGCCTGAGTCGTCAAGCGGGCACCGCGCATTTTAAACTCTCGTGGCCACGTATCGATCCCCAGTTCGAGAGCGGCGGCGACGAATCGCGCTACGTCGAACGCAGAAGTCATCGCCACGTGCACTGGGCGGCCCTGGGAGTTCGCCTCTGGGATCTCAGCCATCGCGCTTTCTATGTTCACCAGGTAATCTCCTTGGTCACGGATTCGAATGCGGGAGCCCATGCCGTATGATTTCAGACCGCCGGGGGCGAACCGTTCGTAGAAGACGCCGCATGTGAAAACGGTGTACTTCATCGGATGCTGCCTTGATTGGGACCAGTGTCGAAGCTGTTGTAGGGCCGCCAAGGAGCCGTTATCGAATGGATCACTCCCTGCCGCCGGTCTACGGTCGATTGGACCTTCGAATTCCGAAGGCACGAAGCAGCGTACGCGAGCTCGCCGGGCAGCATCGATCAGGTTGAGTTGCTCTGCACCGGAAATCGTTGATATCACGAGGTCGACGCCCTGGAGAGTGAACCGAAGGTTTTCAAGGTTTTGGTAGTCGACCACGACCACTTGGCAGTCACACTCGGCTTCAAGTTCCGGGTGTTCCTGTCGAATAATTAGTTGGTTTTAAGACGGTGCCAGTCTCATGATCTCCTCACCCTTCTCGATAGTACAAGCATGGCGTAGGCGCTCTGCGAGAGCTCTCGGGCTAAGATGGAGGCAAAGCCCCCTGCGCCTGCGATTGCGATTCGCATCATCGAAGTCGTTGTTCTCCTGCCCATGGTCGAGACGGTCCGCGAGTTGACGGGTGGTTAAATCTTAAGACTGAGGACGGTGACGACGGGGTCACGCTGGGCCAAAAAGAATTGCTTAAATCCACCAGTATGGTGTTCAAAGTCTCGCAGTGGCAACGGCTACAAGGGAGAATACTTCAATCTATTAGAACCGAGTTCGCTGGGTGAGTCAACCCCTGGGGTTTGCGCTCTGAGTGGTCGAGAATCGATGGGAAGGCTGGTGTCACTTGAATACCTGAAACTACAGGGAGACTGCCGATAGAGTGAGCCGATCTCCTGAGCGCCTGCGGCTCCTAGGATGGAGGACGCCGAATTTTTCGGGGGAGGGGTCTAGGATGCTGCTCACGGGGTAGTGTATAAGTCAACGTAGCGGTCTTGATGGGGCAGCCAGGCCTCTAGATGACCCGTACTCCCAGGTGGACGTTGATGTAAGTGGGCTATGAAGTCGGATCCTGGGAGAGAAGAGGGGGGGGGATATCGCATAGAGATTGGCCCCTAAGTCGATTCCTCGAGAGGTTCTCGAGTGGCTCCGATAAGTTTGTCTTGGTTCGCAGTAACAGTCAAGTCGATCTCCGGCAGGGATTTTTGAACATCACCTGCAGAATCCTTCGAGATTAAGCTACAAGGACGCCCGGGCGTAGGGCCGCCGATATTATGTAGCCCATCGAATTCGAGGCGGCGGTTGGTGCTGCCTGGTAGACGGTAAACGTTGTCCCAGACAAGGTAGAGCGGGTGTCATCCCACATCCACGGAGTCACTAGACCGACGACCCAAGACAATAGCCAGGTAGTCGTACCCATCATAAACCTCATACGCCTACACCACATTCCTGCATAGTTCTCCACTATCAGGGCTGCAGCTCATGGGCCTAGGAACGGCCACGCGTCGGGGCGCGGGCAGAGGGCGCCTTCGGTGAGCCTTAGGGCATACTTCGCACGGCTACGCTGGGCGACATAAGGCGGCTCGCAGCAGGAGGCAGGATAGAGCGAGAGGAAAACCCCACGGCCAGATCCCTACGCCCTCGGGGCCCTAAAGACGGGCCTAAGTTGCCCATCGCTCCATCACCAGGCCGTACGGCGGTGCGAGGGGAGGCAGACACCTCGACGATACCTCGGCGCCAGGGCGCGCGAGTCCCCACAGGCACGTTACTCTCAGTAGCAGCGACGGATACCGTCCCAACCTGCGGCCCAACTCGCCTACGTAGAGGTTGAGCCGCTAGGAGATGACTCAGTACCTACGACATTCCCGTAATGGCTCATACGGACAGGCGGGCGATACATGGCCCGAAACGAGCACCTAAGACCAGATCTGGAAGCCCTCACCGAAGGCCTGATGGTCATGGAACCCACACGGGGCAGATGACAGGAGGAAACGGTAGCAACGCAGCGAGTCGCAGCGAGTATGGGTACACCGCAGGCCCGCGCATGCTAGAACGAACGGGAAGCGCAGACGCAATAGCGATAGGGCTGGCGGCGGACCACACCCCCCCTGCTCCGGTTGGCGTCCTTGACGAAGGGCCTGACGGGAACATCTGGAAAAAATGAAGGTTGGGGGCCGCTGGTTGGCACAGGACTAGGCTGGTCGTGCATGAGGAAATAGGCTGCTCCCACGGTTGAGGTCAGCCCCGAGACCTTGGAGCCTGGTATGAACAGGTTGTGGCCTGCGGCTCTATTCTGAATTGAGGTTGGGAGAGGGTTTTGGGGGCCGAGGAGAGACGGGACGGACAAGAGAACACAGAGCCTGGCAAGTACCTGCAAGTACCTGCCTACCCCACACCTGCGCATCCGGTACCGGGCAGGTATTTCGAAGCGCGGGGAGAGGGGGGGGAAAGCGGCATGGCACGCCGATACCTACACCCAGATGGCTTGCGCAGGCAGGTTTCAGGTACCTGTAAGGTACAATCCACATATCCCGGCCCCCAGCTAGGTACATGTCTAAGGTACCGCGCCCTCTGTCGTGCATTGTGAGCCAGGGCGGATCCACCCAGCACCCATACTAGGGTAAGGTACCTTAGGCACACTGAATGTGCCTGGGTTGAATTGCTCTTGACCTCCCAGGCAGGACGTGCCTCTAGCGCAGAAACCTGGCAGGTACCTATATCAGGCAGGTACCCGTATACTCTCTATGGGGGACTCTGCCTACCTACCTACCTAGGTAGGTATCCTCCTTGCCTTACCACCTTTAGATACATCTATCTCAGGCATTGTACGTAGTAGGTACTTAAGGTATATTAGTGGGTACGGTAGACACGGTCGGTATGGTCGGTATGGTGCCTCAGTACAGAGGCAGGTAGGTACACCTAGGTATCTTACCAGGTAAATAAGGTTGCACTAGCCCTAATGGAAGTACCTGACCAGGTAGGTTCCAGTGGGACCGCATGCGGCTATTGGGCTCATTTTCCGATTGTCCCACCCACAACTACCTCTACCTACCTGGTACCTGTATAACGGATAGGTAGGTAAGTACCTAAGGTACCCAGAGGTAGGGAGGTTCTACGGTTCTAGCAAGTTGAGTCAAGTGCCTGCATACCTACCTCCTATCTGCCCTACCTACGGGTACGTAGGTGGGCATGTAAGCGGATAGATAGGTAGGTACCTCATATCTGGTGTGTATGACCATCGTTTAACCACCACTGGGAGGACTCTGTCGCGAACACATTTCTTCTTATATAAGACGATAAGATGCCTAAGCACGAAACCGCCCTCTTGGTTTCAGTTACCCCCTTTCCCTTCGCGGCTCTTAGCCTCGCACGGGGTGTCTCCTACACATCTACTTGCCATACGCCTGCGCAGCTCAGCCACAGCGCTCTAGATACCAACTATGAGGTATTACATATGGATAACCTACCGCCCCGGCAGGTATATCATATAATGGGCGTCTATAGAAAAGGCGTGGGAGTCCACTCCTGTGATAAGCGGGTCGAGGTAAGCTTAACTTGGTCGTGAGCCTGTAGTCAATGTCGTGGAGACGTCGACAGGGTACAGACAACAACCTACCGCCTGGGCAGTGTGTGAAGGACTAGTCCAGCATCACGGTCTGGCGCCACTATATGAACGCTGCGCCTTGGTCGGGGCGGGCACCATAGCCTCCAGTCCGGAGAACCACATGCCCTAGAGCGTCAACTAAGGCCGAGTTTAGAGTAGGTAAGTATGCACGATAATCTTACGATAGCTTGAGAGGGCACGCACGGTTGGAGAAACTCGCCACCTGAGACCTACATACACAGAACTGTAGAATGGTAAGGCTCCCGGCACTACGATATAGATTCCTATTTGCTCACAAGCTGACGCCCCTAGTGTAGCTTACGCCCCTCTGTTGAAATTGCGGCCAATGACCCCCCCCCCCCCCTCCCCCTGCCCCCTTTATTCAACGGGGGCACGTCATGTTCCCATGGGGAGAGAGGTGCGCAGTCTGTCTCGAACACTTTCACTCTTCATGTCGGCCCAGAACCTTTCCGTCACCCGGCCTGACTCAAATCTACATGGGCATCGCTTCTCCTCCTCTCCGCCGGAAACAGCGTGGCTCGGTGCGTCAACTCAGTGAGATCCCCGCGATTCCTGCGAGGCAGCAGCCTCGGAATCTGCCTTCTTCACTATATCCGCTTCGGCACCGCGTTGACTTGTTTTACCGGCATCGTGCTGCTTCTGATAATCTGCCTGGGCAGCCTGGTTGCCGGTAATGCTGGCTACCGCCCCTCCGATGGTGCCGGTGATGCGGTCAGAGATACCGCCCACATAATCGTTCACCTGCCCTTTTGCTTCTTTCTGCTGACCTTCTCGATTCTGCTGACGGCCAGCTGCTTTCAACGACTGCGAGGGCCAAATGTTAGCATTGTCTAACACCCACCTCACGGGCTGGCTAGATATTCTCATTACCTCAGAGCCTGTGAGCCCGCCGACAAATTCCTTGGCCGAACCGACGGTTTGATCATAGGCGCCGGAGGCTCGATTCGGGTCATCCTTGGTGATGGCGCCAGACGACGAAACCGTGGCGCCGGGAAGCTTCGCCGTAGCCTGTGACGCATCGTACTCGGCATCCCCCTTTTTCTGCTTGGCTTGTCCTTCGGCCTGTTAAGGTTCCCGGTCAGTCACGATACGGATACGCTTGTTTCCTGTAGCAAGAGTGGGCGGGGTGTGTACCTGACGAGACACATCGCCGGTAGCGCTACCGAATGCATTTTGGACAGTTCCGGCAGCGTAGTCCACGGCCGACTTGAGAGAAGAGGTATTGTCGTTGGACATCTTGTACCAGTTACGCACACAATCGTACCGATCTTTCGAGGTTTCTTCGAGTGTAAGACGCGAGTGGTTACGGAGTTGTTGAACCGGTCCCGGAGCTTGTAAAGACAGTTGAACGGGTGAGAGAATGGCGGATGATTTAGGGCTATTTATATTCAAGGGCACACGGGCGAATTCGCACAGTTCGCAACTTCAGACTGATGTTGACGTGTTGGCAAATCATATCGATGTCCTGAGGCTCCCATGACGACGATGATGCATACCTGCCCCTTATTGTCTCTGCTTCCCTCGCATCGGCTACCCAGACGCACTCGATGTAAGTGGCGTGTGGCGTCGGCGAATAATCCCCCAGAAACAAGTGTGGATCGCAACTACGCTTTTAGGAAAGCGTGATGTCACCAGTTGTGGCGCTGGTTCCTTTGATTGATGTCATCGCTTCCGGGCCGCGTGCGGGGTTCTGCTTGCTATTGTGATGACGCACTTCGCTCATGGCGACGAGCCCTATCGAAGGAGGAGACGCTCCGCTTCAGACGATGCAGTTCGACCCATTCACGGCAATGCCCAATTGCGGCGCATGGCTCTAGCTACGTGGGATGTTTTGCGTTATTACCGGCCCTTCTTCCCTCACAAATCTGGATCAGATCGTCCTGTCTAGCCGGCCCTACCTACATGTAGGTTAGTTCATGTGCTTTGCCACAGGAACATCAGAACAGGCCGGTCCCGCGACGAGGGACGGTTTCTGAATGCTCGTAAATTCATCATGCCATTAATAAAAAGAGACGCGCGGTCAATCAATTCCGGGTTTTGCTGATAGCCTCTCTCAAATAGAACAGTGTCTGCTGTAGCAATTCCGGAGCTGCATACAGGCCCTAACGAGCGGCCGGACAAACGACGCCGTCCTGACACCTAAAGTGCAACTGTGACCCTAATTTGGCATGGTCGTGAGCCGTATCCCGTTTACTAGAGTGCGGCATCCATATAATACTAATAATAGTCCTCCCGCGGATGCCAGAATAGACGATGAACATGAGAAATGAAAAACGAGAACCGATAAGGCCGGTGACATCAGTGCTGAGTCCATTGGATTGTGTTTAAGTCGATGCCTTCTTGTACGAGTTCCCATAGGGGACTCAGTTCACGGAGGAACGTGACTCGTTCTCGGACCGCCTTCAGCACGTAGTCGATTTCTTGCTCCGTGGTAAACCGCCCAATTCCGAATCTGATACTGCTATGCGCGCTCTCGTCGCTGTTTCCTAGAGCTCTTAATACGTAACTTGGCTCCAACGAAGCCGAAGTGCAAGCACTGCCAGAGGACAGCGCGATATCTTTCAATGCCATAAGCAGTGACTCGCCTTCCACGTAAGCGAAGGAGACATTGACACATCCGGGATAGAAGTGGTTGGGGTCTCCGTTTTGGGTCGTGTGTTCCATAGCTAGAAGTCCCTTTAGTAATCTGTCGGATAGCGACTTGATGCGTTTGGAGTCGTACTAAAGACAAAGGTATTAGCTTTGGATACGTTCACGAGAGATTCTACGAGCATAGGGGCGAATTTGAGGTGAATCAGACGCGTGTGCTGTGTCTCGACAGGGTGATTCCGGTCAGGGAATTCAGAAAGCCATGCATGTTTGAGCGACTCATCAGATGCTTCCGGGAGGTCGATGGGACGAACAAAGGCGAATATCCACTTACTTTCAACTCCTCCTTGGCGATGCGACAAGCTTCGCCAAATCCCGCCACCAAGGGTGGCGCAAGAGTGCCACTACGCAGGCCTCGTTCCTGGCCTCCGCCGCTGATGATAGGCTCCAACCTGACTCGCGGTCGCCTTCGCACATAACAAGCACCGATACCTTTCGGGCCGTATATCTTGTGCGACGAGATAGACATCAAGTCGATGTTCATCGCATTGACATCCAGAGGGATTTTGCCCACCGCTTGCGCGCCGTCGGTATGGAAGAAGACTTTCTTCTCCCGGCATAGTTTGCCGATTTCCGCCAAGGGCTGGATCACGCCGATCTCGTTATTCACTGCCATGATGCTGACGATGACCGTATCCGGGCGGATTGCAGCCTCTAGCTCTTGCAGGTTTATCAAACCATTGGTCTGGACTGGGAGGTAAGTGACCTCATAGCCTTCGTCTTGGAGATGTCGACAACTGTCGAGAACACACTTGTGTTCGGTCTGGCTAGTCACGATGTGCTTCTTCTTGCCCGACCGTCCGAAAAACCTAGCGACGCCCTTGATGCTCATGTTGTTGCTCTCGGTTGCGCCGCTGGTGAAAATAATCTCCTTGGCATCCGCGCCGATGAGATTTGCGACATGCTCGCGCGCCTCCTCTACGGCCTTTTCACTTTCCCACCCGTATGCGTGCGTTCGTGAATGGGGATTGCCGTAAACGTTGACGAAGAATGGGAGCATGGCATCCAAAACTCGGGGGTCTACGGGTGTCGTCGCTTGCATATCGAGATATATGGGACGCTGGCCCTCGTCGAGGAGTGTGGCCTCCTTGAGCACTTCGGCCATCGGGCTGATGGTAGCGTTCGCTGGCGTGCCGGGTGCCGGCACGATAAGCTCGCCCTTCTCATTCAAGAAGTTCTTCTTATCTAATCGAATCGCAGTCTCGACGTTAACTTGGGCATTATCTCGTTTTGTCTCCGACACGTAGCCACGCCGTGGTGCTTGCGCGGCGGCTGTGGCGGCGGCGGCGGCGGCGGCGGCCCTTGATCGGGAAGGGATGCTCCGTAGCGGAGTCGATGTGAATGTCTGCTTGAGACCAAGGCGCGAAGCCTGTCTCAGCGCCGAAGACGCTACGTTTGCCATGATGGCGGCGGGATGGTATTAAAAGGCTACGAGTTACAAAAAGTAAGCGAGGAGAAAGAAGAAGCAGAGAACTGGAAGGAGGGGTCGGTGGATATGGAGAAGTTGAGGTCCCACGGCGAAATGGAGCGAAATGACTATGAAAGGGAAAAAAAGGTCCGATCTAAAGCTCGGTCAACGGCGTGCCTGGGACCTAGGCTCGGTGATATCGGATCGGGTTATCTATGATACGCCAAAATTGCGGGCAATCTACGTGGGTTAGGTACCTGTCTAACCTAATCGGGTTCCATATGGGGGAGGCATCGAGATCCATGTGCCGATGTCACACTCTTGCCCTTTGCTAAGGACATTGGAATTGCCAATACGGTTACGACGGATAAGTGCGAGTTCTCTCTCTCTGTTTCTTCTATGTACCTACCTAGGCACTCACTTGCGTATACATACACATATTGTATGAGGTAGGTAACGGGAGACCACCCAAATAGCCAGGGCATATTAAGCACTGGTATGTATGAGTAGGTATGGACTTGGTGACGTTGGACATGGAGGCCGCCGACCTGATTCCTCCTCTCTAGATTGGGTACATATGTACTTGCTGCATGGCAACCAACATTAGCGACCCTTGCTGCCTTCGCCCCTTGGCAGCAGAATTATCGGGAACACGGCAAGTGCGGACTTAGCGGCTAGCACATGGGACAAACCCTAAGTACCATAATTCATTAATCATAAAACGGAGTTCGCATTTCCTGAATACACCGATTCTCGTCTCGTAATGAGGGGGACTACTACGTGTACTAGCACAGGCAATGGCCTTAGGTACCTAAAGTTTGTCTTCTACGTTATTCCGTGTCGGTATCTAAGGTAGATAGGTACCGTAGGCAGACTGGAATGTGTTGACGCTAGACAGGTACTTACCTAGGAGGTAGATAACTAAGGTTGCCTCTTGGTAGGTACCTCATCTATATAGATTCGGGGTACCTTCTTTGTGGGATGATGAGGTACCTACGCGTGGACCCGTCAAATCCTGTCCTGCACATGCAAGGCGGGCAGGCAAGTACCTTGACCCATCCCGGTCAGGTGTAGGTATTTCTTCCCCGGCTGCCGCCCATCTGTCTACCTTGCTTGTTGTCGAGCCGTCAACGGCGAACTTTCATGCATGGTACCATCCTAGCACCTACTACGTAAGCCCGTCTAAGCCTTAGCCACAGAGTCACGCAGACTCTCCGCGAAGCCGAGCTGGCGAGCACTGCCACAGAGGACGACGTCGTCAAGTCACTCAGTCAGTGGGCAAAACCGAGCGTCCACAAGTCAGGTCCGCGACCAAGTCTACCTCAGCAGCGCTCCCCCCTCCGGAGCCCAATACATACCTACAATTTACCACTTCTCTTCACCTCCAGACCTGCTCCGCGAATCTATAGTGTATGCGCACAAGACCAATAGCACAACCCGCCGAAGCTGGAATTGATACCTTCCACCACCCTCTTATCACCAATCAGATCGCTTTGAATCCCCAGAGCGATGAGCTTCCGAGGCTTCCAGAAGAGTGTCGTCCGGGTGAGTCTCGACAACACACCCAACCCGATAATAAATCGTACAATGCCAACCCGACGGAGGGTCGCATCCACAGCTAACCAGAGATCTTCAATTCGTAGGCGCCGCAACAATTCAAGGCCAAATTCAACATCGGAGAGAACACAAAAGATCCCGTATTCATCGATGCCGAGCGACGCTTTCAGGAGCTCGAGGCCGAGACCAAGCACCTTCACGATGAAAGCAAGAAGTATTTCGACGCCATCAACGGCATGCTCAACCACCAGATCGAGTTCAGCAAAGCGATGACCGAGATCTACAAGCCCATATCCGGTCGCATGTCCGATCCAGACTCGCTGGTGGTGGAAGGCAACCCTGATGGCATCAACGCCTGCGAGGAATACGAGGCCGTCGTTAAGGACCTACAGGAATCCCTCAAACCGGAGCTCGAGATGATCGATTCCCGAGTCATCCGGCCGGCAAATGAACTATTGGACGTACTCAAGGTCATCAGGAAGACTGCGACAAAGCGCGAGCACAAGAAACTCGACTATGACCGACATAATACGACGCTCAAGAAAATACAGGACAAAAAGGAGAAGAGCGCTAAAGACGAGAAAGCTCTATGGAAGGCAGAGAGCGACGTGGAGCAAGCTACGCAGGAGTTCAATTACTTCAACGATCTGCTGAAGGATGAATTGCCCAAGCTGTTCGTGCTCGAGCGCCAGTTCATCCAGCCGCTGTTCCAGTCCTTCTACTACATGCAATTAAACATTTTCTACACGCTGCACGAGAGGATGCAACATTGCGATATCGGATACTTCGACTTAACGCTCGACGTGGAAGAGGCATTTATAAAGAAGCGAGCAGATGTCCAAGAGCGAACCGAGAAGCTCGGCATCGTCAAGTTTAAGACCAGCGGCCAGAAAAAACCGCCCAAGTACGGAAACAAGCCTGCAGCCATCGAAGCCGGGCCCCAACCTGCTGGTTTGCTCACTGCTGGCCCATCCCCATCCTCGCCAAGTCTGGCTTCGGCAAAGTACGGTCAGCCGTCGCCATCGGACGTCGTCGAGGCTCCACCTCCACCGTATTCCGCCTCGGCAACCTCTCTGAAATCGCCGGCGTCGCCGCCGCTGACTGGCCCTAAGTCCCCGGGATTGGCGGCGCTTGCTGCAGCAAAGCCAAAGCCCCCTCCGCCGAAACCAAAGCCGACCCGACTTAGCGGGGCGACGACGGTAGAGACAGCTACTGCGCTATACGATTACTCGGCCCAAGCCGAGGGCGACATCAGTTTCAGGGCGGGAGACGTAATAGAAATTGTCAGCAGGACCCAGAATGAGAACGAATGGTGGGTCGGCAAGTGTCATGGAAAACAGGGCCAGTTCCCTGGTACGTGTTCCCCTCCAGAGGCTACCGCCGAGACGCAGCGGACTAACAGTTATGGGGTAGGCAACTATGTGAAAATAGGGTAAGCCCAGGACTCGGGATCGCCCAGCTGGCACCAATAATCGAACTACGATAAAAATCATTTCTCGGGAGGGATCCTAGTAGGGGTTAAAGGCGAAAGGGATCATGATAGAGGTCGGTTGCATTAAACTCGGTCATCAGGCGTGAATACCCCCAAAACTTCAGTGTGGTTGTTTTTTGATGATCCTGGTTGGCAAGGGTGGGACGGTCTATGGAAGCCTACTCCCCTTATCTTCGGGGGTTTCAGTACGCAGTCACAGTCAGCGGAAGAAATTCAACGATTGTACTCCGGCGACATAACTTTCTGGTCGTGAAGGACCATTGAACAGAAAAGCAATAAGTTTCAATGTACTCCGGGATGACTTCTCCTCACTGTGAATTGAAAGCCTGCCTGTCTCTCCTATATACCAGGGGCTAGCCACCTAGGTTTTGGCTGTCGATTACCTATGTGTAATGCTTGACGACGAATGCAGATGCCAACACCCCTTACTGGACAGCGTACACCCGGAATATGGCTTCTACGCAACGTACTATGTGCTCAACACAGGCGACCTGCTAGTAAGGAGAGAACGGCACGTGCTATCTTGAACCCTTCCAGGTGCTGTGCGAAGGACGAGCAACAAGGTTAACATTCACGAAAGAAACGACGCTACGCGGTCGAGATTGTGGTCTCTACATCACGCAGGTCAAGGCAGAAAAGGGACGAGTTCCCAATTCGTTCAATTCTCTCTGCATAGATTTCTCTAGAGCATTATTTTACACGTTCGTAACATTCGGCAGGTAATAGTTCCAACGCAGAGCGGATACCGAGATCCCTGTTCTGTTTCCGTGTCCACCATCACAATACGCCTATAAGAGCTACTATTATTACCTAGGTAGATTCAGTTGGGTAGGTATTTGTTTGAGCCTCAGGCACTTAAAACGTCATCTAGATTGGTTAAAGCTTGTCGTTGCCCGCATCGCGCAGTTACTCGATTCTGATAAAAGTGCACCTGTTTGAAGCTGTCACCTTTGGAGACACAGACACTCCGATAAATACCTGGACAGTATAGTTATATACTTTGATGATTTAAAAGGCTTAAAGCGACGAGGCAAGAAACTAAGTCGCTTGATAAGGTACGCAGAGGGAGCCTAGCTAGGATAATATCATCATTAAGAGTGAACGATTCTGCCTGCTACTATTAATTGCTAGACATAGAGGCATAGTCTCCGGCCCCACAGGAATCAAGCCAACCATGATCCCAAGTGTCTTAGACACGGAGATAATAGACGTGCCGCCAGGGTCAATAACAGGCGGGAAATTTACGGGACGGGCGACATTGTGGGTATGTATTGGCTACAGCACAAGCTCATGGGCTAGCCGGCATATACCTAGGTATCTAGCAAGGCTTAGATTGCAAATGTCAGTTGGTTTAACCGATACCGAATAATACGGCGCGATATGCCGTCGCGCAGATATTTCCCGCAACTACCTTAGGTGCCTACTTGTTCTACGTGTTGCATACCTTCGTACTTCTCGATTCCAACTCAGGCCTGCCAGCAGTCTCCCTGGGAAGTTAGTATCTAAGGAACTTAGCTATGAACTTAGAGCTAAATTTTATGATGGGAGTTCGATGGCCTAGCCATATTCTTGGCTCTCAGGGGGGTGGGGATGGGGGGTTGTTGACGTCTACACATGTTCTGCTATGATAATATACTACTCTTACGCTCTGTTTCAAAGGCTCGAACGAACCACGCGGTGGTGATACTACGTTTCTATTTTCCACTTAAGACGGTCTTGGAAGCAAAGATGGTATTACTAACGGATCAGGCGGATCTAGCAACTCAAGTTATGGCACGGAGGGTTAATAAAAGTTTCTGTTCCAGTTTGTTGTACCTGATAATTACTTGCATTACGAGAAGGTCGCCTCGTGAGGCTCAACGAGGACGTGTGCAAGGGAAGACCACGGCGATAAGAGGGGGACCGGGAGACGAGGCGTGGGTGGTTTCCGCCGTCCAGAGGGTGCCCTAGTCGCGATCATTATTTCATCATCAGCATTCCGCATCTCCAGTCCCCGGCGAAGCAGGGTAGATAGCGTTATGCACTGCGCGAACCCAGCATGGAATTCTCGTAATTCAACGGCATGTTACGTAGGTACATATCTATAGGAGCGTACAGGGATGAGCTATAACGGGTAGGTACTTATTACACAAAATCCCTTCTCTCAACGCCACAAATACCTGCCTCTCTTCCCTTCCTTCTGCCTCACCTCTCTACCTCCTCGACCTTCGGCTTGCCATTGAGATGCAGCTGGCCTGCTGTACGAGAGCCTTCTGGATTCCTTGCTCCCGGCCTCGGCGCGTTCACACGGCGTAATGAAACGCTATTCTCTCGTCTGTATAGCAGTTGCGCTGCTCCGGGCTGTCGCCGAGGGCAAGGCTGTCGTTGTCGAGTCCTTACCAAAGGTGCCCACCCACTGGAGGAAGCTCAGGGACGCGGATCCGGACCAGGTCGTCAAGCTTCACGTTGCGCTCGACCAGCCCGACCTGGACCGGTTCGAGAGAACCCTGTACGACATTTCTACCCCCCAGCACGCTCTGTACGGTCGCCACCTGTCGCGTGAGGAGGTCAAGGAGATGGTGAAACCGAGAGAGGAGTCCGCTGCTGCTGTTCTAAAATGGCTGGAAGAATCTGGCGTCCCCCTATCGAACATCCGTCCCGACGGAGAATGGATACATTTCAGAACCACAGCATCACAGGCTGCGAACCTGCTCAGTGCCGATTTCCAGGTATATAACCATATCGGTACCAACACGCAACGAATCAGAACTTTGCGGTATGACGTCTCGAGCCTCATCGACGGCCAGTTCCGAGGGGGTTGCTAATCCAAAGTAGGTATTCTGTGCCCGAGGAAGTCAGGCCGCATGTCACCATGATCCAGCCCACCACCAGATTCGGGCAGGTGAAACCGCAGGCACTGGAGGTTATCGACGTCTTCGAGCAAAATGAAACGCGGCTGTCTCCTCAAGGTGCGGCCGAGATGCCGACTCGAGACCTGGACGCGGCCGTCTGCAACAGTACCGTGACGCCGAAATGCTTGAGGGCACTGTACAACGTGGGGGACACCATTGCGGATGCAAGCGTACCAGGCTTTCTCGGCGTTAGCGGTTTCTTAGAGGTAACATGATGATGTGTCCTTTCTGCACCGCTCGTTTATTCGGTCTGAACGAGTGTAGCAATACGCCAAACACGACGCGCTCGACCAATTTCTCCAGAAATTTGCTCCTTTTGCTCTCGCCCAAAATTTCACCACTCACCTCGTCAACGGGGGTCTGGACAACCAGACTGACACCAGCGATGACGACAAGGAGGCGAATCTGGATATTCAGTATGCGGCGTCTCTAGCCTTTGACACAGAAATTCGCTTCTATTCTACTGGCGGTCGTGGGCCGTCCATTCCTGATCCCAAGTAAGCCCCGTCATTCTGGTCTTTATCCCGGCGTTAACTGCCGATCGACTAACATCGGCTAGTCAACCCAATTTAGGGGAGGTTCGTAAATGAGAAGAAAACTAACAACGGGAAGTTCGCTGACCTTGCAGGGATCCAACGAGCCATATCTGGAGTACCTAACCTATCTCTTAAATCTCCCCGACGAGGAGCTTCCACACACACTGAGCACCTCGTACGGTGAAGACGAGCAGTCCGTACCGCGAGAGTACGTCAAGAAGGTGTGCACCATGTTCGGCCAACTGGGTGCTCGTGGTGTCTCGGTAGTGTTTAGCTCGGGGGAGTAAGTCCTGATGCCTACAAACGCAAGCGGGCTTGCAGCCCCCGTAGAAGAATATGAAGTAGTTAGACTGACTGGCCACCTACGCCCTAGCACCGGCCCCGGAAACACGTGCCAGACCACCGACGGCCGGAATGCGACACGCCTGCTGCCCATATTCCCGGCAGCCTGCCCGTACGTGACGACGGTAGGCGGCACCGTGGGCGTGGCACCGGAGCGCGCCGTCGCCTTCTCGTCAGGCGGCTTCTCGGATGTGTTCGCACGCCCAAGATACCAGGAGTCGGCGGTTGCCGCGTACCTTAACCGCATCGGGGGCACGTTCCGCGGGCTGTATAACCCAGACGGACGGGGGTTTCCAGATGTCGCCGCGCAGGGCCAGAACTTCAACATCGTAACGCAGGGCTATGTTGTCATGGTTGGTGGGACGTCTGCGTCTGCACCGACGTTCGCTGCCCTCGTCAGCCTACTCAATAACGCGCGCCTCAAGGCCGGCGGGAGACCCCTCGGCTTCCTGAATCCATGGCTCTATGCCGACGCCGCCCACGGCGGCCTCACGGATATCGTGGTGGGCGGCAGCACGGGTTGCACCGGAACAGACCGTACGGCTCGTGGCCCCCCTTGCCTTCGTCCCCACATTCACCTCTTCCCGCGTCCTGCTGTTTCATTTCGCTGTGCCTTCCTCGCCCCCTTCGGTTCGACGAGAAAGGATTGAAAGAGGAGAAGATGCTAACGAGCGACAGGTTACAGTGGCCTGCCGGCACGGCACGTTCCCGGCGCGGGTTGGAACGCGACCGAGGGTTGGGACCCCGTTACGGGCTTAGGCACTCCGCTGTTTGACAAGCTGTTGGCGAAGGCGGCCCCGGGAGTGAAGTTGCCAAGCGCGAGAGGTTAAGAGGGTTACAGAAGCCTGGGTGGATGGGCTTAGCTGCTTGGCGCACCGCGTGGCTCTTCAGTATGCCTGCGCAGGTATTATAACGTACCTACATACGCACATATCTACAGGAGCCTTTGGAGGAGTAACCAACCTTGTGTGCGCGTGCGGGTTATCTTATCTGTTTCACCACCGCTATTCATGGGCTCGGTTGTTTTTGTCTGGCGTCAACTCTGGCAGTGAAATTCGCTCCGGATCTAGCTAGTGGTACCTAGGTACTCATAGTTCTGCCACCCCCGGAATTTAGGAATCAAGAAAAGATCACGTGCTTCGAGGTTACGTAGTAGGCCCCATCTCGACGAGACGCGGTGGCATTGTGGACGTGACGAACCCAGCGGCCGACGGGGACTACGCCTCGGTGGAGTCCCTCCACACTAGCTTTATCTCCCCGTGTTGTTTCGCCGGGTGGATACGACCTAACGACGCTCGAGACGAAACAGGGACCGAGACGGGGAGCAGGGCCTAAATTTTGCCGGGCCTTCTCCGACCCTCGAAATTCCCTCTGGTAGCGGGGGCCAACCTGGGTTGACGCCGGGAGCAAGCACGTCGGAGGCCCGTCAGGTGCGTGTGCATAGGTATGTTCTCTCGAGGGGGGAAGAACCAAGGGGCGTTTTGTCAACCGCCTATGCGAGCGACCATACATAGGTATGTACCTATCTACAATGCCCTTCCCCCGGAAGACCCATCTAAGTCCGGAGTGTCTCTCCCCGAAAAAGGGAGACGAGAAGAGACGAAATGACGGAAAGAGAGAGGAAAAAAACTCAATCCCAGTAAACCATGCCTCGTGTCTCGCAGACGGCGGCGAGAATAACAATAATCGGAATACAATAGAATATCGGCACGAAAAGTACGCGCACATGAGAAACGGTGATGTATTAAGGATCCCACGACTCTGCCCCTGCCCGAGGGGCCGGAGGCTCCGCCGACGACTACGAAATGAGAGGGTAGTCGGGACGGAAGACCGGGAGTTAATGATCCGATCCGTGTTTCTGCTAGACTCGGCGCGAAATCGTTGACCCCAATCTCGACCCCGGGACAGAGTGCTTTTGTGTTATAGGTTTTAGCTGTTTTGCCGCCCTCCAAATTTCCCCTGGCCTCGTTACCGGTACGGTGGATAGCGTATAGATTAAGTATTATTATTGTTCCTGAACGCGCCTTGGGAGGCGGCGACGCCGACGCCGATGGCGACGAGGACGAGGATGATGATGATGGTGATGAGCAGGCACCACCACTTCCACTTGCGGCGGTTGCGCGCGTGGACGATCCCCTTCTTCACGTGCGTGTTGCCCTCCTCGAGGTACTTGGCCGTGTTCTCGGCGTTCTGCTCCGCCTGCTCGACGTACGGCTCCTGCTGCTCGACCAGGATGGCGAGGTCCTGGAACATGGCCGCCAGCTCCACGAGCGTCCGCTCGATGCGCTGCAGCTCGTTGTGGCGGGCGCGCACGGCGCCGAGCACCGAGGTCGCCTGGCCGGTGCGGTTCGTGCGGAGCTATATCTCGCGTCAGCATCGCCGCCATAACTTCCACATGCGCGCGCCTACGAAGAGGCATAGAGAGCGCGAGGTCCTAGAGCAGAGACACATACCGCGGTCTGGAAGACGCCCTCGTTGCCCCAGTCGGCCTCGGCCGCTTCTCGGACTTCATCCTCGGTGGCTTCGGGGTTAACGATGCGGTATTGGCGGGCGATCTGGTCGCGGTATCGTTGACGGAACGAGCCCTCTTCCTCCTGGTAGCTGCGCAGCTCGCGCTCGAATTCCGCCTTGATGGTGTTGACCTGTCGCTCCTTCACGCTGCGGCTCGCGTCGGTGGTTTTGCTGGCGTCGGTGGCCAGGAATTTCAGCTGGTCGCGGATGCCGGCGTTCAGGGTCTGCGTCTCGGCGACTATGCTTTCCAGCTGCTGGGACGAGGAGCCGCTGTCGGCCTCAGCTAGCGCGCGCTGGTGCAGCGATGCGATTGCCCGGACATTGTTGGTGAGCGTGCCAATCTCGTTGCGGAGGAATTGGATGCGGCCGAGGAAGTCCTGCTGCGAGAGGGTGTTTGAAGCTGGCGGCTGTTCTTGGCGAGGGAAGTCTTGCAACTCGTGGTCCTAGACGGCGACCCGAACGTTAGAGAATTCTCGGTGCACGGGCGGGTTCGCTGGCGTTGCCGGCGACGACGTTACATACTTGGGGATAGCCGTAGCCCTGGTCGGCCGTAGGGGTTTGCTGATATCTGTAAGACATGGCGAACGTCTTCTAAGCCCTCACCGTACGAGAGCCGGGGAAGCCGGGTTTGCTGAAGTTTTTCGGGAAGGGGAGCGAGCGAGCGACAAGAATGGCGGATTTGCCTGTCGCGAGGGGGTATAAGGATGATGGTTGGATACAACCTATCAAAGACGTGGTGGTAAAAGGGAGAGGGTGAAGAATTAGCGAGGCGGAACGTGATGAGAGAAGATGGTAGGTAAGGCAGTAGTACGTAGGGATGGGTGGCTTGGACCATAGTAAGACTGCAGAGAGTTGCGTCTGCCAGGAGGTACCCGGGTAGAGGTGTGCATAAGATACATGGCATATACAGGTAATATCTTCTTTCCGGATAGGTTAGGTACCTTAGGTAGGTACCCAGCTGGAAAGGGCATATGTATCAATAGGTACCTGGGCGCTCGTATTAATAACCCCGCGCTGAATGTACTGCAGATTGTGCCCAAGTATTTTACATGTACATTCCTCCTAATAAGAGATAGGTACCTTCTAGGCTCTTAAATTGCTTGATGCTTTTCATCAATGAATGTTTTAGGTGTAGGTGACGTGGGAGATGTACCTAGATACCTACCTATCCTGTAGGCAGATAGGTACCTTTAGGGATACGCAAATTACGACAGATGACATACCTACAGCCTACAGGTACCTTCTCCTAACATTTAGTACAGTTTAGCCAATAGCTAATATGCACTTAACAGCCCTGCTCAGAGAACTTAGGAACTTGCTAGGACCTCTAGACTCCGGCGAAAGCTCCCATCCCATACTCTCACTGTTATTCGATTAATTACCTAGTATCCATGGGTAAGCATCTATGTCCGCATACGGTAGCTGCAGTGAAGGCATTGGTTCCATGGTCGTCTGCCCCGTACCAGTCCCTAAACTGACCCGAAAAGACGAAACAAGACACTTCGAACGGGAGGATAGGTACATGCTCGAGTCTACTGGGAGCTCTTCGAGGGATTGGATACTTGAGTGCCTAACAGATTGATGTTTCCCCCAGGTCAAGGCACATTAGGCACATAGAGTATGTATGCGCTTATCGTAGCGACTAATGCAACCCCAAAACAAAGCATAGCCCTGCGTCTTCTTACCGCCCTGTGGGGATTGATGATCGACTTGGATCCTTTCAACAGCTTCGGGGGGCTGAGTCCTGAACCTGGCTCAGCCGATGCTTCTTTGAGGCTTGGCGTCCTTCCAGCAGCTGCGGCCACCCTATTACGTAGTACGCCTCGCCTCTTATTTGCAAATGCGATCTAACGAGTGCGAGGCTTGACAGAATGAGTACGCTGAGTGGTGGTTCCGATGAGTGAAGCCTAACTACCTAAGATTGGCAACAATCAAAAAAATATCTTATCCCGGGAACATAGTGGCGGGTAAACGCTTTGTTTGCTTCTCATTCCTATTGGCGACAAACCCGGTGCCATACTCCCAGGTAAAACTTGCCTCACGGAAACTGGGTTTATGTAGACTTGGCCTTGGTATATTGGGTAACTAGCGGTAATATGCGCGACGGGAATATCGTCCGAGACCTGATTCCCGTCGGTTGACAGCCTCTCACTGCCAAAAGAGCTAGAGAGTCGGTGTTTTCTCTACCTCCTACATCTCATCCCTTCCATAGCTTGCCCATACTACGGTAACCGCAATGACGGCTTGGCAATGCCGGTCTTCATAAGATCGGGTAGGCGGCGGCCGGAATGAACCACCATACACCCAGCGGCGATCTCCGCACTCGGATTCCACGTTGTGGACGTATCCCCCATAGTAAGGTTGCGCGTTCTTGGGTTCCTTTATGTGCTAAGCGGTCGCCACACCGACAGGTTACCGCAGGGCAGATACACTCATATAGGTGTTTGCCTGAGCTCGAAATAAGATCTGTCGTTCCCTGTGGCGATACAATTCCGTCTGAACCGCGCGCGTGGAACGTACAGCCAAAGCACAATTGCGCCGCACTAGCGACATCAGGGCCGGCAGCTTCAAAGATAGTCTTTCTTGCGGCTAGTTCTCGTATACTGGTTGAGATGCCACTCGACGTCGCCGTCTTTGTTCTCCAGCGTACCGCTCCGGATCTCAAACACCCTCATAGTCATTCGGGGCCCGACTTCGGACAACTCCACGCTATCGTACCCAGTCCTGACAAATACATGGTGTCGCACCTCTATCGAATCCTCGATGTTCTTAAATGTGACAACTCGGCTCCCGAGCTTGGTCTTATTCGTCAATGGCTCTCGCGGGGGGAAAATGTGCTTCAAAATCTTGACAACTCTTGTTCCGAGGCGGGAGGTAAAGCCTAGCTGAAGTCAGTATGGGTGGGATACACGGACGTGTACACTCACCATCGAAGATCAAATGCGGATATGACTCGCTAACGGTCCCCCGAATGCTATTGGGGATATCATGGCGCAACACAACGTTATGCAGCGAGAATGATATTGTCGGCCCGTGTGGGAAGTGAGACAACGTCAGCGCTGTCGGGACGCCTCGATGCTCATGGAGAAGCACCAAGTCGCTGAGACCGCTGGCCTGTGCCGACCGGGTGAGGTCCGGGAGGACCAAGTTGCCGCGATTCAGCCGGATAGCAGTCGGGAGAAGCAAGCGGATCTCCTTTGCGAATGCTGATAAGCGAGCGGAGGGGTCTCTCGAGGTGGTAACGAGCACTCGGGGGTCGACTATGCCAGACAACTGCGAGTATTCGTCATCGAGGTCAAGTTCCTCGTTCACGCTTCGGTCCGGCCTCGATTCGTCGAATTGATAGTCTTTCCTCAACTCCTTGTCGTTCGCGATGGTTGGGTCCAAGGGTCTGCCAGTGGCCAACGCTGCCCGTAGTTTCGCTCTCTTCTCGCTTATCTCGGAATCGCGCAAGAGCAGCGCTCTTCTATAGAGGTAGTCGCGCCGCTGTCGTGCTTGCTTACGCTGTAAAACAGACCAGTTAGAATAATATTTGCTAATAAAACCCGTCGGCAGGCATACAATCATGCTTTTCGTCGCAAACCACAAAGTCGAAGCTCAAGGATCTATAGCTAGCTCTTCCCGTTTGGCTGCGGGAGAAGAATTCGAACAGCGGCTTTGCTGAAGGCTGGAGCAGGACTGGCAGATTAACGAGTCGAGCGTGGAAATAGAGATGGACAGGTACGCGAAACAGATTCGAAGGGGAAAAAAAAAAGAGATATAGTGGGTGGTAAGAGAGGTCGAATGTGTAGATATCTCTGTGGGAGCGCGTATGTTATCATGCAGTACAAATCTTTACTCATATCTGCTTGGAGAGAAAAAAAGGGTACCTAGATACCTCATTCACACCTATCACGCTGTGACAACCCCCCCTCGCTTGGCTATGCTGACTGGAAGTATATACATTCAGTAGAGGTACCTATGCCGAAGGTACAATTCACTTGGAGGCAAAGGTACCTCTAGAAGCATGTACCTTGACAGTGATCGGTGGTTACGAGACTCCGACATGGGGCTATTGGTCCAACGCCGAAAAGGCGACCCACCATCCCGCTGGGAATTTCTCGCCCGCCACATTGACGCAGGCGCGAACGAGGTATCGCAATCATTTTCTCGGAAATCAAAACCTTAGAATTCCACCATGTGATCACATCTCCCTCATCTCTTCTGCGGAACTCCCAACACATAGACGACTCCATGAGCTTTCCGGTAAAGGTTGCAATCAGACAGCCATCCTGTGGTACGCGAGCCGCCTAATTCCTAGTAAGGTAACGCTGGCTGCCGGCCGTTCGCCGTTCTTCTTCCGTGTCTGCATCGCTAGGATACCTTCCACTCCATTCTCCTCCCATCCGCCTACGCCGCCCACCGAACCCGTCCTCTACTAGACTTGCGCCCATAAGACTCGACCGCTCCCCTCGGCGGTACTGACAAGATTTACACAGAAAGGAAACCATCCCCCTCGAATCCGGTCAGTCTCAGCCGGCTGACGGCATTACAATGGAGGGCGCCTTTACCCATCTGGGCAACCATTTGGTATCTGACTCCGCTGCTGCGATCAACGCCGGAGATGACGACCTATCCGCCATCGACCCCGACGAGAGTCGCCTCTACAACAAACTCAATAGTCGCGGGAATATAAACAATGCGAGGCGTCGAAACGACGACGACGACAATGAGACCGAGGTTTTTGACGACGATGACACCGAGAGCATGGCCAGCGTGCCTGTTGGGGCCATGAAAGGCCTGTACTTCAAGTCCCCGGAGGAGGAGAAGAAACTCCCTCCCCACGCTTGCGCGTAGGTCATCCAGGATGGGAATGGTGCGGGGAGATTGCGTTGCTAACTCGGTGTGGTCGCGCAGTTATTGTGGCATTCACTCGCCAGGCTCGGTCGTCAAGTGTCTTACCTGCAACAAGTGGTTTTGCAGCGCCCGAGGGAACGCGAGCTCGTCACACATTGTCAACCATTTGGTTCGCGCCCGACACAAGGAAGTTCAACTCCATCCCCAGTCTGGCCTTGGCGACACCACTCTCGAGTGTTATAACTGTGGCACGAAGAACGTTTTCATCCTCGGATTCATCCCTGCCAAGTCCGATACCGTCGTGGTCCTCCTGTGCCGCCAGCCCTGTGCCGCCCCACCCTCCTCGAAGGATATGAGTTGGGATACCAATAGGTGGCAGCCTCTGATCGAGGATCGCGGGTTTCTGCCATGGCTTGTATCTCCTCCTAGCGACAACGAGCAACTCCGCGCTCGACACCTCACCCCTCCCATGATTGCTAAGCTGGAGGAGATGTGGAAAGAAAACGCCAACGCCACCATAGCCGACCTGGAAAAGGCGTCCAGCATTGATGATGACCCTCAGCCGGTCCTTCTGAAGTACGAGGACCCGTATCAGTACCAGAACATCTTCGGGCCGCTCGTGAAAATGGAATCCGACTACGATAAGAAGCTCAAAGAGGCGCAATCGGAGGACGGCTTAATCGTTCGGTGGGACCTAGGTCTGAATAATAAGCACCTCGCTAGTTTTACGTTCCCCAAGTTGGAGTCTGGTGACGTCAAGCTGGCGGTAGGCGACGAGATGCGAATCAAGTACAAGGGCGAGCTACGACCTCCCTGGGAGGGAGTAGGATACGTGATCAAGATTCCCAACAACCAATCCGACGAGGTCACCTTAGAGTTGCGCAAGACCGGAAATAGCGACAAGACCGTTCCAACCGAGTGCACCCATAACTTCTCTGCCGACTACGTTTGGAAAGCCACATCTTATGATCGCATGCAGGCCGCCATGAAGACTTTTGCTGTGGATGAGATGAGTGTCTCTGGATACATCTTCCACAAACTCCTCGGCCATGAAGTTGCCGTTGCTCCTATGAAGACCAACCTACCTAAGAAGTTTAGTGTACCGGGCCTGCCGGAGCTGAATAGCAGCCAGATCAGTGCGATCAAGAATGTCTTGAATACGCCTCTCAGCCTCATCCAAGGACCGCCAGGAACGGGAAAGACGGTCACATCGGCAACGATAATTTACCACTTGACGAGGATGAACAGTGGCCAAGTCCTCGTTTGTGCGCCTTCCAACGTTGCCGTGGACCAGTTATGCGAGCGAATCAATCTTACCGGATTAAAAGTCGTGCGCCTTACGGCAAAGTCTCGCGAAGACGTCGAGTCTTCCGTGAGCTTCCTCGCATTGCACGAACAAGTCCGTATGCTTGATACCAATCCTGATCTGATGAAGCTCTCTCAGCTCAAGAGCGACACTGGCGAACTTTCGAGTCAGGATGAAAAAAGATACAAGCAACTAACCCGCGCCGCCGAGCGCGAGATCCTCAACAACGCAGATGTGGTTTGCTGTACCTGTGTTGGTGCCGGCGATCCACGTTTGGCAAAGATCAAGTTCCGAAATGTCCTGATTGACGAGTCTACGCAATCTGCCGAGCCCGAATGCATGATTCCTCTGGTTCTCGGCTGCAAACAAGTCGTCCTCGTTGGAGATCACAAACAGCTCGGGCCGGTCATCATGAACAAGAAAGCTGCCAAAGCTGGTTTGAACCAATCTCTCTTTGAGCGCCTCGTCAAACTCGGTTTTACGCCTATTCGGCTCAACATCCAGTATCGAATGCACCCATGCCTTTCTGAATTCCCGTCCAACATGTTCTACGAGGGGTCCCTCCAGAATGGCGTATCCGCGCCAAGCAGAATCCGAAAAGACGTGGATTTCCCTTGGCCAGTTGCCGAGATGCCCATGATGTTTTGGTCGAATCTGGGCAATGAGGAAATTTCTGCTTCTGGAACGTCGTATCTCAACCGGACCGAGGCTTCTAACGTAGAGAAGATCGTCACTCGCTTTTTCAAGGCCGGTGTGCGTCCTTCTGACATTGGTGTCATTACTCCATACGAAGGCCAACGCAGCTACATAGTGACTACGATGCAAAATACCGGTACTTTCAAGAAGGAGTCGTACAAGGAGGTGGAAGTCGCATCGGTCGACGCTTTCCAAGGCCGTGAAAAAGACTTCATTGTCCTATCGTGTGTACGATCTAACGACAATCAAGGCATCGGCTTTCTGTCCGACCCTCGCCGGCTCAACGTCGCCCTAACTCGTGCAAAATTTGGACTTGTTATCATTGGTAACCCGAAAGTTTTATCCAAGCATGACCTCTGGCACCATCTCTTGGTGCATTTCAAGGAGCGCAAGTGCCTCGTCGAAGGACCTCTGACTAACTTGCAGGTTTCTCTACTGCAATTCAGCCGGCCCAAAAACACCTATCGCCCGCGTCCCCAGCAGGTGTCCTACGTCTCCAGTGGCTACTCGAATGGGAGGTCGGCCGGGCTTAACGGACACAACGCAAGTCAAGATTTCGAGTCGAGCTCGATGGTGTCCTACATACCTGATGACACCTCTAGTATTCACAGTTCTACTCTAGGCGGAGCTGGGCTGGGCAACACTGCCTTTCCCCAAATGTTCTCCAGCTTTAACCCGGAGCAATGGCCCGGTCTTCCAGGATTCAACGCCACCCCGGGCGGTCGAATGGGAAGCAAGAATAAGGGGCGAGGGGCGGAGAGTATTGCGGGTGAGAGCGTCGCTACTTCGGAATATACCGATGGGACTGCAAGTGTCATCGGCAGTAAGGGTGTAGGACAAGGCGGCGCCAGCCTCGGGGCAGGACTTCCGGATGCTCTTCGCTCACGGCCTACTTCGTACACCCAAAGCGACCGGCTTAAGCAACACGTCGCCGACAGCTCTAGCTACCCAGGCTATCCAAACGGCTTTCGACGCCGATACGACGATGACGAGAAGTCTGTCAGTACTGCCTTCGCCAGCCAGATCGGCAGTGGATTCGATTGATTCGTTCAAAGTGGAAAGTACAAGAATTGTGCTTGGACATTAATAGATGCGCTAGATAGGGGAGGCAGCACCCAATCCCATCCTGCCCCGGCCCCTTAATTAGCAATCAGCACAGCCCGAATCCGGCATCAGGACGTCTTTGTCTTTGGCGTATCCCAGCCTACGGGACTTTGCAACCTCGCAGCTCTCCTCGAGGCACTGCTTATAGCTGATTCAACAGCAGGAACCGAGCTCAAGCCGCCGCGCTAATGCTCAGGCCTGGCAGAAGTCCCTAGCTGGGCACTGCGACATAGGTTGCTCAACTGGACGGTTTGATCTGGTAGAGGAAGGGAGGGAGGAAGGGAGGAAGGAGAAGATGAGAGCAAGGACGCGACGTTATTACAGTGGATGCCGCCAACTGTGAAATTCGATGAGACGGGGGGCTCGAGACAGCTACCACGAGGCCCAACAAGCAGCGCGGCCAGTTGTTCTTCGCCCGCGAAACACGGCAGGTTCGATATGGCCCTTCTGGTCCAAGAGCCGTCGCGTTCTATGGGACTCGGTGCCCATAACGACCTCCATGCCCTGTACGGAAGTTTGCCGTGTGTGACTGGCCACTTAGGTAGACACTCACGTAGAAACTTAAGTAGATGTCACTTATCAATATACATTCGTTCACCTAACCGTCTTTCTTGTTACGATGCATGTGCATGCATCTCACCTTACAGCCGATTAGGCTAGGTGAGAGAACTCCTACACATCACGGGACCACGAGGCAATGACCACTACATCAAAATACTAGGCAGGCGTTTCGAACTTCTATGCTAGCACCCTCCCTACCCACTCAACCCTCTGCAACTATCACGACAACTCTGAAGTTCACTCGGATCTTCTCCGCACTGCGACCCGAAAATGGTGCGATATGTGTTAGGGAATTCCTGTGTTCCCAACATCAATATGAATTCCTGGCAGCTAGAGGGGGGGTCGGCAGCAAGTTCCCGAATTCTCGCGCCGTCTTGTTCGCTCGCTCTAGTTGAGGCATTTCGCATCCCGCTCTATACTCGAGCCAAAATCGGCGCTCCGCAACTACAACACACTCTCGCTCAGTTGGCTGTCTCGTAATTCACATGCGTCTCGATCGATCGTCATGACGGATGCAGACAAAGGTGACGTCGACCCAAATTCTGGCCAAGAGGCCCGTCAACTAACGCAGGCTGCTGAACACAACAACATTTATTTTGATGATTTTATTTAACTCGCAGCTGAAGAATTCCCTTCCCCAAGTGTTCGATGATCAAATATCTCGCCATAAAACCAACCGTGTCACTGTGTCACTGTATCCACCTACGTCTTCCGCCTCCCGTATATTAAAACAGCAAGTGCAGTCAAAGCTTACATATTTAGTCTCATCCCTCATTTTCCTCACCCCCTCCTATCGTAGAAACTAACTAACTACACTTGCTAGATTTTCCCAAACGAGCTCGCCAAAAGGAGTCAAGAACGTCAACACCCGTCTTTCGAAACTCGCCTATCACATCACGAGCCAACCCCAAGACGCGAAATCCGTATACCTCCGGGTTTATAAGTTAGTCTCACCGAACAATCGGGCTGCTCTGATAATATCATAATATAATAGTGCGAAAACGCGACCAGTATGCCTGTATTCTAGCTGGAACCCCTGATCCCTAAACCGCGCATTACATTCTCCCTGCGGAGACAACTTCTAATGGGAATGCTTCGAAATAAATACCCTGTTTTATACATTCGGGACGAGGAGAGGCATGAGACATGGTCTAACTTTTTCCTGAGTAGGACGATTCCTGAGCTAACTAAGAACCTCATTTGCCTTAACCACCAACTACGTTTCTGGTGGGAGAACGCCAAGTTCGCCTTGAAGCCTTCAAGGATACCCAAGAATGAAGAGATCCAAGCCTAAACAACCAATTATGTGCAACGAGTTTATTACTCAAGCTAGCCTTACGGATCAGAACTGGGGTGAAAGACTCACATACCATAAAATCGGCGTAAGAATCGAAATTAAATAGATATTCGTCGTTAAAGCAGACGATATAGAATTCTTCCGAGTTTCGAGCTCCCAGAACCATAATAGAACATTCTCTGTCATGTAGCCATTTCTAGAGCCGCGGAAGCTTCAGATAATGATTGTACAGATTGTAGTGAACACAGAGACGTTCTAGTTCTCTAGAAGCCGGAGGGGCCCCTATGGCGGTAGTAACTAGAGGGAGACAGTCTCGAAGATGATCCTTCATCCTAGGATCGGAAAGGCCTCCGAGAGATGCCGGATCACAGCAATGGGACAAGGGCAGTGCCGGAAATGATCGGATTTATCACGAAGGCAACATCGCCCTTGGGGAATGACATCAAGCCGACCAATTGTACACGAGCGGATATTAGCGAGTGGACGGTGTCGTCGTATTGTCGCCGCGCGCCGATTACCTATCTGTATTCGTACCAATCACGACACATAATGAATCCCACCTATATGTAACCCTACATAACACACGAAGGAAACGTAGGCGTCTATGTTTTCAAGTGACACGGCTAACATCACGTAACCTTTATAAGCCTATGTTCCAAAAGTCGTTGAGTGTAGACGACCACATTTTACGCAACAACTAATTAATAATAGGTGACTATTAGACCAGGGTTTTAAGGTTGGTTTTTGCCTTTTTATTTCCCATCATCGAAACAACTAGACTCACTCATCCGTGGGTCGCCCTGAAACTAGAGACTAACAAAGTGCCTACTTATAACTAAGCGATTCGGGAGCACTTGGGCTAAAATTAAGGCATTTTGGAAAAGGCGCGGCTTATGAACTACGGAGCTATCTTCAAACGGTGAGCTTGCACGTAGGGAAGTCTAGGATTTTGTTTACGCCTGAGTGTTTCTATTTGAATATGGGTATGTTAGGTACCTACGTCGCCGTAAGAACACATCTATTCATTATTACTTCCTCTTTCACTGCCTTCCCCCAGTGGAGCAGTCTTATCCCCACGCAGCTTCTAGTAGCTCAGTTAGACCAAGTTAGCTACAGCGCGCTCTGGCAACTTTGGGCGCGGTATTACTGGGGGCCCCAAACCAACGAGTGTTAGAAATTTCCTCTACTTGAGCTTATACTTTCCCATTAGTATTGTTCCAACCAGCGCCTTACGTTGGGATTCAATTCACTCTCGAAAACGCATCGCCGTCTCTAGGAGTGAGAAGTGCCCATCTGAAGCTCGCCGCCAGGTGTATGCGTAAGGTGGGGGGTTTTTTTTTGGAAGATTTTCGATACCGCGAACAGACACTACGCCTGGAGAGATTGAACGTCTAAGACCACAACTATATATTGCGTGTCTAGACCACGCATGTAAAAATGAACACCCTGATTGACGAGGCATGTCGCTTGGTAAATAATACAGCTCACCCTGGAAACCTTGTGAGATAAAAAAATCCTGATGGAAGTGCGTCGAATGTGATTCGAACCACCTCCTCTGTCTTGTGGGAGAGAGAAGCAAAGGTAATGGCCGCGAGCTAACTAGGTACGTCATACCACGGAAACCGACCTGCCACTACGGAGTCGCATAGCTACAACTGGGAAAAAACTCCACTTTTCGGTACGTACACCCTAGGGGTGTGGTAGGTAGGAAGGTGCAGGTTGAATATTCAATTATGCGTGGGGGAGGGGCTACCCTCTGGTTAGGTCGGCTAATAGGTAAGCTAGACTACCCCTTCGCGAGCTGAGTATTTTATATAGGTTTATATATAAACGATTTATCACCGTAAAAAATCGGAAAAAATCGGAAAATTCAGAAATTTACGTACGTAATTAATTCGCTTAATTAAATTAATATATAAACTTTTCGGATTTTTTGCTTAGTAATATAAGAAATTATTTATAATTTAAGGGGTTTTAAAACTATATTAATAATTTCCTATATAATTTATTAAGAACCTTATTAACTATACTTATATTAATATATTTACCTAATCTTTTTACGGTAATGAAGTAGGTCTACTACCTAATATTTTATTTTATAAATAAAAAAATGGCTAGTATTAAGTAATCTTATTTTTATTCTTTATTTCCATTTTTATTTAATTTATCATTTCAAGAAAACTACGTTTTTAAATAGGTTAAAACTTTTTAAAATCTTACCCATTTTTATAGTAAGAATTCTACCTTTCTAACTGTCTTCTTTTTTTTATATAACGAGGTTCTAAAAAAGAATACTAAAAATTAACGTTTTTAAGACTTAATTAATTTAAAAAAAGAAGTTACGTAATCTTAATTATTATTTTATCTATATTATAAAGGATTAGGTAATAGACCTACTTCATTACCGTAAAAGAAATAAGTTAAGAGGCCGATATAAAGTATAGTTCATAGATTTATTAATAAATTATATAGAAAATTATTAATATAGTTTTAAAACCCCTTAAATTATAAATAATTTCTTATATTACTAAGTAAAAAATCCAAAAAGTTTATATATTAATTTAATCAAGCTAATTAATTACGTAAGTAAATTTCCGATTTTTCCGATTTTTTTCCGGTTTTTTACGGTAATAAATCGTTTATATATAAACCTATATAAAATACCTAGCTCGCGAAGGGGTAGCTCGGTAGCCTATAACTCTATTCGTACATATACAAGCTACTACGAATATAATATGAAGCTATCGGGGACTTGCATCAAACATACATACCTCCTCCTATTGGGGGCGTATGTGTAGACGATAAAACTGGGGCGTTCGACCGAAAAGTGGAGTTTTTTCCCAGTTGTAGCTATGCGACTCCGTATGCCACCCCCCCCGATAGGGGCGGGGGGCGGCAGGCGGGCATCGTAGCTCTGGCGGCGTGCTCGGCGACTAGTGCCATCGGCTGGGCCGTACCGGCATGCCAACATTTATGCCGTTGGCACGATACAGCTCGCTGGTCTCGGTCATTACTTGGTGATACCCTCGCTTACTCTGCTATATAACCTTTACGTGGCCCCCTTATCTCCCACCGGCTGTTACTGTGGTGACACGGCACAACCTCGAGTTGTTCCCCGGGTATTATATACGGATGGAGTGCTACTGCAGCCCATAATATAGGTAGACCACGAGCGGTAATACTTACCACCCTTATCCTGCCTCCTCACCACATGTAACTCGTGTTCTTATATTCAATGGCACTTCCTAGCTAACTTGGAGCTCACACACATTCTCCGCGCCCATATCGATCTCTCTTGGCGTACGTATGGCCATTTTAGAGATCGATATTGGCCATGGAATCAGAAGCCCATGCTTTCGGTGCGGTGCTATGCTGTCAGGTGCGTATAAGTCGACGTCACCGAGCGGGGAAGGATCGTAGACTTCTACCTATTACCGTGGCGTACCTTGGACTAGAGAACTGATGATCGAGTTTTCTCGGCATGTTCACACACCAAACTGCGGTATTGGTTGCTGTCGGTGTGCTCGTCTGACTACGTTATATCTAGGTAATAGATCCACATCTCCTTAGGGGGCCAACTTGTCAAGGACGTAGGTAATAAACTGTCCGGCGAGAGAGGCCAGACAACCCATTGTTAGGTATTTTATGGGTGTCTCCCATCAATCCTCCGTATAATACCTACTCATTCGAATACCGGACAAACCAGGCCGGTAACCCATAAACCTGTAGGTTAAAGTTGGGTCGGTTGGATTACCTACCTAGGTATCTAACCGATCTACCGTCGCTTTCCGACTAGGTACTAGGTGTGGCCATGCAGTGTGGCCGCGCGACGGCCACAGATAGGTAGCTTATGTAGGTGGGTACTTACGTACCCGCCGCGTAACACCGGAACGAAATAAGCTGTCGCATACTCTATACTGATGTCACTCAGACTTCGCCAGGGTTGACCGATTTCTTATAGGCAGGCCTGGCTACCCGATGGTAGGTAGGTATTGCCAGTAGAGAGTTGAAGAGGGAGTAGGGGACGCGAGTGGTACAGGACCTCGCAGGGGGTTTGGGCGCGGTTTAGGATACCTTTGGAGGTGGTGTATAGGTAAGCCGATAGGCCGAACGGTGGCACAGGAGGATCTACGTAGTAGACTGGGAGACTGGCTTAGGGACGGGTGTAACCGTCCTTGAAACTCGAAGCACGTGGCTGGTATGCATCGTCTATATAAGACATGTATGAGTAATGTCGATGCCGTCCATCCTTTTACGAGCTCCTTCTGTCCCGCGGGGATGACTTGGTGCATGATACACTTTCGTGCTCAGTTTCATGTGGTGTTCCAGGAAGCACACCTCGGCGCCGTACGGGCTCTGGAAAGATTAGGTGTGTACGTGCCTCCACGTGCCCCCCTAGAAGGCGCCTGATGTAGGTATTCCGGACGAGACTTGAAAGTGAGGCAGGGCACGGGGCAAGCTCAAGAATACGAAGTCTGAAGCAACGAGAGAGGTAGTAGGTTGGGTTCCTCGGTCGAATTTTGGTTGAAGCACCTAAGCAAGCTTCTTACATGTAGGCGCCCACCCGTCCCTCTGCCAGGTTAGGTTAGGTACCTAATGTGGACAATCCATGCTGCTCGTTGGCTGGTTGGTCTAGCGCTGGGACACGCCACAGAGTGGATGGCCGGGTACGTGATGTAGGCCATGGCTCCGTGCCCACGCAACAACCACGTCCCTACCGACTTACATACGAATACCCAATGTACGTGTAGGATGGGTGCGGGTGGCTAGACTGGGGGTTGCCAGGGGGGGAGGAGGGGGAGACCCTCAGCGATACGATGGTCAGGTACCAATCAATCCAATATTGCTAGTCGGGTTATCTACTGAGACCACCTAGGGTAACCATAAATAAGCACGGCCATTGTAGGTGATAATAGCAATGCCCTCTCCGTCTGGTGTTGAATTTCGAATAGCTTGGGCACATACATGCCTACCTCCCAGCTTTAGCACTACAGGATTCTGCCAGGTTGTCACTTAACTGCTTGCCTAGGTATAGGCGCCCTGACTACCTACGTGCTACGTGGGTGCTTGGCATAGCTTTCGCTTTCAACCGATTCCCGTTTTAGCATCGAATTCCCTCCCTCTTCTCTCGTGGCATGGCGAGGGGATTGCACCTCTCACCTGCGTCATTCTTTGCCTGGGACAACGAAGATAGGCGACTGGAACTTGGTATTTAGGACGGACTCGGCCTCGGTTTCTGTCCACGCGCCAACATAGAGTGTTCGCTCGACTCACTTTGCTTTACTAGATCCCATCCCGCCACTCGGGAGGACATAACCTACCACGCCCAAGATGGCTTCGTCGGCGGGCCCGACCACCGTGGGACAGAGACCGCACTCGCCGCCCGCCGCGAAGGAGGACGGACCTCGGCCTAATACCGTCGAAGCTAAATACGAGTCGAAGGGGACGCAACCGACGAAGGCCATTCCTCGGAAGGCGTTGCATACGGAAGCCAGGCGATCCCGCGATCTCCCGCATGCCACCGTCACAGACACCGTCACACAAACTGCCGAGGGCGTCCATTTAGCGGTACAACGACCAACGACGGCACCGACGGGTGCCCAAGCTCATGACGACTCGGTGAACCCGCAGGACTTCCAGGGGGAGGTACAAACCACCAACGACTTGCCCACAGCGGAAACACTTCGTAAAATAGAGACCTACACTGTTCTCGATTGCGACGGCAAGTCGCGCACTTTCAAGAGCCTGTATGCCGGCCACAATTCCGCCCGTAGGGTGCTCATCGTCTTCATTCGACACTTTTTCTGCGGTGTAAGTCGGCCCCCTCGACCATCGCCGCCCACGCCCACGCCCACGCCCGTACCGGCACCGGCACCGGCGCCAGCGTCAGCAGATCCCCGGGTACCGCGTACTGACCAGAGTTGCCGCAGAATTGCCAAGAATATCTGCGCACCCTCTCAGCTTCCATCACGCCCGACGCGCTCCTGCAATTGCCAATCAGCACGTTTATCGCAGTTGTCGGATGCGGCGCGCCAGAGCTGATCAACTCGTACATTCAAGAGACCGGTTGCCCCTTTCCGGTTTATGCTGACCCGACTTGCCGCTTGTACGCGGAGCTGGGAATGGTGCGCACCCTGGCGCTGGGTTCGCGGCCGGCCTATATGCAGGGCAAGTCGATAGCGCACACCGTTGTCTCCGGCGTAGTCCAGGGACTTAAGCAGGTGAAATCGGGCTTGGTGATGAAGATGGGTGATCAACGCCAAGTAGGCGGCGAGTTTTTGTTTGAGCCTGCGGCGTTGACTTTGGATACCCCCATCTCCACTCCGCGAAGCGAGGAGGAAAAGAAGCTAGAGCTTTTCTACGACGACGGCAACCGAGACAACGACCACGAGAGCCAGAATATCGAAGAGAAGCGGGTTACCTGGTGTCATCGCATGAAAACCACACGGGATCATGCCGAGATCCCCGAGCTCATGGAGGTGCTCGGGTTAAACGGCACTGGCGCCCCCATCAAGGATAAGAAGAGATGGGAGAGGGCATTGAGGACAAGAAAGGGCACCGGCGTAAGCATGGCAAGCCAGATGACTCGAATGAGCCTTGATATCGGAGAAAACGGTGTTACGAGGGCATAGGAATGCCTCTTCTGGCTCGGGACTATGCTGAATCGCCAAAGGAGCAGCCGAGTGCCCAGAAAGCGACGAAACAATTTCTACTTGGTACGTCCTGTTTGGGAGCGTGGGCGCTGGCAGGTGTTGTTTGTTTAACTGTGCCCTCCCATGACTACCTACCCAGGCGTGCACAAGAGCGGTAGCCTACTGGAGTGCCTCCCTCTGTCTAGCATAGGACCCGTGGAGGTGCGCTTCTGCTCTCGATCTCTCAGAGAAGCGGCCCCCTCGGCGTCATCATCTAGTCTCCGAACAAGGTAGATGTATGGTGGGAAAGAAGTCTTTCTTCTACACTTGAACCCCTCGTCAAACCAAGAGCGGCCGGGAGGCGATTCATAGAATGACACAGAAGCCCCCCTGTCGATCAGGATATGGGCGCACGCCATGGGCCTGTGAGTAATGGGTGTGCTTGTGGCCGGATTACGCACGAATCGGCCGGGGCATTCGGGAAACGAAGAGGCATCATGGAGGAATGGTATCCTGCCGACGGTTGCTTGGCCTAGAAGGTATAGCGAGGGTTTTTTTTGTGAAGGGGACGGGCCGGAGCAGTATGAGTATGCTGACAATGTGCATAACCTGAAGTAGGGTGGCTACATAGAGGTGCCTGCCCGTTGCCAAGAATGTACGGTAGCGGGAGGTACCTACTCACTAGGAGGTACCTAATAATCAACTAGCATTAGGTAACCTTATAGGTTGGGCAGGTATCCTGACCTTTACAGGTACCTTCGTAGTACTATACCTACTCATAGGTGGGGTCAGCACAACTCTCCATCGTCTTCATCTCAACCCGCTCTGCCTCTGAAGCTCTGATGGAAAACGACGTCGTCGGCAGCAGGGAAACCAACGCCCATAGTACCATGGCTTGGATCATGCCTCGGCTCGCGAGACAATCGACTCTGCCAAATTCGCTACGTTGGCACTCGTCAACACTTCCAGACTCTCCAGGGTCGCGCCGAATCCTCTCGTGATCCAATTGCGGACCTCGATCGAGGTCAGCGAATCGAGGCCTGAGATGCCATGCTCCACTGAGCGTCTACGTTGTCGCGTACCGCTGATGACACTTCCGATAACTTCTCTAATAGGCCCTACACGACCACCAGACGGGCCTCCTCGCTACCGGCTGCGGCCCGGAACGCGTTCCTATACGACACGGCTGGTCCAGAATCGCCGCTCGCGGCTGGTATCTCTGCTACTGCTGCTGCTGCTGCCTCCAGGTGTGCAAACCGTGGGTCTTGGGCGTAATAGGGCAAGGCACCGGCGGCGCTTGGAACCAGCTTCAAACCCGTTAGGTATTGCGGACCACATTTTCCGGACATAGCCACTGCCAACAGTCCCAGGACCTCGGTATCAGAGATGAACTGCCCCCCGAAATTCCTGTCGATCGATTCCTTGCGTCTTGCTGTTTCTGCTGCGGTATAGTCGGCACCCATGACGACCGTCAGGTCCAGCGAGACGCCGGGAAGGCCCTGCGCCACTCTATACCGGGCAAACCCGTCCAGAAACGTGCTGGCGGCGGCATAAGCCGCTCGCCCACGGCTACCGACAATCCCTACCACGCTTGACAAGAGGACAAAATAGTCAGGGTGTGCATTGTTGGACTCGAGCGCGTTATGGATGTTCCAGGTGCCTTGGACTTTGGCACGAATGGTAGAGATATATGACTCGTGGGTCATATTTCCGATCGTGTCGTCCTATCACAACAGTTAGGTCTGCCCCTTTTTTTCTAGCCTCGGTCCATTCGAGCACGCCCTCGGCTGGCTAGGAGCGAACTTACGTGAAGCATCACGGCAGCATGGACGACGCCGCATACGGGCAGATGTTTCTCGGCGCATTCCCTCACCACTCGGTGTACGCTTTCCCCTTCCGCAATATCACAGGCTTTGACAACAATGCTGGCTCTATCTCGCGTCGCGTCCATAAGTTGTTTCACCCTAGTAACGTCGCCCCCGCTCCTCGACAACAATACGATGTGTTTAGCGCCGTGCTCGACCATCCACTTGGCCGTGCACCGGCCTATATTACCAGTACCACCGATGATTATATGAGTGCCGTTTGGGTTAAGGAAGCGTTTCGAAGTATCGTGTGAGGCCTGGCGAAAACGTCAGCAGCATACAAATTAGACACCAGTAAGAGGAAGGAAATCTTAACCGGGATACAAAAGATATGGATATCCCACGTACCATTACGACGTCGCCCTGCTGAACGGAGACAACAACCGGGTGTAAGGCGCCTCGTTGGACTATTTCCAACCCCCTGCCGAGTTCTGCCATTCGTAATGCCACTGATCTCCTTAGAGGCTTGAGGAGTCCCTTCGAGAAGCATTGCGTGACCTTTATCAGAATCTCCTTCATGAGTTGTGGGTGCGTTCTAGTCAGACTCCGCATGTTGATCGACGTGAGACATATATTCTCGGCAAGATCGGATCGATCATCAAGGCGATTGTCGAATCCTCCGTACAAATGAACAACACGTCCGAACGGCGCAACGTTCGTCCACACCCTCCCAATAATTTCTTCAACTGCCAACGATAGGGTTGAGTCGCTGGTAAGGGCGACGTTGATACTATCTCCACCCAAAGCACGTTGTACTTCGTGGTCGAAATAGATGCTACCTGCGTCAAAGACATGCTCTGGGCAGATGCCGAACGACTCGAACACAAAATCTCGGCTTTTGCTACCGTGAGTCGCAGCAAACACCTCGGCACCAACGTGTTGCGCAATTTGTATCGCAGCCAGCCCCTCAGCACTATTTACTTGGACGAGTAGACGATCGGACTTCTGGATACGCGCAACTTGTACAAGTGCGTAGAACGCCGTCCCGAAAGCAGACGGAATCATGGCTGCGTCTTCGAAGCTCACCGTCTCGGGCATCTTGACAACGCTGTTTTCTGTCACATAAATATGTGTACCCAACTGGCCAACGGTCAGGGCGCAGACCCTGTCCCCGACATTGACGTCGGTGATGCCGCACCCAACACGAACGACGTTGCCGCTACATGATCTTTCTGGCCGAATGGTCCTGTTCGTGCCAGCAAGAGCGAGAACGTCATCTGAGCCCAGCCTGCTGGCCTTAATCTCGACCTCGACTTGATCGTCCCCTAGAATCTCGGTGGTCGGAACGTCCTCAAAGGAAAGCATGTCCCGGAAAATTCCAGCTTGTGGAGCAACACGCAACCGACGTCCCGATTGTCGGAGTTCCTGCGAGTATGGCTCGGACCGACCTAGTTCCCGGTTCACTCGCAAGTTCATATCGTCATCGACGACATAGCGCGGAACGACTAGACGCCCTTCTTGCTCGGCAAATTCCCTATCGGCTTCGGCGCTGTTCGATAACACGGTTCGTCGGAAGGCATCTTCGATCAACTTAGCTTGTCCTTCGGTACCCAACGTGCTGTCCGGGTCGAGGTCAAGGGTAACAGCAGTCTTACCAAGCTCTGATCGTAGTGAGCGAAAGAGACCTTGAGCCATATTAGTGCTTGGGTTCATAGGGACCTTGGACGCGCCACACGTCACCCAGAGGACGCCTCCAGTCCGCGCCAACAGGCTCTGCACCCTCTCAAACTCGGCCTTGTTGATTGAGCCCAGGACGGCACGATCAAGCTCCGAAAGCACCACAAAAAAGCCGTCAAAGTCTCCGATCTGGTGCAGACTTGAGGTATTCGGAGTAACCCCAGAACGTAACCTGATGACCTTGCATAGTGCGGTCACCAGCGTGTCATCGCAGGCGCGTTCCGTGACAACGGTTATACGCTCCCCATTAGCTTTTATATGCGCACAGCTCACATCGTTAACACGTCGCTCATCGGCTTGTTCCCAACGAACATTGTAACATAGTTCTCTTGGCTTGGAATCCAACATCGGCGTCGTATTTATCGGAGCGAGTTCTAGTCCGAAGATGGAGGCGAAAGGCAACTCACTATCCACCGGCGTGAACAACTCGGCCGAGAACAGATTGGACCTAGCGTCTTTTATCGACTGGACTATAAACTCGGTCCCAAAAGTTTGTTCCCAGCCTTTGCTCGCATTTATATCTATGTGCTTTATCGCACATGGTAGTTGTGGTCCCACGATTCCGTCAAACCCCAGATCGCCCTGCGATACCTGAACCAGGGGCTCCAATGTGGCCGGATGGACCACATACGAGGACTCGTATGCGAGCGGCATGATGGGTTTTGTGTCTAGGAAGACACCCCGAGCGGTGACGACGTATTCGTCTGCCTTGGTTATTCTGACGAGGTTGCAAAAAGAATGTGGATAGCTCATACCGCTAGCACTCAGGTTGAAGTAGAAAACCGCGGCAGGCATGAACGACTCATTTCCAGCGAATTCGGGATCTAAAGGCGTCCTATGATTGGAAGGGCAGGTATAATCGCCCTTTGTAGGCTCAGCCTCAACGAACCCGTGGCAATGCTCCAGCCATCCTCGCGTCGACTCGAAACTGGAGATGATAAATTCACCCCAATCCATCCCAGGTCCGTGTCGTGCCCTGATTTTCAGCACAGTCTCAACCGGCCTATCTTTCTCCAGAAACAGGTGCTCTGGAACGATAATGTTGCGCAGATGGAACCTGCCCGCGCCGACTCCCCCAAGTGCCGCTCGTTGACTAGCTGCTTCGATAACCATGGAGACGAAGGCGGACACTGGAAATACGGAACGAGTCTGAACCCGGTAATCACGTAGCCACGGCAGCTTCTCAAGCCTGATAAAATTGCGCCATGTCGGCTCCAAGCCGTAACCCCAGCCGGTCAGTGTTCCGATCAGGTCGTGGCGCGCGAATGGGCTGAGTCGATGTTGTTGCGTGATTCGATTCCGGTACCAACAGCACCGGCGTGACCATGGGTACGTGTAGAGAAACGAAACTACGTCGGGTGTTTCTGCTTCTGATCGATTGTGGTTGACGTTGAAGAAATCAATGCCCTCGTAACCGCGTACGAAGAGCTGGCCAACGAGCTCTAGAGTTGTCTCGGTCACATCATGATTCCTAATGAGAGTTGGCATATATGCCGGAGTCTTGGCGACGGGCAGGTCCAACATCTTGGGGATCTCCATGATCAAACCTTTGAGCGCGGAGTGTGGTCCAATTTCAATCAGGATGTCTGGCTCGCTCCTCTTACAGAGTGCTCGTAACCCCGTGGCAAAGAGTACGGGGCTCGTGAGGTTGTCTACCCAGTACCGGGGGCCGAGTTCCTCTGCGTCAACCCTGTGGGAAGATAGGGAGGAGAAAAAGTCAACGCTATCATCGGCATCCCTCAATGTGATATCTGCGATCATACTATAATACGTCTCAGCTATCAATTTCATATGAGGGCTGTGATAGGCAACGTCAACGAACAGCTTGCGGCTGATGATCTTATTGCTGGCTAACGTGACAGAAAGCTCATCGACGGCTTCGGTGTCTCCCGACACCGTTGTCGAAGTAGGCGAGTTCTTGTAGGCTACTGCAACTCGAAGGGGGTTCCGCAGTTGTTTGAGGAACGGCTGCAACTCCTCTGCCCCCGTGCCTACGACCATCATGGAGCCCTCTAAAGTCTGGAAATTTTGCTTGAACGCAACGATAGCCTGTCCGCGGAAATATGCTACAGACATCGCCGTTTCCAGGGTCAGGGTGCCAGTTGTGTATGCTGCGCTAATCTCTCCGGTGGAGTGCCCGGCGACTGCTGAGGGTTTAACGCCCCAAGAGGCCAGGAGGTCGACTAATCCGATCTGGACGGCACTACAGATCGGTTGGCTGATATGAGCCATGTCGACACGAGAATCTTGCTCGTCACGCAGCAACTCCTCTAGTAACGAGAAATCGGCACCTAGGGTGCGAAGGTGATTATCGGCTCTCTGTATAGACGAAGCGAATACAGCGTAGGACTTCAGTAGCTCCCGGCCCACGGTGTTCCACTGTGCCCCCTGTCCGGTGAAGACGAAGGCGAGCTTGGGAGATTTGGTAGGCGCACGTTTCGGCATAGCTTCTGGCCTGCTGAGGGCTACCGCTAATTTACTACACGTGTCGGCAACCACAGCTACACGCCACGGTAGCTTCGAACGTCGCTGACATAGCGTATCTAGATGTCTGTCAGTGTGCCCGCTTACCAGTGCTAGGATATCATCGCCACCTACATGCCAAGTTCCGAGGCAGAGTGCTTTCGTAAAGCTCTGCGTGCTGTCCGGGAAAAATACCCAACTGCTCCATACTTTTTCTTGCGGCTGCCTCGTCGTTGGCGCTTAATATAAATATCCGCTTCGTTTTAACATGGTCCTCAAGCCTCTCAGCATCTAGGTGTTCGGTCTCATTCCCAGCTGGCAATCTTGAAAGGACAGCGTGCCCATTCGATCCACTACACCCGAAATTTTTCACACAAATATACTTCTTGCTCCGTGGGAACGGCTCCTGTCGTTGCGGGATCTGAAAACGTAGGTTAGAATCGTCTCCTCCGTCTGGGTCTTCAAGATGGCTCATAAATTTCACTCACTTTCAGGTTCCATTCGGAGAAAGGAATCTCCAGGTTCTCCCTCTCAAAGTCGGCATTCGACACCAAAACCCCTTTTTCCAGCATGAGCGCGGCTTTCATGACAGATATAATACCGCTAGCGTTTTCGAGATGGCCAACATTTGACTTCACCGACCCGACTCTCAGTGGTTCGTCACCCTCCAGGTTCTGGCCAAGTGCTCTGCGGATGCCTCTAGCCTCGATAGGGTCCCCGGCTTTTGTGCCAGTACCGTATTCCTCGAAGAAACCGATGTCTCTGGCATCAATTCCAGCTTGTATGAGAACATTACACAACAGAGGCTCTTGCGCTTCTGAGCCTGGCGTCACGACACCTGCAAAGATTCTGGTTAAGTTGCTTGCTAACAGCCAACAGAAAATGAAACATAGGCACATACCAACGGTTCGGCCGTTATGGTTTATTCCCGTATGAGATATAACGGCCCTGATATTGTCATTGTTTTCTACCGCCCTGTCAACAGGTTTAAGAATTAGGCATCCGACTCCCTCTCCTCTGGCATATCCGGACTTGGCACGATTTTCAAACGCGTGCGTCCTACCCGAGTCCGCAAACAGTCTGTAACGTTTGACATCAGCTCAACTAAAACTTTCTAAAGGAGCGATGTCGTATGGTTTACCTCAACCTCGCCATTGACACCCAGACATCGGGCTGCGTAATTATGTGAGAAGCTCCAACGATAGCCTGTTCCGACTCTCCCAGCCGTATACTTTGGACAGCCATGTGTATCGCATGCATACTAGATGAGCATGCCGCGCCAGCGGTGAGAGAAGGCCCACGAAGGTCGAAAAAGTGTGATATCCGACCAGCCAGGAATCCCCCCCGGTTACCAGTAGGATCGAACATCGGCGAGTTGTCTAGATCCCTGAGGTTTCCAATTCCATGTTCGTTATCGGGACCACCAATGAATACGCCGACTTTTTGGCCCGAAATAGATTCCTTCGGGATTCCCGCGTTCTCGAGAGCTTCGTAAGAGCACTCGAGGAGGAGACGCTGCGTAGGATCTTATAAGCGGTTAGCCTCGTGGCGCAAGTTCGACGAGAAGGTGACTATAATTACCCATCGTCTCGGCCTCCTTACGTGTCATGTCGAAGAAGCCCGGATCGAACAGCTCGAGATCTTCAGATAAGAAATAACCACCCTGCGAGTATATGTTGCCCTCCTTCTCCAGGCCGGGGTGATTATAAACCTCCTGGTGGGAGCGTTGCCGTGGTATCTTCGACCACGCGCTACGGCCCTTGGCCAGCAACTTCCAGAAGTCGCCTGGCGAGGACACATCGCCAGGCAGGCGGCAAGACATGCCGACGATGGCGATGGGCAACGGCGCCCCGGGCTCCATTGTCGAGTTTGGGGCAAAACGTGAGGCTGAAGAGTACCAATCGGCTAATAGTCTCAAGAGATCGATGGAACGTCCCGAATCTAATATACTACAAGCCACATATATTATAACTAGAATCACATAGATTTTCATTTTGGCGCAATTCGCCGATTTTAGGAATCACCTCCTGACTAACCATCCACTGGATAAGTGGTGTGTGGGCACCGAGAGGACGGTTAAACTGGCACACTGGCTCGTGGTAAAACCTTTCTACTCGTGATTGTTGGAGAGATCAGATACTACGGTTATGGGAGACTTGAGATCCTTCGGCATGGTCATTTTAGGCTTTCGTCTAGCACAATTTACACCCGCAAACAAGTTACCCATACTGGGCCTCGCTCTAGCTCCTTTGCAAATCTGCGTCGACATTCAATATTGACTGCATAGGTATGGGCAGGTGTATTAGTTTCCATCCCACCACCCCCGCTCATTACACGGAAACCTAGCCAGCGTAGCTATTCGGCAAAGTTCCTGATATGCAACGAAGTGAATGTGACGGGTCCCTCTAGTTAGGTTATCGTCATAGAATGTTGCCTCAACAGCGGCACGCAGTTGACATCCAAGCCTCGTTAATGTGCTAGGCTGTCAACTTAGCCTCCAGTGGCTGTTGTTTGTAAAAGCTTCACACACAGTACCTAATATCTGAGTAGGAATCGGAAGTCCGTAGCGGGGACGTAAGTAATCGATCCTGATATGGAATCCAGCACAATGATTCTCGGGCAGAGACCTAACAACGGTGGCTACCGAGAACCGAGCCCCCTCGGCACTGCTAACAATGTAGGGGGGCAACATTCTCAAAGCTCATATTGCCAACCAAAACGGCTGGTTTATCAACTAGACATTCACTCTTCGATCCGCGGTAGAGCACAATACGGGCTAATAATGGGGTGAGTAGGAGTCGCAAGAGGGCGATCCCAAAGCCACATGGATGTCACCCATATGGGCCTACGGCAAGTCCCTACGGGTTGCAATACGTGTCGTAGTCCGCGCCCTCCATGCTACCACCTCCGCCGTTCGCCTCACGAAGCCAATACTCATCAGCCCCGTTTGCGGGTAAGACGAACACGACGACCGGGCGCGCTAGGTCCGGGGGAGGGGCGAGGCATGGAATTTCCACCCGAGAGTGGATGGTGTAGCAGTAGAATAACAGCTCTAGGATTTCCTTCTTTCGTTCCAGGAGACTTCCCACGAGGCGCCACGGCATAGACGGACCTCAAACTCGGAGACAGGCGGATAAGAGATCAGGCGCACTTGTACCTAGCCACCCCCCCCCTTTTCTTTTCCTTTCGACCAAGATGAAATTTCTCTACCTCCCGCGCGCCTGCGGCAGCGCCAAGGCGCGCGGGTGTCTGCCGAAGGCCGATCTGGGCAGCAGGCCTGCTCCGGGGCAGCGGCGCGTAGCGCGGATCTAGGCGCGCGGGCTAGCGCCCGAGGCGACGCTGCGTCTCGTCTGCGCGCTCGCCGACGACCTCGCCGTCGACGGCCTCGTCAGCTACTCCGGCGGCGCCGGGGAGAGCTGGCGTCGGGAGGAGACGGGGATCCCGCGGCGCGTCAAGGCAAGGTATCCCCTCTCTCCCTCTCCCTCTCTCTCTCTAGCACCCTAACCTCGATTCTTCCCCTCGTTAGAGGCTAAGGGGGAAAGGAGAAAGGAGAAAGAACTGTCGAATACGGTAGGTAGGTAGCGACTAACACGGCGCTCCCCCGCCGACACCGCCCCCGCCCCGGGGGGCAAACAGTTCGCTATCTTCTCCTCGGGCACGCTGCCGCTGGTCGCGGACGGCGAGAGGAGAGCTTCTCGGTGCGGCTCGCCGACGAGCGCGGGCCGTGCACGCTCGCATCCCGGCGTTCCGCGTGTTCGGGTCTAACGACCTGCTCGCGCACAACGCCGTCGCGACCCCCCCCCCCCTTCCCCCCGACGGCACCCGCCCGTCGGCCGCTAGCCTCGGCCCCCGAGAGCGCCGTCGTCGCCGAGCGAGAAGCGAGATATAAGGAAGGACGTGCGGGGACGCGAAAGTCTGGCGGCAATCTACTTTCAAACATGCCTGCTCGCTCGCGGGTTACACTTTTTTTTTTTTTTTTCCTTTCGATTCGGTGCGTTGCCGCGGCAGATCGGACCTAGGGGTCTGCGCATGTAGGCAGCAAGGAGGCTACTCGGTAATACAGTTCGGGCCGCAAGGTCGGGGCGTCGTCGTTAACCTTGTCGTGTCCCTCTCCCCTTGGAAAACAGCCCAGCTGGGAGGCATATCCCGATACAGTGTTAACTATGTGAGCTAGCCTTATCGATACATTGTTGTTCATTAGAATAATAAGCATAGCCGAGGTGGCAGAAGCAGCATGCGACGTCGTCAGGTTCTTGAGACGTGGAGCCATATACCCGCTGGCTTCCCCCCTCCCCCTCTTCCTCCTCCCCCTTTCCCGTCTCTTTTCTTTTTTATACTTTTTTTAATAAAAAAAAACAAAGGAGAAAAGGAGACGGGAAGCCCACCAACGATCGTAATGCTAGCGATAAAACAACCCGGAAACACAGTTGTCTCGATCGGCCAGGGTATTCACAATAAGGAAAATGTAAGCGGTTAACTATGTACAGGACTAGGTACAATGGATTGAGACGATACCCTCGTCAACTAATCATTGTTGTTCAGGGTCGTTGGATAGTTATGCCAAGCCTCGGCCGACGCCCGTAGCTATATGGCGACTAGGTACTTTTCTTCTTCCTCTCTGTAGCGGAGCGCGTCATGTACTGCTTTGCGTCAACCCGAAGCAAATTATGAACCTTGACGTCGAGAGGTCGCGTAGCCGACCTGGCCCGGATACGGTCGATTGTTTCGTGGTTGGTACTACTCATAGTTGTGTATTTTTGTGTAGGTAGGGGGGGAGGAAGGGGGCGGGGGAGGGGGCCGGGTCGTGATCGTCCGAACATCGTCTCATCATCATCGACCGATTTCAACGGGCGCCGGGAAATGCGCCACCCCCCATTCCGGCGGCGCCGGCCCCCATCCCTTGCAGCTTCGCTGCTAGTTGCGGGTACTTTTCTTGTACTTGAATCTGCGTCCGCGTGGCTTCGGCGTACGAAAGCGCGTTGATGATCTCTCCCGGTGTTCGGGCGAGCTCGGCCGCGCGCTCAAAGTACCTGAGCGCCTCGTTAATTTTGCCCTGTTGGAGCAGCAGCTGGGCCATCGTGGCCACAGCAATGTCGCACTCAGGATCGACTGTAGCGGAGTCCATCAGCATCTTTCTCCTTCCTCTCTCTCATCTCATCTAGTTTTCGTCAGGGTGCACACTTACTGATCAGTGCCTTTTCGCACAATTTCTCGGCTTCGGTGAATTCCGACTTTTGTTGGAAGAGGGCCAGCGCCTTATTGATAAGCGGTAGGACGTTCATCGCCAAGGGCTTGGTCTGCTTCTCCATCTCCATGGCCGTGTCAAACTTCTGGATAGCCTCCTCGTACTTAAGTTGGTCGAGCAGCAGTTCTCCATAGTAGTTATACACGTCGGGGACCTTGTCAAAATTCTTGACACATCGGCGGAAGGTGGCCATGGACGACGCGACCGAGCCCATCTTATACTGGGTCACGCCGAGCTGGATGTGAGAAAAGATGAACGAGTTATCGAGGTCGATGGACTTCTGGTAATCCTTGGCAGCATCCTGAAACTCGCTGTGGATAAAGTGGAGCTGGGCACGGTGATAGTAGATGTCGGGATCCTCCTCGTTCTGCTTCACGGCGTGCTCCAAGTCGGCGGCGGCACTGTCCCGATCACCTGTGAGTTAAGGCGTGTCAGCTCCCAAATCTGGTCAAGACCGCAGGCGAAGCACGGTATGGTTGCTGCGTACCCATCTCTAGATGCATGCTCGCCCGTTTGACGTAGCTTTGCGTGTAAGTGGGGTCGAGCTCGATGCTCTTATCCATGTCGCGCAAAGCTAGCTCTTGCGATCCGCGCAGGCATCGGAAAGTGCCTCGCAGGTTGTAGGCGAGAGCCTCGTACCCGTCCAAATCGCCATATTCCAGCGCCTTTTCGAAAGCGGCCGCCGCCTCTTCGTATCCCTCGTGCGTTTTCTTCTCCATGGCCTTCAGCCCGACTTGCAACTGTCCCTTGCCGGTAGACTCCGACAGCTCCACCGAGTCCTCCAACCCCTCGGGGCGGGGTTTTACGCGGAAGCTCTGGATGTAGTTGGAGACGAACGTCGGGCTGGGCAACTTGTTGGGGTTCTTGGATCTGATGACATCCTCGGCCTTCTGCTCGGCAACCTTCTTCAGCAGCCTCTCGACGGCGGCAGTGCTGGACTCGCTCTTGAACTCGTCGATGATGCAGCTGGCGGTGTAGTCGAGCAGCGACTCGCTAAAGCGGGAGAGATGCTCGTAAGCGTTCGCCCTTCGGTTCAGAGCTTTCACGTATGTGGGGTCGAGGCTGATGGCGGTAGTGGTGTCCTCGACCACCTTGTCCCATACCATCAGAGCATTGTAGCAGGCTGCTCTATTCGAGTAAAAGACGGAGTCGGGCTTGCACAAGATAGCCTTCGAGTAGAGGTCGATAGCGCGACTGTAGTCCTTGCCGCCGTATGCTTTGTTGCCGGCGTTCTTTAGCTGGAGGGCGTAATCGCGACGCTGGCCGTCAGTAAATGCGACGACGGTCTCTTCGTTAATCTCGGGGAGTTCCTCGGCGACCTCTACTACGACGGTTTTGAAGTTCTCGCCGGATTCGGAGGACTTTGCGGCCTCGGCCTGACGCTCTGCTTCTTTCCGTCTCCTCCTCTCCTTCTTGCTCGGCCTGGATTGCGCAACGGGCTTCTTGGACTGTCGGTTGGTCATCTGGGTAAGTTACCGTAACCCGGTCAGCAGCAGACAAACGGCTTACCGAATCATTGAGATAGTAGACAACGCCGGCACCGGTGACGACCACGACAGCACCGGCGATGGTGTAGGTAAGCGCTTTGTTCTCCGAAGCCCAATTGGTGAGGCGGTCCCACAGCGAGGACTCGACGGGGATGGCGACGGGCTTGGCTAAAGAAGGCATTGGGGGCGGAGCTGCGGATGCGCGGGACATGGTGACGACGGTATAAAGGTGGTGACGAGGTCGTGGTGGTTCGCCGCGGCACAAGGGACGAAAAGGTGCGGCGGACGGTGGGGTGAGGTGGCGGGCAGGTAGAAACTCGGATGTCGTCGTTCGTGACGGTGTCGGCGTCGTAGGTCGGCGGTGTTCGTTGGCGTTGTGGTCGGTGAAATAGTGGTCAGCTCGCAGTTTGAAAATGTCTCCCGCCTTGCCAGTTCTCTCCCGGTTCAGCAGGCTCTGTCGGAGGTCCAGAGGTGAAGTGGAAGCTTGCTAGGGAAACCGAATCGTACGCGCAAAAAGGAAAAAAAAATTCAATTTACGAAATACATCGATTATCTCCATGTGGTCTAGGAAGGTACAGGTGCAGGTTGCGGGTACAGATACAGGGACAGATACAGATACAGGAACAGGTAGGTACAGGTAGGTACCTAGAGAAGTGGTAAGGTTGTACACACTCATACATACATGCTACGTATGTACACCCAGCATCTATCCCGTCATACATCCACCGGCAACGGGCCACCCACGGTAAACTGGACGAGATACATCCCGGCCAAGTACCTACTTACGCTAGTAGGTACATGGCGGCCACTCGATCGAGGTCCCTGCCGTTTCTGCTGTCCAAGCTCGGGCCCCGCCTCCCTCTCGTCATCAGCGGAGGTGTAAATGCGTGTCATAGGCTGGTTTTGTGGCGCCGACTGCTATTGGACCCACCATATTTGTCATCCGCATTGTGCCAGGTAGGTACCTAATAGGTGTACCTACTAGATACCGAGATCACACCTAAAATCGTACCAGCGTTGGGCAGGCAGGACGGATGTACATACCTACCTACCTACCTAACTAGGTACCTAGGTAGGTACCTCCCACCTTCTCGATATACCTTACTCTAGGTGATATCCCCCCAATGGGTACTTGGGTACATAAAGTAGGATGGTAGGTTGGGATGAAGTTCGTTAGGTTCGCTTGGGGTCTTCTCCCTATGAGTACATACCTACTCATACGTACGGGATGTAGTAGGTTAGGAGGTGGAGGAGGCACCTATGTTTACGATGTTCCCCGTATCCAAAATCCATAATCTAGGGGGAGAGCCGGCACCTTATTTGCGTCATGTGACGGTGGCCCAGTCGGGCTCAACCCGTGGGAGAAGGGAGAGGACAGCATTGTGGGCAACAAATTCTTGATTCGCTACCTAAGGTATAGGCGTAGGCGTGTCTCAATCCACAGAGGCGCCGCCGCTGCTGCCGAGGTTGTACCTATGTGCATACATGCGCAAGGTATCGATGTATCAATATAGAGTAGCTATGCCTATAGGCAGGTATACAGGAGCGACCAAAACGTGGACTCGTGAGAACGCGGCACGCTTGCGTTGGGTGAGAACCCTCGTGGGAATGGCATCCCAACGGTTTCGCTTCCGGCACAGAATTCCTGTGCCTTAGGTACACGGCAGATACTCTAGGCACACAACCCACAAGTAGTCGACTGCAGGTAGGTACATTAGGCACCTAATGAGCAGCTCTAACGGGTAACGGTTCAACCTGCATCTCCCCCCTGCGCATCTTTTCATTCCAGAGGCAAGTATCCGGATAGATTCACTACCTACCTACCTACCTACCTCCTGGGTCTCGTAGGCATCCGCTTAGCACCAAAGGCTCTTTACAACCTGTCTTGGCTGGCGATGGACGACTTTCACCTCTTCACCTCTATCCGATACGACCCAGCCCTGCTCCAGATCCCGGAGCTCGGGTTTGCCGGCACCGGGTGGAACCAGCACCCTTCTCCTTTCTACATGCTCGACCTGCACCGGGACCGCATGCTGAGAGCTGCCACCTACTGGGACTGGCCCGCCGCCGTCGCCGCCGTCGCCGGTGAGCAGGGTTTGGACGCGCTGCACACCTTCCTGCGGGCTATCACGCGTGACGTTGGTAACAGTCCGCAACGAATCAAGATTACTCTTGCCGCGGATGGAAGTTTAGGCCATCAGATCTCCCCCCTTGCGGAGACGCGCGTAGGTAACCTGTTCCCCGAATACCTCCCCGCGCCAGACCCCGAGGATTCGGCCCGGCCCGCGGAGGCCAGGGCCCCGGTCAGGCATCCCGTGTACGAAATCGTGGTGGATAGCCGGGAGACGGCAAGATCCGAGTTCACCCACTACAAGACCACCTCCCGGGGCATGTACGACGACGCCAGAAAGCGGGCTCGCATTGCCCTAGGCGACAAGAGGGAGGTGCTCCTCGTCAACCACGACGGGCATATCATGGAGGGCAGCATCTCCACCCCCTACTTCTGGAGAGACGGAAAATGGGTGACGCCTCCCGTACCCAAGCAGTTCCTTGCTTCTCGGGGTAGTGGCGGGAATGACGGGACCACCAGGAGATGGGCCTTGGAGAGGTATTCCCCATCCGCGTAGCTCCACCGGGCCCGGAGGAATTAGCTAGGGCTAACCGAAACAGAAATCTTGTCGCGGAACAGGTTGTTGCTGCCGATTCGCTTGTTGACGGTGAAGAATGCTGGATAAGTAACGGGCTTTTGGGGTTCGCGCTGGGGAAAGTGAGCATCCGATGATCCGTAGGGGGCGGCCAAATGCAGCACGACGCTTACCGTAATATACGAAGACAGCCCGGAAAGACATAAAGGAGGTTATGAGGTAGGTAGTTTGGCTCTGCGCGTGCCCCCGTCAATACACATCGAGATTTCCCAGAGCGTCAGCGTCGGCCCCTCGCAGTGAGTCACGATCAAGTTTGCCTACCTCCCTAGGCAGGTAGGTAGTCAGTCACGGCCATCGCGGCCATCGCGGCTATCACGGCCATCACGGCCACCACCACAGCAACCCCAGGCAGTGTAGTCTCGGGAGGAGGTTGTCTTATGATCGTGGATGAAGGCGCACCATTGGCCGGTTGGTCTACAGCCCTGTATAATAAAGGCTCCTTACTTCCCTTACGCAGGTAGACAGGAGGGAGCTAGCTACCTACCATGCAGTAAGTGGCATGGGAGCAAGAGCGATGTAGTAGACACGGTCCCTCTCCGGGCATATAAAATTCGACGCGGCCCCGTCTCCTCGCTCTCCCGCTCTCCCGCTCTCGTTTCCTTTCACAGCCACCCTCAGTTCTCGTCTCTGGTCTCTCATATTCCCTATATTCTATCCCCCATCCTAGTGCTGATATTCTCTGCAGACTGCTAGCTACTGCCACCCTTCGTGTCGAAGCTACTCACCATCATGGAGCACATCTATTCCGTTCAAGATAGCTTCAAGCAGGACCGCGACCTTTCCAAGGTTGACGTGATCCACAACACCAACTACCAGCGCCACGGCACCAAGTCCTACGTTCACTCGTTAAGCCGCTTTGGTTTCCAACCTACTCTGCCTGGACCGTACTTCCACGTCGACAGGGTTAACAAAGTCGAGGAAGGACTGCGAGGCGCCGCTCATACAGAACGGGCTCTCGTCAAGAAGGTTGGCAACGCCGAACCCACCCCAATCACGGCCGAAGATCTGCAAAATGACAGCATGTATCTCTGCATCGTCAAAATCGGCACGCCGCCCCAGGCGGTGTTACTAAACTTCGACACCGGGTCTGCCGACACCTGGGTTCGTTTGGGAAGTCCTTGCCTGCCCCTCACGCCTCGATCTAACCGTCTTGTCTAGGTTTTCTCAACCCATCAGGGCCAGAATTCGCGCTCGGGCCACAACGTATTCGATCCCAATCGGTCGACGAGTTTCAAGGTACTGCCTGGGAAGGCATGGAGGATTACATACGGCGACGGCTCGTACGCGTCGGGAGACTGTGGCAGCGATACGCTTATGATGGGGGGTTTGGCTGTCGAGGGGCAGACGATCGAGTGCGCCATCAAGGCATCGGGCGGGTTCACTACGGGCACCGGGGATGGTCTCCTGGGCCTGGCTTGGAGCAAGATCAACATGGTCACGGACTCTGGGACGAAGGATCCTCAACATACTCCAGTCGAGAACATGATCCGCCAGCACGATATCCCGAAGGAGGCTGAACTATTCACCTCGGCCTTCTACAGCGTCCGCGACGCGGCCCCACACTCGTTCTATACCTTCGGCTTCATCGATCAAGACCTAGTCAAGAAGTCGGGTCACGACATCCATTGGACGCCAGTTGACAATTCCAAAGGCTTCTGGTCGGTTCCATCGGAGTCTTTCGCCATCGACGGCGCGAACGTCAGTGCCCTCGACAACACCGCCGTCGTGGACACGGGCACCACGCTTGCGCTTTTGTCGGACTCTATCGTCAAGAAGCTGTACAACAAGATACCCGGGGCAGCGTATGACTATGTCAACCAGGGGTACGTATTCCCCGTTGGCACCAAGGCGGAAGACCTGCCCGAGTTCAAGGTGTCTATCGGCAACAAGAAGTACGTGGTCCAGAAGGAGCACCTGGCGTTTGCGACGACAGATGACAAGGCAAATTGGTATGGCGGCGTGCAGAGCCGCGGCGACCTGCCCCATGACGTCCTCGGGAACATATTCCTGCAGAACGTATACGCTGTAAGAAACTCGCTCCTTGTGCCTTTTTTGTACAGCCCACCCTGCCTCCCCTTCATAGAAACTCTTCCCTCCGTTCTCTCCGTATCCTATACCCAAGCGCGCAGGCCTAACCTTAGGTGTTTTGCGCAAACAAACAGATTTGGGACCAGGGCAACAGGCGTCTGGGTCTCGTTCCCAAGATCGAGGCGAGGCAGAACCTCAGGCCACCGCCTGACAGCTCTGCTTCCGCCGGCGGCGGCGACGGGGGCAAGAAGGAGCGGGTCAACAGCATCACGTTACTTTCACGCCACAGCGTCTGATTCTCGGATAATCCCTCTCGAGATGCCGCCGAGATGTCTGCTTGTCGTAGGTGCTGCAAGGTGCTAGGGAGGGGTATGGGTGGATTGAGGTCACGAAGGCGTAGAGTGAACGAACGAGTAGTTCCTATAGCAGGTGGTTCTCCTTACCTTAGTCGATAGAACCTATATTAGCAGTTGGTGGTTCGGCATTAGGCTTTCGCTACCTATTACCCTGTGTACTTAACAACATAGGCTAGCCCAGAGACGCTGTTGTGTCGTCTAGATCCCCAGTAGCTGAGGCAGAATGGAATTATTCTATATCTACTCCTATTTCCTTCCCCGACCCACCAACCCGATATGCCCGTGCTATATATTCCGACGGGAGAGACTACTAACCCCGAGCCCAAGCCTGAGCAATTATATGCGGCTGCTGTAGATGCATCTAGTCTTTACATGAATCAGGAGACGGGGCCTGACCGCTCCTAGTATAGGAGGGCCGTAAGTATCACCTATCTACATCCGGGTCGCCGGTCATATACATCGTGTCGAGGACTACCTGCGCACGCGCACGCATGCATACATGTACATGCGCTCGCACCCGCAGCTAGTCGAAGGGTAGATACTTTAGGTTTCCTACATCCGCGCTACCTAGCCGCACCCGCTCATTCACATGCCCGCCTCCCTCGACGCCCCATCTACCCAGCAACGTCGCTCTTTCGCTCTCTCTCGCTCTCTCCGTCTATCTTTCTCCCCCTCCCGGCGTGTTCGACTGCTCTGGTCTCTGCAGGACCCGTGCCACTGCTTGATTCAGCTCGGCTTTGCGTCTCGTAGGATCGATCCGTCCGTCTTTCCTCTGCCGTCCGAGCCCCTAGGCCCTGTCCCCCCATGAAATTTACTACTACCACTACTACTATTTCCATCGCCGTGACCGCTAGTTTCTGAAAAGGGGTTCCCCCGGGTGTTCCGATCACCGCCGCGCGCCCAGAGGAGGAGTTAGACAAAGCCGACCCGCCGGAACAAAGTTATTGTCGTGATGATCCCGGACGAAAGCGCGCTTATCATGCGGAGAGAGGCAGGCTGGAACTGAAACGAGCAAGCACCCAAAGCAACAGGGGCAGCGATCAAAAAAGAAAAAAAACCAGCAAGCACACAAACTCCACCGAACGCCAATGCGATATGGTCCCTCCCAGAAAAGACGATCAGGAGCGCGGTAAGGGCTGGAAACCTTAAGAGAGCTCAGTTGAAATTTTTAAAACGGGTGTGGGCGAGCGGGAGAGAAGGAGAGAAGAGCCATTGACCTGCTAGCTATCATAGGCGGGCGGGCCGGCGGCGTGACGTTTCTCCGGGTTTGCTTGCTATAGCACCTCGAAGATGAGAAATGATGGACGGTATCTCGGATACTGCCAATAGGGAGATTAGAATCCAGGGACGCAGAATAGAATGGGGTCGGCCCTAGAATCGCGGGTGGATCGGCGTCCTAGGACGACGATGAAATGGTACGACCCAAACCCGTCGACGAGGGCTGTAGATAACCGCGTATTCCCTGACTCCCCTCGCCAGAAAGAACCCAAGGCTAGTGCAACGCCAGAAGTGACTTATTGCGAGTAGTAGACGACGTTGGGTCCTGGCGGGGGGTAGTAATAACCATCCGGACTGGGAGTCACCATACCATTCATGCCAACAACGCCGCCCGGCATGGAATAGCCCTGCGGTGCTGGGTACGGATTGTATGTGGGCATAGGCGGTAGTTGGGAGGCATCGTAGTAGTAGACCATTCCGTTGACTTCCTGGGCGACCAAATTGGAATTTGGAGCGACCTGTCCATTAGGCTGACTACTCGGGGCCTCGCCTTGAGGCTGGGGCTGCTGTGCTCCTGGGACAAACGCTGGCGCGGTGGCGGACGGAGCCATCGCGCCGGGATAGGGCGCCGAGGAATAGTAAAAGCCCTGCTGAGGTTGCATCATCTGGTACGGCTGGTAATAGCCTGGTTGCGCAAATTGATTGGGCTGGAAGGGAGCAGCATGAATGGCACGCTCTGGGATCTGGGAAAGTGGCGTACCGGTTGAATGCTGAGACGGGTACGATGAATGGCGAGCGTGAGACTCCTGTGCCAAGCTGTTGGACACCTGGACAGGAACTTGCTGGTGAAAGGCCTGTTGATAGGGCTGAGACGAGTTGTGCCGCATCTCCGGAGACTCTATGCCGGCGACCGAGACCGTTTTCTGGGGTCGAGGTTGGTGCATGGGAAGAGGCACAGTTCTATTCTCCTGGAAAGTTGACTTGTGGAGAGGAGGCTGCGCCTGGGGTGCTGGAGGGTCGCTGTTGTTGGTTTGTAAGTCACCGGCGGGACCTTCTCTCGGCGCAGTATCGACGGTAGGAACCGCCAGCTGCTCCGTCCGATTCTGCGGAGGAAGTCTGACGACGGGCCGTGAAGTATCATACGGCAACGGTGGTCGAGACATGGCAGAACCGGTTGGGGAAACGAGATAGTCTCGACCTAACTCGGGAGCGATCGAAGACCGCCGGCTTAGAGCTACGCTTGGGGTGTAGGTGCTCCCGGCATAGACACTCCCGCCAAAAACGCTAGTCCTCCGAGAGAAGCCCCCGATAGACCCGAGGCCAGACCTCGGCTTGCCCCTTAGTCGCTGGTTCGGACGCATGGCGCGGGGGATGAAGATGAATGACCTATCGGTGGCTGGGAAGATGTATCGCGGTGGGAAATCGGGCAAGGAGATGCGAACCGGCTTGTCGCGTCTCAGCGGAGGCCTATGATCCGGTAGCTTCGTATATTGCCGCACTTGCATGGGCGGAAAGGTGATAGGCTCCTCCAGCCCCGGAAAAAAGACCCTGACTTGCACATTGCCAACATGCCTGTCGGTGGCCATCGTTCGGTTGATCGGCGTAGCGCTTGGAGGACACGTGGGAATGAACCCGTCGCCGTTGGGGGGGCCGTCATCAGCAAACGTTGCCCGTGGTTGCCGAGCCTGTGTGGGCTGTGCCACTGCCTCATGCATATCATGGGCCCAGGGACCGTTAGTCGTGGGGTCGACTGGGGCATGGAATTGATGGCTGCATCTACGTCAGCAAACGGTCACATCGATGGAGGTACGGGACGTTGTAGTAATAAACATACTGGGCCGGAGCAAACGACGGTCCAATGCCGCCGCGACCTCTTCCACGAGGGCCTCTAGTGAAGGGGCGAAAGCCGTTCGTGGAGGGACCGGCATGTCGGTGGTCATGCATAAAGAAGGCTCCCCGGTTGGGAACGAAGGACGGATCCTCGTCTCTCTTGCGCCTATATTCCTCATGTTCCTTCCGTCGGCGATCGATAGGAGCTTCGTGCGAGTGATCAGCGGCGGTAGCGGCGGAGTTTGAGCTGACCACTATCGGAGCCGAGGATCTGGACGGAAGCTCGGCGGTCTCGAAATCCAACACCTCCACCGGGGTAGCCTCATCCGAGATGGACATATTATTCAGCATGAACTCGGTATCAGACACGGCGTTTGGGACGGGCTTTTTGGGGGTTGTCGTGGGTGGATCTGCCGAGGGTTTGCCGTGCGCCCTCTTCTTGTGGCCATTGACAACTGGACCGGTTAACTTCGGCGCGGCTGGTGTGGTCGGTGAGGCCTCATCGACATTGCTAGTGTCGCTATCATCGGCGGGATCGGGGTCCTCGGAAGCCATGGACCCATCGGTCAGCGAGTCATCGTCAATATCGACCTGGTCAACGCCCCCTTCATCCTCGCCCTCGTCCTCAACCCGGCGGCGGTGGCCGACCATCTTCCTTCGTCGAACAGCAGCTGCCGCCATATTGCTAAATAGAGGTGGATTCCTTCCGGAAATACGCAGATGCAGGCGAGCGAGAAGTAGCTAGGCAGGCAAGTAGATGGGCCGAGTGTTTCGAGGCCGCGGAAAAGGGTGAATAGGAAGCTGGCAGAGCAAGCTAGCTGTCGGGGGTGCTTGGGCACGACGAGGGCGTCGTGATCGATGTGGATATCATGCGTCGTCAAATCGTCGGAGCGGGAATGACGGGGTTAACGGATGTTTTTCTGTGAGAAAAAAAAAAAAACCTAAAGGCGCTATAACCGCCTGCGGTGCGGAAAAGAAAGAAAGGACGGACGATCAAACAGTCAATTAAGAAGTCAGTATATGTCTGGTTTTCCTAGGATCCTTTTTCAGCCCAGAGGCCGGAGTCTCTTGCCGTCGAGTCAGGTCGGAATTAGACAGACGGGAGGACACACAAGGGGCAAAGAGAAAGAGAGAGAGAGAGAGAAGGCGAAAAGACGGGAGGCCGAAATAAATAAATAATAAGAATAAAAGAAGAACAACTTTTACAAGACAGCCACCCAGGCTCGGGAATATCAACCCACAGGCGCTGCGAAGGTATATAACGTTGTCCCTTTTTTTCTTCTTTAGTCTTCTTGGGGAGTTCTGGGTTGTTTGATGTGTTCCTAGGGGATGTAGTCGAGGGGAGAGCTTTTGTTGGATGGGATACCGGCCAAGCCAGAGAAGGGCTTGATATTTTGGACGTTCAAGGCCGGTAGGGGTGGGGAGAGAGAGGGGATGGGATATGTGTTGTCGGGATCGTAGCGCGTATGTACCGGTGTTGGTACCGGTGCTGGCGCCGGTACTGAGATGTGTACATTAGGTACGATGCCTACCTGATCTCTCCCTCCCTGGGTACCTAATCTTCATACCTAAGGTGTCCAGGTGCCTAGAAGGTACCTTAGGTACCTGCCTCTTCATCAATCCCCATCCACCCATTGGACTCCCACAACCCAATGAACGGAAGGGTACTTGGTACCTCGACGTCCACAGATTTACCTAATACGGCATACGTAGGCAAGGTACAGCCATTCATACGTACCTGTATGGGGACATCAGGTGGTGGAGATACATTAGGTTAGGTACCCCCAAGGGTACCTACCTCTAGGCAGGTAGGCACAGGAGGTACATGCTATGCATCGTCGAAGTGCAGGCAGGCAGGTGTTGTGCAGAGACCAATTGTGAGGTTCAGCGTCCTGAGAAGGTATATGCCTACTCATAAGGCAGCCTTCCCACAGGCCGGTCTCTTGGTGTGGAAGTTGGTGTGTACTAGACGGTACCTACGCATATACCCAAGGGAGCCCCAGGATAAGACAGAGCGGGGACAGGTCCAGTCCAGATCCATTCTCGAAGGCCGCTTCGCCCTCTGAACTGGCGCTGACAGCGATCTAACGAACAATCGGATTGACCTGGTGTCTGGTGTCTGGATGTACCTATTGTTGGCCATTGTGGCCCGTGCATTCCCTGCTCGCTGCTCGCTGCTCGCTGCTCAACGGGTCGAGCTTCGTCGGCTAGTGGAGCCACAGCCTTGGCAGCTAGGATACGCTGGTACGTCGGGTATCTGCCTTATCAACGGGTCTTCAATGTACCTCTCCGCATCGAGACATGTGCTACATCCTGGCGTAGGTACCTACCTACCTAGGTAGGTATTTATTTACACCTTAACAACCTTGCCTGCCTCTTGCTGCCTGGTAAGAGGTACCTACCTACCTCTCCTCGCTACCTGATGTACCTGACTTCTATAGTTTACATCCACCCATACATGCCGCTTATACATATAGTACGTCCAAGCCCGAGTCCACGCCACCTGAGGTGCCTACCTAACTCGTCTTCTGCCTCTGCGGAAGCGCAAGTTGCGACGTCGGATTCGTGCTGAAAGGGCCGGGTCAGTTAGTTAGGCCGGGTCGGGTCTCACGGGCAACACCTCTGTTCAGCATCCCGAAGGCCTGAGAATACCGCGAGAGCCAGGATACGAACAGCGGTCGGGCTGCCGTTAAGCAGGCACCTCTTCCGTACACGCATCGGTTTTGCGAAGCTTACGACCGGGATGCATACCTCCACATGTATCCAATGTATACATCCCTACATTAGTAATGATATATGCATATGCTCACTTGGTATGCATTGCAGCCGAAAGCATGCCAGCCGCCTGCACATATCCATCTACATACGCCTACCTAGGTACCTAGAGGAGATACCTAATGTAATATCGATTGCATCAGGTCCCGACACCCTCAAACTCGCTATTCGCAGCTACTCAAGTAACCAACCCGTACGCCGACAACTATCAACCCTCTCTATCAGGACCCTATCCCCTTATCCCGTTAATAATCGTCTCGCCCGGCATGCTTGTTCGCTCCTCCATCCGTTCATCCGTTTCGCTCGTTCTTTTGCCCGTTCGGTCGCTCATTACACGCCTCGGGGTGCCGTCTATCACCATCCGCGCGCGCCGTCACTCGTCAAGGCCCCTCCACATGCAGAATCACACGTCCAAATCATCCGAGTACAACTGTAATGTACAGCACAAGCCCATCTCTACCCGCGGCCTTCCACCAACCAGTCCTTACACGTATCGAAGCATGAATCATCGTCTCCCCGTAGGATCCCTGTCCACTTTTCTTAATTTTTTTTTCTTTGCTGGTAACGGTGCCCTCTTAGAGATTTTGCCGTCGGTCCTTGACTGGTAGTCCAAGGGACCCGACCCTCTTATCCAGCCTGCTTCTCGCTTCCCCGTACGAGACGGAAACAGCAGAGGAGATAGGATAACGGCCACAATGATCCGTGAAGATCATCACATTTTGTGTGTTGCTATCTGGTGGGGCCTGGATGCTAGTTCAGAAGTCGCACGCAGGATGTATGGGCACAGGCCTGGTGGCCTGGCGGCCTGGCGGCCTGCCCGTAAGCCATCTATCGCCCTCTCACTCTCTCTCGCGCGCGTTCTGACTCCCTCTCGTTCTCCCACCCTCCGTTTCTCTTTCCAGGAACCTCCGGTATCGCCATCCCCCGTTATGCCCGGCTAGTTGTGCAAACCGGCATAATTCCGCCAACCTCGTCCCCAATAGGCGGCTTTGGGGTTATGCTGACTGGCGTTTCCTATTCATGTGTGATTTATAAGGCAGTAAATAGGTAGGTAGGTCATTGGCGCCTCTCTTACAGCTACGTACGTAACTACATCCTAGGAACTCCTCGCCCGCTGCTCGTTCTTTTTGTTGAACACCTCCTCTCTTACAAAACCCATGTGCTCTCTTCCTAAAATGGGGGAGGGGAAGAAGAGGAGGAAAGGGGAAAGAAAAAAAAGAGGTTACTAGCACAACAACTACTTAGGTAGGTAGTAAGCGGCCTGGCAATACATGTCGAGTGCCACGAAGGTCGCGGGCGAGTCTTCACAAGACATAGAATGGTTGCTGATCTTGCCCCCTTTTGCCGTCGAAAAAGTCCAATGGCGGCCCCGGGAAGCATGTATGATGTGGCCTATAATGATGCTCACCTAAGTTTAGCACAGGCACGATCCTACGCTTGACTTTCGCTCCGAGGTCGATACTTAGGCAGTAGGGAGGTAGGGATAGTTGATAGGTAATTGACGATTCATCAGGTAGCTACTACGCGTAGTAGGTCCCGCCCGTCCATATCTGCAATGATACTTGTCGCACAGGGCGCAATCCTAGACTCTACCTATCCTATGATCCCAGTCGAGGCACGTATACGGATCCTACGACGACCCCACGCAGCTTCTTGCATGTAGCGCACTCTCAGCTACGCTGAAGCCGTTCGTCAGTTGATATGACACCTGGCCCGCGTCCTTCTTGAGTCCAGTCGCTGCGGGCTAATATTCGGTTGACCTTCGGAGCCTCTGGAAGGGAACCCGACCTCAGTTTACATATACCTATAGTATATCTCTAGATGGTTACCTGTACCGTCACATCACCAGTCCCGACTTGTGCTGGCGCCCTCATATATAGATGCAATCGCCAAATAGCCCAAACTGGGACACGTCGTTGGTGACACGGTATGGTTTATTGGGCCAACCGCAGGCGCATATATAAGTCTGGATATGCAAAACGCCGACAACGAATCTGACCGTGGTGGCTATTGGCTAGCTTCGACACAGACAAAAGCGAATGGCTGCCATGCCGACGGAACAACACCCGACAAAGCTCTAAGCAATAACAGCACGATACAGGATATCGCGGCAGCTTTTTCCATTGGCCGAACTTTTCGAGCTATCGAAAGTCGTTACGGGCAAGACATCTATTCGAGTTGTCTCCGCAATAATACTGCCTACCATGCCGACAAGCATTGGATGGTCACTGAGTATAGGCCGACTGTCGATAAGTCACGAACGAACACCCATTACCGGAAAGCTACCCCGAGCTGACAATTACTGTTGAGACCTGCCTTGTTCCCTTCGGCTGGACTACCTACCTCTAGGTTTGAGGTAATCCATCCGGCACGTAGGTAGTCGCATCTGCCAAATGGCAGAGGTTCTCAAAGATAGGCAGAGTACAAGGGTAGTGACTATGCTGGTCGACGGCGACTCGGTCGCGACTGCTCGCTACTTCTTGCTAGTACATGCGCCCACTGAACTTTCCTCTCCCTGTGGCACTCTATTATAGCCTTCGACGATGTTGCCTCTAAGGCACGATTAAGGCTTACCATGGGCTGTTACCTCAAGAGGGTGACGCGAAATTCGCGAGGATGGCTGTATAGGCATACCTAGGTGACCTTGCTTGGTCTAAGTGAAACCCGTATACTGGTCGTGGCCTGCTTTTGTGTGTATCTATTTTCGAGCGGTATTCCCTCGAGGAATGATACGTTGACAGGTGCCAGGAGGCAGGTAGCTTGACTATTGCAGCTGTCCAGGCAGCCTTATACAAGAAAGTTCTACACGTAGGTTGCTCGTGAGTATAAAACCGCATGGGGCAGGACGTCGTGTCTGCTGTACGTCCACATTACCGCTGGCTATGCCTTTTCCCTAACACAACGCGTAGGCGGACGAGTGGTGCGTTTACGGCCCGGCAAGCCAGTAATTCCCGTGTCAGACTTACTCCTATACCAGCAGCCATCGCGCTTAAAGCCGTTGGCTCACGACGAAGCGTCTATTGAGGTAGGTTAGAAGTAAGCGATAATGCCGGGTGGGGAAGCGCGGGGTGGCCTTTGAAGCCCTGGGCATTAGGGATGGGATGGAGGTGCGTCCTACCCATCCGAGGAAAGAAGCCGTAACCAACGGCCGCGGATACTAGATACTTTAGCTATTATTGCTCCGAGATGATCGACAGGCCACCAAGGTCAGGTGGTCGGGGTATCAGTCTGGAGCAGTTGGATCTACCTCCACGGCCGTGGATGTCGGATACCTATAGTCCATAACCGTCGTCATGTTGGTTGGGTTCTGCATACCCACGATGACCGTCCTGATAGGGTTAGACATGTAGCAGTACGGAAGGGCGACTGGCAGGTTGCGTGGCTGGACCGGTGAGATACGTAAGGTATGTCTTGTCGGCGCGGCAAATTTAGACAGTAAGGGATAGCGTTGCCGTCGGCCGTATTTTTGGACGGAGTAGACGAGGAGCCGCGTCATGAAGCCCCGGGGATGATGCAAGACACGAGTATTTGGGATGTAATAAAAACCAGTAGAGCAGCAGTTGCTGTTGGGAGGCGTCGAAGGAGACGGCGGACTCTGGTCGGACCACTTCGCTCCTCCAGTCGATTACAGCAAGTCGAGGGATTGTAGATAGCGGAACATGAATCTTATATCAGAACGGAACGAAGCTATCCCTGCTCCTCTCAGCTAATGATGTGTAGCACGTTAACAGGCAACACGCGGAGGGACGCCGATAGCCCTGATAATGTAGGTATATATATATATATATATATGGACTTACCTACTAGAGGTACCTACCCAGGTAGGGAGGTACATAGGTACCTACGTATGGAATGGGGTCTACGCGCCTCCGCCCAAGTCCTATATGCATTTAGGCATTATATTTATATGCCTACCTGTCTCAAGTTACTGAGGTGAGCAGGTAGGCATGGCGTCATACCTTCCCTGGCGCCACTGATTGAAGTTTGCTTATTTATTGCATTCATCGCTTACATAGGTAGATAGGTATATAAGGCATTTACCTCCCTTACCTGCATCGCGTACCCGGTACCTCTCTCGATCTACATATATTATGGGTACCTCGCTCCCAGTGGTGGCAAGTCGGACACGCCTTTAAGAGGTATGCCTGGCACCACCTATTTACAGGCCTTAAATAGGTTAGTAGGCCAAGCGTGGAACCTTATCCGCAGGCTCCAGATATGGATGACGAATACACAAGTTGATCAGCTTCTACGACCTCCGCTAACCCCCATAATTTCCGCCTCCTAAGAGAATTATTAACATTAATAGGTAGATAAGTAGAGGGTATTTGCTAGGTAGGCTAGGTACCTAGAGGAGGTAGGTACGTACGTACGTACGTAAACGTGTAGGTAAGAAGTAGGTACCTAGGTAGGTAGGTGGTAGGTACTAACTTATGTAGGACGTAGGCGTCTTGCAGATGGTCCTTGCTGCTCAGTCAGGTGACGTATTCTCTGTAGGGAGGCGTACAAGTAGGTTACCGTTTTCCATTTTCCATAGGGTTCCGATGTCTCCCGTTAGACTCTTACACTGTACATGTCTCAAGCCAGGTACCTAAAAGCAGTACCTACCTCCTACTACCTTATGTACCATAGGTACCTATTCACATCCTTAGGTACCTAATGTAGGTACCATCACAGCTTAGGAGAGGTATCTTCCCTATGTGAATTGAAGCATAGCACGCTAACGTACCTTTTTATGTACCTCCTTCCTGCCCCTGGCGTGCGATGCAACATCTGCGCTGCATATTCACATATACAGGTGGTACTACTTACCTCCTACAGGTACCTACCTACCTCTTACACACGCATTATATACCTAGGCAGGTACATATACCTAGAGAAGCTAACATGTATCTAGGTACCTAATCATTAGCACGGTCAGGAGGTAGCCTCACTTCCGAACTGTCCCCGCTTTCTTGTTGGAAGTGAATCCGTCATCAAGGCCTGTATTGCCTGCCTTATTTGTTGCCATCGCCGCCACCCTCCACTAGCCCGACGAACCTCGACCCATTCTGCCCATTCTCCTTCATCTAGGCTCTTCTTCCTCGTACGCGGCCGCCGTCTTATGGGATTGCGAGGTCCCTTCTGCCTGTGATGCAGACTGCCGCTAGGAATTGAATATCTGCTAGCCATAGGTATGTTGAATTGCTTTCTTCTCGCCTCGCCCTGTTCCCGACTATTTCAACTCGCCTACCGACCTGGAGCTTCCCACAATTTCCTTTCCTTTTTACCCACCTATCCAGCATCACCAACGAGACGAGAACAAAGTCACGTTCCTCTGGTGAGAGTCTCGATCACTCATCGGGTGAGTTTGGCCTTCCTCTTCCTCTCGCATCGAACAGGGTGTGCGCACATAGGCATATTAGCTTTACCTACGTGTTGCCTATTGTAGGGGCAGCTCATACACTCTACAGGTCCTGAACGCGACACACCCTCTCCCCTCCCTACTCTTGGGGGCTGGCAAGACTTTGGCGGATCGGCGGTGTCTGCCTTGTCCACCTTTCGTACTCCGCCTACCAACACCCCAAGGGCCTCCCTTTCTACCTGGCTCTGCAATACATTTCTGTTCTATCCTCTTCCCAGACACACTCCTCCTACACCATATCATTCCTACACTGTCCCTAGCAGCATCGGCGTCGTCATCATCACTATTGTCGTCGTCATCGTCATTACTGGCATCATCATCATCCCCATCACTGTCCTCTTACTATCTGCATAATCTGCCCATCTCCCCTAGTTCTCGTCCTCTTTACCTTCTGCGCTGGCAACGAGTCGAGGCTGACCGCCTAGGCCGAGTAAGACCCCGACCCTCACAACGGCTGCCTCTTAATAAGAGGGCACCTGACCATACCCCCCAGCATTTAATAATCTAATTGCCTCCTAGTTATGTATGTGCCCTGCCTCCCTGGGAATCTTTCATGCATCCATCATTCCACTTCCCCGTGCACTACCCTAGCCTGCTCCATTTTCATGACCTCTGATATAGTCGACAAACACTATCGCCTGCCCATTTTCCTTGATTCCTGATGGACCTCTCGTCTTCGCCTCTATACATCTAGAAACGAAATTCACTAATAAAACTGCTATTAGCGAGCTGCCTCTAACAGAGTGGTGTAGCCAAGATGGCGTCGTCAATGACTGCTACTCCTGATACCATGATTACACTCAAGGTGAACTTCGATGGTGCGACACGTCGGTTCAAGTTGCCGCTTCGCGAGCTTGTCGTACACAACCTGGAGGATAAAGTAAGTCTCTCCATCTATATGCCGCGCACGTCGATAACCCTTTTCGATCCCTCTTTACAAACTACAATCCCATAGTGTCATGGCAAATCTCGGGAGACAGCAGCCGTGCTGACGTGAAACTAATAGCTACGATCTTTCCTCCATATCCCTGTTGGAGCAGTGACAACATTCGAGCGATATTCCGACTCCGCTGCCTCTTTCGTTGTCCTTGACCCGGCCAATATATCTGCGTACAAGCAACTTTACCGGGCTGCTAAGGCTAAGCAAAAATTAAAGCTGCGAGTTACCACACAAACCAGACCAGAACCTGAAACCAAGTCTACAAGGGATGTGGTCCCAAAGCCCGCGACTGTCGAAGATGAAATCGAGTCCGAGTCTAAGGAAACGGTCGAGCTAACCTCCCGTGTCTCGTCGCCAACCACCCAATCTATAGCCCCGGAGGCTGATGAGACCCAGGCAGGCATTCTAAATACCGTTCCTGTTTCCGAGATCCACTCAAACTTGCCCAACTTCATTCATCTATGGCGTATCCATGGAATGCCTAAAATCCACCTACGAAAAGACGCCGAGGGTACGGAAGTAGTGGATCTGATTAGCTCCGCCTCTCCGGCTGTTCCCGCTATCTCACTCGATCCTCACATTGGGGCGGCCTCGATCCCTGGCGCGACTAACCGGTGCCCTTTTGCGAGATCTACATCTATGTCGCTTGGCACCGATTCTAAGGAGGCATGTGGAACAGAGCAGACCCAAGCACCTGTTTTTTCCAAAGGCGCCACAGCTCCGCCCGCCCGCGATGAGCTAAAATCCCCTCAGACCGAAGAGGAAGAGGACACGAAGGCGGATGACGAATCCCTACACTTCTTCGGTGCCCCCAATCGTCCATTTACCGTGTGCTGTAACAGTTGTGATAAGGCTGTCCCCGATGCTCATTTCCATTGTGCCACGTGCGACGATGGTGACTTTGATCTCTGCGAAGACTGCATCAATCGTGGTATAACCTGCTATGGCGATGGCCACTGGCTCATAAAGCGAACCATCAAGGACGGACAGATCAATTACAGCACAACCCACATTGCTCCGAAGGCGAACCGACCCCAGCCAGATAAGGAGCCCTTTACCACTTCGGTGAAGCTTCCTATCAGAACTGCCGAGACCGCACACTGGGCACCGGCTGTGCCTTCTCCAGTCTTGACACCAAGCTACACTGCGCGAACATGCAACTGTTGTGTTCAGGATTTCCCTGACAAGGAATTCCTCCACTGCACGACGTGTGAAGATTATGATCTCTGCAAAAGCTGCTTCGCCAAGGACAAGCATGGTCATCATCCCAAACATGGCTTCACCCCTGTTGTGAAGGGTACAGTTTTCGAGCCTTCGATCTCTTCTCGTCTATCCCCCGGGCGAGATGCTAATCACAATGCCATTTGCGATGGATGCGACCAGTTCATCCGCGGTGTTCGACACAAGTGCCTCGACTGTCCCGATTGGGATTACTGTTCGGAATGTGTGCAGAATGCCGATTTCGTCCACGCAAATCACCGTTTCGTGGCTATCTACGAGCCGCTACCCGATCGTACTATACGACCCGCTTCCTGTCTCTCACACTATGGCATCTGCTGTGATGGACCACTTTGCACCTCCTCCGCCTCCCGGGGCGGTTTCAAGTACATTGTTGGCGTGCGTTATAAGTGCGCTGTCTGTCATGATACTGACTTCTGTGCCGACTGCGAGGCCAGCCCATCCAACAACCACAATAAGACGCATCCCTTGATCAAGTTCAAGACGCCGGTTCGCCACGTCAGTGTTACCACCACCGGCGAGCATGAGAATGGGTATCCCCTCCCCACCATGGGTGACCGTACCCCTCTGGAGCTCAACCATACGGAGGCCGCCGCAGCGCCGCAGGAGAACATATCAGCCACCTCGGTGCAGACGGTAGTTGACGTTAAACCCATAGAGCAGGAGGAGGAGAAGGAAGAGCAGCAGCCATCTGAGCCGGAGAAGACCGAGGAGATCGAGATCAAGAAGGAAGAAGTAGTCGATACTGAGGTGGCCACCTTGGTTGAGAAGCCGTCCGACCTGGTTGCCGTCTTCAAGCACGACACGGTTGCCGATGGGACTATTTTTCCTCCCAACCACACCTTCGAGCAGGTCTGGGTTCTCCGAAATGAGGGTACGTCCCCGTGGCCGGCTGGGTGTTCGGTCAAGTTTGTGGGTGGCGATTACATGGGTGCTATCGACCCTACCCACCCCGCCGGCATCCACGAGCTAGTCTCAGCTTCGGAATCGACCATCTGCTACAATGCGTTGAACCCGGGTCAGGAATTCCCGTTCACTGTCTTGATGCGTACTCCCGACCGAGAGGGTAAGGTGATCTCGTACTGGCGACTAACGACCCCTGATGGCATCAAATTCGGCCACAAACTCTGGTGTGACGTAACAGTCGAGGCGCCGATCGCCAAGGCGGTCAAGGCACAGCCCCAACCCGAGGTCGAGGGAGCAGAGAACCTGGCGCCTGTCCCAGAGATGACGGAAAGCCGAATGATCATCCCCAAGCTAGAACACGAATCCCCTTCGGCTAGCGTCCACGAGAAGTCCAGGGACTCAGAGTCGGACACGCTCGCACAGTCGAGCCAAGGCAAACAGGAAGAGGAGGAGGATGACTTTGAGGATTGCGGCGAAGACGAGGAGTGGGCCGAGTCCGAGGATGGATTCATGACCGATGAGGAATACGACATCCTCGACGCCTCAGACGAGGAATACCTCTTGGAGCAGCGTTCGGCATCATCTCGGAAGTAAGGACGGCTCCGCAGGTTACCGGATAAGCTGGGCAACTCGGGCGAAAGCAAACGGTTCGTGCCAGGGCTCCTCCGGGGTTTCATATGGTAGTGTTTATTCTACGTGGGATGGTATTTGCGATGTTAGTTCGGTACAGTGATTTCATCTCGTAGGTGGGGAATTCGGTAAGCAATGGCCAAGGACAATCCACTCATTAGATTGACAAGAACAGATTGGCATGCTTAGGAGCTCTAGGGTAGTTTCAGGCAGCTCAATTTACTCGTTGCGTCTCCAAGAGAGTGATGAAGACAATGTGGGTGATGCGTGTGTTCATTGCTGCGATTTCGTCGGAGCAGGTTGTCCTCTCTCTCTCTCCGTCGAAACTGCGAGCGCCACGATATACGGTGAGCGCGGAGGACAGTGCTAGATTTGATAGTACCGGAACGTAGTAGCAGCAGAGAGAGTGATGATGGTATGGCGATATTTGCTGCGATATCAGTTGCGGCGAAAACACGGTTTTGGGGGTACCTACAGGCAGGTTAGGTACCGTTTGGATACTTTCCAGTACTTCGAATACCAACCTCTCCTAGAGGTAACCTACCTCTACCTACCTGGACCTCCTACAGGTATATGGTGTCTGGGAGGTACCGTAGGTAGGTAGGGTAGGTAGGTAGGTACCTAGGTAGGTAGGTAGGTAGCCTAAAGGTGGTGGTGGTGGCCCATAATACCCCTGCACATCTGGCTAGGAGGTACCCAAGCAAAGATCGGCGGGTACCTGCCCGGGTAGGCTATTGTACCTACCGGTAATGGCAAAAGGTGGTGGATAGATTTATTTGGTTTCGTGCAAGTTGTCCTCTTATTATCTCGTAGGGGTCAACCACCACCATCGCCGCCATCGCCATCACCATCGCCGTCCGCCGCCCGTCACCACCGTTACCACCGCCCAATCCGACTTCGATCCTTGCCGACGAAAAGAAGCGACGTTACGCCCCGACAGCCTGGCCTTGCCATTGCAGCAAATGCCGTGGTAGCACGTACACGCACGGGCAGCAAGTCGAGACGTCCCGGGAGCTCGCAGTGCGCCTACGCCAGGCGAGGAGTGACCAACTCGCCAGCGACTACCCCCCCCCTACTGCTCTCTAAGCCCTGGCGCCAGCCACCATGGACGGCTACAATGAGAAGGCTCACTTCGACGACGAGCCCACACCCGGCAGCTTCGTGCGGGCATTTGATGCTTTCCGTAAGGCTTCCCTATCTTCCCGTCCAACCTCGTCTCCTCTCCCTTGCCGTCACGTCTACCTACGCCCACCAGCTCGACGCGCGGCCAGCTACGCTAACTAGGACCATCGATTCCACCTCGCAGCAAAATCGAAACCCCAATATGTGACGCACACGTCGGGCGGCGGGAAATGGACCATCGTCATGTCCGTCATTTCCTGCTTCTTGCTGTGGTCGGAGCTGGCGCGGTGGTGGCGCGGCGAGGAGTCGCACACCTTCGCGGTAGAGAAGGGCGTCGGGCACGGCCTGCAGATTAACTTGGATGTTACCCTCAAGATGAAATGCGACGACCTGCACGTCAACGTGCAGGACGCAGCCGGCGATCACATCTTTGCCGGCTCGCGCCTCCGAAAGGAACTCACGCACTGGGGGCACTGGGTCGATTCCCGGGGCATCCACAGGCTTGGTCACGACCAGCACGGCCGCGCCATCACCGGCGCCGGCTGGCACGACGAAGAGGGTTTCGGCGAGGAGCACGTCCACGACATCATCGCCATCAGCCGCAAGAAGGCCCGCTGGGCCAAGACCCCCAGGCTCTGGGGCGCTGACGGCGACAGCTGCCGCATCTACGGGAGCCTAGAGCTCAACAAGGTCCAAGGCGACTTCCACATCACCGCCCGAGGCCACGGTTATTCCTCGCCCGGCGAGCACCTAAACCATAACAGTAAGTTTGGCCGGCCGGCCGGCCGACGGACGGATATGCCAGCCATGGGCAACCCTGGCAGACAAGGGCAACGCTAACTCCTCGGGCGGCTCTGGTCGCGCGCAGGTTTCAACTTCTCCCACGTCATCTCGGAACTCTCGTTCGGGCCCTACTATCCGTCGCTCGTGAACCCGCTCGACGGGACCATCAACATCGCCGGGGCGCACTTCTACAAGTTCCAATACTTCATGTCGATAGTGCCGACGGTGTACAGCGTCCGCGGGGGCTCGTCGACGAAGCAGACGGTGCTCACGAACCAGTACGCGGTGACGGAGCAGAGCAAGGAGATCAACGAGCGCATGGTGCCGGGGCTCTTCTTCAAGTACGACATCGAGCCCATCATGCTGCACGTCGAGGAGCACCGCGACAGCATCCCCACCTTCGTCATCAAGGTCGTCAACGTGCTCTCGGGCGTGCTCGTCTCCTGCCACTGGTGCTTCACCCTGACCGAGTGGCTGCGCCAAGTGGTCGGCCGCCGCCGCACGAACCGGAGCGAAGGCGTCATCGGGGCCAAGGGCGACTACGACGAGTAGAGAGAAAGGGAGAAGTATACCGGTAGCGAGAGAGAGAGAGAGAGAGAGAGAGAGAGAGAGAGAGAGAGAGAGAGAGCGAAAAAAAGAGAGAAAAGGCTGTTGTTTATATGTAGTTTCTCCAAGAGCATCGGAAAGGAAAATAGGGGTTGCAGCGGGGAAAGCAAGAAGAGCGTCGGCAACGATGGATGACGATGACGATGTACATGTCCTGTACTATATATACCGTATCTACCCTACCCCAAGGCAGGCGTTTCTGGACTACACCTTCTCCCCCTACTCCCTCACATTAGGCACGTAGGAGGCCGGCAGGAAAGTTGGGCAATGTGCGTGCGTGCGTGCGTGCGGTCCGAGCCTAGCCGCACCGCAGACGGCCTGGAAGAGGTCGAGATCGGCGGGGGAACGAAGATCTCGGTCCAGCGCCGATTCGCAAGTTGGTTCCCCGGGACGCGAGGCGCGCCATGCTTGCTCCCCTACCTCCTCCCCTGTGCGATGCGGCCGCCCGTCTCTCACTGTCACATCGCCATAGGTGCTCCCCCGAACGAAGGCAAGTCGGTCATGCAGGCTACGATGGAATCTGCTGTATTTGTTGTGTCCAAAAGAGGAAAACGGAGCGGCTGGTTCTTCGACCAGCCTGCCCTCCCTCCCCCCGCTGGGACCTCTTCCTATCGACACCCTGTCGTCTACGCGCTACATGCATGGGTATAGAACTGCGGCTATATATGTGCTTACTCTGATAACAATACGTGTAAATACGGCGTCGTGACGATAAGATATGCGAACCCCTCCCGATTTCGAACATTGTCGATCCCCCCCCTCTCAGCATCCCCCTGTTCACTGCAAGAGTAGTGCGTCTTCGTCGAGCCTGCCAAATAAGGCCTCGACCTCCTTCTCCACCACCTTGAGCTCCTTGGCCAGCTGGGCGGAGACCAGGGCGTACGCGTAGAGCAGCGTGTAGTCTGCTTCCTTGACCACGGTGTCGCCAATCCTCGGACCCTGGCCGAAATATGTCGACTTGCCGTTGCCCCCCGCAAAATCCGCAAAGTCGCTCGTATCCCCGTCCGCGGCGGAAGATCTGCTACGTTCCTCCGCCTCGTCCAGGTCGTCGTTGTGCTCCTTTCTGAAGCGGAATATCTTGCCGAGAAGTCTGTCCCGCAAAATATCTACGCTGGGGATGGCGTCCGTCAGCGGGTACTCGAGCATGATGCTGGACGCGAGAACCTGGAAGACGTGGCAGATGCGAGCGCAAAGCTGCGCCCGCTCGTCCGCCGTGAAGTACAGCATCGCCTTCTCGCCTTCGCTGAGCTGGCCGTGCTTCTGCGTAACCAGACACATGGCGTGGAAGGCGTCGAGCACGCGCTGCGTTGACGCCATGATCCGACCGTACGCCACAAACGGAAAGGGGCCGCGAAGCTCGTACTCGTTATTGGCGGCAACACGAAGGGTCTGTAGCTGGGTTGCGTAACGTTGCATGGCGGCTTGCTCGCCCATCTTCATATAGCTAGCGGATGCGCCGTCATTACGGAGGAGGACGGCTAGCGGGCCTCGCTTCCAGATGAGGCCCATCTGTAGGTACAAGACGGCCAGACCTTCCTTAAACTTCTTACGGGCCGGCATGGGCCAGATGAGACGGCATATTATGAGGCCCCACACGATGCCTACGGACACGGCGACAACTCTGTGCAGGGCGATGGTCTCGATCATGGGATGAGTGCCACCCTCGTCATCGTCGTCGTCATCGACACGCTGGGTGAGCGTGTATGCATACAGCGAAGACACGTTATAGCTAAGCAGAACGAAGCGGCCAAACGGTGCATTCCCGCGCTCGATCATTATAAAGAACGCGCCGAAGGAGACGGCCCAGCCGAGAATGGAGAGGGCAACGGGGTTGCCGTCGGATATCCACCAGTTGATCAGTACGAAAGCGGCGCCCAGGATGGTCCCGGTGAAGCGGGCCATGCCAGTTGCGTTAGCAGCACCCACGGTCATCGAGCACACGATCATGAAAGACAAGAGCCCCCATTCGCCTCGCCAATGCGAGTACGTGGGGCGGGTTTGAGGGATGAAGGCGAACATGGCGTACAGAGTAGCGCCGATGCCGACCTTGAGGCCGAAACGAACTGTCGTCGAGGTTAGCACGGCAAAGATCACCTCCGCAATCACGCTTACGAAGTTGTTGACTCACTGTCGTTTCTCGAAAAGAATCGGAAAATCTTCAGGAGGCTGCGAGAGTTAGCTCGGACAATATGGTCCCACAGGCTTTCGCCCTGCGGTGCCGTGTCCCAGCCGACGGTACCACGGCGGGTCTTCATCGAATCCGGGATGCCCTGGGGCAGCTTCGACTGCCTCAATCGCTTGACCGGTTGGAGCAGGGAGACTTGCTCCGGATCGTCGTCCTTCGGTTTTGAGCGCAGCTTAACATGCTTCCATACCATCATCCACCTCCAGGTCCTCCTGTTTCGGTCCGTGACATCTCTCAAGTCTTCCAGGGCATCCAGGTACATCTGCATCTCGTCCGCAAAACTGAGGAGACTGAACGAGAAGTGCCCGCACGCAGCAGCAACCTCCTCAAAGTCCGCCTGCACCGTCTCGGATCTGGTCCTCCCTAACTCGATGGTTTCGTATAACTCTTCGAGGGCAGCCCCCCTTGCTTGATTGTACAGACTAATCGCGTCATTCAGGCTCTGCTTGAACCGCTCGTTAACCCGGATCGGAGTGCCCGGACCTCCGTATGGCGGCTCCTGAAGCATTACGGCCATCGTGTGGACGAGGGACTTCATCGAGGGCCCAAGGCGAGCAATAAACAATTCGAATATGTCAGGTGGCGTCCTCAGCGACGAGACGGATTGGCTCAGCAAAGGAGGGTGCGGTCCTGGGGTCGGCGTCGGTTCCTCTTCTCGATCGCTTCGCTCGTCGGCGGCCTCATCGATAGAACCGAGAGTGCTGTACCGATTGCCCCCACTTTTGAGCGTTGCTGATAGCGACCGACCAAAAGAAGCAGAGAAGACGTTGCTAGTGGGAGATATAGCCGAACTCGCAGAGGGGGGCGCGTGGGCGACCTCCTTGAGAAGTTCGAACTGGGTGTTGGCCGCACTCCGCAGGCCACCGAGCGACTGGGCTAAATTCTCCATCGATTTCAGCACTGCCCGCTTATGTCTATATATCTGCTCCTGGCCCAAAAAATAGTACTCGTACTTAGCCTCCCGCGCATTCTTATTCATCCGGACCAGAGTCGAAGTGTACGTGGCCGAGGCCTTGGTAAAGGCAGCCGACTCGAAATCGTCGTCGGTACCACCTAAAAAGCCATCCGCGATCATGGACAGCATGTCGCCGAGCGAGATGGAAGCATCACGCATGGAACTGCGCAGCTGCCTCCTGGCAGAGATGGGCCAGATGAGCAGATTGACTAGAGTTGACGTCGTCGTGGCCATGAGGAGAATTTTGAGCGATTGGATGATCTTCTCGTTGGTGAAGACGCCAGTTTGGACCGAGTTTTCCTTGGTTATGATGGTGATGATACCGATGGATGCGATACTGGCGCCGACGCTCACGAGAGGGTTGTTGAGTTTCTGCTTGACCCATCCGACAAAGCCTAAACCGCCCCCGACGAACACCAGGAGGACGAATACGTACGAGAACTCGACCATGTGTAACATCGAGCCGAAGAGCACAGAGCTCGCCATCGACAGAGTCCCGACGAGCATGGCGTAGGATACGGCGATGACGGCGATGGCAACCGCTTCTATCTGTGAGCCCGCAGACCTCGCCGGGTGGAAGTAAACAGATATGGTGGCCACGATATGCTTCCCGTCCATGGGACCTAGGAATTCGGCGGCGGGGCGCCAGAAGGTCCCCATGCTAGCCAGGAAGTAGGCGATGGAGCACTTGATGATGCCGCGGCCATTGGGCGAGTCCGCCCACGCCAGCAACCGGCCGACGGCGGCGCGAGAACGGTGGAAGGCATTCTGGACTCTCTCCTTTAGCGTTTTGATCTCGGCCAAGGGGTGTGTGCTGCCGTCCTCGGTACTAGGGCTTTGGAGGCGCGGGTATCGCAGGGAAAACTGGCGGCGGGAGCGTTCGCCAGTGCCGGGAATGATCCAAGTACTGTTGCGCAGCTTCTATTGCGGTGGCGTTAGCATCCGGCTTTCTTTGGCTAGCGACCTCGGACAGGATTGGGGGAGGGGGCTTTGGGAGGGTCGAGTCTCACACAGAAATCGGCTTACACTTCTCGCGGGTGGTCTAGCAAGCCGCGGCCGCGAAGCTCCACCGCCTCCAGCCAGATTAGTATTCGAAGCGTTCTCGCCGGTCATAGCTCGGTGGTCAACGGCAGCCCTCTTCTTCGTCTTTCGGCCCGTGCAGTGTTCCTAATGCGCCTGCCGCGGCATGGTCGAGAGAGAAGGGGGAGGAAGAAGGACGAGAAAGGGAGAAGATGGAGAGGGAATAAAAGAGTCGGGAAATACGCGAGGGAACAAGGGCGAGCGTCGAGAGGGGGCGTCGAGGGAGGTCCGGCCGTAGGTCGGATTAGTTGTCTGAGGTGAGAACAGACACGACGACCGCGAGGGTGTAGCGCACAAGATCGCTCGCCGCAGGGAAGGGGGAAGGGGGCTTCTGTCTCACCAGCCAAGGAACGGAGAGAAAGGTAATATAAAAATATAAAGAAAGGAGGGAAGGCGAACAAGAGGAATTACGACGGGCGAGGGAGAGGGAGGGAGAGGAGAGGCGGAGGAGGACGGAGGGTTGGGATCGATCATGCGCTACGGCAAGAAGGAGGCTTTTCCTCACGGCCCTCCAGCAGCCTGTTGGTTAGGAGGGTATGCACATACACGTATACGGAGTCGCAGATACAATACAACGCTAGGCTAACCTGTAGGTTGCCGGAGGAAGGCCTAGGAAGGGAGAGAGGGTACCTGAGACGGCCGTATATTACTTGCCGCAAGCATGTACCTCACCCAACGTCCCCTCGCCGAGATCCATCGGTAAGTGGACACGGATGCGCCCATTGCGTGCTGGCAGGTACATGGTGGGCCGGCCACAGGTACCTGGCAGGTCATGTACCGACGGAGGGTCGGGGTCATTTGACGGCGAGGGTCCACCAGGTGCCAGGAATCAATCCCTGGGTCTGCGGGGGGGGGGTCGGATTACGTACAAGGCGTAAGAGCCAATCACAAGCTGCTGCCTTTCGCTAGAGCGTCATCGGACAAGGGCATCACCAAAGGCGGTAACGAACGGCAAGGGCCCGCCAGTCCATCCAACATCCACCAACATGCTACTAATAGGTATGTACTATGCACCTACCCAGACTACCTATGGTACTGTAGCACCCGATCGTAGTACCCCCCGCCTTCTCCCTCCTCAGCTGGACTCTGTGCCGGTGCAGCAGGTTACCTCTACCTTAGGTGCCTACCTAGGTACCTACCTGCCTCCTAAGCACCTGACGTAGGCGTGTGCTAGGATTGCCGTACGTACCCACGACCTACCTAGGTACTTGATGTATGTATCACCGCTGGATGTGTACATACCTCCTAGCCCCCTCCCCTTCGACCAGCAGCCAGATAGAGAGAGCTCAGCTACCTCCTACCTACCTCTCTACCCTACCCAGCTCGCCTATCTATCAATTTGCTGTCCGCCTTGCCTACCTACCTATCTCCTTACCACCCGATCTTCCTCAAATAACAACATATCTGTGTCGCACCGCCTTTAAACCAGCTCTCCTTCGAACCGGTCCCCTCTCTCTGCCGCGTTCAGAGCGAGCATCCGATACCGCTACTCAGCTACGCAGCCCTCCTACCTCATGCTTCGCTCGCCCTGCCCTCCCCGCGCCATCTACTCGCTCTATAGCTACTCGCACTGCCCACCGCGGCCAGCTTCGCTCTCGCCCTCTCGACTAGCGCAGCCGCAGCCGGGCGACGACACCCGAGCCCCGAGAGGAGAGGAGAGGAGAGGAGAGCAGCAGCCGGGAACATACCTACCTATAAACACGCCATGGCCAACCTGCCCTCGCAGCACCCGCACCTCTCCCTGCACCTGACGGACCGCGCGCTCACCCCGCTCGTCACGTCCGCGCGCTCGGCGCCGCAGCTCGACGCCCTCGGCTCGCTGTCGCACGCCGCGCTCGCCGCGCACGAGGCCGCGCAGCGCCTCGGGCTCGGCCAGCCGCGCCGCGTCCTTGTCGAGCACGGCCGCGCCGGGCCGCTCCTGCTCCAGTCCTTCGTGCGCCCCACCGACAGCGACAACGGCGGCGGCGGCGCCGACAGCCCGGCCCGCCGCCCCCGGGACTGCTCCCGCCCTTCGTCCTCGTCCCCGCGCCCCGCCACCCCCGGCGCCAACGGCACCTCGGCGGCGGCGGCGGCGGCGGCAACGCCGACACGGCAGCCGCACCAGCCGCGCCCTCCCGCGCCCGCAGACCCCGCTGGCGAGGCGGCCGCTGCGCAGCTGCACCGGCTGCAGCTCCGCGCGGGCGTCGTCGCGCCCTCGGACGTCGACGCGCGCCCGCGCCCCTCGCGCTCCCCCTCGGCCGTCGGCTCGGACGACCACCGCCATACTACCAGCGACGTCCGCAACGGGTCCCCCGACGCTGGCGCCGACGCCGCCGACTCCGACTCTGACCCCAGCGACGGCGACGAAGACGCCGACGCCCCGCCCATGTTCATCGGCGTCGTGGTGGGCCCCGGCGGCGACGAGAGCCACGCCCGCGAGGCCCGCCGCGCGGCCGCGCGCCTCGAGCGTGTCGCCCGCGAGGTCCAGGCGCACTGGGCCGAGGCGCAGGCGCAGCTCGAGCCGGAAGGAGACGGCGGCGGCGGCGAGGGGCCGGAGCCGAGGCTGCGCGGAGGGGCCGGAGGGAGTAGGGGCCGGGGCCGGGGAGGCGAGGGCGCGGGGGATTGAGCGAGCGAGCGACCTGCGTCTACGAGAGAGCGGAGAGGAGAGAGGAAATGGCTGTGTTCGTGGAGGCTTTTTTGGTGATGTCCTCTCGAACGTTATTTTTTTTTAACAAAAAAGGAAGAAATAGGGTCTCTTGGCTTGAGGACCGGGAGAGAAGACCCCGGCGGCACAGGGGAGGGGGGGGGGAGGTATCTCGTGAGTCGAGCTGTCAGTCTCTGCGACACACATACACACACCTACGTATCTCCACGGGAATAATGCCCTTTGGACCCAGGCGTGGTAAAGGAGAGCGCACGCGGACGGTTTTAAAATTAAAAACGGGGGCCGAGGGAGACGTCTGAGGAGGGTAGAGAAGGCTGCTTCAAAATAGGCGAAGCCCAGAGAGGGAACATGAGCGAGCGAGAACGGGTTACTTAGGTAATAAGCCCCAGACCACCCGTATAGGCCTGACCACCCGTGCGGACCAGGCCTTTTTTTTTCTGTCTGTCGAATTACTCAGTCACTACCTAACGCGCCTCTTCTTCGCTCAGGTCGGGGTGGTAAGGAAGACCACGACTAGGGCTCGCAGATTAGGTAGTTTATAGAATTTGATGTCTCCAGCCAGCTTTTTAAGACCTACAAAGCCTGGGTTTATTTACGGCTGGACCATGAACCTGATTTTAGCCTCCCGAACGACACTGGAGAAATAAGGCAATGCTTACGAATAGAGGACGATCGATCACGTCTAGGCCTAGAGTCACTTCTTTCCGAGAGGATTACTGTTATTTCATTGCATTTATGTCTGGCCTCGACTATCTTGGCTCGCATGTCTATATGTCCGCGATCTGCCCCGACTTACTACACCGGCTTTTCTGCTACCATCAGAACTCATGCCAGGACTAGTGCCTGCGCTCCCGTCCTTAAATGAGCTGCTGGAATGCGCGGTTGATGGGTGACCGAATGTTGGGAACGTCCTTCCAGAAGTCGATGGTTGCAATAGCCCTCTTTGAGACGCCTTCGGGGGTGAACTCGAACTTCTGTTCCAGCTGTCAGCATTTTGTGTAGCAGTGATAGTTCTAAGAGAGCTTGCCTTGTAGACGTCCTTGTAGGCACCGGAGGCACCAAATCTGTTCAGGCCGAACTGCTCGTGGGTATACCTCTCCCAGCCCATTGTGCTCATGGCCTCGACAGACAGCGACGGGATGCCGTCGGGGAGGACGCTGAGTCTGTACTCTTTGGTCTGCGAGTCAAACACCTCGAAGCATGGGATCGAGACGATACGAGCCTTGACCCCGTGCTTCTCTAGGAGATATTTCGCGGCATCGACGCAGATGCAGACTTCGGACCCGGTAGAGACGAGGGTGATGTTAGCACCCTCGACCTCATGCAAGACGTAACCACCCTTGAGCGCCTTCTCGACAGTCGAGCCCTCGAGCTGAGGGAGGTTCTGTCGCGATAACGCGAGGATGCTAGGGGTATGCTTGGAAGTAAGGGCCACGTAGTATGCGCCGCTGGTCTCGTTGCCATCGGCGGGCCGCCAGACCATAATGTTAGGCAGGGCACGGAAGTGGGCGAGGGTCTCGATCGGCTGGTGGGTAGGGCCATCTTCGCCGAGACCGATCGAGTCGTGGGTGGCGACCCAGATCGTACGGACTTGAGATAGCGAAGACAGGCGGACAGCGCCAGCAGCATACGAGACGAAGTTCAGGAAGGTACCGCCGTAGGGGATGAGAGTACCGTACGCCGCGATACCGTTCATGATGGCACCCATGGCATGCTCACGGACACCATAACGGATGTATCGGCCGGCGTAGGTGCCGAGGCCGGTCGACGGGGGCTGGAAATCAGTAGCGCCCTTCCATCGCGTCAGGTTAGAACCCGTCAAGTCGGCAGATCCGCCGATGAGCTCGGGAATGACGGCCTCGACCTTCTGGAGGACGACCTCGGAAAGCTTTCGAGAGGCGACAGCAGCATCTTTGGGGGTGTAGACAGGGAGGTTCTTCTCCCAGCCCTCGGGAAGGTCTCCCTTGAGGCGGCGAACGAGGTCGTCGTGCTCGGCCTTGTACTGGGTGTCGTACGAAGCAAACAACTTGTTCCAGTCTTCCTCGAGGGCAGCACCCTCGGCAGCCTTCTTGTGGTATTGATCGTAAACCTCTTGAGGCACGACGAAGGATTGTTCGGGGTTGAAGCCGAACTTCTGCTTGAGCTGCTTGATGTCGTCGACCTTCAGCGGGGATCCGTGCACACCGTGAGTCCCCTGCTGCAGAGAGCCAAACCCGATGGTCGTTTTCAGCTTGATGAGTGAGGGCTTGTCCTTGACGTCCTTGGCCTTCTGAATAGCCCGCTCGATGCCGCCGAGGTCGTGGTCCCCGTCCCCAACGATCTCGACGTGCCAACCGTACGACTCATACCGCTTAGCGACGTCTTCGGTGAAGGCGCATGCGGTGTCGCCGTCGATAGTGATCTGGTTGTCGTCGTAGACGGCGATCAGGTTGCCCAGTTGCAAGTGGCCAGCCAGGGAGGAGGCTTCACCGGAGACACCCTCCATCAAGCAACCATCACCCAGGAAGCAGTAGGTGTAGTTGTCAACGAGGGGGAAGCCATCCTTGTTGAAGGTAGCTGCCGTCTGGGCTTGGGCAAGGGCAAGGCCAACAGCGTTCGAGATACCCTGGCCGAGAGGGCCGGTGGTGACCTCGACACCTGGGGTGTCATGAGCCTCAGGATGGCCCGGAGTAATGCTATCGATTTTCTATTGAAGCCTGTAAGCAACGGAAGAGGAAAACCAGTAGGCGGGGCCGCCTACTCGGAAGTTCTTGATGTCGTCGATAGACAAGTCATAGCCGAAAAGGTGAAGGAGAGCATATTGGAGCATGCATCCGTGGCCGTTGCTGAAACACCGACGGTTAGCGGTAAGAGAGGGAGGTGGGGGTTTGGTTTCAGACTCACGAAAGCACGAATCGGTCGCGGTTCAACCACTTGGGGTTCTTGGGGTTGAACTTCATGAACTTGTTGAAGAGAACGTGGGCAACGGGCGCCATACCCCTACGCTCGTCAGCAAAGACAGCCCCCGCTCAGGAAAAGGTCACAGCCAAAGCCATGATACGACTTTGTCAACACGTTGCTACTTACATGGGCGCGCCCGGGTGGCCCGAGTTGCACGCAAAGGTGGCATCGACCTGGACGGTAGCATAGTTCGTCAGCACCCGTCACTAGCTATCTGTTGGAGGGGACGGTGAGGCAGGAAAGTGAGGGGAAGGAGACGGACGAGCTTCACGGGACGGTGGCGAGCTTGCGATGGAGGGGCACGGCGGGGGCGGGGTCAGGGAGTGAGGGACATAGACGTCGTCGTCTTACCGCGAGAACACGGATCGTGTTAATGGCCAGCCAATCTTGGTCGGTATATCCCATGGTTGCGGTTTGGTTGACGATACCTTGGGATGCGATGAGGTGTACGAGGAGAGGGCAATTGGGGGGGGAGAGGAAGGGAAGAAAGCGAGAGAATGGAGGGAAAGGAGAGAGGAGGAGGGTTTAAAGATGTTTTTTCTGTTTGTCTCGGTTGGCCCATAGGATGGGATGGGATGACCGGCAACCGGGGGACCTCGACCGCACATGCAATGTCGAGGCGACCTGCCGCGACAGAGTGTTGCCATCCCAAAGGTAGGTACATGAGAGCTACCTAAGCCAGCATGCAGCATGTATACCCAAGGTACCTACCTGCCTACACGAGGCGAAGCGACGAGAACCCCGACGCCCAAGTGCCGCCGGTCGGCGTCGGACCGATGCCCGCCGAGCTCGTCGCTGCCACCTCTAACGTGGGCACCCTCTATGTTGAGGTCTCCCGGGTTCCTATGTTCGGTTAGGTTGGGGAGCTCTCCCACACTTACCGCCCACTACAGCTGCGCTACCGGTATCTAGGCAGGTACACTACACCAATGTATGATGTAGGTGTATAGCTTGAGTTGTAAAATAGGTACCTACCTACCTATCTATACACCGTACCTATAAATACATATATATATATATATACCTCTATATACCTACCTAGGTACCTACCTACCTATATAGCTGCCCACCTCGAATATAAGGATGCCCGGTGCTCGGTACGGATAGAGCTATCAAAAGTGGGTACCAAGTTCCCCCCCACCGTCTCATCATCTTTACACTCTTCTCCCCTTGTTCTCTAGCCTGTCTCTATCCCCCCTCCATCTCTCGTCAGCCCTAAGATTCTTCTTCCAGAATACCTCTCAGGGCCTAGGTACCTACCTGAGATCGCCCCCGACCAAGACATGGAAATTCCCCGTCGGCCTTGTCGCCACCACCTTCATATCTCGCCTCTCTGATGTGGTACTTGGTGGGATATCTCGTCCGTTAGTTACGTCATTCTAGCAATATCGGATGTCCCGAGATTGGCGAGAGGGGAGCCTGGCGGTGGGTATTTATAATGTCCCTTCCGGAATCGAGGAGCACATGGGAACAACCCTAGAAGCGGCCGGCTTCGCCTCCAAACTATCGAAGCCGCTTCCCTTCCCCTCTCCCAGCGGAGGAGGCATAGCATGCCTTGGGTACCTCCCTAAGGCGCTAGGAGGTACCTATAATACACTGCCGTCCGACTGATAGACCCGGCGAAAAAAGTAGGTCCCATAGCCTGCCTTGGCATACATAAATCTACCTTCCAGTATGCAGTTGTCGGCGAGCGAGAGAGAGACGCAACTGTCCAAGAACCCTCTAGGGTTGTGTCAAGGTAGGTAGGTACTTATACCACGTAGGTTACCGTACAGGTAGGCTACCTGCCTCCGTATAGGCACCCAGACTCGTACCCACCCAACCTCCTAACCCTACCCGAGCCACCTATATTTACAGATATTTACAGGCACCTACCTCCTAGGTATTGTACTTACCTCTTACTACACACTTCGGCGGATTCTCCCTACAGATACCTAAGTAATAGGTACGTAGTAAGTTAGGTAGCCTTTTCCTCTTCCTCGATTCACATCTCTAATACTCGTCGTCTTCACTCGCACCTCGTCATCTATCCTCTCTCGGCGCGACGAATCCGTCGGACTTAGGAATTACTATGCCATCACCCAAGACCCAGGTGGATATATCGCGCTCGCTCGCCCCCACGTCTGATGTCTGATCGCACGCGTATTTAGCCCGAGAGCGCCTTTCCCTCAAGAAGCTGGTGGACTCCCCCACTAGAGGTCTACGCAAGTAAGCAGAGGCCTGTACAAGCAGGCAAGTAATGCGCCAGATCTGTAGTGTAGGCGACGTGTGGGCGTACGTATCACGGGTGCGTGCCAATATCCGGCATTCTCGGTCCTCCTCTCCTCACCTACTCGACTTCTCGGTAAGCCTACGTTGGCAACGTGAGCAAGCCGAGAGACGTCATTCGAGGGGTCCGCCCTCTCGTCGAGGTACTTACTCGACCCAATAATCCTCGAGAATCCCCGTCCACGGGGGCGGCAAGACCATGCGTGCTCCATGTGCTCTCCTAATCTACGGCGATCCGTCCTGTGTACAGGTCGTCTAAGTCGCCTACACTGGTCAGCGCCGTATCGCCGCCGCCACCCAAGTATGGCCATGGTATAGATTCGGCACAGGAGTAGGGCGTACGAGGGACACCTATTGGGCTTGCTGTTGTAATACCGCGTCCGAGAGCAACCTCACCGGCCTGGTGGCACCATCAGGACGCATCGGCCCGGATTGTTCGCCCATCCCTTCCGATCTAAGCCGTAGATATTGGCCAGTCCAGACGGCCCTCTGCTGCGCGTCCCGTGACGGCGCAACCCCGGCGATACCACTCCCGGCGGTAGCCAGCTAATCTATCGCCTGTTCCGATTGCTCGAGCCTGGGTCGATCTCGCGTCGCCACCGTCTGGCGACGATATCGACGCTGCTCTCGGGCGCGTCGCCCATCCTGCCGATGCCATAGGTAGGTGTAGCCTAGGTGGCAAACAAGATACAGTTCTCTCCTTGTCGATTCCACGTCGCATGCATATGCGCTTGTATCTACATGTCATACTTATTCGATAAGAAGCGCTCATCGATCTCCTGTTGAACCCCTTAGCGATGTCATAATGCATAGCTCAGATCTATACCGACTTCAGTACACAGTGTCCTTCCAGAATGGTTTCATTTCACCCTCGCCCTTGGTCTCGGCCTTGGTCTCTTTGAAGGCAATGAGAATATGCTCAACAGTATACACTACACTTGACTTCGACCGAACGATAACCTTACGTAGCCAGCGCACGCTCACCACCTAGCGGAATGGGTAGGCGTGGATGGATCCCTTAGCCAGCTCAATGTCAGGCTCGGCTATCCTATGGTCGTAGTAGTCGTAGTAAGTAGGTAGGTGGTTTTTTTCCGCAGCCAAGCAACGGCGATTTTCGGATTGGTGCCCACTCCGGATGATAACCCGCAAAAAAGCGACCGCGTGCGCGAGTCACGCCAAATCCATCATCGTGTGGAAGCCTAGCTAGAAAAGAATAAGCAACAGACTTGCGGGCCTCAGAAGGGAGGGAGAGAAACCAAGATGCGATAGCCGAAGGGGGAGAAGACTCCAGAGCAGCGACCACAGGCACCAACAAATTTCGAGCCCGCCCGATCCTCATTCCGTCCGCGCCTCTCCCGCAGAAGAGGGCGCCCGGCGCACCGCAGAGCAATGGTGAAGAAGAAGCCGTCCGGGCCCAAGAAGCCGCCCCGGGCCACAACCCCCTCGCCCAGCACCGTCTTACCCGGCCCCTCTACCTCCGCGGCGACCACCCTCGGCTCGATCAAGCGAGCCGCCGCCGCCGCCGCCGCCGCGACAGACAGCCGGGCGGCGCGGGAGGACGAGGGCGCGCAGCTGGCGGCGCAGCAGCGGGTGCTCGACGCGTTCGCGGCGGCGTTCGGGGGCGCGCGGGCGGACGGCGAGGCGTTCGCGGCGACGCTGCAGCGCGTGAAGCAGGCGCTATACGAGCGGGACTTCGACGCGGCGTTCGCGGGGGGGCCGGCGCGGCGGCGCGAGGTATACGCGGCGCGCTGGAGCCCGCCGCGCGCGCTGGCCTACGCGCGCCTGCTGCGCCGCGTCCACGCGCACCTCGCGCCGCTGTTCGCCGACGAGCACGGCGCGGAGGGCGAGCGTGGGCCAGAGGGGGAGACGAGCGGTGGAGCCGCACAGGGAGACGCAGCCGCCACGCCGACGATCGGAGAGGCGCTGCCGCATGCCGCCGACGTGACACAAGAAGACCGCGCTAGCGCCCCCGCCCGCACCCTCAGGGTCCTCGCGATCGGCGGCGGCGCCGCCGAGATCGCTGCCCTGGCCGCGTACCTGGCCGCGGGCGACGACAGCGCCGCCGCCGTCGACGTCACGCTGCTCGACGCCGGGCCGTGGGACGCCGTGGTGCAGGCGCTGCACGCGGCGCTCACGGCGCCGCACGGGCCCGTCGTCGCGCCGGCGTCGCGGCTGCGCGCGGTCTTCGTGCAGCGCGACGCGCTGGAGCTGGGACGCGCGGAGCTGGGCGCGCTGCTGGCCCCGGCGGGGCGGCAGCGGCCGCGGCCGGTGCTCGTCACGCTGCTGTTCGCGCTCAACGAGCTGTACGCGTCGGCGGGCGGGGTGCGGCGCACGACGGCGCTGCTGCGCGCGCTCGGCGCGGCCGCGCCGCCGGGCTCCCTGCTCCTCGTCGCCGACAGCCCCGGCAGCTACGCCGAGACCGCCGTCGGCCCCGCCGCCCGCCGCTACCCCATGCGCTGGCTGCTCGACCACACGCTGCTGCGGCGCGGCGGCGGCGGCGACGCGGGGGGCGGGGAGGCGGCTGGCGAGGGGGTGGGAGAGGGGGAAGAAGAGGGCGCCGACGACGACGACGACGACGAAGACCACAGCAGCTGCGCCTGGGACAAGCTCGAGTCCCACGACTCCGTCTGGTTCCGCCTCCACGAGAAGCTCCGGTACCCGATCGCCCTCGAGGATATGCGCTACCAGATGCACCTCTACCGCGTCTCTCACCACCATCATCGCCGACGACGCGGCGGCGGCGACGCGACGACAATATCTGAGGTCCTCAGCCCAAAGTAGGCAGATAGGTAGGTAGGTAGGTGCGAGCACAGGCAGTTAGGTACCTAGGTATGTAGCTGGTTAAGTAATATGCGATCAGAGTTACCCAATAAAAGAGGTCGTATCCTAGCGACACGCACGCTTTCTACCTATATACATACAAATTGTCTGTCTCGTCGCCTGGGTATACCTACACCTGCGTACATATGCACGTGTGTGCTATGCCAACGAAGCAGCCTACGCTCTACCTCGTACCCTGTCTATTCGCCTCCCTGGCTACGCCCAGACGAGCTTCTTTATCCCGTGCGCCCACTGCTCTAATATCCCCGTGCTCTTCTTCGCCTCGGCGAGAGAGATGATATCTCCCCTCTCTATTATGCTCTTCGGCTGCTGTCGTGAATCGATCCCCTTCCCCTTTCCTCCGCCTTCGTCGTCTCCTCGGCTTGAGGTTGGAGGCGGCGGTTGGTTGAGGAGCACCAGGCGCTCGATCTCGGTAGCCACTACGTTGATTTGCCCCTCTTCCGTGATCCTCTTAACGTCTCTCGCGTTGGAGATGGCCGTTTTAGCATGTAGCGCCTTAAGCGCCAGCTTACGCGGCGTCGTCGTCGTTACCCCCTGCTGCGGCTTACTCGCGATGGCGCCGAAGATTCCCTGGTTGAGGATGCTGGATGGGGCGGCCGGCGGGTTGTCGGCGGACGTGGTATCCTGCTCCGACGGCTGCTCGGACCATCCGGAAGTGCTGGATAGGGATCGCGTGTTGGTTCTCTTGATGTCGAATTTTCCGGGTTCGTAGGTGATGACGATTCCCACATTCCTCGACTCGTCCGCTTCCGCCGGCGAGATGGTTGAGGTTATGTACGTGCCGACCTTGATGCCAACGATGTGTGCCAGATCTACCCGCTCAAAAGACGATACTTTATCGAGCTTCCAGTCAAACCTGCATAAGTAGAGTGCCGTGTCGGTTAGGAGAAGGACCACCTCTTCGAATGGTAGAGCCTTGATGGTATCCGATACGTGAGGGCTCGAAAGTATCCATCCGCCGATAAAGTCCTCCTTATCATCCCCTATGGCAATATTCCGGGACGTCTCGATGGCCTGTTCCCTCATCTCCGACATCGACACGCCAGGATCCTTGCTCATCATAGTCGCTTCAAACTCGTCGAAGACCATCGACGAGACGTTACCTAGGAAGAAATCGATAGCAGCCTGAGAAAAGTAGTCGTTGACCATCCTAGCGCACACCATAAGCAAACGATAATTCTAGTTGTGCGCATGTCTCTCACCCGTTATAAAATCGCGTTAGCGACAAGCCGAGGTCGTTCACCATACCGCGGTAGTCTCTCTTCCTCGTCCTAGTATAGTCGCCTTTCATCGCAGCAGTAGAGGCATCTGACACGGGAGTTAGTAACATCGACGCCTATAGATCCTATCCCTATCTGACCAACGCTAGAGAGAGTGGGTGTCTCGACTGACATTGCTTAGAGATGGCGTCCCCGTTGTCAGCCCAGAGGGTATTGAACCAAGAGTTTTCCTGGTCGAGCTGAGCTGACATATCGACACCCTCTTCCTTTAGTTGCAGATCGAGCATGAATTTTCCGAACGAACTTTGGCAGACATTGGTTCGATCGAGACAATCCATGCAATTTGTTCTCAGGGCGGCGTCTTGTTTTCGATCTAATCGGCCCTCCCTCTCTACCGTGCTGCCGGCTTTCTCGATCTTCCGGCCTAGTATGTCCAGGAGCAAGTTCACATTCTCAAACTTCATACCGCGGCATGCAGAGTGGAAGTCGAACCATTCGAACGAAAGGGGTTGCGTATCTTCCGCGTTTAGTTCGTTGAACTTATTCACCATCTTCTCGTATTCGTTCCCGACTATGGATTCGACGCCGTGCTTTTCGACTAGGTTGACAAGCTGTATGGGTCCGTACGTCCTGCCCAAGAGCTCAAAGTGCTTTCTGAAAGCCCGGAAGTTCGCCTCTGGGGAATGCTGCAGAACCGGGATCGGCTTGAAAGAATACGGCGATTGAGTGAAGAAAAGGGGTATGCTACCTCGTAGCTGAACGAACGAGAAGATTTTGGACGAACGGTCCCAAGTTGGACTAGAGAGTATCTGTTCCGTCTCGACAAAATTCGCGGCATGCCCATTGTCATCAATCCCCCGCCGAAGGTATCGTAGCCCGGCACGCCTCGCCGACCTCCTAGAGATCAGCGTGATGACGAACTCCCTTTCCGACGGCCTGCGGCTAGTAGGCGCCTCCTGGAGAGGGGGGGTTCCCTCGTTAGACTTTCGGGACGGCGTCATATCGCTTAGTTCCATCGAGTCCTCCTGAGAATCGATCTGCGGCGGATGTTGATCCACGACAAACGTCCTCTGTCCCACAAAGCCTTGCATCAGTGGCAGTAGCAGCGACCCGTCACTCAGCCCGTAGAATGGTTCCAGCAAATTTCGATTCCAAAAGAACGTGGGGTCAGCTGCTTGGTGTAGCGGAAGCTCGACTCCCGCCGTGGCTGCGGCGGCGGCAGACCGGCTGGCGACACTTCTCGTGATATCCAAGTCATAAGAGAACACGAAGCTTTTGGAAGTTCCGAGCCAGATATGTGCAAATCGCAGCAGCTTGGGCACCAGACTTTCGCCGGTCGATGGCCCCGGCGGCGGGTCAATCTTCTCCTCTCTCACCGTGTCACTCAGCTCCTTGTCCGCATTCCCATTCTTTGTGCTGCCGTTCGCCGCGATAGACTGGTCGATTCCAACGCTGGTCATACCCAGATTGCGTTTCTGGTCCACCAGCCAGCCCCTGTGACTGAACCAGCGCTGCGCGAAACGTCCATAGCTCCCGCGCCGTTTGATGACGTCTTCCGCTATGCTGCTCCTCTCGCCACCCACCTCTGGCACATTTTGATTTTCCGAGGACTCACGGTCGCTAAGCGCGCCCGGGTCTTCTACGTCGCCGCCGCCGCCTACCGATGCCGCATCGGCATCGCTTTCCATCTCGCTGTCTTCGGAGGGCTTGTCGGGTGACGAACGTCGTAACTTGGTAGCCGTGTTCGCGATAGCGGACTCGGCCTCGCTCCGACTTGTGCAAGGAGTGAGCGCGACATCGGTGACTACGTAGACGGGAAACCCTCGAACCTGGGCGACTTGCTGGCGGCCAGTTATGGTGACTAGGTAGCTTAGGCGGGAGACGGTGAAGAGCCCTATGTGGAGGAGAGTAAGAGCCTGTTTCTACATCGCATCCAGACGAACAGATAGCGCCAAGCGAGACGAACCTACGATGCCGAAAGCTTCGAAGCACGAATTGGGCGTAGAAGTGTCGGGCGACTGGTCGCGCGGGAGGGAAGAGACGACGGCATCTCCATACTTTATCCTGACGGGCGGAGAGACTCGCTGGCCCTTGGTGGACAGAGGTTGGATTATGAGGCCGTCAACAGCAGCGCATATCAGCAATTTCCGCGCGAGACTAGGCATTATCGCAGTCGATACTGAAGTGGAAGTAGACCATGGCAAGCCCTCAAAAGGTGGTGTGAAAGGGTTCGTCTTCACTCAAAGTCGACAGAGCCGCGAAATAACACGGAGACCGGGGTGACAGCTTGCGAGTGGCAATAGGGCGAGCTGGGTGCGGGCTGACAAGGTCATGCTCGACGTGTGCGCTCTGCGTCTTGGAGAAAATCAGTCTGGTAGTTAGGATGTTGGTGGGGTTGGCTGATGCCGTCACACGCGGGGGAAGAGGACGAGGGAGGATGCCCGGGTACCGGAATAGGGGCAGCATCACAGACACTCACGCGGGGTGTACTGGGCTGGCACCTGAGGTACGATACATGCTGCTTAGGGACCTTATGTACTCCTCCCACTTTCCATGCCTCGACTCGAAGGTGTATGGCTAGCAGGTAATAGTAGGTATAACCTCGTGTTGAATGCCGGTCTCACGTCGCGAGAGGTACCTGGCATCCCCCTCGTTAGCAGATACCTTGGGTACCTGTAAACTTTAGCTAGGAAGGAGGTAGATACATGAAGGACAGATTAGGCACACGAAGCACCTGAGCTACTAAGCCTAGCATGGAGCTGAGCAGGATGTACCTAGCTCTACGTAGGTAATTAGCTGCATGGCCCAGGCGCGAGGACATGAGGTAGGACGCATCACACCCTTTGGACAGGTAGAAAGACACCTAGAAGTACCTGACCTGACCTCTGGGGGGCGTCAAGTACGCAACATACTACCTAATATTATGCACCTAACACTAATACGCAAATATTTAGACATGTCAAGAAGCTTGGGTTAGAAAGTACCTAACCTAATTAAGGTACTCTAGCAATCGGAGCGATCTTAGGTTACCTACCTGCCTCCTAAATAGGTAGGTAGGTTAGGTACATAGGTAGTCACTATAAGCAGAGTATGTCTGAGGATGTTCGAAATGGGAAAGCATATCTAGTACCTAGACTCGACATATACCTCGAGGCACTGGTAATGGAGCTTGTCCGCCTCAAGTACAGGTTCCTACCAATACCTGCGCGGCCACTTATCCCTTCTTCGATAGAGCGCCGACAAGAGCCGCCCGCTTACATACCTACAGACCGGCCTGCCACCCGGGCTATTGATATCGCCAGAGAGTTTCGACGCTGGCCGGGGCTGAATGCGAACCGAGACGCCGCCACGTGCGATTTCCCGTCCCTTCATTCGCAGCGATAACCCCATGCTAAGTGATACCCGCCCGTGGGGCTGCGGCTGGCAAGGGGAAGTCCGCCCCTCTGCCCCCCACCTCGTACCTTACTCGGGTCTCTAGCCCCTTGTTATCCGCGTCGCCCACCGTCCCCACCGGTAGTGCTCCCCGTGTCCGCTTGTCGTCGCTGCTTGGTACCCTACCGCGATGTACCCGAACACGGACCCCGTACGCCTTGCGGGATGGTAAACACGGCATTCTGTCGAGGGGTCGGGTGTAGGTACTAAATGTCGGCGCACAGTAATTTCCCGTCTCTGAGCACACGGACAAAGACACGCTGCGGGAGGAGATCGTCATCACCTTGTGCGAATTCGATTCCTCGCCGGCCAGCCTCCTTCGAAAAGGCTCGCCTGTTGCTCGTCTCGAGCGGACTGGGCTTCTCAAGACTATCGCGTCGTTGCCACGTCGCTCAGGGAACGGGCAGGATGGCGCGGCAGCCTGGTTGGGTCATGAAGGGATGAACGGGCAAGACGGTGCTTTACAGGCCCAGAGTCGGCCCGCCGTAGCCGATGTAATACCTCCATACCCCGAACGATCCCTTGGCACTTTCGTCTCCGTCGCCAGCTTGTCGAGGCATCATCTTCGGCAACGACTTTCGTTACTCAGCAAACGAACCCCTTAAAAGGTCGGTGCAACGTTCGCGGCGTTGTTGAGCTCCCAAGTCTCACCCGCAACTCGAGGAATAGATCAAGATTCGTCGTGGCTAGATTCTCGCTCGCTAGACCTAGATTCGGGTGGGGTATATTCAATCTAGGTGGTATCTATCCTTGATTGGTTTCCTGCTTCATCTTTGACACAAGGTTATCGTTAAGGATCAAACACTCGTCAAAAGGTAGTTGCTGGGGCCGTCAGAGTCAACCCTTCTGGCTTTAAGGAGCACGCTAAGGACCTTTAGAGGCATGGCTCATCATAATATCTGTTTCGAAGCCGACGGCCGATAGAGAGGAGAGGCGAGGGAATCCTCTAGCCTGGCGGGACAAGTGCTACAATTAAGGAGGCAGCAGTTGACAGGGAGAGAGAGTGAGCGTGGTCAGTACAATGATGAGTGAGGACTCGACGCGTTGGACGGTATTCAACTTGGTCTTCGAGATAGTATATACCTATTAGCTACGGGTCACAAGCCGCTCCAACCACTCGGTCGATCTCGATATCCGCATATGCTGAACTGCTTGTGCCGTTGAACGAGACAGGGCCATGTTTCTGTATATTATTAGGTACCTGGCGTATCTTTTCACCGCCTCCTTTCAAGTTTCGACGTTTCGCTGGGACCTGCATGGCCCAGCTAAATTCGCATGAATCCAGCACGCATCGTCACAGGCCAGGGAGATCATGAGAATGCAGCATAGGTTCTGCCAAACTTCGGTGTATTACTTCCCTGGACTACCTACCGGTGGCTTTCACAGCCACCGCATCTTCCCATGTCATTCAACACCCCGAATTCCTTTTCCGACTCTAGGGTATCTTAGATCATGAGGCGCTCGATCTTATCCTTCAAGCTCCGGATCTGGTTCGAGAGATCGCTGGCCTCGTTGGTGGTGATTGATGCCGCGATGACAGCACGGCTGACGCCGCAGGAACGCCCCAGGGCAATCTTCCCATCGTAATCAGCATTTGACGAAAATGAGGGCTTTCGCTCGACATACCTTGCTAGGGACATATACGTATACCACATTCTTGTCTTCGCAAAGCAGTGGTAGGTGGAGGAGGATCGCGAGCGGCGTGGTGTCGGCGGAGAGAACGACAACCTCGGCAATGCCTCGCGTCAGGGTCTTGGTGACTTCGTTGGCCCCCTTCTTGAGCTGGCGAGCATCTGCGCAGGGCATGGTTAGCAAGCCACGGAGCTTCCAAGACCGCGCAGGTGCGCACTTACGGCTGGCTTGCTGCACGAGGTCGAGGATTTCTTGGGTTAGGCCCTGGTCGGCCACAGGCCAGGCTGCGGACCGGTCAGTACGCCAAATGTAGGGTCTTGTTTTGGTAGGGCTGACGTACCAGCGCTTTGGTCTTGGTTGGCAGACATCGCGACGGTGCAGGGTTCCTTGCGTTGGCTCGCCCTGCGGAGGTGTGTGGGAAGTTGTGGGTTGAAGGAGAAAAGTCGATGAAGCCGGTAGGGAGGGAGCTGAGATTCGCCAACAGAAAAAAAAGGGAAGGCGATAAGAGAAAGGGAAAAGAAAGGCGATAAGAAGCTGTCGAAATTCCAGGCCCAAGTACCTCAAACTAACCACTTAGGGATATTACTCGTCGACCTAGGTACCCCCCCATAAATGCACCCGATATTGTCCAATGATGTTGTGCCGGTACATGGGGGCTGGTAGCTGAAGGCGAGGTCCCCCCTGTGGCTTCATTTACGGACCTACATTACCCCGTTCCGGCGCCGTAACGAGAGCCCGTTTTTATCTTAGGTAAGCTTCTGACCCGTGTTAGCCCTCGACTTAGCAACCTGCGCCTGTGTCTCGATGCCCTTTTACCTTTTACAACCTGGAAAGCAACATCGATCTCTCCCTCTCTAGTCACCACTGAGCAACCAATTCCGTCCTCCCCCTGACTCCCGAATTCATCAGTCCGCTATTCCATTTCGTTTCGCCGTTCTCGTCTTCTTGACTCGACATCCGCCCTTTCAAGTACCTTAGTTTTCCTCGTTCCTAGCGCTTTTCCGTCGTCACCATGCCGGACTTTTCTGAAGCTTGGTATGTCACCTGCAGGATCGCGACAATTCCATCTCTTGTTCCCCATTGATATAGCCTTCGCGCGGCATAACCGCATTGCCTTATTTATCTAATCCGGCCTACGATACCATTTAATGCGCAACGCTGACGTTTTGTTTCTTCCGCAGCCCGGTCTACGCGGTTAGTTTACCTTACCCATCCTCCCGGGTCTTGGCGAAAGCGATGCTCCCGTAGCAACATCGAGATTATCGAAACGAACACGCCGTTTTAGACGAGACCCAACTAACTGACCGCGTAACAGCCGTTTTTCGGTGTCATGGGGTGCACGGCAGCTATCGTCTTCACCTGCTTAGGTGCCTCCTACGGAACCGCCAAATCCGGTGTTGGCATCGCTGCCATGGGCGTCTTGCGGCCTGACCTCATCGTGAAGAGTACGCGTCGCCTCCACCACCAAACGCGCTTCCCGCACCCATATCGAGTACTAATCAACCCCCACTAGATATTGTCCCTGTTATTATGGCCGGTATCATCGGTATCTACGGTCTCGTTGTTTCCGTCCTGATTTCCGATGGCCTTACCCAACGACTTTCCCTCTTCACCAGTTTCATCCAGCTGGGTGCGGGTCTCTCGGTGGGTCTCGCTGGTCTGGCTGCCGGCTTCGCTATCGGTATTGTTGGTGACGCGGGTGTGCGAGGGACTGCCCAACAACCTAGACTCTTCGTCGGCATGATTCTTATTCTCATTTTCGCCGAAGTGCTGGGTCTATACGGCCTCATCGTGGCTCTGCTCATGAACTCCAAGGCTGGCAGTGACACCAGCTGCTAAGGGCCAACCCATGCCTCGAACAGCTTCGGATGTTATACCGTAGCTCATGAAGAGCAAGGAGGGACGACAAATTACCCTTGAACCCACACCCCCTTGTCTCTCGGGCGTTCCCTTTTGGCGAATATTTTATACGACTTGGGCCGCGGCAGATGCGCTCCTAGAAGCTCAAGAAGACGAAACATATGGTCGTAAGCAGCTGGGGAAGGTAGCAGAGCGGTGGAATGGCGTGTTCGTGTGCCTGTGTGTTAATGACCGCAAAAACTCGCATTTGTATTGTTGCATATGCTGTACGCTCGATAATGGCTTCTCGCCCTGGAATAACGGATGGGGAGCTTTGTACTCTAGGTTAGTAAGGTTCTATGGAAGAAAATGATGCTGTATTGTTCTGTTCTACTCGACCCCGGGAAAACGGAGGCGGCGAGTACCACTCCAGCAGGTGCCGCAGAATCCTGTCTGGTACTGGTAGAGACACATCTACGGTGCGGCTTGAAGAGGATAAGCTATGTCATACTCCTAGTCCTCCTACCTCTTATAAGAACCATAGAGGCTCCGACAAGACTAACTGGAATTTATGACATAGGCTCCTCTTAAGTCCACAGGCTATATGAGGTCTACTGCGGGATATCTCGGCGAACTTCCCTGTATACTACCATTTCTTGCCCTGGTCGAACACGAAGTGGCATCCACGCCATTCCTATGCCGAACTGGGCAATTCCATCGTCATGCGGATCGATTGCCGAAAAGAAGTATCTCGTTGGCTCTTCGGTATGGGCTCTTGTGGTTGCAGGTCCCCGGTTTAGCCAGCACTCCTTAACCCAGCCCTCAACCGGAGTTCAATCATGACAAATGCCTCCTCTTGTCTACCTCAGGACACAACTACCTAAGGAACCCAATATTTATAGACTTGGAGAGCACAGACTCCTTTCGACTCCCAACGGTGGGTTGCCAACGCGTTCTATAGAACGCGGAGTCCCCGAAAGTCCCACAGTGTACGAACCTCTACGGCAGCCATCCAGTCTACTTCGACCATCGCGGTAGCAATGGAACTCACGTTGTCTTCCTCTTGAATTTCAACGGGATGAACATTAACAGAGACCGGACTGACACAGGCGGCCAATACCGAGAGTATAATACGATTGGCGGAATACTAGACTTCTACTTTTTAGGATGGTATGAACAAAGCGTCCAGCTTTTGCCCCAATATCTACTGCGAGACGGAGTTGATTGCGAGGTTAAGCCATAGCCCCCCGGGCTGAGCAACCATCCTCGCAACAACACGGGCAGACCTGTCTCCGGCTTCCCTGAAGAGTTCTAGCCCTAGTAGTCGAGCGCGTCACCCGCGCAGACGGCACGGTGCAATACGACTCATACGACTTAGGGATGCTAGCTCCCGACCATCCACTGCTCACTACTCACGCGCAGTCCACTAGCTCGACGACGACAACTCGACGTGGCTGGACTACCGGGAGTCGATCTCGCAGCTGGTGCAGTTCGCGGCGGTGCTGCAGGTGCTGATCGTGGGGGTGGACGTGTGCGGGTCTAGCGGGTCGGGGCGGCGGACGAGCAGTTGTGCGCGCGGTGTGCGATGCTGGGCGCCTTCTTCTCTTTCAGGTTCGCCACCGACGTCGTCATCGAGAGCGTCCAGATCCTCGGCGAGGGCGGCCCGGTCACTAAGGAAGGACCGTGGCGCCTCGACGGACCGCTCAAATTCACTCTTCGTACGTGAGGGAGAGAGGGAGAGAGAGGGGGAGGGGGCGTGTGGCATTCTCGTGCCATATCGGCTAATTAGGTACAATTCTATTTTAGAACCTCCGGCATCTAGCTTCGATTAGATAGATGCCAGTTGAAATCAATACCTTTGACGCACTAGGCGTTATATAACCTAGCTGCGAGGAGACTCCTATAAAGGCGTGGAAAGGTGCATTTCCCCCTCGATTAGTCAGACAATCGGTCACCACCAACTCCGATTCGGTACCTCTATCGCTCAGGGCCTAGATGCTTCCAGAGGTAGGGTTGGATATGTAAAGTAGCGCTTCTTGAATGGCAATCATCGTCTAGATATAAGGATAAGTGCACGCATATCCACCTTGCCCGCTGAAGGAAGGGGTTGCAGCCAGGAGCACGACCCAACCCTCGACTCTAGTCAAGGGGTCGATTGGCAAAGCGAACTTGATTCCTTGCATATATGCACCTGGGTTTCTATCTCTATACAGACCCTGCAGGAACCTAGGCGCTAACCCGTTTTCGCGTTCCCATCATTTCCGAGCAGAACCCGTGCTGGTTAGCTCGGAGGGCTACAGATCAGATTGGGTTCTTAGGCTCAACTCCATGCATGTTCACATCATATCGTATCGTGTGGGTGGTGTTGGGAGGGACCCGAGAATGCCGAGAGCTATGTAGGTATATATGTGTCCGTATGTAGGCGTGGAGGGACAGAGAGCCAAGAACCCGGGTTCCCTATCACCCTCACACGGAGACTCGGGTGAGTGTAAACGGCATCCCGGCCAATGAGCAAAGCAACGGTGTCGTCTTGCACCCCGAGCTACTTTTGGGAGGTCGTTTCTGGCATTGGGTACACGATGCGATGCGGCGGATATCGATGATGAATGTTGGACGCTCTCGACAGGTTGTTGTTAGGAGCAACAGAACGTTATGTACCTGGGCCGACGTCACGGCGGAATATCTCCGGAGAAAACCAGCGCCTCCCGGATAAACTATAGCGACCGCCTGTCTCTATAGGGTAGGTACCTCTCATTACAGATACCTAGGTAGGTACATAGGGACGGGGTGGGTGCGCAGGTACCTCTTCTGGCGGCTGGGTGGGTGCAAACGTCCCATCACGGAAAAGTATCGCCTCCACTAGAGCTTCCCTATGTACCTTGGAGCTTTGGGGACGACAAGCACTTGACTTGCTCCATAACATTTCGTCCAACTGTCGACTCTACTGCCCGACAGCGCCATCCCCCCCCCCCCTTCTCCCCTACCCTCCTCCCACGATAGCGTATTCACGCGACGCTGCTGTTGAATCGGACTGCCGCTTCGTTTCCGTCGTATTTCTCGCCTGCTGAGTCGGCTAGCCGCCCACGCTCGAAGAGTCACAGCACAGGAGGGGCCCAGCCTTTCCACCTAAGAATACTCCCTATTGTAATAGACCACCAACGCCCTTCGCGTCGGACCGAGTCCGTGCTGACACCGCCAGATCTTCCCGCCGCACGATTTAAAATGTCGGATGCGAAGCGCGAGGAGCGCGAGGAGCGCGATGTCGCCGGAGAGGACCCTCTCGTCTCCGAGGAGGGCAATGACGAGGTGCGACTCCCGCTTCCCCCCCTCCCCTCGACTCTACGCGATCCGATGCGATATCTCGCCTGGGAAGATCACGAGGATGTTCTCAGCTGACGTGCGATGTCGATGTGTGATAGGAAGAGATTTCCGCCATGAAGAGACGTGTTGCCGAGATGGAGCAAGAAGCGGCCAAGTTACGCGAGATGCACGCCGCCCTGGAGGAGAGAGGGCAGGAGGTCTCAGAGGACCGCTCCGACGTCGACAGCCGCAGCATCTTCGTCGGAAATGTAGACTACTCCGTGTCCCCGGAGGAAATCCAGGCCCATTTCCAGAGCTGCGGTTCCATCAATCGCGTCACGATCCTCCTCGACAAGTTTACTGGCCAGCCGAAGGGGTAAGTCTACAGGTCCCTCATCGGTGAAGGAGAATCAGATGAAAGTGCAGAGGGAGGCCAGCATCAGAAGACCATCCGTGCCAGATCCCGCTAGCTAACAAAGTGCCGACTCGCCTTTCTAGTTACGCATACGTCGAATTTACCGAACCCAGCCTCGTCGCCCAGGCGCTCGTATTGAACGATAGCGTTCTTAAGGGGCGCAATATCAAGGTCACGCCGAAGCGGACCAACATCCCGGGACTGAGCCGTGGCCGCGGCCGAGGCCGTGGCGGGTATGGTGGCCCAGGGCGAGGATACTACGGGGGAAGAGGAGGGTTTACGCCACGAGGAGGATATTACCGCGGCGGTTATCGAGGAAGAGCCCGGGGCGGCGGGTTTAACCCGTACTGAAGGCAATCCGAGCGAGCCCCCTCGGGTTGCTTGAACTTTTTTTTTCCCCTCTGGGAAGGGGCCTAGACGTGGCTCTCAAGGGGATGGATATGGTTGATAGCATAGGGACCGTGGCATGAAAAATTGGTTTCCGCACGGACAGACAGACGAATCAACAGGGTATGCGAAGTATATGCAAAACATCATTCCGCCACCGACGTTGCAGAGATGGTGCAGCGCTGCAAAAGAGAGAGAAAAAAAAAGTAGCATACTTCGCTACCCTCTCCCTCCTCCCTCTTTACCCAACACCGGAGGAAGACATTCAGGCGCGACTGATCGGTCTGGCGAGGGGAGGGGAGACTGGCGTATAGGTGTTATATACCGCCTACATGTTTGAATTGTTTAGCCGTTGGGCATGGTTGTTACGGAACCGGGAGGCATCATCGAGACAAGGCTGTCTTATCCATGCGCGTCCGCCCCCGGAGCGGCTGGCAGCGAGCGGGCTTCAGTCACGGGTTGGGCGTTCGTTCTCCTTCCAGGTCCACTTGATTTGCCGGCAACGAGAGATATAGAGCAATCCGGAAGCTGATTCGGGGGATTGGCACATGTCCGAGCGGAGGAGCGACAATGATGGTGGCGGGCCTAAGGTGGCTTCCGGTCTACGGCAGACCTACGGTGGAGGCCCCTAATTGCTGGTTACGACAGATAGATTGATGATTATTGTCATTCCAGATGGGTAGCTCAGCCCCTCTCGGGCGCTCGCCACGGTCTGGTCTCTCTACGACCTCGCTAAGCAGGCTCTCTGATCCCTTGACTAATTCGCTTGCCTGCCACCGCCTTCATCAGGTTCTCTCCTCCGTCTACAAATCTCGGCTGCGTGCTTATCTGAGTCTCAATAATCAACAAGCCCGGGCGAGCAGACCGGTTTGCCAGTGCCCGTTTCGCGACCGGTAAGATTGCTTCTCCTGCTGCTCAGAAAGACGCGTCGGAAATAGAATAGATACGTACACTCATGCTACGCGGCACGTAATGGGTCGAAGACTACGGGTAACGGCACACGACCAAGACCTGCCACTAGGCCACCAGAACCAATGGGGCGAGGGATCTCCCGCGTCCATCATACTTCTCCTACACCATGGTAGTATTGTTACCCTGGGACGTTTCCGAGGAGGTAAAAGCCGGGGAAGCAAGTACGTGCAGATACGGAGAAGGGGGGGGTTAGCAATGAACGAGGCAGCCAGACAGGTAAACAGGCAGGGGAGAGGAGAGCTAGGAGGCCGCCGGATGGTGGAAAGGGGGAGGCTATCTCATCAGCTTGGACGGGAGGTGTAAGGCATGCGTCACCACGGCGGGCCGCGAAGGTCTGAGCCTCACCAGAAAGGACCAGCTGGAGCCAGGAACGCGATGACGACCTCGGCCACGCCCCTCTCAGGGTAGCATGGACATCGTTGTAGCTTATATTGGCGATGTTGGGAGATGGAAGTAGAGCAGCTCCTTTGAGGTACCTGCCCTAGTACCCCGTTGCTTAGGTAGGTCGAGTACTCGACGCCGATGACTCGTACGGCGACGATGTAACCACCGCATTTTAGGTGGGCTTGCGAGGAGGTAGGTATGAGAGATTAGTAGGTATAGGGCAATAAATCCAAGTAAAATGGCTCCGGGTATATGATATATATAAATATATATATATCTGTCTGGGAGGTAGTTATACGGGTTTGTCTCATTACAATGTGTCCTACGACTGGACCGTCCTTACATCTGCCTACCCGGGAGCCTGTTAGGTATATACCTTAGACACTTGCCTACAGGTAACAAGGTTCCGAGTTCGACAACCCTTCGAGGTGCTTCTGGACTCATTGGACGGAAGTGGGCTGGGACCTTGCGAGGGCGAAAAGAGAGAGTGACAGAAGGGGGTCAGAACGGTTAGAGAAGACCTCAGATACCTAAGGTCCTAAGACCTACGTCTAGCCTACCTACCTCCCATGTACCTCTAATAGTAGCATTGCATGTGCACACCTGTAACAACCTGAGGTGCTCTGGGGGGTTACGCTCTATGGCGACACGACCGGGGAGGGTTCCATGGTTTGTTTACACGCATCGTTATGCCACCTTCTTTTAGCGCATGCACAGCCTCAACTGACGAACTGAGGTTGGATTATGTACAATACCTACATGCATACACATACCTGCTATGAGGTACCTCCTAGCTGCCTCTGGAGCGATGCCGTAGTGACCATAGGGCCCTTCAGGGCCAAGCAGGTACCTATAGTCCTTACATTAAGGCACCTATTAAGGCACAGCACTAAGCTAAGTGGACGCAGCCACTACCTGCCCTATTAGACTTGCGTAAACCGCTCCGTCCCATCGCTTACCCCATCCATACGACGCGATATATCAAGAGGAGGTAGGGAAGTGTTGATGTCAGGTTGCAGGTATGGATAGTGTGATGAGCTCAGGTGGAAATAGCAGGTGTTGATAATACTCCACGATCGACTCGTGGGATACGCCCAAGGTAGGAATGCTAGGGGAGCACGGGATCCGGGATACGGTATCGACATGTCTCACCTGCCCATACACGGGTTACAGGTTACATACCTGAGGTACTCAAGGTAAGTACCTGGAAGGCAGGTAACGCGTGAGGCACCTACTGGTAGGTTACCTACCTCCTACAGATAGGTACCTAAGGTAGGTGTGGATTACCAACCACTACCTACCACCACTCCCTACAACTACGGGTGCTTAGTACTGATGGAGTGTAACCAATTTGTATGGGCGCAGCTGAGGTGTGGACCCCTTACCATGGATAGTATTAATCCCCTATGGTTGTCTGCTATATAGGTACCTAACCCACCTACGAAAGGGTACGTTAGGCGTTTCCTTAGACAGCCTACCACCCACTTTGTTACCCACGGTAGTGTATGTGCGCGCCTTTTTGACGTTACCTAGGAGGTATATAGGTACATGGGTATGCACCTTGCTATGTGTAATACTTTAGGAGAAGGTACGTAACCTGCCCCTCTCACTCCCAGGTACCTACCGTATACCTAGATACCTATATACTAAGGAAGCAGGTACCTATCTACAACCCCCGCTGTAGCTGCTGGCTCCCTACCGCGTTACCTCTGTGACGGCCTTAGGTTATCGAACACCAGCACCGCAAGCTAGGGTTAGAGGTAGGTACCTAAGTAAGTATATTAGGTACCTAAGACAATGCGCATAGCTCACGCCTTGCCTAGGTACCTCCTGCTTGCCTTTCGCCTTGCTTCCTCTCTTGTCTTTTTGCAGTTCCTAACTCGCTACTCGCTAGTCTCTTCTCTTCTCTCTCTCTCTCTCCGTCTCTCCCTCCCTCTCTCGCCGTCTCCATCAAACTCTACGAACCGACCATATATTAGCAAATGCCCTGGCAGAGGAGGGAACAATAATAACACCGATATTGGCCAGCTACCTTAGATCCCCCCGACAGAGTACAATATTATTCGTCTACCCATCTTGCCCTTCTAAACCACCCCTCCCTCTCCCATCTGATCAACCTCATTCTCGCAATTGCTGGCTGCCGTCTTTCTTCCGCCCCTCCATCCGGTACCGCGAGCACGGCGAACCCCTCCTTGCGAGACGGGACGTCGAGGTGGGAGAGGCGGCTATGAGAGCGTGAGGAACTAGACCTCATCCGAAACCGCGAGCCGAGCCGAACATGGCTACCAACCGCCCGGAGGCCGCCCCGTCGTCGTCGGCGTAAGTGCTGCGATCCATCCCGGACTGTGTCCCTCCAAGGAAAAGTTAAGGGGAAAATGCTAATCACGGAATCATGTCCTTGTTGTAGCCAACCCAATCTAAGGGTCACGAGTGCGTTCCCGGCTCGACATTGACATTCTCTCCTCCCTCCTGCCGCAAAAGTGGACTCGCGCTTATTGACTTGACCATCGCAGTCATCGCCGCCGACGGTCTGTACAAACGTGATGTATTCCGTATGTCCTCCTCCCTCTCGTGACCCCCTCCCCCTCCTACTCCTATTCCTCCTCCTACTCCTCTTCCACCACCGTCACCCACCACTACCACGACTACTATCCCTCGCTCCTGCTACTGCGAGCGCCGGCGCCGGCGCCATCGCCATCGCCATCGCCAGCATCATACCCTCCTCGTTGGCGAAGGGTCCACTAACCCCCAGACGCAGGACTGCCTGACCCCTTCGCCGTCGCTACCATCAACGGCGAGCAAACCAAGACAACCGCCGTCCAGAAACGAACTCTCAACCCCTATTGGAATGAAAGCTTCGACTTGTATGCGCCTCTCCCCCCTCCCTCTTCCCATGCTCGGTGTCGGTCTCGATTTATATCTATATTCACCTCTCTCTACATATATTTATATATATATATATGTGCCCGTTATGGACACGATTGTGTATTTGTGTGCGAGTCCATGCTTACCGCGATCCTGTTCTAGCCGAGCGAACGAGGATAGTATTCTCGCGGTTCAAGTTTTCGACCAGAAGAAATTCAAGAAGAAGGATCAGGGATTCTTGGGCGTTATCAACATTCGGATTGGTGATGCCATTGAGTTAGCAGACGGCGCCGATGGTACGACCTTACTCCCCCTCTCCTCTTCCCCTCATATTGTTTGCCCTCTCCCTCTTTTGTTTCGTTGCTATCGAGACTGATAAGCGCTACCCGCAGACTCGATGCTCACGAGGGACCTCAAGAAGTCTACGGATAACCTCGTAGTCCACGGTAAATTGATTGTAAACCTCTCCACTAACCTGACCACGCCTGCGCGTCCCGTACAGCAACCCTTGTCGGCGAGCCCTAGTCGACCTTCCCTGACGCCCCAGACGTCCACCCTCAGCGCCGATCGGCCTTCGGAGCGTCCTATGTCTTCCGCCTCTGGTGTCAATGGCCTTACTCCCGGGGTCCAGTCCACCCTACCCATTCGACCAAACGGTGCGGGGCCCACCGCGGTGAATATTCCCCCTTCACAAACTCGATCGTCAAATCAGATGAGTCCCTTTGAAGATGCCCAGGGCCGTTTACCTGCCGGTTGGGAGCGACGTGAAGATAACCTAGGAAGAACTTACTATGTCGATCACAATACCCGAAGTACGAGTTGGAATCGGCCGACGCAGACCGGCAACTCAGCCGAGAACCGCGGCGAGAGAGAGGCGGCCACTCAGGTGGAACGCCAGAGGCATCAGAACAGAACCCTCCCCGAGGACCGCACCGGCGCCAACTCCCCGTCCCTTCAGCCGCAGTCGCAATCTCAATCTGGCGGCTCCCCGCATAGCCCTAACCCCAGCACTATGATGCACACGGGCGCCACGAGCCCCGGCTCTGGCGAGCTCCCGCCCGGCTGGGAGCAGCGGTGGACGCCCGAAGGCCGTCCTTACTTCGTCGATCACAACACTCGGACTACGACCTGGGTGGATCCTCGGCGTCAGCAGTACATCCGGATGTACGGCGGCCATAACAATGCTAATGGGACGGTACAGCAGCAGCCGGTTTCGCAGCTTGGCCCCCTGCCCAGTGGCTGGGAGATGCGGCTGACGAACACCGCCCGCGTCTACTTCGTGGACCATAACACCAAGACGACCACTTGGGACGATCCCAGATTACCCTCCTCTCTAGATCAGAACGTGCCGCAGTACAAGCGAGACTTCCGAAGAAAGCTGATATATTTCCGGTCCCAACCCGCCATGCGCATACTCACCGGACAGTGCCATATGAAGGTACGGCGATCGCACATCTTTGAGGATTCGTTCGCGGAGATATCGCGCCAGTCGGCGGCCGACTTGAAAAAGCGCCTGATGATCAAGTTCGACGGCGAGGACGGTCTAGACTATGGCGGTCTATCCAGAGAGTTCTTTTTCCTATTGTCCCACGAAATGTTCAACCCCTTCTATTGCCTCTTCGAGTATTCGGCCCACGACAACTATACCCTCCAGATCAACCCGCATTCCGGTATCAACCCCGAGCATCTAAACTACTTCAAATTTATCGGCCGCGTGGTCGGCCTGGCCATATTCCACCGGCGATTCCTCGACGCATTTTTCATCGGCGCTCTCTACAAGATGATTTTGGGCAAGTCTGTGGTCCTGGCCGATATGGAGGGCGTGGACGCGGACTTCCACCGAAGTTTGCAGTGGATGCTGGATAACGACATTTCTGGCGGCATACTGGAGCAGACCTTTTCAACCGAGGATGAGCGCTTCGGTGTGGTAACGGTCGAGGACCTCATCCCCAACGGGCGCAACATTGACGTGACCAACGAGAACAAGAAGGAATACGTCGACCTCATGGTCAAATGGCGCATCGAGAAGCGCATCTCGGAGCAGTTCCAGGCCTTCAGGGACGGTTTCCACGAGCTCATCCCCCAGGACCTGATCAACGTGTTCGACGAGCGCGAGCTCGAGCTCCTCATCGGCGGTATTGCCGACATTGACGTGGACGACTGGAAGAAACATACCGACTATCGCGGCTACACGGAGAGCGACGAGGTCATCCAGTTCTTCTGGCAGACGGTGCGGAGTTGGGACGGGGAACAGAAGAGCAGGCTGTTGCAATTTACTACGGGTACCTCGCGAATCCCCGTCAACGGCTTTAAAGATCTCCAAGGGAGCGACGGCCCGAGACGGTTTACCATCGAAAAGGCCGGCGAGGTTGGTAACTTGCCCAAGGCGCATACTTGGTACGTTGTCCCTCCGAAACCACCGTAATACCGGTGGACTGGATAATTCCCTAGATGGCCGAAGCCGTAAAAGCTAACACCGTAACGTGTAGTTTTAACCGCTTGGACCTGCCCCCGTATAAAACGCTGGAGCATTTGCAGAATAAATTAACCACAGCGGTCGAGGAGACGATGGGCTTCGGTCAGGAGTAGAGACAAGAGAAAGGGGCGGGACTGGAGTTGGCTGGTCAAAGTTTTTTTTTTTTTTCCCTTGTCGTTGCTTGCCGGACGTTCTCGCTGTACATAGACAGATGAAATGAACGATGCTTGTTGCGACATGCCTACGGAATACGGACGGACGTTTTCCTTTCTGCATCTCTCGGTCCGTTCTCTTGTTCAGCAAATCACCCCTTTTTTTCTCTCTATCTAAAGTCTCCCCTTTCTATACTTCTAAATCTCGGTCAAGGCGGGGGAGGGGGGAGGCAGGGGGGGTTGGGTTATGGAACGAGGGGAGAGGGTTGGAGGAAATAGCGACGTTAATTATGATGTAGCCACACTCGTCCATCTCATCTCCCTGCGCCGTCCATATCTATCTATAGGTGTATTTCATGTTCGGTGTGCGTTTTTATTTCCTCATTCTTTTGTCCCTTTCCCCCGGTCCCCCTTCCGTCTGCCAAGGGGGGGAGAGGGGGGTGAATTGAGAGGGAGAGGAGCACATATATATAGGTTACTACTGCGTGTGGGAGGGGGGCAGGGCGGAGAGCGAGCGCAGCGGAATTCCATTCGTTTCCTCGGGCGGGCCAGCGCGCGCCAGCGTGCTATATTACTTGACTCGTGTAGGTCCTGTATATTATATACATGTACGTATGTAGGTATGTATACTGCGACTCTAGACGCTAGAAGGCATAGACGACAGTGCTATCACCGCCACCACCACCACCGTCGACGACGACGATCGTAGAGCAGACGACCAAGGCTGCCGCCGCGTCGAGTAGGGGGTTCCAGCACCGAAAGAAAGCAGCCCTCCCTAACCGAACCGAACCCGCCGCTCGCCAGCACGCGAGCGCGCGCCGTGTGGTGGGGGGCGGGAGGGATATGCGGTGCTGGGGCGTCTGTCGTCGGTGACGTGCTGGCTCGGGCAGCTGCCGCGGGAGAGGAAGAAGGGAGACGGAGACGGAGACAGGGTATTCGCTGCGTGCGGTGGGCGCGTTAGTCGGGATGCGCTAAGGCGCGTGTCTATTGCGCGGGTACTGTGAGTTCTGGCGTCCCACCGGGAGATATAGGATCTGTTGGCAGACTTAACACGACGGGTTATCGGACACATCTCTCCCGGCTTAAGAGAGGCGGATCGGGGGACAGACGGCTGCCAGAGAGAACGCAGAGGTCACGAGACGGCGAGCATAGCAGAGTTAGATATTTTGCAGGGCGATGGGGCGCGGTTGACTGCCTGCGATACCGGCTTTTCTTTGTACAATTGATGTTGGCGAAACTTCTAGATACAGAAACGGGCGGGCAGACGGCTCGTCCGTCGTCTTCCAAGCGCGCGATCGCGGCCCTACGCGAGCCTGCCTTCCCCCCCCCCCTCCTTATTCCATCATCGTCGCTAACCTAACTGTGCTCGCGCAACCGAATCCCCTTCCCCGGAAACATGTATCATGACTGACTGAACTGACTTGGCTTGACTTGACTTGTCGACGCGTCCGCGCACCGACGCGCTCCCTTCTAAAACTCTACCGGCAGTTCCAAATTGACCATTCAACCTGACGCCGCCCTACTTCCGTGCCAAACACTCGAAAACAAAAACATCCTCGTAATTCGGTTAAACGTGTCTCTTCCCTTGGGCCCCGAAACCAAGAACGAACGAGGGGGGAGGATAAAACCAGCCTGCTCTCGGGGAGGGAAAAGTATCTCAAACTTAAATACCAGAATAAGACAGCGTAATAAAAGGTGTAAGGTTAAGGATAGACCGTCCGCAAATTCGGTCCCGTTCGTGAATAAAGAAGAATGCCACTTCGTAGCCCGCTATCCCCCCCTCCCCTGGGGCTGCTCAGCCAACAGGTTCGCACCCGAAACCTCATGGTTCAGCTTGCGGCCCCACTTTCCGACCCCGTCTCCGATTTCCGTTCCCGCCGTCCTTGATGGGGCTGACAAAAGTAACATGCTTGCTTTCGTCCTTGCGCAGGCGCACCGTCGTCCCGGTGCCCGTCCCGGTAGAGCCACGGTGGTGTCGGATAGAGCGTGGTCCGCTATGGTCGTCCTCGATGTCGATCTCGTCCACGTCCGAGATCGACTGGGCCCCAATGCTATCGTTGACATCCGACTCCACCTCAGAGTCGGCTTCGGAGTCGTCATACTCGCCGTCATCGCTAACGAGCGACGGCGCATTGTTGCTAACAGCCGTGTGCGGACTCAGATCTACGTCCAACATGTCATCGTCCGCCATCACGTCCGATTCGGAACCGGGAATCGCCCGAGCAGTAGGGGTTGGCATGGGTGTGGCGTAGGGAGGCAGAGCGGTAGGGCCTTTGCTGCTCGTCGGCCGGGTCGTGCCGACCGCTCGGGGCACCGGCGCTCGGGCAGGGACACGCACGAGAGACGGGGGGGGAGTTCCAGCAGCATTGGCATCGGCATTACCGGTCACGTCAACCTCGTCCAACTCGTCCTCGGGAGAGAAGAACTGATCAAGATCTACCTTGGTCTTGGCCTCACTGACTAGCTCGCCCAGGTTGCCATCGAAACCTCGGCTGTGGAGAAGACGAGAAAGATGCGGCGAGTCGGGCGAAGGCGAGAAGCTCGACTGCTGCTGCGTCGTCGCTCGGGCTCTCTGAGAACCCCTAGGCGCGACTTCCCCAGGTATCGAGTAAACCCCCGGCAGCTCACCCCGCCGATACATTTCTATCGACTCCTGAATGCGACGCACAACGGAGAAGCAAGCCTCGGACTCGGACATGGCATTCTCGCGCGCAAACGGATGGGCAAGGCCGGAGGAAGGGGTGCTCGGGTAGACGGGCTTCTCCTCTCCCACGCTGCCACCGCTGTCGGTGACCTCGATAGGATGGCCACAGTGAACGGCAGCCTCTTCGTGGCTCTTGAAATCGCGCTTGTGCGCGATACGACAGTGGTTGATAAAGCCCTGCGTGCTCGAGAAGTTTTCGCGGTGACAATCAATGCAAACAAGTTTCACAGTCTTCCCGTCGGCTCGCTTCAGGACGCAGGGGCCGTTCTTGTCCTTCGGGGGCGGGTAGCCGCTCGAGAGGGCCTGCAGCTTCAGGCCCGCCGTTCCCCTCGCCGGCCGACCGCCTTTGCCCGCTTCGGCGAAACTATTCCGCGTCGACCTACCCTCGGCCGAAGATCTGTACCTCGAAGACTCGGCTTGCGACGCCGGGGGCTGGATACCGTCAAACTTGGGGTCGGGTATGAGCCACTTGGCATAGTGCCGCGCATACGGGCCGTCGGTGACACCGAAGGGCGGCGCCCACTGAGGCAGCTTATCGCCCGGCTTCGGTGGCAGGGCCGCACCGGTTCCGTTGGCTATGTTCATCATCTGCTCCGGCGTGGGGACATTGAGTGGATACGGTATTAGATGGCACCGACGCAGCTGCTCCAAAGCCACCTGGCATTTGGCAAGTTCTTGATTAATGAAGCGCAACTCATCATGTTTGAGGAGGATCTCAAGGCTGAACTGCTGCTCGATAGTCTCCCTAATACGGTCCCGGTCAGGCACATCCGTCACGGGCTGGCACACATCCCCTTCCTCCACGGCCAACCTCTTACGCGCCTTGGGGCGACTGTCGCCGTCGCTGCCGTCGTCCGTCCTCGGCCGCTTCGGCGCGGGGGGACGGACAGCAAGATGCGGTTCTATCGCGACATTGCTCTGCCTGCGTCGCTTCGGCGTGGTCGGCGAGGCAGGGATAGTAGTAGTAGTAGTAGTGGTGGTGGTGGTGGTAGGAGCTGCGATGGCGAGTGGGGACGCTGACGGCACCCAAGCCTGCAGCGGTTTGGCGAATTCGAGCATGGGCTGGTCGACTGGCACGGTCTTTTCGCTTCCCCTCGAATCCGAACTCCAGAATCGGAACATGAGCATACCCAGAGAGGGAGCGGGGAAGAGGCCTGATGGTCAGGCCTGGTGGTGTCGAGACGGGACGACCGCGAGGTGGGAGACGGGCGAGGTTGGGCGCGGTACGGGGCACTGGACTGGGACGCAGGTCGGCGACAATGTAGGCAGGCGGTCGGAGCACAAGGGGAGGAGAGAACAGACCACCTTTGGCAGCAGGCTGCGACGGGTACGTACCGGCCTCTGAATCAAGCTAGGAAGGCAGGAACGATTGCCACCGCTTGCCACCTCTTGCCACCACGGGCGAGCGGCCAATGGGAAGGCGAGGCTGACGTAACGGCGAGCAGGTGGATTTCCACCCGGCTGTTCCCAGCGTGTCCCCGGCCGACTGCTGCCTTATCAGGTCGATAGCCTGCGGTCGGCCAATCGTGCAATCAGCGGATCGATTGCGCCGGCGGATGCGACCTTTCCTCTTCCTATCCTCGCCCTGCTTGCTCTCCCGCCCGTTCGACGCGACGGCTTGCTTAGCCTCGGAGCGGCCTGGCTGCGAGATGGCCTAGGTCCAGGGCCAAGGGGCACCAAGGCGAAGGACTGGCGGAGCCCAAGGGTGGCCGCCCGTATTGGATGGCGAGACGCGAGTCCTGATGGGCTGGCAGGCAAATGCGCAGGGGAAAAAAAAAAGGAGTCGGCCGTTGCTGATGTGGCCACGGTCAAACCCAACGAAACCCGTCTGAGTCAGGACCGAGGCAGAAGGGGGAGTGCGCGAGAGCAGGCCAGGCAGGGGGGGCCACAGGCCGTGCACCGCGGCGATGCAGAGGCCTGCGAAGGCTCTGCGCGTCAATGATTAGAAGGCGTGGATGGGTTGCTAGGTGCTGGGTCCGGCTCAGGCGATTTGTTGCGACCCAGCGACAAGAAAACAGGCCTGGGGAGGCGCCGACAAAGGGTGTCCGGGAATTAATAATAAAAAAGGTAATCGGACAGCGGATGCGAAGGAGAAGAAGAAGAAAAAAACACCACGGGGGACGAGGAGTGCAGCGCGGCGCAAGAGGATGGTATCAAGAAAAAAGCCGATACACAAGACGGTACGTATTAGGGGGGCGGCGCGTAAGTGTTGAGGATCATCAGTTTCGCGATCGAGGCAAAAAAGGTATTAAAAAAAAGGGAGAACGGGGGAGAGGTAAGGGCGCGCGTGTCTGAGGGAGACGGAAATCGTATTAAAGTCGGCAAAGGAACGCGTGAAATGAATCGGGGTCAAAAGGGCGCGGAGACAACGGTCATTCGCTGCCTGATGTCTGCCTCTCTCTCTCTCTCTTTCTTCCTTTTTTTTTCTCTTACTCTTCGACGGTTGCGACGGGGTTGGTGGTGTTGGGTGCAGAGGGCCGCGAGAACGAGAGGTTGTGAGGTTTCTAGAGGGTGCGAGATGCGCGGGCGCAGAGGGAGGTCCTGATCTGACCGGGCCTCTCTAGCTGATTCTCGAGTTAGGAGGTGTTACTTAACTCGCCCGCCCTGCTTGCCTCCTTGAGTGTTTTTTTTCTGGCCGCCCCCCCGCCCCTCTCCTGGCCCCCCTGGCTCGGGGCAGGTAAGTATCGCTAATGTAGGCATGTTATGAGGAAGTACATGCCGTACGGTGTGCGTACGTGCGTGCGTGCGTGTGTATATGTGTGGTAGGTGTCGTGTATACATGCCTCCCACATGCCCAGGTAGGTAGGCATATCAGCGCCCAGAGCTGGGTTAGCGCAAGCAGACAACAAGAATGGAAGAGAAGACGCTACCACCCCAGTATAACTCGCCGTTGGTAGGTGCAGTACATACACGCATGCGTACCTACGTGTATGTGGGTACCTAGGTAGAGGTAGGTAGGTAGGTACCTAGGTACTGGTTGTATGCATGCATCCATGCATCCGTCCTGAGGCAGGCTTACTGAGTAGTACATCCGATCTTCCTTGCTCTTCCTGGTGGCTCAATCGTCCAATGAATGGACGGATTCGAGTTATAGATTCCGGGCAGGGGTTTCCATAGTTACCTGGTACGTATGTATAAGTCGAGCGCAGGGGTTCTATATGTGTACATGTATGAATAGGGTACGGCCAGCATTAGGCGCCCACCTCTCTCATAGGTAGGTAGGTACCTAGGTACTATACACCTGTACCCTACGAGGTAGGTACTTGTATACCTCGTAGGCCATGGGCGCAACCCTTTCATATCACTTAGGCAACGCTTATGCAGGCTTGGCGGCAGCCTGCTGTGATGTTAAGCAGCCCCTCCGGCGGGTTGTGCGCATGCATATCTGGACATATGGGTGTCCCCAAGTACTGGCAAAGTACCTTCCCCCCTGCCCACCCGACCGTCTCATCCCTATTGTCTTACATTGTTCTCATGACTCACTCCAGGGAAGCATGTAAAATGCGTATCAATCCTTTCTAGGCGCCGACCCTGAGAGGTGGTGGTGGTAGCAGCAGGATGACACCCTGTGGGATGGGATGGGAATAGGCGGATTGGCCCTCTAGGAAAATAAGGGACGCCTGGGCTTTGACCACCACCATTATGGAGGTGTGCGTCACATGGCTGCTTTTAGATACCTGGTCGGTACTTTACTGCATAAAGCCGCCTTCCTTCCTTTATTGGCACCAGTCTCTGGTGTTATGCTGGCTAGGCCCACCTAAGCTGGCCTTTACGGCACAATACGGGTTGATATCCATGATAAGGACGGGCGTGAGCGACTTAGATAAGGCCACCAACGCCCTCCTCGTCCTTGTACCTAACATACACGTACCTATGTACTCCTATCGAGGTACCTCCTCATGTACATAGGTACATAGGTACCTGAGGTGATGTGTGCTCATGCTCGGATGCCCGTTCTTCCACCGCCCGGATTGTTGGTTCCCTGTTCTCGAGACGTTCCTGCAGCATGCCTCACATCCACCCACATGCATATCGCATCTCCGGCTCCTAATATACCTATTCCTACCTACCGTAGGCATTGGATGGGTGTGTGTGCATGTACGTGCGCATATAGGCGATTTGTGGCAGTTCTCATGCTATTGACCATGATAAACCTGTTATGGCTATGCTTAGCAACCAACAGATATATGTAAGTATGTGCATATATATATACTGTGTAGTAAGATCGTGGATTAGCATGGGCTCTAGTCTATCTGCGTCGGTTTATTACCATAGCGATTTGCCCCCGTACCCATCCGTATCGTCCGGTCCCTCTGGAGATAACCCGTAGAGGTGGGAAGAGGTCTTATTAGGGACATAGTGTTTGGCTAGGAGGCCCCAAGTCGCTTGTGTTGAAGTTTCACCCGCGTCGAGGCGAATCTCAGGTTGAGTCTTCAAACCGAAGTAGGTAGGTAGGCCATGCAACTCTGACTGGGGGCATACAATACAGGAGGTACGTAGGATGTGCCAACGTCCAATTCGGCTTGGCCTAACGTGCATTCTCGAACACTGGAGCGACTGCCGGTCTCCGGTATTATGAACCTGGATATATACCGTAGATGTTTTACCATTTCGTCTCATTTCTGAGTAATAATCAAACTGCTGCAAACCATGCTTGAATCTACCGTGTAGAAGGGTGGCAGTGCTGGCGAGTGGCTTCAAAGCACCTAAGGTATTCGAAATGCTATATACCAGGCCGCCTCCAACATATTACCGTCGAAACAAGTCTCTCAATGAATATACTGAACTGGTGTAAGGTATCTGAACCTCACTGGACAAATACCTACCTCACGAAGCTATAGTAGAGTAAGATACATGGCAAGACACGGAAATTTATGTTTCACAAACGCTCGGGCGAGGTTGAGACACGGCAACTCGCGAAATGTCAACAGGTAATGCCGGTCTATTACCAATACTTCTAGGACCTCTCTCGACATTCGTCAGCCGTCCATCCCATCTCTTCATAAATCCCTTCCCCGCCACAATGCAACGATCACATTGAATCTTATGCCGGGGTACGGACATTAGGCACTTACAGATAGGCAGGTACCTACCTATGTACAGCCCGTTTATCTCAGGTTCCGGGGTTAGGATAGGTCAGGTACCTACCTAGGTAGGTACCTGACCTGGTAGACAGGTAATGTATAAGTGGGGCACCATATATCGCTAATAGAGACCTAATATGACGTATACCCTTACCCGAGACCACGTACCTGCCTACCTAGGTACCTACGGAGGTAGGTATGCATCGTAGGTACCTCCTCCCATGCACGGGAGGGCAGATGTACCTAAACAGGTGCAGCGTTGACAGCTAGTAGCGGTCGGCCATGCCAGGAGCTTGCCTTATCGATAAAGCAACGCCCTCGATATTTTTTTTACGTTGTGCCCGACCTTCCAACCCGCCTTTACCAACAACGTACGTACCTACACGTACTAAGGCAGCGCAAGTGTTAACCTTGACAGCCGCAACTAGGACTCTTATCGAGCTCTCGATGACGGCTACTCTTCTTCCGCCGGCGGCACCATGACCGCCCGAGGAGGCCCCCGTCAGGACCTGAGCGAGAGCGTCCACCCGTCCGCGAAGCGAAAGCGCGCCGACACCGATGAGCCCGTCCCTCTGAGCAAGAAGCCTCGTCTTGCGGCGAGCCTCAACCTATCCTCCGCCGAGGACGTCAAGGTCCTGCAGGCCGTCGAGGCCAAGTACGACGTCCAAATCCACTCGGTAATCTCGTCTTACAAGATACGGAAGAAGGTGACGTCCATCCTGCGACAGCTCGTCGCGCCGCCGCCGAACGAAGCCGATGGCCTCGCGACCGCTTCCGCCGCTCCGGCAGCCACGGCGAAGGTGGCCGTCCTGCGCGCCAAAGCATCCGATGCGAGCAAGCTTATCTCGATAGCCGAAATCGCAAAGCGCGAGCTGGAGAAAGGGGATCTTGGTGGCAGCGATCGTTGGTTCCAATACATCGCGCTGGGCGAGCAGCTGGCGGAAACTCCCCGGAGAGAGCGCGATGCTGTCGTCGAAGAGACGAAGCTAGGGGGTGCCGGCGCTGGTGAGGATGACGGAGACGACTTCGAGATTATGAAGACCCCGCTCGAGAGAGCCCTCGAGGGCCGACCGCGACTGCGAGGCACGCCCGTCATGAGCCTGTTTCTTTCCCAGACCTCGATCGAAGAACTGAAGAATCGCTTCGGCGAACAAAGCAACCTACACCCAGCATAACGGCGCACCCCAGACTACACCCATCGGAAGAAGTAGCGATCACGGTATAGAGGGCTAAAGACTGGACATGTCGGAATGAGGACCGTGAGGACCGAGAGGACCGAACAATCTGTTTATAGAGCTAACCACGCCACGAAACTCGATCTGTATTCTCTAATCCGACCTCTCGTTCCACACTTGGTTCGACCCATACAAACTCCACAGAAATGCGGTCAACATAGAATATGCGCTATACTAATGGGAAATGCCGTCCTATATGTGTATATATATGTATATATATACATGCCTTCGACACGTCCATCTCCTTTCACTAAAAACGTAGTCAAAATATGCAGAAACCATCGCCAGACAATCATGAATCCAAGCTTATTCACGTCAAGGTATCGCACGCCAGACGGTCGCGCTGACCCAATATACTCGCAACTTCGGAGGTTCTGCTTATATATGTAGTCTCTCGGATCCGCCTCGATTCGTGCGTGTAGTAGCAATGTCGTAGTGCTCTGCGGTTCCCACGGGCGCCTAGGGTTTCCTGCCTCCCTCTGCGCCCGAGTACGTTATGCGCAGCACGAAGTTCACCACGACAGCGAGCAGGAGGATGATGGCGAGCACGGATGGGCCGAAGCGGTCGTCGAACCCGGCTTGACCCCTCACTCTTATCGACTTGGCTCGCCAATGGTAGGTGAACAAGGCGTATATCATGGTAAGCATGGCTACGCCGGTGAACAGGAAGGCGGAGATGAAGGCGGGGCGGTCTCCGAAGTTGAGCATGCCGATGGCCAAGGCGCCGAGAATGACGGTGAAGTTGAGCCATGACAGGAACGTCCGCTCGTTGGCGAAGAAGACCTTCGGTTCGACTCGGGTCGGCAGGGCAATACGTTTGCCTAGTATCGCGAGAACGATCTCCTGTTAGCGTCCGGGGGGGTTCTTTGGGGAATCGCGTCGGGCTAAGGGAGGTTGGCTTGCTCACCAGGGGCAGTCTGGAGAAGAGGCTGGCTAGACATGGCGATACGGTTGCGGCGAGGGGTCAATTGGGTGGTCAATTGGTATAACGAATGTCGGTGGTTGATGGAGTAGACTTGTGACCGGTACGGAATAGAGGGGTGTGGCGTTACTGTTGTTGTTGTTGTTGTTGCTATAGCCGAGGAAGAAAACTAAGGCGTTCAGCTCGGGTTTGCACCAGCCACCAGATACGGGCAATCTATGGCCGATGTGAGTGTCAACAAGGTGAGAAAAGAAGCGAAGAATTGCGAAAAGGAAGAGACGGGGAGAGGGAAAGAGAAAGAAAAAAAAAACCAGGTATCATGAACTATGACGATGATCGCAAGCAACGAGGTGTTGGAGTTGAGAGCTTGACAATAGACGAAGGCAGGAAAAGATTACACTAGCGACCTCGGTGGTGGGTCCAAACACGTGAACCGTTCTGCGTCTCTCAATGGTTGAAGCGGCGCAGGCAAGGCTGTTGCACGTGCCCACTTGCCCCGCGTACTTATGAGTAGGTACATAACATTAGGTGCATATTTATGTACCAGTAGTTGGTAAGAGCGGAATCTAGCACATAATGTAGCGTATCTAATGTACAGTTAGGTATGTCAGGTGTAAGTACCCAATGTATAAGCATAGCGGGCATTATGTCGGACCCTAGGTCTTAGCTGTGGTGTACCAGCTCAAATCCGATTCGTCCAGGTGTTCAAGGCGTTTACGGTACCTAAAAGTACCAAGAAAGGGGAGGGAGAAAACAGGCTATGCTAGGTAGCATCCATACTCAGGGTAGGTACCTAACCTAGTGGGCTTAGGTGGTATACGGCCATCGATAGGAGCAAGGATCTTCCCATAAGCTCGAGCTGTCCCAGAGCTGAGCCCTACGGGAAGCTATGATAACACACACGAGATAACAGGATAAGGCGATAAACCCCAGGTTGTGCCCGTTGGCTTGCCTACTTTTCTTCCTTACTTACCTCCTCTATGTCCGACTACTGCCCACTCTAACCACAACACTCCAACCACGCACTCTCTGCCATATCCGTCTCCCTCACGTAGCTTAGGAGGCAACTACTACGTTGCTACCTCGTTGAGGACGCCGAAGGCCAAATCCTACGAGGCTCCCTCCATCACCGATCTTCAGGCGGGAACCCGAATCGTCTTATATACTTGGACGCTCTCGTTACCAACCCGACCACCTCCATCCCCTATACACCGTCTCAACAGCCCATTCCAAACTCGGCACCCTTCTATCCAACATGGCCTCTCAATCTAGCAACGCCGTATGTTACAGCTGCTACCGGTTTTGAGTCCCCGTCACGAAAGTTAGCTTACCAGGCCGTCCTTAGCCAATTAGCCCTACCCGCCTAAAGCAGATTGCCATGGACGTAGGTTCCCTTCCCTAGCCCTTGTCGGAGCTTTCGTGGGGCCGGATCTCGTCAGCTAAGATCAATTAAACCCAGGCCTGCCAAAGCGCTATTGGAAGTGCTGAATTCTACGAGCATCCCAAAGTCGAAGGCTGGAATTCAACCATCATCGTACGTTTGTTTTTTCTATCTTGTATTTGCCCACCAGCATCGGGAACCACCTACAACACCCCCCCTTCCAGGGCCTTTTATACTGGGAGCATCGCTAACACGAGTCGCTCACGCCAGAACTCCATCCTCAAAGCCATCATTTCCGAGTCGACTCCCTCCGGTTCCCAGACCCCGACCCACAAATACGTGGTCAACAGCACCATCGTCCAACATCTCGTCCCGACGTCGGCCCTCAACAAGCCCAAAGGCGGGAGCGAAGCGAAGGCTGACAGTCCGCGTATTAGTACCGGTGATGGCAGCGGTGGCGCCACCGCGACGGACGGGAAGCCTCACGTCGGCCGGCGAGGCATGCACTCAGCTACCCAAGCCTTCTGGAACGAGAAGACGGACGGCATGTGGAGCTTCAAGTACGACGGGGGCGAGAGCAAGGGAATGGACGTCGTTATCAGCGTCATCTGGATCGGCATATAGGAGAGACGGTTGGCAACGAAAACGGGCCTCCCCCGCCGGAAGAGAGCCATTCTTTCACGAGCATACCGCACGCTATACAGTGTATGAAGATACGGGAAAGAGATTGAGCAGGTCGGTGTTTTCTCACACGACACGAATATAGGACGCCTAAGGCACACGGTCATTCGCATAACACACCCCGACCAAAGTGTAATGGACAGGCATGCCACCTGGAGTATGCTGGCACAACAACGTACATATCAACATACTGCCCGACCATTATCTGGCCCGCCACGACCACTTAACTAGTCTGGGGCACCAGCCCAGCACTCTGGAAAGAAAATCGACTACCTACATACATTGGCTTTACTCCGCCGTCGCGCGGGAGTAAAGCCGAAGGGGCTCAGCAATTTACCTACGTACATACGGCCGAAGAGGCACTCCGGTAGTCACGAAATACATACCATTAACGAGTTACGTTCCCAGGTATGTTAACAGAACCGGACGTAGCGCTGGGTATGTCTACCTTGGGGAACCGACATTTACTTCATGCTTGACGGGGAGATTGCCCATCCTTAAATCAAGGGGTTCGACACGCATATACATAGGCTTGTTGGCCTCCACGTACGTGGACACACGCACATAAAGTTGTGCCGTGTATTGTTGCTTTGTTGTAACTCGGGTTACGTCGGGTACGTACGTAGTAGAGGATCCTGAGCCCGTGCCGGATGTGACGCTGATACGTCCGGAGAAGAGGCGAAAGCTAACCCGTTTTGTTTTGGATAAGAGTGTTTGTATTGCCTCTGTTTATGAATCCATCCAAATGTTTAACCCAGATTCTTACCTAACTTCCTTGCCTACCTTCAACGAACACCTGTGTTCTAGCTAAGTTACGCGGCGACGTAGGGCTATATCGTCTAAGCAACCGCTAAAATAGTATCTACGCGTCTGCTTCGTTACCCGCTTACGAAGAGGGTACGGCTTCGAGTGGACCAACTAGGTCCTCTCCCACTCACATATCCTGAATGTACGTAGGCAGGTTTGGTGCGGATCGAGAATAGGCAATATCCATATTCTACATGGCATCATGCAGAATATCACGTATGCTGGGGACCTAGTCAGAGGACGCCGCCGCGGGATTCGTCGAAGCCGCCGGTCGGATACTTGCCATTGGCCGTGTAGGTGTTCCTGGATACGCACCCCTCAACCGTTGCACCCTGAACACACACCTGCCTGCCTAAAGATTAATGCCCAGACCGTTGGCTCCCGGCAAGACTGTCATTTGTCGAGCGCATCTCATCTGGGTGTGCCGTCGCACGTCACGCGAGCTAGCCCTACAGGTGTCCTTTTTTTTCCCTCTCCTTCGGTCCCCCCTCTCCCCCTTTTTTTATTCTGGCAGATTGCGCCATGTCGTACTGCATCGATGGGACATGACTACATCCATACGTGTACGTACGCACATGCTTTATACGATATGAAGGTGTCAATCTAGGAAGAAATGCTCCTAGCTGGCCTTCCTTCTCGCTCGCTCGTCTGCGTTGTGGGGTCGCCAAGGGTCTGCCTCTCTCCTTCTCCTCACTGCCTGCGTATTATGCGTATGCGTGCGTCGCTTTCTCCGCGTCCGCGTCAGCCAAGGCGACGGGAGGGAAGAAAGCAGGCCATGCTCATGTCATCTCTTTTCGGATCGGAGTCGAGCGAGGAGAGAGGGGCGGGGAGAGAGATACGGCCCGGAAGCGCATGCCGTCGTGATCGACTGAGTACCTACCTATACCTACGCCTTACTGTGATGTCGAGCTTCCCCTCTGCCGCCGATTAGATATCTGTAGGGCGTTGGGGCGCCAACTGGAGTCTAGAACCTCATATATAATGGCATAGGTTATATTGCCGTAGTCGTGCCCGGCCCCGATGCTTCCCAGCCTGCATCCGCCCGCTGACGGCTGACGGGAGGAGGGGACGGCTAATGAAGCGCTTGGTCCCATACAGAATCGAGACACATATACGTAATAAGCCCGCGCAGTGATTTGCTGCCGGGAACTTATTCAGTACCGATGGGCCGGTAACCCGCCTGAGTCGAGCGCTTGCTCCCGCGACCACAGCCCATCCCCATGTGCACCCGTCGCGTTGCGTTGCGTTATGTCGTGTCGTGTTGCATTTCTCCTGGTCCAGTAAACTGGCGAGGGGGATATCGTTTCGCCGCCGACGTAGCAGAGAAGACGGGTGTATCGCTCCGAGGCACGTCTGACGGCCTGCCTACTACTACGCATATACCTACCTCCTACGTGGCGGCGGTGGTGTCAGGGAAAATCCCGATCTTGGCTTACCAGTTGTAGAGAACCGACTCTCGTCGCGGCGAGGGCTCGAACGGCTCTAGCATGCGACGGCGTACGCGAGTCTCCAACTTGCGTACGTGTATAGAAGCGGCGCAAGTGATGTAGAAAAAAAAAAGGGGGGGGGGGGGGAATATGGCGTGGGAACCGGCCGGTTCGTCGCCTGCCCCGAACACGAACAGTTACTCTCTCTGCAAATAACCTACCTCCATAGATAGGCACCACGTACCTAAACCATATGTTAGCCAACTAGGTAAATAATATTTTTTATCTACCTACCTACACAACACACCCCCTTCGAAAAGAACATCTACTTGAATGCAAAGGGTGGGACGACGGGAGTGTCGATGGTCTGGTGCCGGGCGCGGGCGGAGCTCGCCGAGCGATCTTCGGCGGTGGAAAGCGTCGGGCCAAAGGGAACGATGATGTATACCTGCCTTGGACAGGTACCTTCTTGGAATGCATTCGGTACATGGCTGTGCGCATGTATCTGTCTACGTACATACGTACCTTCCAGGTACCTCAGGTACCTTAGGTACCTCCTATCTGTATTCACATTATTCTGGTTGGAGGTGCCCAAGTCGCCTTCGCTCGATTCCCTTCCACGTCCATCCCTCTTCGAATACGACGACCTACACCTCCTAGACAATCTCCCGGATCGCCCCCCCTCCTCGATCGGGATGGCAGACAGTAGGAACAGGCTCCTTTAGCCTAACCCGGGGGCCCCCCCGTGTCCAGCCCGCTCACTCGCTGGGCGCTCGCTTGGCCTGGTCCGCCTGGCCTTCTCCGGTCGGGGGCGAGGGCTGCGGGTCATGCCACCCACGAACTCTCTCCGCCTCTCCCCATTTGTCACGATAGATCTCCAGACAGCCTTCTTATCCCGCGCCGCCTCTCCCAGTTGGAAGGAGTGGATACAATGGGGTGGTGGTGGGGGGACGAGAATCTCCACCGCCCAGGTTTTTGCTTCTTACGTTTGCTCACTACAGGTGCCGTAGGTATAGACAGGAGAGGGAGACAGGAGATGGGAGAGAGACAGGGGAGAGGAGAGGCGAGGGGGACACAGACAGAGACAGAGGCGTGCAAGTAGTAGGCAGTGTGTGTACCTTCATGCCCGATTCACCCGCTTGCCTCTCCTCCCAAGGGAAGAGGCGCGTCTGGCATGTACTCATAGGTGGGTGTGAGGCAGGTAGGCTGGCAATGCAAGATGGAGGTTGTAGCCGGCCATGACATCCCTGATCAGCCTCTCCACGCGGCCGATTTAAGAAACCCACTCCTCCTCCCCATTCCTCCTGCTCGCGTGTCTTGATTCTAAACAAGTCCTCTGCCACGACTCAATCACACAACCGTCGAAGCACCTCTTCTGCACCCGGTACTTTTACCCTCTCCCCCCCCCACGCCGACAGTAACATAGGTACCTAATCCCCGGAGCCGCGGACCGGATCGTGAGAACAGACAGAGATCGCTGCTCGCCTCCTCAGCTAAGCGCCAACCCCCGCTGTTGCTGACCAAGAAGGGGAAGAAGAAAAAAAAAAAGGCAGAGAGAGGAGAAGTGAGAAGCATCCAACCGCTCGAGAATTGGCCGCCTACGATTGGTGGTGGGTCCTTCGGGTAGCCGAATCTGAACCAGGTTAGGACCGAATAACCTAAGTCTTGTCTCTTTTTGGCAAGTGAGAACCGTGGAAGCTCGTCCGTCTTCTATAATCTGCCCTGAAAAACTACCGACGTGCCCATCTCTCTCCATCTACTATACCACGCCCACTACGAGCCCAGCTCGTCGTCACCAACCACGCTGCCATCCGCTTCGAAATCTCGTCTCGGTTGCGCTGTGTATGTGCCTACGTGCATTAATACCACCTGCCACCGCCAAGATCGCGTGTATACGTGCGCGTGTGCAGGGCGTTGAACCGTGACGAGGAAGACGAAGAGAAAAAAAAGGAAGAGGAGAAGAAAATCCAGGTATATTGCTACCTACCTACCCACCTTGCCAGCCAATCCATCCACCAACCAAGCCCTCCATTATGGTCGAAGTACTTCGGGCCCCGTCACTCGGACAGCCGGCGGCGGCGTCGTCGTCGGGCTCACCCGATATGATGGAGATGACGAGCAGATTCCTCGACGTGGACCTCGGCCCCGCCTCGGAGTCGTCGGCGGCCGGGTTGCAGCAGCAACAGCACCACCAGGGCCAGAACCACCAGCAGCAGAAAGGGTCCGCGAAGGAAGGCTCCAAGAACGGCCTCGTCATGCCTAGGCGCGCCTTTTCATCCACCGACTGCCCGGCCGTGAGCCCCCACCACCCCGCCTTCGCCGCCCTGCAGCGGCAGCACCGCCAGCTCACGCCGAGGGAGTCGGCACCCGAAACCGCCGACTCGTATTTCGACTTCCGCCCCACACACCCCTCCTCTTCATCGTCATCGTCATCGTCGTCGGCAACCTCCCCGATGCCGCCGCCACGGGTGGCGGTGACGAACCACTACCAGCCGCAGCGCGGCCCGGGCCTCCTTGCCCCTCGCACGATACCACGACCTCCCGCGGGGCTCGCGACCCCCGCGTCGCTGGCGCGGCCTCCACTGCCATCGCCGCAGCGGTCGTATTCGGTGATGGACGTGGAGCCGGTGCCGTTCACGCACCGGCCGGGGATCGCGCTAACACTGGCAGAGCTGCCGCCGGAGCTGCACTTCGCCGTGTTCGACTTCCTCGACCCGATCGACAGCACGTGCCTCGGACTCACGAGCCGTCACTTCTACGCGATCCACCGGCGGCTCCACGGCAGCGTGGCGCTGTCGGCGCGCCGCCAGGGGCCCAACGACATGGAGTGGGTGTGGCGCAACGCCGGCCCGTTCGTGGCGCCGGGGAGCAGCAGCAACGGCAGCAACGGCAGCAACGGCAGCAACGGCAGCAACGGCAGCAGCGGCGGCCACGGGGCCGACAGGCAGAACTCGCTCGCGCTGCTGACGCCGCGCGGCCAGGTCTACTGCCGGCGCTGTCGCACGGCGCGCTGCGAGCTGCACAACCACATCCGCGAGTGGGTCCGCGATTGTGCCGGCGGGACGTTCGGAGGCGAGATCGAGTACTGCGCGGTGACGCACAAGTTCGGGCTGCCGGCGCCCGCGGGCGCCAGGGCGTACTGCTATCTCAGCTCGCCGGTCAAGCGCCGGTGCGGCAGGCACACGAGACAGCAGCGCACGGTGCGGCTCGTGTGATGGCTTGTTTCTTGCTCGGTTGCCCGTGTGTACGTGTCCATAGGCCTGCATATGCGTATAACGTCATCGGGGCTGGGGGGAATAAGAAAAACGGAGGAGTTGGGGCAGATCTCTCTCCCTTTCGGGGACGAGTTATGACCTGTAGAATCTAACGGGAGAAGGGCTGTTTGCTTCTTTGTTGTTGAGGGGTATGCGTCTACGAGAGAAGAGGGAGTGTATGTCTTCATGCGTACTGACGCGCATACCTGCCTACCCGTCTCAGTCCCTCCTCACAGGACGACGACTCCGTGTCCTCTATCCGCCGCCTCTTTGCAAGAGTGGGACTCGTGATGACGGCGGGATGCGGGGTGCGCGTTTGGCGCTTCCTGCCCCCTCTTCTCCTCTTCTCGCTTCTCTCTGGCTGGCATCATTTCGGAAACGGGGCGGGGCGGGACGGGACGGAGTCGGGACGATGCTCCCCTCTGGCACATATAAATATGGTAACATATCCGGGAATTGACCTAGGCGTACGTGTACGGGTTCTAGAGGGTGTAGGTATGCAAAGCGAACACGATGCTCGGGAGCGGGTAGCCTCTGATCAGACAGACGCTGCTCCCTCGCGGCCTACCTTGTATGAGAGAGACAGCAGCGCGAATAGCTACGGTTGCGTTACGTCAATAAACAGAACGAATGAATGTACACGGTTAAAAAGATTGTGACACATGTCGAATCGAATCGAATTCAGTGTACGGATATGGGAGAGGCGATGCTCATCGTTCACAGCGTTTAGGGAGCCCGAGATGGCCTCAGTTCTAGTGTGTGTGCATGCGGTTAGGTCCGTAGATAGATGAGGAGGAGAAGCCCAGATGGTGGTGCATTTAATCGGTGTCCATCGATGCTTTGTTTTACGCTGGCAGCTGACCGATCGGATGCTTTACTACGTACACCTACTACCTACTGGTGTTTATTTGCCTGCCTACCTAAGGGATTGGATCGGGTATCGACGAGTCTCTCGGCGATGCCATCCATTGGCCCACCCGTTGAACGTTGAACACGCGAGAAAACCAGCGGGCGACGGCGGCTCCATGGCCTGGCCTCGGCTCACCTCGTCTGCGAGTAGAACGATTGCGTCGCTACGTCACCGCTGTTGGCGCAATGGGTATTCACACATAACACACCTAGGTACCCATGGGCGTATGCCGTTTGCTACGTAGGCCAGCCACATTTCCGCAAACCGGGACGCCCGAGGCCGAGGCGACGACCAGGGTGGCGCAAGTGCGTACCTACAGGCTCATAGTGGACGGGGCAAATCTACTCATACTCAATGATGCCACCTCTACACGTACGCTGGGGTTCGCCTGCGCTAGATAGGTAGGTAACACGTATGGTGAAAAGCCGCGTACCCATGTATCGAAGATGTACGGAACCCATACAGACACATCATTTATGCGCCAACGCGGTGACCCTTCTCCCATCGTCTCAGATCACCTTGTCGCAAATCCGACCCCGTTTGGAGGGTTCGGGACCAGCGGACGGGATTGGAGGATGGGAAAGGCGGTAGCGTAATAGAGGGGAAAAGCAGAGAAGAGAGCAAGGAGAAGGAAGAATGCGAGAAAAAGAGGTCAAAGGTAGGGATGTATGTTAGCAGCGAGAGGCGTCGGAGCCGTATGCGTATTGGATAGCACTTGAATCGATCCGTCATAATTGTATTGTCACATTGGCAGGAATCCGGCCGTCATGTTCTGGCCGTGGGCAATCTTAGCCAGACGTAAAAATTTCTCCAAGCGTAGGTACCTGCTTGTACTTGACCTGGATGGGAGGTGATCTTGATGCGTCGTCGTAGGTATGTATCCTCTGCGTCTGCTCTTCTTCCGTCATCGTCTGCCTCTTTTCTTCTTCTTCTTCTTCTTCTTCCTTTCCTCTTCTCCCCCGGAGCTCTTGAGTCCTTATGAAACGCCCCTTATTTCCATAATTTATCTTACTTCCGTCCCGCGGTGCACAGGGCGTAGTATAGACACGTGTGAGTTTTCCCCTTCCCGGTCCCTCTTTTTATATGCCTATGCATAGTTTTATTTAAATCTGCAATTTCAATGCCGTGCGAGTATTCTTTATCGATATCTCTCCTCTGCCCATCGTCAGCCGCGCCGCCCCCTCTGCCCGCCCGTCTACGAGTATACTCATACCACATACTTGTATATCCGTATATATAGATTTATATATGTACGCTGTAGGCATATGCGCCAGTGTGCATAGTTTCACATCGAAGACAGGTAGACCTGCCCGCCTCACCTCACCTGCCTTACCTGCATACACTGCCTTACCTGCATACGCCCACCTTCCTACATACGCCACCTACCTACATACACCACCTACCTGCTAGATACCTACGGCAAACGCAATTACGCCGGACGCATCGGTAACGCACAGCTGCACGCCCCAAGTGCCTCGCCATCTCAACCTTTTTCTTTAGGGGTGGTCCCGGTTCACGGACTCCCGGGCTGCCTCCGTCCCCTCCTAATCCGCACACCCGCACGCACATTCTGTGCACGTTTATACAGCCATTCGTTGCATCGAATCGTCCCTCCGACGGCCAGCTCGGCATCTGTGGTCGTACCCGTACGCATCCATACCATACACTTGTGTATGTGTTATCTACAGGTATATGGGCTCGGCCTTGTCCTTCCCCAATTCATCACCGGTGGACGTCACCAAAACCGCAGCTCCCCTGGCCGGGTTTCCCACATGTCAGCGACACCCGCTGAATTGTCCCCTACTACATACCTACTTGCTTCGCTTACCCGCCGAGCTTAGCTTCGTCACGCTTGACCGCGCCCTCTTTAGCCAGCTTCTTCTTAACTAACATTACTGCTGTAGTCCTGCCCCGTTCTCTTGGTACCGTGCGGCGGGGGAACGAAGAGACGGCCATAAGGAGCCACCGTTCTCGTCTCTCTCCTTCACGGTAAACCTCGTGCCGATCCACCTCGGCTGATAACCCGACAAGCTCCCTGACCTTCGCCTGCCGACGTTGTCGCTGTTGCCCACCGGCCCTCGAATTCTTGTCCTCTTTCTGGCCTCTCCTCGGCCGCCTCCGCCTCCTCAACAAAAATGTCCTCGCCTTCCGGCTCGTCCCATGTGGGCAAGCGCAAGCGTGCAGCGACCGCAAACTCCGTCAAGATGGACGATAACCCCTTGCTGCAGCCGTCCTCGCGAGATGCATCCGGTGAGGAGGGCGACACCACCGCGCCCGAGTCCGGCAGACTCTCCCATCGCAAGTCGGACTCGGCCGCGAACTCGAACCCAGCCAAGCGCCAACGCGCCAATTCCGACCGCAATTCCGCCCTCGAGGCTGCCAACCACACCCTAGACCCCGGCGAGCCCAGCGACACGACAGAGGCCAGCATTGACATAGCCGATCGCGTCACGAGGAAAAGCAGAAAGCCCGGCGGCGCCAAGGACGTTGTCATGCAAGATGACGAAGAGAAGAAGAAGCAAGCCGCCATGCCGCCCCCCCCGGTCGGCCGCCTGACGCACCCCGCCGGCTACAGGACGAACCCCCCTCCCACCGGCCGAACCATCCGGGTTTACGCCGACGGCGTCTTTGATCTGTTCCATCTCGGGTAAGCACTCCTAAGCAGGGATATTATAGCTCGCTTTTGCCACGCCGAACCCGAAGCTGACCTGTTCTTTTTTTCTTCTTTTTCTTCCACAAAGCCATATGCGCCAGCTCGAGCAAGCTAAAAAGGCATTCGATGACGTCTACCTGATAGTAGGCGTCACCGGTGACGAGGAGACGCACAAGCGCAAGGGTCTCACCGTATTGTCGGGCTCGGAACGTGCCGAGACGGTGCGGCATTGCAAGTGGGTTGACGAGGTTGTCGAGAATTGCCCCTGGATCGTCACGCCCGACTTCCTCGAGAAGCACAAGATCGACTACGTTGCTCATGACGATATTCCCTACGGCGCCGCCGAGGGCGATGACATCTACGCCCCTATCAAGAAGGAAGGCAAGTTCTTGGTCACGCAACGAACAGAGGGCGTCAGCACGACGGGCATTATTACCAAGTAAGTCTTAAAGCTACGAAGCGTCGTGACTGAGGATATCGGGCGCAACGGCGCTAACAGCAGGCAATGTAGGATTGTTCGTGACTACGAAAAGTACATCACGCGTCAGCTCCGACGAGGAACCTCGCGCCAAGAGCTCAACGTGAGCTGGCTTAAGAAGAACGAGCTTGACCTCAAACGCCACGTCCAAGAAATCCGCGACAACATCCGAACCAATTGGACGACAACTGGCCAGGAGCTCAGCCGGGAGCTTCGCCAGTACTGGCCCGCAAGCCGGCCCCAGAGCCCGTCGCCCGCCCGCCGCTTTTCCGTGCCCAACACCCCCGGTGCAAACGGGGAGACCAGCCTGCGGGAAGCCGCCACACGTGCAGCCGCCGCCAAGTCCCCCACCACCCCCGGCCCCGTCGAGAGAGCGTCAGCCCCCAACGATTTCATGACCGGCTACACTCTCGGCTTGATCGGCGGCGTGAGGTCGTGGGTAAGGGTTTCCCGTTGAAACGATGCAGAAATTAAAGATGGCGGGCTAACGATCCCTCCCCACAGATGACGAAGAGCCGACGAAACGTCCGCGACAGTCGGCCGGCAAGTGACGACGACTCGGAGGAGAGCGACGGGAAGGTCAACGACCGCGAGCGGCCAGCAGTTGCATCTTCCAGCTAGTCGCTTGAATCTTTCCTAGCCCTCAGCGGCGGCAGGACAGGGACGCCCAGCATCATTCGACGACCAAGGTCATATTCACGATTCCGATTCCGATTCCGACGAGTATGACGAGGAAGACAGTATAGACTTTTAATGGCTCTGGTGACTGTGTTGGGGAGGGAGGGAAAAGAGGGAAAGGGGGATACACAAAAGAAAAGAAGAAAATTCGATATGCTTACCACGGCGGCGTTCTACGGCTCTTTTCTTTTTTTCATTTCTTTTCCCTCCCCTTCCCTGTATTCTGGCAGTACGAAATTGAGAGCCAGCTGCGCCGGGAGCTGTGTGGTTTTTATTTTATTTCTTACCCTTACACGTCTTCCTTCGGAATTACGAGATAGAAGAACAAGAAAGAGGAGCACGAAGAAGAAGAATTACTACTAGACGACAAGACACAATGGGCCGGGACCGGGCGGCCTCGCTGCTCGTTTTTCCCTGCGGGTATGCGCGCGCGCACACGCAGGTAATGGCGAAGGAGAGATCTCACGGAGCGGTCGAGCAGCGAAGAAGCAACGATTACGCCGGCAAGAGGGGAGGAGAGGGAAGAGGACTGTCGCTAGTACCGTCGTCACTTGTTACCCACTACTACTACTACTATATAGATTTTAATAGCTGCCCCGCCGTGGGACGAAATGGACGCTCACCATGATTGTAAGAGAGAGAGAGAGGGGCAAGAAAAGAGAGCGTGTGTATTGTGTGGTATGCGTCGGCGTGCCCGTGGTCCTCGCTGCTGCCTGCCGTGCCCCTCCCTTCTCCCCCTTCCCGGCCTGGTCGTGTCGCGTCCGACCCTGTGAGCGAACCCGTAGAAACTCGAGGCAGCAACGGCGTGTGTGTGTGTGCTACGGAGGCCGGCCGCGTTATGCGCCCGGGTTCTTCGGCCGGAGGACGCCTCACCCCCCCCCCCCCCCCCCCCCTTCCTCCCTGCCTCCCTTAAGGGGGAAGCGAGGGGAGCTCGAAAGCGCAGCGCCGCCGTGTCGCTGCCGTTGTCCTTAGCTACCTACCTCGTGTGTGCAGCAGAGCTGAGGCAGAGACGGCAGACGGCAACACGGGCAGGGAGGAAAGGGACAGGGAGCCCCTACGGGGAAAGGGGGAAGAGAAAAGGGGGAAGGGGGGGTGACTGCGACGACGGCTCGTGGCTGCCCAGGGGAGGCGTGCGCGCTACCCACGCAGGAGGGGCGCGGCGCCTCTCCCTCTCCCTCTCCTCCTCCTCCTCCTCTCCTCCCCTCGCCACGGCGCCGCGTCGTCGACCTGGCGCTTCTCGCCTGCTCGTTGCGCCGCAGCGAAGGGGCGGGCGGCGAGGCATGCGTGCCGATCAGGGGGGGTGCGGGTTCTGCAGCGGCGGGCGGCTGGCTGGCTGGCTGGCGCGCGAAGGGGGCGCGTGGGAGGGATGGAGGGATGGAGGGATGGATGGACGGGTAGACGGACGGGGAGCCCGGAAGGAGCTGGGGGGCGCGCGAGCGAGGGCAGGGCACGGCGCGCCGCGTCGCCTTAGTAGTGTAGGGTGTGCGGGCTTCACGAGGGCTCGCTGGGCCCGCGCGCGGGACTGCTGGCCGGCGGGAGACGCCGGCCCAGGCCAGCGCGGCGCGGTGCTCCTGCCCCTAGGGACCTGGCGGAGTTGCGCGCCTGAGGGGGGGGGAACTCGCTCGCCGGCCCGGGGCAGCGCGCGGCAGCGGTGCGCTGGCGTAGGTAGGTATGTGCGCACGCGTACTTGCGAGCGAGCGTTTCGGCGCGAGGAGGACCTGCGCGGGGCGCCTAGGGGGTAGGGGGTAAGGGGGGGGGGGGGGGGGACGCAGCGCCTGCGCGCGAGGATATATAGCCTACGTGCGTACGTACGTACCTACCTCCCTGGGACGGCCGCGGCGCAGTCCTGCGTCCGACCGCCGTCGCACCCTGACACATAGCGGCTGGACGAGTCGCAGAAGGGCCGCGCGGCGGCACTCCCATCTGCCGCGCTCTGGGGCCTCGAAAGGCCGCGAGCGGAGTCCGTCGTCGTCGACGGGTCGGCGGGCGGACGTAGGTACCTAGGTAGGTAGGTAGGTAGGTAGGGAGGTAGGGAGGTAGCAGCACGAAGCACACACGCACGCATCGCTATCTACCTACTTACCTACCTGCCTACCTACCTGCCCCAGCTCGCGACACGCGACGACGGAGCCCGCGCGCGGGAGGTGTGCTAGCTGGGGCTAGGGGGCACCTTCGCAGATCTCCTGCGCTGCCGGGCCCCCCTGCCCAAGTCAAGTCTCTGCGACGCCCGAGCGAGAAACGCCGCGGAGCCGCCTACACGAGGCGTATATCTGAGGGTTGGCCGCGGCCTCTTCTTACGAATACCTACGTGCGTGGGTCGTAACCGTGCGAAGGTGGGCTGGAGGGGGGGGGGGGGTGGATCGAGAGGAGAGGAGGGCCTGCCTGCCGAGCTGTCTCGATGCAGGGCAGTAGGTGTGTAAGGGGTCGGTCGGTCGGGTCATCGTCCTGATGGCGCTCTGGCGACCCAAGAGGGACTGGACACGTGTGGCATCACGGTCGTGCTATGCTAACCCGCCCTATCCACAGAAGCGGCGATGGTCAGGGTCGCCTCCCCTTCTCCGTGTTTTCGTGAGGCGGTGTGTATCAGCGCCATGCAGTCGAGCTTCTTGGGAGGAGCACGCCGTACAGCTGGTCGCCTCTGAGGGCGAGGAGGGAGGGAGGGAGGGAGAGGGGGGAGGATTAGGGAAGAGGATTAGGGGGCGGTTTGCGCGCACCCTCTGCCCACGTCTCGGGCTACCCAGAGCAAGACTACGCGGTCCTCGCGCTGCATGTAGAGGCACATCGCCGCAGAATATATCCCTAGTCTCGTTTGTTTGAGGACGGGCCCTACGTAAGGTTGATTGCCAGGGGGCTCGCCCCGTGTTACTCTGCGGGTCTATTGTCTATGGTGCTCGCCGTGCCTCCATTCTACCTCCTCCTTACTGTATATCCGACGCTGTAGATATTTCACCCCGCGGTAACGCCCGCCCACTTTCAGCTTGTCCGTTATTTCGTACCACCAACATGCATACCGGTGTGGTGAAGAAAGCAGGGCCCCTGGCCTCACCATGGCGCTGTCTGCCTTGCCAGGCCGTTGCTGCCCGTGGCTACCTCAAGTCTGTGTAGCTGGGAAGGGCACACAGTGACATCGGCCACGGCGCTGGCAGGAAGACGTACATTAGCATGTTAGAGGTAAAATTTGTCCGCCACGTCACGTACGAGTGACAGGCTCACCTCTCGTCCCCCTTCCCCCTTTCTCCCCCCTTCTCCCCCCCCTCCTCCACCACTCCCACGTAAGTGAGGAGGCCACCCGCAACGCCAGTGCGCCTAACAGAGATCGTCCTGCGCGTCCTAATCTGGGAATAGACGGGACCACGAAAACGGATGTGTGTTCTTGTTTTAGCGTGGCGGGAAGATCCCTGGCGGCTCGGAGATCGGTACGTGGATGGAGAACGTCATCTCGCCTGCAGGCACCATCACGAAATAAGGCCGGTATGAACAAGGGGGGTCGGTTGCGATGCTCGCGGGCAACAGCAGCCGAGGCGAAGTCCTGGGGATGCTCTCGCACTATTTCCCTCTTGGGACAACTTTGGGGGGTGGGTCTGACATGGTCTCGAGCGACGCCCCCGACGTCTTTTAAGACATCGTATCTGTACTGTAACGCGGCGCCGACGCGGGCTCACTGCTGGATGGATGCCTCTCTGGCTTGATGGACGCATGTGTCCCTCCCCACGACTGGATATGCGGAAGAGACCGCGACAGACACAGAGAGGAGAGTGAAGCCGACGACGGCATGCAGGTAAGCGTGGACATTGCCACGCTGCCTGAGAGCGATGCTCGGCCAGCGACTGGACGGCAAAAATAAGTTTTTACTGCTAGAAATATCGTGCAAAATACGAAAGAGGCGTGATCGCGGCCAGGGAGTGCCAAAAGAAGCATCGCTCTCCATCCCGCGAAGGGGGGGGGCAATATTGGGAGACGCCGGGCACAGCCGCACTCTGCCGGCAGACGTCCCCGACGATGGACACGGACTTTATCGGACCCGTGGGGCGGGGTGCGATCTATAGCCGGTCAGCATGCACGAAACTATGTATACTCTGTTGCTCCTTCATCGAGATAGGCTCCGCCTCGCTCGACGCAGGCGGAGCGGGTGCGAGGTGCGGTTGGGACGGGCTCGCAGCCCATGCCCGGCTCGATGCGCGCTTACGCGACGCCGAGCCTGCTGGGCGCCGTGGGGCGACGCAGCGCAGAATGGCGACGCAGAGGAAGAAGCCACGGGCAGAATGCGTTCTGGAAACCGAACGAGTCTTATCTGACGAAGCTGACAGCGACGCCGGGTCGTCAACCGAGGGCGCGAGGGATCCGGGCGGCGGCGTCCTACGGGAATCGGGACCGAAGGCGAGGAGAGACAAGAGAGATGAGACAGGAGGGACGCGAACCGGAGCCAATGGAGAGAGGCGCATGGGAGTGCGAACGGCAGAGGAGGCGTTCGGATTGGGCCAAGCCAGAGACCTGGGCCGCTCGTAAAGGCACGGGCACCAGGTACAGGCATGCCTAGTGCTACTTCAATAGCCGCCCTGCCCCGGAGGCCACGCGATCTCGTGGGATTCCGCAAGTATGTCGCGCTTGCGTGGCGAGTAAGACATGCGACGGCGAGACAGAGCTGAGGTTGTCGCACGGCGTCTGCCGCGCTGCTCCCGCATCGCCGGGAGGCTTCGTCTAGGCAGGTTAAGCCCGGCTGACCCTGTCTACGACACCACCAGGACCACCAGAATAGCCATCCGCGTACCCTGCACGGGCTGCGTCTATTACGAGAGAGAGGAGGGAGACAGAAGGGGAAGAGGAGGCGGACAACGGCGGAGAAGAAAGCACAGCGAGTCCGAAAACGGAATTAGAGGGAGACTCCAATTTGGTCGATCGAAGGTCGCACGGAGAGTGTGGCTGTTCAGGAACTGACATGGGCTGGGGGGGTGCGGAGGGACCCAGGGCTTGAGAAGCGAGACGTGGAGGATTCTCGAGTGCCACACGAGGGTGTCCTCTCGGGACATGGCACTCGAGCTGAGGAGAGGGCGCGATGGCGAGATAAGCAGGGAAGCGAGTGTGCATTCGAGGGAGGGGGTGAGGGAGGGAGGGTAAGCCGTGGTGGTAGTCGGGGAGAAACAGGTGTGCAGTGGGATCGGATCGTCTTGGGTTGGGTACCCTACCTTACTCCTCCCACGGTAGGTGGTGAAGGGAGACGTGTAGGAGGTGCTCGACATGCTCGACATGCTCGACAATGCAAGTGGCCTGTTGTCGGCGCATGCAGGTCGGGCTATAGAGGCACCTACGTCTTACTATCCTGCACCCGAAGCATGGAGCGTGGTATTGCGTCCCATCGAGAACATCTGTCCCCTAGCCATACGGCCCCCCGATCTGGAGGGGTAGGTAGATATGCGAGCGCCTGCGAGCGTCGAGTGCACCCCTGTAGAAAATAGCAACGGGAGCAGCATGAGAAGCGGCATCGGTAAGAGCAGCAGCGACTTCGTTATGGTCGCAGCGCCATAGCGACGGGAACAAGTCGAGGTCGTCGTCGTAGCGGGAAGAGCGGTACGAAGACGGACGGGGCATCGAGATGGGCATCGGGATGGGGTGCGTAGCAAGGAGCAGCGAGAGTCAGCGGATACAGCGGGATGCCGGCCTAAAAATAGCCCTTAAGCGCCGATGGTGGTGGCTGCGGCGGTGCAGAGCAGGCGAGAAGCGACGCGAGGTCAGGCAACGCAGTGGTAGGGCTGTCTCGAGAAGGGGGGAGGGGGCCATGTGCGGTGCTGTGCTACCCAACGCACATGTAAAATCCGTGGGTGGTTACATGTCGGATGTACCTGTCTTAGGGCACTTGGGGTAGGTTAGGTACCTTAGGTAGGTACCTAACCTACCTACTTAGGTACCTACCTAACCTAATAGTAGGCGATACGATACGTGGCCCGGTTAGTAGAGGTAGAGGTACTCACGGTAGCATTGCCCTAAAGGGCCACCTACCTAGGTACCTACCTGTAAGGCACCTAGGTAGGCACCAACCCTAGGTTAGGTACCTCCAAATGTGCCCATACGTGTCCATACGACGTAGGAATGGTAGGACTACGGGCCTGGGGCAGCAGGTAGGCGTTGACATATAGGTATCTTATGGTATATACAGGTATCTTAAGTTGGATACCTACCTACCTTGGTATCCCGGTCCCTCTCCTCTCCCGGGAAACACGCGGACCGACGAGAGGAAATGCATCTAATGTGCACTTGTCGAGAACGCGCGGGCCGGTCCCGCACCCGGTAACCGTAGTGCGCGTTCCGTGCTTACTACCGTGGGTACCTAGGCATCTGGGCACCTAGGAGGTTAGGAAGGTAGGTAGGTACCTACCTAAGGTAGAGGCAGCTCCCTGTAAGCAAGCGGCTAGCTAAAGTTCTTATAGCATGCATTGCCTTTTTTTATAGCAAGCTACCTAGTACAGTCTCAACTGTCGCAATGCGATGAGACGTCTACCTAGGTAGGTAGTTATGTCCGAAATATACAAGTGTATAAATATATCATACATCTATCTGTATGTGTGTATGTGTATGCGTATATATAATATATAAATAATATATATATATATATATATATACACATATGCACGCGTACTTGACGGATTCGTGGAGTGACCACGTCTCCACTCGGGCGCGAGCCTATCGTAGGGGCCCCTCGCTCACCACCGACCTAGATACCGGGACTCCCTCCTCTGTGCGCGTAGGTGCGGTAGGCGGGTAGGTAGGTAGGTATACATTACCTACGCCTGCTGCCATGTCTCTCCCTCTCTCTCCGATGTGGGTGTGTGGATACGGGATATCTACGACATGCGTCGAGGAACGTGGCAGCTAGCCATGTCGAGTGTGACAACCACCCACCGACGCAGGTACTCTGGCATCGCAATCCCGGCTGATGATGTGCTGTTTGAGATAGACGACTCTTGCGCGTAATCGCCGTGCCTGCGCGCCGTCGGGACAGCAGAGGACAGGAAACAGGAGGAACACGCTGCGTGGCTCGGAAGAGAAGCTTTCTTTGCGCACTTCCATGCACGTCGTTTTTTGGTCTTCTGCCGCTCCCTCTTGTTCCTGGGGTGAGAGACCGCCCGCTCCCGCGAGGAGGCGCCGCTCGTCGGCCCCCAAACCCGCGAGGCTAAAAACCGTTCGGATCGCTGCCGGCGCCGCTAAATTGCCGCCGCATCTTTGCCTACGGCAGTATTCGAAACGTAAAATTGATCTACGATCGCACGAGCTTGGCCTGCTTCCTCGGACGAGAATGCCTTTCTCGTGTGGTGTTGGCGCAGGCCCTATAATAACCCACCCGCATATACAATTGTTCTCCCTCTCTGTCTGTCTCCCTCTCTCCTCTTTCCAGCCGTAAGCATCGGTGACCCCATCCCTCGACGCTGGTGACGTCTGCTAAGTTATTAATAGCATCGCCTTACGGTGGAGTTATCAGCGAGTCGTGTCCAATTAGGCCTGCTGGCGCCCGTCTAAGCCCCCCCCCCCCGTGCGCAGTATCTGGTACTTTGTCCACCCCGGCCACGCCACGGGGCGAGCTGGAAGCGAAGGGCCAATGGCGGTGCTGGAGGCACCTTGAAGCCCTGTATGAGCAAAGGATTCGACCAGCAATCCACCCGACCCCCCTTGTCCTGCTGCGGGCCGTGCTTTACGAAGGCGCCCGGGGTTGCTCTTCTTCATGCCTACCTAGGTACCTATGCACCTGCGTACACAATGTACACAGCTCCTCTCGATGTTGATGCGGGCCTTAGGTAGAGGGATATGCATGTATGGCATTGCAGGTGTCTGTTCGAAACGTGGAGAAGAGAGAGAGAGAGAGAGAGAGAGAGAGAGAGAGAGAGAGAGAGAGAGAGAGAGAGAGAGAGAGAGAGAGAGAGAGAGAGAGGGCGACGACGGGACAGAGCACGTCCTGGGCGCCCTATCAACACCCTTCTCCGGTTGTTTCCAAACGCATAGAGGTCTGGCGCCCCCTGTGCCATGATGAGGAAATTCCGGGGAAGATCACTAAGGGGTCGGTCGGGGGGGGACCGGTTTGGCCTCCAACTCTTTTTCATCGAACTTGCTGATCAGCGAGGGCCATGCGTGCGTGTGTGTATGCCTGCATACATATGTTGGTATGCATATCCTGCCTCGTAGCATGTATACCTATGCATGTATGCATGCACGTCTATGCAATGTAGCCCGTTCGAATCTCTGAACTGAGTCTCTCGGCCGGTTCTCCAAACTGGTGCCTACCTACCAGGTAAGCCATCAGCTTTTTGATACTCTCCATCCCTTCTCTTCTATTTTAACAATGTGATGGATACCTGGGGCTTCTGCCGCTTGACCATTCGCTGTTCCCATGTCTGTCTATGTATAGGGCAGCAAGTTTCTGCGACGCTCTCGGAATAGTGTCTTCGGCGAGTGGTGCTGTGCGTGCTTTCGCTGATAACGTGCGGAGTCTGGGGCAGCGGACTGGCTGGGACTAAACCCTGCGGCGAGGACTCTCGGTCTACCGCCCCAGGAGTCGAGATATCTCTGTACCGCCCGCCAAGGCGAACTGGGAGGAAACAATGTGCCGGTGTCTGTCGTGATACCCTCCCAGACGATAACGGATCCGACGGCGTTGGTACGCACACGGCAGACCGGTTATGGGTCTTATTTTCCTTCTTGTTTCCGTTCTAGGGAGAGAGCACAGGCGCATCCCACCACACGCTCCTGGCATCCTGCTGAGTTACGGGGGCGCCTCGCCTGCAGAGCACATTTGCGCTAGCTGCGCCCCCTTGGTTGGCCTCTGTCGCTTGTTAGAGGTTGATCCGTGGTTCCTCTCTTTCCCCATCGTCCTCCGCGCAACCAACCACGGAGCGGTGATGATCGAATTCACCAAACCGTGCCCCAACCTGGCAGGGGTTGTGATGGGATGCTCCCGAGTAACGACGGAGGAAAGGAGCGAGAGAGAGAGAGCGAAACAGAACAAAAAAAGAGAGAGAAAGAAACTATGCTGAAATTACAGCGCGAGCGCGTCTCTATACGAATAAACGTCTTCTCATACCCAATACTAGCTACCTCCTACACGGTGCTTCCCTCAACAATTACCGGCATGCTCACTTAGTATTCGACCGCGTGGTGGCTTGCCCTGCTTATCCAGGGGGGGGGTTCCTTATGCTCCTGCTAATTATGGCACTCCTGGCACGATCCAGTCTGCCGGATACAATCCAGTACCTACACTTGCAGGACGTTCCCTACCCAACTACCCAATGCACATGCGTTGAGAGGAGGGAATAAGACAACGAGCAAATAAGAGTGACTTTCATACCCACATCGCTGGCCTGATGATGTTGTTATTCCCCTCTCCTGCCGCAAAGTACCTTGTCCCTGAGCACCTGAGCTACCTGCTACCTATCTTAGGTACCTAACCTACCTAGCCCTCCAGGCAGTAATGACAGGTTGCGTGCCCTGCCGTTGCCCTGCCGCGCCCTGCCCTGCCCTGCCTAGCCTCAGGTATCTGCCCACCGATTGACTTGCACCCGTCTACCTGGGGGATCGGCCACCTGCTACGTATCGCACCCACGTCGGGCACGTTGGTTGCCCGCACACGAGGGAGACGGCGGCGCCCCGATGTACCTGGCTGTCTCGCTGCACACGGCAAGTCGGAGGTAGAGGTAAGTGTAGGTAGGTGTGCAATCTGCTCCTTGCGTTGTGCGCACCTCTATGGTAGAGTACGTGAGGCGTGCCCGAGATGAGCCACCATTAGGGGAGTAGTGCCTTGCATGTCGCGCGACCTCGTCTGTCTTCGGGGACCCATGCGGCCGCTCCAGCTGATGACAGGGGCTACCTCACATCCTTGCACAACCTGCGCATGTTCCTGTACATAAGGCGTGTACGGAGGTACATGTATATATGGGACATGCATGCAGTGCGCAGGCAGAGGTACCAGCAGTGTAGCCAGATACCGGCTTGCCAGGCCTGCCTGCATGTACAGCAGTACGCTGCCGCCTCCTGTCCGCCTCCTGCCCGCCCGCCTGTGCGCGTCGGTATCCTGTACTGCCTGACGCTGACGCTGTGCTGTGTTACCTGCTTGCGTGTCGAGGTACAGGGTACCTGCCGACGACTTCGACGTGGGCTGCATGGGTCGCCCTTAGGTACCCGTAGGTGGAACTGGGACTCGATCTGACCCAAGCCAGCCTGCCTTAGCCGTAACGGACGGACACACACACACACACACACACCACACACGCTCAACACCTCTCTCTCTCTCGCTCCCTCTTTCGGTCGACCTCACTCGCGTCTGCTCTCCATGCCCTCTCTGCTCTCCTGCCAGCGCCTTTCGGCCCTTTCCTACTCTCAATATAGCAATGCCGCTCAGCCTACCTACTCCCTCCCGCTCTGCTGTTGGCATCTTCCGTTTCATCGCAGACGGATATGCTAATTCACCACACACACACACACATACCTCTCTCTCTCTTCGACCAACCTCCTGCCGCCCAGTTAGAAGGCTGAGATCTGCTATAGCCTTAAAGCAGCCGTTTACAGAACCACCCCCTTGTTTCTTTAGATATCTTGGTCTTACCCCCTCGTGGCTATTTCCATCACTACCTATACTCTTTATATATCTCGACTTGCAGGGCTGTGCGATTACTAAGTTTGTCGTGCTTCCATTTTGAGCCTCTGCAGCCATGACTAGTCTGGAGTTCATCATGGACATGGTCGACGAAGAGGACGCCCCTCGGGTGGATAAGAATCGTGGAGGCTCCGTCCCTCCGGGGTCGTCTCGTAGTCACGATCCTTCCCGTGCGGGAACGTCGAGCCACGAGAAGCTTAAAGACCAGGACGATAGACTAGCTTCAGCCTCAACGAGACGCCGCGGCCCCTTAAGCCGTTCATCCAAGCCCACCGTTACCGCGTCCTCTTCGTCGCCATCCTTGTCCACGACAGCAACACCGCTAGCACCACCGCCCGCCTCGTCGTCTTCCACCCGGCCCGCCTCTGTTAGTGGGCGGAGTGCTACTGCTAGTTCCGAGCCGATGGACCCCAGCGGTTACGGGAGCCACGCCCAGGCCTCCTCCTCGGGGAGGGGCCTCTCCCCGTCTAGCATGCCCTCGAGACCGATGGGCAACGCCATGGGAGACGGAAACATCCCGCTGAAGCTAACCCCCATCACTGGCCGGGTTAGCCGAGCGAAGAAGGGCATGCCCGTCCATACCTGTACCGAGTGTAGCAAGGTGAGTGAGCCGCTTCTGGCGTGTTATAAGTCGAGAGTGCCGCCGGAGGCTAACCACAGCACCAACACACACTAGACGTTCACGAGGGCAGAGCATCTCAGGCGAGTGTTTCCCAGAGATAGGAGTGATCCCGCTAGCGCGCTGCTAACCGTCCGCTCCAGGCGCCACCAGCTGAGTCACGCGACTCCCGGATACTCGTGCACCTATCCCGGTTGTGACAAGGCCTTCTATCGAGCTGACTTGCTCCAGCGTCACGCTCACCGACAGTAAGTTGACCGGTGGACGAGGGTGAGTTCCGGCGTCCGCAGAGGCTGATGGGATATTATAGCGACCAGGATGACAAGAGGGGCACGAGTGCAGGAGGTAGCCGGCCGACGTCCGCCCCGCTAGATGATGGAAACTCGCCAGGCTTGAGCTATCTGCCGCACGATCCTTCTTCGATGAGTGGGGGCTCGGGTTCCCGCTCCGGTATGCCCGGATCGTCTGATATCTCGTCGAGCGCTGGCTATCCGGGCAGCTTGCCCTCCTACCAGCCGATGGGAAACCAGCGCGGCGGAAGCGGACAGGCCCCGATGTCCCCCCAGCATGGCCGATCAGACAACAGTTACCAGGCCAGCCCGGGCGCCTCTTCTCACAGCAGATACGTCCTCATCAGCGACCAGACTTCGGGCGTCGGGGGCTCTCCGGTCACAGGCACTGGCTATGGGCTAGGCTTCGAACCTCGCACGTCGTCGCCTGCCTACCCCTTCATGGAGACGGGGGTGTTGACCGCGAATCTACCTGCCTTGACCATCCCCGACAACAGTTTTCCTCCGGGCCTTCTTCCTACTGGTCACGACGGGTCTCCCTGGCCATCGTCTGCCTCTGAAAGTCCCTACTCTACGCCTTCGGAAGTGGGTTACAACCAGAGGAGAAATTTCACCCGAGGGCGCGAGTCTCCGACGTCAGACTGGCCGGGCCCTGGTCTCTACTCGTCCGGCGGCTCGCATAGCCTCAACAGCCCGGGTGGCGGGCTTGAAGCTATCGCTACCTCGGTAGCGCCCTTCTTTCCCTCGCCAAGCTTCGACCAGGCGCTGGGCTTGTCCATGCTCTCGGACGATCATTCTTTCGTCGAGCAAACCCAGCCCTACCACCACTATTCTTCAGTTCGTAGTCCGACCCCACCGATTATCTCGCTGGCCGCTCAACCGACTGAAAATCTAGTCACCGTTGCCGCCGCATCATTTCCCGACGCAGCATCCACGGGATCTCGCCGGAAGGGTACGGCAGTCTTCCTTGGGTCACTCCAGGGTGCCACCCTTCTAACGGCGAACACCCTGGCACCGCACGTCCGGAACGCCATCCCCAAATACCTTGACGTATACTGGAAGCGCTTCGACACACTCTATCCGCTGATCCACCGCGCAAGCGCCAAAGCCGCTGCCAACGAGGTGCTGCGTTGCGCCATGGCTGCCGTGGCCACGCAGTTCCTCCAAGGTAGGGAGGATCGCATCATCGGCAAGGAATTGCATGAATTCGCCTGGAAGGAGGCCAACCTAGTAAGTCTCCAACACCCCTCGCCCAACCGCTTCCCGGGCGGCTTGTCCTTTTTTTTTTTTTTTTTTTCGTGCGGGGGGGCTTTACTAACCCGATATACGCAGTGCACGCAGTGGGACCTCCAGATCATGCAAGCGATCCTCCTTTGCGAGTTTTACGCTCGGTTTCGCGGACGGAGTGTGCAGAGACACGCATCGGAGCCCTTCCAGTCGCTATACTCGAGGGTGAGTGCCCGGTCTTCTTCTCCTACTTTTGTCGATTCTCTCATATACTCTACTGCTATTCAGGATCTTCCTCTCTTTGGTTTTGTTTTATCTTCTACTGGCCAATGTCACCCGTACTCAACGTCTTTATCGTCACAGGTGGTCAACTTTTCAGCGCCGGACACGCTTATCCTTGATGCTTCAACACGCGATGAACAATGGAACGAATGGATCGATACCGAGTCACAGCGCAGACTCTTGGCGGCTTGCTTTCTTTTGGATGCTCACACATCCGTGTATTATGAACAACACTTGATGCGACAATTTCCTATATCAAAACCTCTGATTCCCCTAATTCGGCCTACCGAGGATCTCTGGGCCGCCCGAACACCGGAAGAATGGGAGGTCCGCCTCGCCACGAGGCCAGCCAACGCGGAACCAGCCCATCTATCCGACGCGCCGCTCACCGCGGAACAGATAGCCGGCGCGCCACCCCTCGACCGCGCCGTGTTTCTAGCTTCGGAAGCCCTCCGCCTACCCAAACGCCATGACCCGTCGGTACTCGACCCGTCGAGAGAAATAGACGAAGCTCCCGTCGAGCGCTTCAGCAGCCTCTTCCCGGGATCAGCCGTCGCCAACACTTACCTAGCATTGCACTACACTCCCCTCCACGACCTTCTCGCGGTCAGCGGCGACACCTGGCTCTTCTCGAAGAAGGTGGCATTTGACGAGGTCTACCAACAACACAAGAAGCAGCTCCAGGTCTGGTGCGGTAGCTCTCACGCCGCCACCGCCGCCGGTTTCGCTGCCAAAGCTCTCCTGACTTTCCTTGATCCCGGCGCCGCCCACGGCCATCGCAATACTCTAGACGGCGCAGACTCACCTTCGCATCTTGATGGCCGCAACGACAACTACAACAATGGGCAATACCGGGATAGAAATTGGAACATGTCGGACATCTCCGACTATTGGGCCATGTACGTATGCACGCTCATCTGCTGGGCACTCAGCCAGCGGGCGACTTCGACCCGGGGCTGCGGATCCTGCTTCGACCCCGTCGGCGCTTCTTCTCACTACCACAATCCCAGGGGAGAGCAGGAAGCGATGCAATGGTTGAAGACGGTGTCGAGCCTAGGAACGGAGAAGCTATTACAGCTGCGGGGACGACGGGAGGCGATAAGCGTGGTCGGCATGGTGCGAAGGCGGCTCGAGAGCGAGGCTGTCGGGCGAAAGAGCCGGCTGCTCGTCGACGCCGCGGGCACGCTCGCGAAACTTGAAGAGCGCGCCGGCGACAAATGGATCTAGAGGAAGAAAAGGGGGATGCAAGGAGAGAGAGTGTGTGTGTGCGTGAGAGGGGAAAAAAAAAAAGAATAAAAAATACCGAAAAACAAAGAGGAGTAGAGAAAGAGCGAGAGAGGGAAAGAGGAAGAGACAAAGCTTAGGATATCATGCGATGAGAGGACGGTGGTATGGTTTCGGTTTCCCATTCTCTTCCTGTACTATTATTTTCCTTTTCCACTTCCTCTTCTCGGCTGTGTTTTTATTCTCTTTTTTATTCCTTTTTTTCTACTTATTTTCCATTCTCATGTTTCCTTTTAATGCTTTTATTTATAACTTTCTCGAGTTCTATCCTCTTCCTTCCCCTATCTCGGTATCTCTGTCCGCCTGTCTCCATTATTCGCTGTCTCTCCTACCCTGTCTCTCTGCATTTTCTGCTCGAATCATTCCTGATGTATAGGTATAGACCGGTGGGTTTATAGGGGGGGGGAAAGCAAGGCGCAGAGAGATACATGTGTACTGTTTTCCCAAGGAACGTTGGGAGAGGGTGATTCCCCCCCGCCCTCCCCTTTTCCCCGCGAAAAGGGGGAGGGGAAGTTATTTGCATTACCAGCCAAAGCTACGCGTTGATTCCTTACGATATACTGGGGGAGCCATTTTCAATACCCTCCTTTCCTTCCTTATTCTTCATCATTTGGGATTCCCTACTTTTTTTTCTTCCTTTTGGGATATGTCGGAATGGCCTTGGGGCGAGTTCAGAATCATTTGCTTTCTCCCTTTAAGCGAAACCATCTTTCTCTTTACGAGCACACGGCCGCGCGCACATGGGAGGGCACATACACGGCACAAGTTTGCTTAGGGACGGTTCACGATGCGATGGAAACGAAGATGTACTGTTATATTATTACACACTAGATGGGGAGGCATCTTGGGACCGTGGGGGACATACTGGAGATCATGCGATATCATGGGCTAAGCAATTAGATTTGCAGCAATTTGACATACCCCGTGGCTTAGGGGCAGACATGCCTCTTCTCTCTTGTAGCTGTGCTCGATTGTATTGTCCCCTATAAAGGAGGGTTTAGGTACCTACCTCCTACGTACCTAGAGGTAGGTTAGGGACTCGTTTGTAGGGTATGTACCTCGTAGTGAGACTCGAAAGCCAGCTAACAGCAAATATATGAGGTGCTCTGTCGTCACGCGACCACGAGAACAAGTACCTACCCGTCTGACAAAAAAAAAGAGAAGGGAAGAGAAGACGAGCGAGGTCTCATCTGACACCGACAAGTGGCAAAGGAGAAGAAGAAGAGGACAATCCGTCCTTTGTTCTCGCGTGTGACGAGACGGAGCTTTGGAATGGACAGTGTGTGGGGGGGGGGGGGTACCTTGGAAGGCTGACGATGGCCTTATGCGATTGCCTGGGAGGTGTCATCCCCGGACTCGGAATACGAGACCGAGAGAAAAAGGGAGAAAAAAAGAGAAGAGAAAGAAGAGGCTGGCGGCCGGCTGGGACGGGATAAGATGGAATAAACTTGTCTCGAACAGTACCAACGGACCGGGTGCCTCGGTACCCAGGTAGCTGGGCCAAGGCGAACCTGGCTGACCCGATCATAGGCTCCCCCCCCCTCCGTGGTTCGATCGATCGTTCCTAGTCCGGTGCCTTTCGCGGGCTCGGTTCTCGGTCAGCCAGGGGGGTGTGTTCGCGGATTTATGCCAGCGGCGCTTGGACATGGCAGGGCAGAGTGAGCACATGCGCGGTCACTGACGTGTCTGTGTGCGTGTGTAAGGATTGTATGAGTAGGAGTGTGCGCGAGAGCGCGAGGTGGGTTGTACGCGTGTAAGAGGTAGGTAATACTATGACGGAGGCGAATTGGCGTTTGTGAGTAGGACGTCGCCTCACCGACTTGTCGTTTTCGTGGTTTTTCTTTTCTTGAGTAATTTGGATAAGAGGCTGCCCATCTGGTATGCGTGTACCTGCTCATAGCGAGGTGGGAGCGGTGATAACGCAATAACGTATGCATATATCGTGTATCTGACGCTATCGGCGGGAGCACATGCTCAGCCGGCTTCCCGCTTACTTGCCTCCCTGCCAAGTATCTACCTACCTAGGTAGGTACCTAAGGTAGGCTGGAAACCTATTAGTTGGCTTGGGTACCTCGTAGCAGCGGTGGGTTAGGTGCATAGGAGAGAGGTAGGTAGTGTTGTCCCTGCTATCTACACCTTATGGTGGGGCCGGGGGGGGGGGGGGTCCTGATAGCGGCGTCGCCCTGCGCAGAGGCCCTTTCACCTGCTATCTGCCTATCTCTACACATACGTGCATGTATCCTATCTGCATATGTACCTTGTCGCCCGCCCGGTCTGTCCACCTTGCCCTTCTACTCTCTACGCCTTCACCTTGCCTCCCTGCCACCACCACCAACTCCTACTGCACACCTCGTCTCAAACTATCTCTGCGCATCTTATTCCCGTCCCTCTTCGTTGTCGGAGCGCAGAAAACCAAACCCATCTTGCCAATCTTGCTAGTCGCAACCTCGTCGAATTCGTCCTTCTCGAGCTTCACTAGCACACACCCCCTCCCCCCATCCCCCGTGCTGCGGCGAGCCAAGGATGGGAACTTTTCTGTTCAAGTGGTGAGTGGCGATTTTCGTGTCATCCCTCTTCCCGAGAATGCCGTAGATCCAACGATGCGGCTGCGCGCCCGGGAGATCCAGCACCGGTTCCCCTTCCCTCTCTGCGAATCGCGCGCGCGCGCATCTCGCGTGTCCTCTCTCTCTCTCTCGACCAGCGAGGCGTCGGAACTCGACTAACCAGCTTCTCTCTGCCTGTTCTTCTTTCTGATAGGGCCCACCCCGCCTCCGAGGTCTACGTGACGGGCACGTTTGACGACTGGAAAAAGACGGAGAAGCTGGAGAAAGTCGGCGACCACTTCGAGAAGACAGTGACGCTGCCGGATGCCTCCGCCAAGATCTTTTACAAGGTTCGTTGCAACTCGCTCGCCTTCACATCGCGCCGTCCTCTCGCACTACCTGGGGTTGCCTTATATTGTGTGATGGATCCTTCACCCGCTAGCTCGCCTGCCCCCTCGTTTTTCCTCTCTCTCTCTTCTTTCCCTTTCTCGCTTCCGCAAGGCTTCGTGCCTGGCAGGCCGAGGGGTGCGCGCACGAGAGATGGTACCGGGATCCGAGTCAGCCTCCCAAGCTTGCGCAATAGTCGCTAGCTAGGGATGCCTACAGCAACGCCCCCCTCCACCCCTCCCCTGGTCCCCCATGACATGTCGAGTTCCTACGGTACCCTGCCTGCCTACCTGCCTCGCGATTTGTTCTATGCCCTGCGGGTAAGCCGTTAGACGGACCCTCGTCGTCCTGCGGCCTGGGCTCGCGACGCGCCGCCGCGACCCGTCGAGTTTGTTAAAATACCCATTGCCCTTGATCGCCTTGGCCCGCGCGCTGGGTCCGATGCGCCACGTCGTTATACATATATATATAGTGGTGCGCGCAACCGAGCGTTGAGCTCGCCGGACCCGCTCTCTGTCTCGCGATGCAAAACATAGAACCTCTGAAGCTGCGCATGACGCAAAGCGGGCAATTGGTGGCCGCCAACGCTGCGGAGCGGTGTGGGCTGTGACGCTGATAGGTCAATGGCATGGGGGGTTGGACATATCCCAGGAGATATCACCATCGCACTTTGCGCCTAGGTCTGAACTCGGCGCACAACGCAAGACGCACGGGGATACAAGCATCGCTCCCCCCGTCGTAAACGGCCGTGGCTCTCGCTCTTCATTGGGAAGGTCTGTGGTTCCTCTGGCGCCAAGGCCCTTCGAGGCTCTACCTACTGAGGAAATTCGGGCGCCGCTCCAATCCGCTCCAATCCTTGGACGGTCTGTCAGCGCGCCCCACCTGCATTGTGGGGACTGGGCCTCATCATAACCGGACCTGGAATGGTCTTGACTAGATCTCGTTTTTGCTGAGGGGAAGCCCTGCCACCCCCCGACTTCTCTGAACCGCCCGTTGCGAGACAATCCAGTTATCTGGGCCGGGCTTCCCTGCCTACTGCTCGTCGACAACTTACATCGACTTCTCGCTACCGGGCAATCTTCAACTCCTTGTGCAACGCTTCCCCTCTCCACCCCCCTTTCTCTCTCTCTCTCTCTCTCTCTCTCTCCTGCCCCCCATAGTTAGTCTTGTTAGGGTTTTCAAGAGCACACTATCCAGCACCAAGCCTTCACCCGGCCCGCCCGCCTGTCGATTGCGACCGTGAGCTGACCGCTCTTCTTTTCTCATCCTGCAGTTTGTTGTCGACGGCGATTGGGTCATCGATCACACGGCGCCGCGAGAAGTCGACGAAGGCGGCAACGAGAACAACATCCTGACCCCCGAGCGCATCGTTACCGAAGCACCCGCTACGGCCGCCATTATGAGCACAGTCTCTCCCGATTCCACCACCGCCGCCTTGGCCGCGGGCGCGCCGCTAGAGAAGAAGGCCGACGCAGAGGTGCCCGCCGCGGTTCCGCAGGCCCCCGCCTCGGAACCCGAGAAGAGTGGCGATTTCAGCGTGAACCCGTTCCCTGCTGCCGTCGGCGCCATCAATCCGATCCAGCTTACGCCGGGCGAGAAGATCCCCGAGAGCCTCACCACCGCAGGTGCCACCGACAACGTCAAGCTAGACCCCGAGTCGTATGAGAAGAGTGATGCTCTTCCAGGTAAGCGGTCCTGCCGTGTTTTTATTTGTTTCTGTCGAGGTGGGACTCTAGTTGACTGGGTTCCAAGGCGGCCCCCCGGTGATCCTGTCCTCGGCCGCGCCGGAATCTACCACGGCTGCGCTGGCGGCGAGCGCACCAATCGAGACCAAGGTTCCCGAGGTGGTGAAGGAGAGCCAGGAGAAGGCCGGAGCCGACCCCGAGGCTAGCGCCGTCCCCGAAGAGGTCGAGGAGAAGGCGGCCGTGGAGAGTGAGCTTCTCGAGAAGGTGAAGGAGGCACCCGCTGCCTCCGAAGGTACCGCCGGCCAGGGCGCCGACAAGGCCGAGAAAGCTGTCACCGCCGACGAAGCTGCTGACTCGGTTTCGGCCGTGGCCGCAGCTGTGGGCACTGCCGCCGTCGCTGCCGTCGCTGGCGCGGTGGCTGCTAAAGATACTGTTGTCGAGAAAGCTACAGAGGCTGTCGCTAGCGCAGAAGCTTCCGCCGTCGAAGCAGCCGCAAAGCTTCCCGAGTCGATTAAGGAGAATCTCCCTGAGTCAGTTCGAGAGGTGATCGCCAGCGCGAGCAAGGAGGAGACTCAGAAGGAGGTCTCGCCCGAAGTACCTGCCGAGGTCAAGCAATCGATCGCCGAAGCTGGAAAGGAACCGGAGGCCGCGGCGAACACTGAAGCCGTTGAAGAGAAGAAGGCGGTCGAGGCCGAGCTGTTGAAGGAGGTTAAGCCGGCGGAAGCTAACCCCGCTGAGGCCAAGCCAGCGGAGGCTGAAGCCCCCGAGGTCGAAACTGAGCCGACGGCGGCGGTGGCGGGGGATAAGCCGGCCGCAGAGCCGGCCGCCACCAACGGCACCACCGCTGAGCCAGCTGCCCCAGCTGAGGCAGCCGCATCCGACTCGGCGGCGAAGCCGACCGAGGCGGCTACCGAGGCCGGTGACAAGGCAGGTGACAGCTCGGGAGCGTCGGAAAAGAAGAAGAGGAAGAACCGACTCAGCGCTATATTTGGCAGGGTGAAGAGCAGGTTCTCCCACAAGTGAGGGCCTGCTGCTCGCTGTCTTATCTCTTTTACCCACCTCGATCCCGGCTCCTTTCCGGCCTTTTCCTTTTTCTCCCTAATTCCTTTTCTTCGAAGCTTATGATTCCCCATGTTGCGCCGACTCATTGCGGCAGGGTGCCGACGGCGGGATGAGTCACGTTTTCTGTCGAACGTCTCAATGTACATACCTAGATGATATCCGGTTCACTCGGCATTCGCTATCGGGAGGCTCGGGGACGTTCCTTGCGCACTGTTCCGATAAGGGGTCGATCCGGCTCTGCACGGTCCGGGTTGGCTTCGTTACTTTGTTGTAGCTTGTCTCTTTTTTCCTTTCCGCTTTTGGTAACGAGTTATTATTACGTATCTGGGAACTCTCTCTCTCTCTCTCTCTCTCTTCCTCTCTTGCTCTGCCTCTCGCTCGGCATGGTGGCTGCTGCTTCCTCTCTGCCATATCGGGCCATATCGATATCGTCTAAGGTCGGAGATAATTCAGGATCGAGGACGGGGGTATGTATGCGGATAGGGGGGAGGACGGCCAATCGACGGGTTTAATGGAGAAGGGTATAGACGTGAATACATGACTGGATGTTGAACGAGTCTTCCGGGGCGGGTAGTGATGGTAGTTTTGGGTGAAGAAAATTAGCTCTAAAATAGACAGTTGCGGTGTCTTCCTTCGAAAGCAATGATGCACTTCTATTCTCCCTGTCCAGATGCTTGGTCGGTTACTGGCTACCGATGGTATTTCTATACGGTAGATATATACCTACCTATATGTCCCTCGCAGGGCACTTACGGTATGATATCACCTTAGGTGTAGGTGTATAGGGGATCTGCCCGTCGGCTTAAACGGATAGTTGCATATGTAAGATAGGTTAGATTATGTACTTGCCCAGAAGCACTAAGGGGCAGGTAGTTGCAGGTACCTTAGGTACCTATATAGAAAGGTACGCAAGATTCCCACCTAATTGAATCATCCATCCATGCAATGGAAGGCAGTTGCTGAGGTACAGGTAGGTACCTAGGTAGGTACCTGTGCCAAGTCGAAGGCACAATACCTGGATGGACAGAACTTCGGTACCTGAATCTACTTTATTCTCTGCGGGTCTGGGCGGGGATCTTGGCTAGGAGAGGTACTGATATGTACCTAAATTGTTCCGATGGGGGAAGGACCTGCCACTCGGCTGCCACTCGGCTGCCACTGTCGCGCGGATGATGACAGTTGCAATATCGTGCTGGGGCGATGCCCCGCCTGGCTGCCGGGTGACTCTTCCTACTTATGTACTTGCGGACTTCCCGTTGTCCTCCCCTCTTCTTCGAGCCCTCTCCCGCGATCTCCTTCCTGACACCAGCAGCGTTCCGGGGTCCCGTCCATTCCGGACCCCTCAAATCGCCGGCCGATTGACAACCGAACCGCTTCGTCGCTGTTAAACTATTTCGAGCTCGATACTGTGCTTGATGGGTGGACCGTTGTTCTCATCAACACCTACTCTTTACTCCCCCGTGTCTTCCTGCTGACCAATACGCACCATCACCTGGATGCTGTCGAGCCGTTGTCGTCGCCATCGGCCAAGCCCTCTTTACCTCCGCGGCTACGTTCATCATGAGCTCTGGCCCGTCGAATCTGGGAGGCAAATCCCTATCGTCCTCGACGCCGCATGCCCCGAGCTCCCAACCCATCTCCGTCCCCACCGCGAGCTTCGAGTCCAACTCCCGCCGCTCCGGCCCGTCGAACCTGTCATCCCCGAATTCGGCGCCGAGGAAGGGACAAGGGTTGAGGAAGCAGCACCGGAACCAGCGAAGGCCATTGAGAGACGCTGGCCAGCCGGACGAGGATGACGCGATGGACGAGATCGTAAGCAACCCTCAATCGCCGCGATCGCTTCTCGGCGAGGTGAGCCGCTAATTAGCTGGGGCAGCGGGCCATCCGAAACGCCTCAAGCCGCCGAGGGCAGACCTCTATCACCCACCTTCTGAACTACTCCGTCTCCGCGCGCCACTATCACGACTACCCAAGGTCAAATCGCAGACACCCCACTTGGGGACCGGGCTCTGGTAGCCACTCGGTCGACAAGGCTAGGTGCGTATTCTATACCCCATCTATGGAGTCGTCGCGTTCGTGTGCTGATAGACGGGCTTAGGTTCGTTCACGCCAACTATCGTTTCGTGGTTTCGCCGACCGGGGACTACTCATCCCAAGCTGTCGACGCCGATAAGTATCTCGAGTGGTCCGATGTGCTCCAGATAATCGCCTCTGCTGAGTCCCAGAGCACCTCGTGCCCCATCTGCCTCTCCGACCCGGTGGCGCCACGAATGGCGCGTTGCGGCCACATATTCTGCTTACCGTGTCTGCTGCGTTTTATGAACTCGACGAATGACGACGAGCCGAACCCGCGAAAGGAGGTGCGATGGAAGAAATGCCCTATTTGCGAAGATTCGTTCCGACTCTCCGAGATCAAGCCGGTGCGCTTTTACGCCGGTCAAGAGAACCCTCTGCCGACGCCAGGGCAAGACGTCGTGCTAAGGTTGATGGTGCGCGACTCGAAATCTACCCTGGCTCTTCCGAACGAAGGAGGCCCGGACGTAGCAAACTTGGGAGAAGACATTCCTTGGCACTTCGCCGCTAACGTGATGGATTATGCTCGGATCATGAAGGGAACAAGCAGCTACCTCGTGAGCCAGTACGATAGGGAGGTAGAGGACTTGCAGCGTCAAGCACAGGAAGACGTATTCCAGTTCGGGGTTGAGGATGGAGACTGGACCCAGCGGGCCATTAATGCCATCAATACTGCAAAGGAAAAGGTGCAGGCCCAGCCGAACGACGAGGGGCTGACATCGTCGATGAGCACCCTCAAAGCGAAGCAGCCGGCCGGCCAAAAGTTTTATTTCTACACGGCACCTCCACACCTCTATCTTTCGCCTCTAGATATTCGGATTTTGAAGACTATGTTTGGCGATTTCTCAAATTTCCCCTCGACCCTGCTTCCGTGCGTCGAACATATCTCGACCGGCCACGTGGTGGACGATGCTTTGAGAAAGCGAGCCAAGTATCTAGGGCATCTTCCCCACGGTTGCGTTGTGAGCTTCCTCGAGTGCGACTGGACGGACATAGTGCACTCGAACGTCCTGGAAACGTTCTCGGGCGACTTGGAGCGTCGCCGCAAGCTACATCGCGATAAGGCGGCACAAGAAGAACGCGAAAGGCTCCAGGCCGAACGCCTCGAGGCCTCGGCCATCGGTCGCAGTACTCGACGGCACTTTGACGAGAGTAACGAGGGCAGGTTTGAGCCTACACCTGTCATGAACTCGGATGATTTCCAGCCACTTGTTGCGGTGGAAGGCACAGCTGGTACAACACCTCCGAAACCCCGTCCGGGATTCGGGCACCTAGCGGAAATGTCGACCAGTCCGTCGACCTCGAAGACCGTATGGGGAACGCGGGCAATTCCTGCGTCGCCCGAATTGGCCCCTGTGCCGGAGCGCGAAGTCCACGACGGATGGCTCAAAGCGGAAGAATTCCTGGGGGTACATATGGAGGCTCTCAACCTCGACGCTGATAGCGCCGGCCCAAGCGACGGGACTGGCACTGGTGGTGGCGGTGGTAAGAAGAAGAAGAAGAAGCAGAAGATTACATTGATGAGTACGGGGAGTCGACATTGCGGTTGAAGAAGCATGCGGGTCTCAGCTGTCGCCGGACTTATGCCTTTCTTCACTGCCCTATCCATCGGTTCCAAAATTGGGCATTATGGCAGCTTTTGTTTCGATTGGATTGTCCTTCAACCGTGGAATGCGCCCTACATGAATGGAGCTGGTCAGCTTCGCATTCTCAAGTCGAAAAAAGCAGGTGAAAGGAAGGCCGTGACGGCTAGACAGTGAGGAGAATTCTGGTTCGGCCGAAGTCTCCACTCCGCGTCCCAACGGTAGATTCTGAAGGGAACATGACGGCACGGCAGCAAGGCGTATATAAACTTGGTAGCGATCTATTTGACATCAACGGCAGCCCGCCGGGGGAACGCGTTATCAGATATATCTCTGAGATTACCGGCCCTTGTATAAACTCATATCAATACGTTGACTAAGTGATAGATAGACCTAGGCATATTTTTCTGTATGGAAAAGGAGAGAAGAGATGGAATTGGGTGGCCCGGCTTGACTGGCTTATCTCTCTCTTATCTCGGACCCCGCTGTCATTATAAATAAATACCTACCTGCTTGCCTGTCTATGTGTGTATATATGTGTCTACATCTTGGAACCGGCGGTAACACACTTATGTCTCCTGTTCTCCCTTGGGCCCCTCGCCGAGAGATTCAAGTCAAGGCCGGAACGGGGATCCTCGAGAATTAAGATACGTATCTGAGGTTCTCAGCAGATACATACACGCACACGCACAGAGAGAGAGAGAGCCTGGTGCAGCTATCCAGAAGAGAAGGATACGAGAGAGGGAAAGGGGGAGACCAACACCCCCAAACTTGTGTCCCCGAACGGAGAACGCCCAAGACACCAACCACATGGAAGCCCGGACGGAGGAGACGGGGGACGAGCGGCCGCCGGCGCTGCGCATCGACCCGCCGCTGCTGAACTCGGCGAGCCCGTGGGCGACGACGCTGGCGGACCTGCGGGCGCTGCGGGCGTGCGCGTCGACGGGGGGCGTGACGACGCGGACGGCGGTGGCGCGGGGGGGGGCGGGGTTCGCGCACGACGGCGCGCGGCACCGGCACGCGTTCTTCGGCGACGGCGGCGCCGCGAGCGCGAGCGTGAACAACATGGGGTACAGCCCGGTGCCGCTGGACGGGTACCTGGAGTTCATCGCGACGATCCTGGCCGAGGAGGCGGCGGCGGCGGCCGGCGGCGCGCGCCGCGACAAGCCGTTCGTGGTGTCGGTGGCGGGGCCGCCGGCCGACGTCGCGGCCGCGTACGCCCGCGTCGCGCGCCTCGCCGCCGCCGCCGCCGCGCCCCTCGCCCTCGAGCTCAACCTCAGCTGCCCCAACATCCCCGGCGCGCCGCCGCCCGCCTACGACGGCGCCGCGCTCGCGCAGTACCTGGGCGCAGTCGCGGCGGCGGCGACCGCGGCCGCCGCGGAGGGCGTCCCGCGCGTCCCCTGGGGCGTCAAGACCCCGCCGTACACGCACGCGGGCCAGTTCGCGATGCTGGCCGCGGCGCTGCGCAGCGTCCCGCGCGGCGGCGGGGGCGGCGGAGACGTGTACGAGTACTGCCCGGCGAGCTTCGTGACGGCGACGAACACGCTCGGCGCGTGCCTGGTGCTGGGGGAGGGGGAGGGGGGGGAGGGGGCGTGGCGGCCGGTGCTGCTGCCGGACGGGGACGGGCACGAGGAGGAGGAGGAGGAGGCGGGCGAGGACCCGCCGGGCGTCGGCGGCGTGGCCGGCGCGCCCCTGCACCCCCTCGCGCTGGGCAACGTCGCGGCGCTGCGGCGCCGGCTCGACGCCCACCCGGCGACGCGCCACGTGGCCGTGCTCGGGGTCGGCGGCGTCGCCGACGCGGCTGGGTACCGCCGCATGCGCGCTGCTGGCGCGGCGGCCGTGGGCTTGGCCACGGCGCTGGGGCGCAAGGGCGTCGGGGTGTTTGGCGAGATCGAGAGCGGGCTCGGGGGCAGGTGGTGAGCGAGCGAGCGAGGGGAGGGGGGCGGGGGGGAGAAGGGGTTAAAGGGGTCGGGGTCACGTAGCATCCGCACGCGCGCGGTCCCGGGCTGGCTGCGCGCGTGGCGAGGCACAATGCAAAATGATATTTCTATCGATCGCGGTACGGAGCATTGCCCTCTTAGCCATTCTCGGTCCTATCTTCCGCGGTGCTGCTCTCTATCCCGTAGGCATATATATATCTCGACACATCTACCTAATACGAGCTTACAAGCTTCCCCGCCCCCCTATTACACTCCCCACGCCTCCCCCACCCACTAGACCCTTCCTCTTCCCCTCTCCCGTCCTCCTCCCCAGCCCATCTTCCCCTAAACCTAACCTTGGCAGCAGCAGCAGCAGCGCGCCTACAGCGCCGCCACTGCCGCCGCGAGCACCAGCAGCCCGGCAGCCGCCTCGGGGCCGCTGGCGCCGTTGCTGCTCGAGGGGCCGGGGGCGTCGTCGTCGGTGGTGCTGGCGGCCGGCACGGTGGGCGTGGGCGTGGTATGGGCCTGGCCGTCGCCAGCGGAGGTCTTCGTTTTGGAAGACTTCGTTGACGGCGCTGAGCTCCGGCTCCGGCTCCGGGTCGCCGTGAGGTTGTTCGTGTAAAAGCCGGCGTTGCTGCGGCGGGCGTTAGCGTTTGCGAGGGGGGGGGAACTTTTTTGTTTGGAAAAAAAAAAAGGGGGGGGGGGGGGAAGGGGGGGAAAGAAAGGAGGGCGCCTCGCACCAGTACAGGTCCTTCCGCTGCTGGTAGCTCGCGATGCGGCTGTCGTCGGGGCAGCGGTTGAAGCAGCTGTTCGCGCACGCACATCACGATTAGTATCACTGTTACGGGCCCCTGGGAGTTCCCGCGCTGGCGGGGCGAGAAGGGAGGGCGGCGCACGTCATGATGGGGGTGTACTTGCCGCACAGGCACGGGTAGTCGCTCGCCTGGCACAGTCTCAGTTCGTTCCCGGTGCCGGCCAGGCACGCCTCGAGGGCGCTCTGCGCCGCGCACGGGGCGCCGCTCGCGGCCCCCGTCGGCGTCGTGGCGCTGTCTGGCGTTGCTGCCGTGGCGGCTGCGAGCAGAGGCGCCGCGAAGAAGGCGATGGATTTCATGGCGGCTTTGTTTGTTCGTTGCGCGTTCCGGTCTGGTCTGGCGGTTGTTGATGCTACGCCGAGCGAGCTGTGCTTCTCGGATAGGTAGAGAGAGACAGAGAGAAACAGACAGAGACAGAGAGAGACAGAGAGTGAGTGAGAGAGAGAGAGAGAGTGAAGGCGATGAGCTGTCTGGAGCGCGGGGGGAAGAGAGACGCGAAGGAACCCTCCGCCTGGACTCAAATAACTGGACGTTGGCCCAGAGAGGCGGTGGCGGGTGCTCGCCAGCGTTGCCCTTCCTCCTGCGTCTGGCCCCGCGTCAGAGTTATGCTGGAGAAAGCATATACAGCATCCTTAAATCTAACCGCTCGTCTCGCGGCGTAAAAGGGGCATGGAGGTGAGGTAGTGCCGCAGGGGGAGAAAAGAGTTTCTGGGTGGAGATGCGGTGCGGACGGCTTTGGATTACGTAGTAGATGGGTGGGAAGCATGCTTGGCGGCGAGATAGACGGCTCTCATGGTTTGAACGGGGGTGCCGTAGGGTTTGCGTGTGGAAGTCTGATGAGAGACTCTGCGAGCCGTGACGTTGGCTGGCGGTTCCGCATGTCGCTGGAGAGCTAAAGGCGAACTCAACTCAAGTGTAGTAGGGCAGTAAAACCTAAGGAATCGCTGAAGCTTCCCACTTTTCTTTTTTGTAGCTCTGTTTCGAGGCGGCTTGCTACTCATCTCGTGCGAGATATCCAATATGGGTAGACGAGAGGGCGGAAAGGGAAAAAAAAAAAGGGGGGGGGAAGGGGGGGGTCAAGAAAATATTAGAAAAACGAGGTCCATCTCATCACCGGCGATCCCTCGTCCTAACGTCGCACTACCACAAACTACACGCTACCTAGCACGATCGGCAAGGTGGTCAGCAAAGCGCACGAGAAACAGCTGTACAGATAGGACGAAAACTCTCGATGTTGCCACCGTCCACGTAGAAAAAAAAAGGGGGGGGGGGATTCAAGCGTCGAGACGGCCACTTTTAAGGTTCCCAACACCCGACACCCAACCAAAGTTATGCTTCTCTTTCTAGCATTGCCGAAGCTCGAAGCTCGAAGCTGACAAGACAGACAGATAGACAGCGGCTTCTAGGAATCCCGTACAACTTAGCCTCGCTGGTTGGTTCCTCTAGTGGTTGGGGTATGCACCCCTTTCCCGGTCTCCTAGCTTTCTCACAAATGGGACGAGAAAGCGAGCCAGCTCAGCTACCCGTGCCCTACGCCAACTTTGTAGGCAAGCAGCTGAACGCAATTTAGTGTATGGGATCCGCGGCTCTGTGGATATGTTGGATGGGTACAAGGTAATGACCTGGAGGGTGCTGGCTGGCCATGTTCGCAGATGATGTCGTAGTAGCGGTGGTGATGGCAAGTCCACCATACAGCGACATAACTCTTGTACGCGCGTATAACTTTCTTCAGGTGAGGCGATTAATAGTTAGTCTCGACCGCATCGGCTAGGATGGCGTCAAAGGAAGAAGCATTTTGGACTAGAAGTTCTGCGTGCGTGACGGCAGCTATGTTGCGTATGCAGTGCACACGTGCGGCGCGGTATCTTATATACATCATTATTCGACAAAAGAGAAGGGCAGGAGGAAGGAGAAGAGGGCGCCTTGTCGCAATCGACAAGGCGTAGACGTGACCTACCGTGCCGCCGTCGCTGGGGGAAATTTTTTTCCCTCCCATCTCTCTTCTTCGCTCCGTCCTCGTCCCTCTCTCTCTCGCCCCGTTTCGTTTTACGGCTGTTTCCCCTTACTTCCTGTACCACATCCTCGTGATCCTGGTCTGCCGCATCTTGCGCTGGAGCTGGAAGATGCCGTACATGAGGGCCTCGCTGGTCGGGGGGCAGCCGGGGACGTAGACGTCGACGGGGACGACGCGGTCGCAGCCGCGGACGACGCTGTAGCTGTAGTGGTAGTAGCCGCCGCCGTTGGCGCAGCTGCCCATGCTGATGACCCAGCGCGGCTCCGGCATCTGGTCGTAGACCTGGCGCAGGGCTGGCGCCATCTTGTTCGTCAGCGTGCCCGCGACGATCATCACATCCGACTGCCGCGGCGACGCGCGGAAGATGATGCCCAACCTGTCCTGGTCGTATCGCGGCGCCGACAGGTGCATCATCTCGACGGCGCAGCACGCCAATCCGAAGGTCATGGGCCAGAAGGAACCCTGCCGCGCCCAGTTGGTGATCTGGTCGAGGGTGGTCCTGTACGTGGTGGGCGCATGGTTAGCGGACTGCACTTATAGCTCTGCGGCCCCGGACGCCGCCATCTCGCACTTCCTCTCTTCCTGCTTTCCTTCCCTTTCACTCCTGTTTCCGCCATTGGGGGGTAGAGGAAAGAGTAACGTACAAGGCATATTGCATAAAACCCTTCTTGGGTTCTTGGCTAGGCAACAGGACTTCTCTGCGCTCACGGGGCGCGACACCGGTCGATGCGTGGGGTGTTACCGACGTAGCATCGTTTTTGGATGACGTCGAGATGAGGGCGAGGGACTGGAGGGGGACGGTACGGGTTGTCGGCTTTGCTGGAGCTGCGGGGCCGAGACGGCGGTTAGCATACGATGGCAGACGGGATCTGTGGCTATGGCAAGGTGGCGATGGCCTTGGTGGTGGTAGTGGTGGTGGCAATGGAGGCGGGCCACGGGAACTAACCTCGCAGAGCCAGAGCGGCTGCTCTTCTCGAGACAGCCAGCATCGTCGGTACCGCCAACTTAATACTGTGCAGGGCTGGCCGGCAAGGGAATGGATGAGGGTGAGTGGAGAGGGTCCTTCTCGAGGGTGCGGCGTGGCTCGGGAGAGTAGTTGTGTGGTGTCGAGGTTCGGTCGGGTCTGGGTTGGCTTCGGTATCATTAGGTAGTTCGTCGACTTCTCTCCCCCCCAGTTCCGCTCCCGCGCAGACCCGGCTTTCAATTCAATCGGCGTTAAATGACGAGCTACTTTTTTTGCCGCTTCGCTAATCAAGAAATGCCTCGATGCCATTGGCTGGATGTTTCCGGACCATCGCTTTTCCGAACTAGCTAGCGGGGCGTGTTTCTGTGCTCTAATTGGTGGGAGCGAGTCGCAGGTGGCTGCCAGCTGCGGCGCCTCGGTTTACCCACTTTGGAGTATTTACCTTCTATGTACCTACCCATTGATGCATCTACCAAGGTGACCCCTTTTACTGAGGCGAGAGTACCTGTAGTCTCAACTACGTACATAACAAAGGGGTGGGCAGACACTCCCTGTCCCGCTATGGGCACCGTGTTATTGAACAAACCATGGACGTGTCAATATCCGTAAATTGCCATCTTCTCTTGTGCTTTCTTCGCTTGAAAGGCAGGCAGCCAGGTAGGTATGCCTTTCGGTAAGTAAGTAGGTAGGTATTACATCCCTATCCGTACCTCTGTGGCCTTGCTTCTCTCCCTGTCTACTTTCCTCCTTGTTCCGGCCCTCTACACACCTTACTAGCGGAATCGATCTGATCGGCCCCCGTCCGGGCCTGAACTATGCATACGGCTGAATGGAGGTGGCGGGGGAGTCTGAGCAGCGAGCACAGTAGATCCCAGGTCTTGCTATCGTGATAATGCGTATAGCATCTCCGTGCCCTCTACCTAAATAAGGCTCAGCAGCCTCATAAAGCGGAAGGCGAACCTTCGCGTGGGCCGCCATATGCGCCGCGTCCCGTTAAAGTATACATATGCCGACCCGGCCGCGATCCCCGCGAGGTGGGCGGCGTGCGCAAAGTTTAGGCCCGGGATCCCGACGAAGAGGCCGTACGTCTCGAATAGCGTGAGATACGTCAGCATTTCCTGGACGGGGAGGCTCCCGGGGATGAATATGACGCCCATCCGCTCGTTCGGGTGCGCGAATGCGAATGCGCCGATCAGCGCCATCACGATGCCGCTCGCGCCCAGGCTCGGCGCGAAGCGCTGGAACCTGTAGTTCCGCGACGGAAGCAGCGTCGCCAGGTGGTTTCCGAGCGACGAGAGGATGCCCGAGGAGAGGAAGAAGGCCGTGAAATGGCCGCCGTTGCCGCCGAAGGTCGATCGCGCGACCTCGGGGCCGAACTGGATCATGGCAAACATGTTGAAGCCGAGATGCAAGAGGCCGTCGTGGCCGAACGCCGATGTCAGGAGGGTGTAGTTGGGGCTAGAGATGGGTATGTGGTAGAAGTATTGCGTGATGGAGCCGGGCGCCAGGCGGCATGCCCCGTAAAACGAGGTGTTGAGGGCGATGGAGCCGATGATCATTTTCTCCGCGTCGCTGTACCCCTGAAGCACCGGCCCGAATTGGCCCGGCAATTGTAAGCCGAACGCCTTCGTCGACGGCGGCGAGTGCGGCTTGAAACGAAGCAGCTCTCCACGTAGCTTTGCATTTTCCGCCTCCTCGAGCGAAGTGTACTGCTCGGTCCGGATATCCCGGAGAGACCGGCGCACATCATAGGCGGCACATGCTACGTAGATAGTCGCGGTGGCGGCGACAGCCCAGAGCGTCGGCCTCAAGATAGGCACGGGAGCCCCCGGGATTCGTACCCCGAAAGCACGCCTCGGCGGGCCAGCCCTCGCAATACCCCGAGGCTTGGTAGTCAGGAGGGTTCTTCCGAGCCGAGCGCGCAACATTGTCGACGATGACGGTAGGTTGCCGCACTGCGCTACCTTCTGATAGGCACCTACTCGTACCAAGACCGCCTAGTTGGCGCCAGCCATCAGAAATTCACCCAGGGACCGTAACTAGGGAGTCGGTGTTCGGGGTGGGGCGGTGGCACATCAGAGGGAGAAACGGGGGGTTGGGGCCAGCAGGTAAGCAGGAAAAGGTCGTGATAGATGTCTCGGGTGCGAAAGGTGGAAGAGGCAGGCAAATCTCGAGACCTACCTAACTTAGGTAAGGAGGAACCAGAAGTAGGCGCGCCACACGAGCCCCCCAAGTCCTTTACTTACCTACCTACACGCCACTTATTCCAGCCACAACCTCCCGCTTCTTCCCCCCCCCCCCTTTAGCCCCCCTGTTGCGTTTGGTCTTTCGCCCTACTGTTCCGTGATCTCTGGGACGGGAGGGGAATAAGCATTGAGGCTTGAGGATGTTACCTACCTCTCACAAGACACATGGTTTGTACAGCTTGGGCTAATTATACCTACGTATGCAGGTACCTACTTACCTACAGAATATGGCCACTTCATTGGATAATGCAACCCGGGCGAACAGAATCTATCCGCACCGGCATGCAATGGGATTAGGATAGAACAATGAGCTAGCTGCTCCCTGTCCGCGAGTGCCCAGTGGGCTACCTACGTACATGCTACGCCTAGGTAGGTACAATATCGCAGCAGCAGGCCGATCCGGGTCAAAATTAGGTAGGCATGCTACCCTATCCACGGTTCTATCCAGTATGCGGATGCCTGAATGGTGGCCTATGTCGCCTTATGCACTTAGGTGCAAATCTCCATAGATGGATGTGCAGCGGGAGAGTCGACGCCGCCGTCATCTGTCTGGATAGCTATGTATGCGCTTGTGAGCTCGCGACGAAGTCTCGTGCCCTCGCCCTCCTCCTCATCGTCGAAACTCCTCGAGCCTCTTGCGCTGCTTCCCCTCGGCGTCGAAGTTAGCCGGGTCGAGCCAGGACTCGAGCGCCTGCTTGATGCTGGGCCACTCGTCGTCGACCATGGCGTACCACGCGGTGTCGCGGTTGCGGCCCTTGACGACAAAGTGCTTCCGGAAGAGACCCTCGTACGTGAAGCCGAGCCGGAGCGCGGCCCGCCGGCTGGGCGCGTTGAGCGAGTGGCACTTCCACTCGTACCGGCGGTAGCCGAGGTCCTCGAACGCGTGCCGCGCTAGCAGGTACATGGCGTCGGTGGCGGCGGGCGTGCGCTGCAGCTGCGGCGAGTACATGAGGTTGCCGACCTCGATGCTGCGGTGGTTCGGGTCGATGCGCAGATAGCTCGCTATGCCGAGGATGCTGCCGTGCTCGTCGTCCCCGCCGCCGGCCCCCTTGTCGCCGTTCGGCAGGATGGCGTAGAACACCGGGTCCTGGCCGGCCAGCTTGGCTTCGAGGGCGGCGCGGAACACGGCGGCGTCGTCGTAAGGCCCGTCGAACATGTAGTCCCACAGGTGCGCGTTCTCGGGCCCCGATATGTGCGGGTAGAACGCGTCGGCGTGCCGGGCGGACAGCCCGACCAATGTCACGTACCGGCCGACCAGCCTCGTGTCCTGCGACGGACGGCGTGCGGGGCCTCCGCCGACGATAGTACCGAGGGGATTAGGGGCGCGGCCTGCCATGGTTGACGACATACGGAAGACACGCTGGAATTGTCGCATAGGCATCGATCTGAGGCTCGAGGGGGGTGGAGGAGCGGAGGAACCTAAACAACCGACTACTGACACGGAGTCCGGGGGCGGAGTGGAATGGATGGATCAGTCAATCAATGGCCGAACTCGCTCCGCTCTCGCTTGCATTGGCACGTTGTTGCCATTGCGGAATAAGTACCTTTCCCGATTCAGCTAATTAGCTGTCAGGCGTAGGCATTTTATACCTATATGCCTCGGAGGTAGGTACTCAAGCTATGGAGATTCTAGTTGCTGTTATATGAGCTGCGATAACCGGTACATAGTAATATACGTACCTGTCCCCGTCCCTATGCGTAGCGGTGATAACTCTTGAAAACCCTATGGTTATGAGCCGGATGCTTGAAAGCGGACGGCGCGGGCCGACCCGTCTTCGCCGATGCTCTATACAGGAGGTAGTGGTTGTAGGTAGTAGTTGAAGCAGCGCACCGGAGCCAAACTGATTCAACAATAACAAATGCTCATTCACAGGTGAATTCTAGGTAATGTGGCCTTAAAAATACAATAGTGCACACACCCCCGTTCCCATTCTATCACTACCTACGTCCCCTTCACATCGACTACGATACTCCCCTTCTAGTCCTCGTCTCTTTCTTCATATTGGTGGGTGTAGATAGGTATACTCTGGCCCTGAGCGGCACCCAAAATAGTACGTAACGCGCCTCTTCGTCACCACGGCCGGGCCATCCTCGCCAACCTGTTCTACCCGCAGCTGGCGTTGCAGTCTGCGTCGTAGGTGCAGGTGCCCTTGGACCAGCAGCATCCGCACATATTGGAGTAGACCATCGAGTCGGTCGAGTCCTGGCAGACGACCTACACGACAAGCTACGCATCAGCGAAACGGCCCCGGAGAGCGAGGAGGAGGGGCGAAGAGACGTGGGGGATCGCGAGGGGGCGTACTAGAATGCCGTCATAGGTACAGCCGGCAGTGGCTCCGTTGCACGGCGAGTGGATCCCGCCAGACCAACACGTGCTGCCGTTGCCGTAGACCGAGCGGTTCGGGTTCCATGTGGGCGACGCCGACACAGAGGAGAGCGTGGCGGGGAGAAGGAGGAGGAGGAGGCTGTCTGCCAGCATCGCGACGTCGTACTTCGAGATAGGAGCGTGGTTCGTTTATGGGTATGTACGAGTCGGACGGGTATTATACGCCCTGTTCCGTCTCTTCTCTTGCTCTTCTCTCCCCCTTTCCGGTAGTAAGCCGTTCCTAGTGTGGGATATGGCGAGGCTTAGACAGAGGAGCTGGGAATATTTCCTGGCTTTCGTCCCTCTCAAGCGGAGTTGGTGCGTCTCGCTACTTCGGCGAACGAGCGGACAGCCAAGGATATTTATATGTGGCTACCTACCTCCTTACCAGGCAGGTAAATCTTGGGTCGCGACTTGCCATTCTTCGCCTCGCGTGGCACGGAGCCTCCCAGCCGCTTCCTTCCGTGACAGCCAGTTATGTTATGTACTTATTCTTATAGCTGCGCCGATAAGTCGAGCTAACTACCTCAGGTACCTACTTGGCATAGGTACTAACTCCCTCCTCTAGGAGGTACCTACCTCCTAGGCGCCTCTACGCGATGTAGTAGGTACCTATGTTAGGGCGTTATTAACTACCGGGTGGCAAACGCCCTCCCTCCTGCTATCCGTAGCAATATCCGATGCCGGTCACCATAATCTACCCGTCACGAACCCCTTCCTACCGCTGCCGCGGTGGCGTAGCACAGCCGGTGAGAGACGATTCTAATACTTAGAAAACCTGCTGCCCCTAAAGCTAACGCGTAACGATCCTATTTAGCTAGACACGGACGATTCCCGACGTGACGGGAGATGGCTATGGTATATCAGGTTATTTAAGAGCTGGTCCGTAACATGCCTCGGATGGTCCCGTCGATGGAATACCTACATCACGGCTTCGAGAATATGACTGAGAATATGACCACGAGAATATGCGTCAACCGGAAAAGCCTCGGGATTCGTCGCACGCGAGAACTATAGGTTGAAACTCTCTGATGTATCCCCTCGGTTAGAATGAGCTCTACCGACAGTTAGCTGTGGTCCCATAGGAGCTAGGTATCCGCCACGAATGGGGATGGGACGCACAGCTTCGTCAAGTAGCAGAGTCTCTCGTGTTTCCGTAAGAGGACAGTGGAGTAAAGGAAAACAAAGCAGGTGAGTGCGCGTTTCGGATGATTGTTTAGGAACAAGATAACTCGAATGTAAACAGGCGGACGGAAAGGATCAAACCATACTGTTTAGGCCGGTACTAAGGTAAAGTCTTCGAACCTGTATCTCGCGAGCATTGTATGATGTAGATGATAGCACAACGAGTAAACCGACTTAGGAGGCCGAAACGGTAAGCGTGAACTACTTATCGTCACAATCGGGTACCATAGACGCCGATATCCAAACAATATAATCGGTACAATGAAGAGTACCGGATACACGTCCTCCTCTCCTAGCGAGAAAGAGAGCGATACAAACTACGAACCTAGTAGTGATAGCGACCACGTTGAACCCCCTAGGCGGAGATCTCGCAAGGCGCCGAGGCCGTCGCCGCCACGGCCACTCAGGCGATCGGAGCGTATTAGGGCTCTCAATGAAAGACGGCAGGCTAGGGCGCCCGTCTCGTCGATGGCACCGCCGATGAAGCAGCAGATGAAGCAAGTGCAGAAGCAAGTGCAGAAGCAAGTGCAGAAACAAGTGCAGAAACAAGTGCAGAAGCAGATAACCTCATCACACCAACAGCTACCCCTGCCAAAGCTTCCAGCACCACAAGTTCAACCACTATCAGAAATGATACTACCGCCGGCGCCAACAGCGCCAACGATACTACCATCGGCACCAATCGCGCCAACGATACCACCTCCGGCACCGATAGCATCGGTGATACCACCTCCGGCACCAATACCGCCAACGATACCACCTCCGGCGCCAATAGCGCCGACGATACCACCCCCGGCACCGGGGGCGCCGACGACACCACTGCCAGTAGCCCCGGAGCTCGAACGCGCTCTGCCGGTGCCCGTCGCTACCCTGCGCGATCTCCCGCCGGAGCTGCTCATGGCGATCATGGGGGAGCTCAGCCCGGCCCTCGGCATCCGGCTGGCCGTCGCGATCCCGGAGATCTTCCAGACCAGCATCATCAACGTGTTCGTCCACGACGCGCGGCGCGTGTACAACTCCCGCCGCGGCTCGCACTGGTACTTCCAGTCGCCCCACGAGGCGGTGCGGGCGGGCGCCGCGCTGCCCCTCCTCGTCAGCGCCGCGCGCGACGGCTTCGGCCCCCTGACCCTCGCCCTCGTCGCCGACGGCTACGAGCAGTTCGTCCGCGAGACGTACGACCCCCTCGCCGACTCGTACTTCTGGCTCTACCGCGCCTGGCCGCCGCCCCTGCGCGCCGCCGCCCAGGCCCGCAGCCCCGACCCCCGCATCTTCCGCTGGCTGCTCGAGCGCGGCGCCGGCGCCACCGCCAACGCCCGCTGGGCCAGCAACGACGGCTCCCTGCCCTGGCCCCGCTCCACCTGCCTGCTCGCCGGCACGTCCCACGAGAACTGCATGCTCGTCGACGACAACCTGTCCGTGCCGTGCATGACCGCCTTCGACGAGCTCATCATGCGCCTGTCCCCGCCCGAGCGCGACGACGACGGCCGGCCGCTGCCGCTCGAGTACCGCGACCGCGACATCCTCGAGTGCCTCGACCTGCTCCTCTCCGACCTGGCCGTCGACGTGCCGCTGGTCGCGGGCGCCGGGCACCCCAACTACTGGCTCGAGCGGCGGGTCCAGTCCCTGCAGGCGCGCGACGTCCTCGACGTCCTGAGGCGGCGGCTGATGGCGCGGCCGGTCACCGACCCGGACCGGTTCAGCTTCGTCGCCGCGCTCAGCGACTTCCTGATGCCGCTGGCGATGGACCCGACGGGCCGCATGGACCGCGACGCCGCGACGCTCATCCCGCTCGTCGACGAGTCCGTCAGCGGGGCGCTGTACGTGCTCACGGAGCTGTTCCACGCGCGTGAGAGCCCCAGACAGGCCGAGACCCGGGGGCTGTCCGACTGGGTGGGCCTGGTGCGGCCGGCGGCGGCGCAGAGCGGCCCCGCCCGGGTGTTCAACCAGCTCGCGTACCGGGCGGTGAACCGGTTCCCGGAGATGGCGGACGCGCTGTCGGCCATGCTGCGCGAGCACCAGCGCCCGGACCTGGACAGCCGGCTGGTGCAGTTCGCGGTCCAGCTGGGGCTCGCGGAGAGGGCGGCGCACCTGATCCGGAACGGGACGGCGCTGCGGCTGCAGGCGCTGCTGATGGCGATCGAACGGTCCGACACGGACGCGTCGATTCTGCGGACGCTGGTGGACGCGCACCTGGCCGCCGGCGGCGGCGCCATCGAGGACGTCACGCCGTGGCACCCGCTGGCCGCGCCGCCCAACGACGGCGCCGGCGGCATCCTCGAGCCGGCCGAGGTCGAGGCCCGCGCCGGCCGCCAGCCGCTCGACTACGCCGTCGTGCGCCTCCAGATCCCCGCCGCCGAGCACCTGCTCCTGCGCGGCGCCGACCCCGCCCGCGTCCAGCCCGCGTCCCTGGCCGAGCTCGTCCGCGTCCGCGACCGCGCCCGCGCCGGCTGGTTCAACCCCGTCACCCTATTCTCCGGCGAGAGCCCCCCCGTCTCCTCCCGCGACGCCAGGATGCGCCTCGAGGCCGTCGTCGACCAGCTCACCAACCTCCCTCCGCCATCGCCGTCGTCGTCGTCGTCGGCGTCGGAGAGCGGTGGTTCGCGCAAGCGCAAGCGCAAGCGCGACGACGACGACGACGACGACGACGACGAGAACAGCAGCAGGCGCAAGTCCCAGAGGACAGAAAGTCCGTCTCCCGAGCCGTGATTTTCGACGCCGAGAGAAAGGTGAGTCACTCGTAAGTGTTTTCACGTTTTTGTTTGTTTCTTTGTTTTAAGAAGGGAAAAAAAGCGAGAATCCTTTGTGTTTGGTTGAAGCTAGTTCGGTCAGAACAGGATTGTTTGAACTGGGAGGATAACAATACAGGTTCGGTAAGTATTAGCTAAGTATGATAATACGCAGGTAAGTTGTGTACCTGAGATGTTGATAAATCTGTAAATGACTCCAATAAACATGTTTCTCTGTAAATGACTCCAATAAACATGTTTCGTAATGTCCAAGTCTAAACCCGACGAAGCCAAGTGAAAAAGACAACGACACCGTCTTGTTTGTAGTCGACGCCCCCTTCTTTCCTTTTATCTACAATAGCAGCGGAGCGGGCGCCTTTGGTAATCATCTAAATACCTATTCAAAGAGTATGGTACGTATGCCCTATCGCAGTAACACAACTAGGGGAAACAGAGACCCGCCAACCCCCCCCCCCCCTCCCCTTTAGTAAAAGAAGCTCGACGTCGCTCTTCTATCTGTATGTCTATCTGCCTATCGGAGGACTCACTCACTCGCCATTACTGCCTCCCCTCAGCCTCGCGGTCGCGTTCGGCGTCGCCGCCCAGGACGCTGGCCTCGTCCCGGTCTATCTTCGCTTTGTCCGACGTGCCCGCCTTCCACCCGGTAGCCGCCTGGATGACGAGCACACCGAGGGAGAGGACGACGGCGGCCTGGAACAGGACGCGCAGGGCGTCGACATAGCCGCTGACGGCGACGGCGCGCTCGGCGTCGGCGAGGCCGCCGTGGAACACGAGCGCGGGGCTGCCGACGAGCTTGCGGATCAGCTCGGCGCGGTCGGGCGGCGGCGGCCCGCCGCTGCCGCCGTGGCCGTCGAGAGCGCCGAACCCGCTCTCGAGGGCGGCGCGCAGCGTGCGCGCGAAGATGCCGCCGCCGATGGCGCTGCCGAAGCTGCCGGCGAAGCCGCGAAAGGTGCCGAGCAGGCTCGTCGCCACGTAGTGGGTCTCGGGCGGCGTCAGGTGCAGGAGGTGCGCGAGCGTGTAGTTGAGCCCGGCGCCGGTGAACAGGCCGTTGGCGAAGACGGCTGCCACATACAGCGCCAGGGGCGCGTCCGCCGTCGAGATGAGCGAGAGCACGAACAGGCTCGCCGCGAACAAGGCGAGAGACACCAGGCACGACAACCAGAAGCTTCCCGTATGGCGCACGTGCAGCCACTAAGGTAGAAATGAAGAGCGGGTCAGTAAAATGATACACACCCAAGTTTCTTGCTCCAGATGCTCCTCGACAAAGAGAGTGTTTGGAGATAGTCGAGACGTAGGCACCAAATAAAAACGACGAAAAGATAGGAGGGGTTGCTTACGCCGACGAGGAGCCCGCCCATCCCGAACCCGAGGTTCGTAGGGATAAGCATGCTGCCACTAGCTGCGGGGGCGAAGCCCCGGACGGCGAGGGCCGTGATCGGGGCGTAGAATAGCACGGTCCAGCGCGCGGCCATGAAACCCAGCTGGGAGATGCACAACAGCAGGGCGCCGCGGTTCTGGAGGACGGCGATCGGGATGATGGGGTCGACGGCGACGTAGTACTCGATGAGCACGAACAGGGCGAGTGTCCCCGACGAGACGACGAGAGGGACGACGCGGATGCTACCCGACAGGCCGAACAGAAAGAGGATGACAGTAGCAGACTGCGGAAGAATGCTCGAGTCAGCCGGGTGAGTCTCGCAGGAGGGTGGAGGGTGGAGGATCAGCCTAGCTAGGGCCCGCCACCAGCGCCTATGACGGCTTACTACTTACCAGGAACAGCCCGCCGAGATAGTCGATCCGCTTCAGCTTCGTGGCCAGCGTGGCCCTCTCCTCCTTCAAGATCTGGCTCGACGAAAACGAGCTGGGCACGCTGAGGTATATGCCTAGACCGGCGACTAAGCTGAGCGGGGTCTGGATCCAGAACAAAACTCTCTACATGAATGCGGCCGGCGGGCGTGTGTAAGTCGACGGATCAAGATTCACATAGAACAGGACTCGCGGCAGCGCTTACCCAGCCGGTCACGGATATTAATCCGCCGAAGACGACGGCCCCGAGCGAGACACCGGTGGTGAAGCCGGCATTACTGGCCGGGCACAACAAAAAGGGGGGTCTCCGATTAGCTTCGCATCCGGATAGCGCAACGACGGAAGCTTGGTAGGGAGCGACAGGAAACATCGGGAGGGATGCGAAGGAAGAAAGCGCCAAAACTCACAGCAGCCCGAAAAAGAGCCCACGCTGGCGCTTGCTCGCGAGCTCGAGGATGAGGACGACGGCGAGGACCGTGACGCCACCGGCGCCGACGCCGGAGAGGGCGCGGCCGGTGACGAAGGCGGCGAAGGAGGGAGCGCGGGCAGTGGCGGCGCAGCCGGTGGCAAAGAGGGCCGAAGCGGCGAGCGCGACGGCGCGCGGCGAGAACACGGACGCGAGCTTGCCGGCGACCGGCGTCGACGACGACATGGCGACGAGAAAGGCCGCCGCGAACCAGACCGCCTCATCGTACGCGTCGAGGTCCGCCGCGATCATAGACTGCGCCATCGTGATGCCCGACATGTTGCTCGCTGCCCCACGGGTTTTAATTGGTCAGCTTCCACTTTTCTCCCCTTCTTTCTACGCTGTTGCCGGGTTGGCCAGGACTACGCGGGGAATGGACATGGCGCCGTGACTATGGCCGACGGCACGCTCGGGCGAGGCGCGCTTTTCTCTTTCTCACGTACCTATCAAGAAGATGAGGAGGTAGACGCTCAAGACGATGGCGACGGCGCGGCCGCGGCTCACCGTCTGGTTCGGGGTGTCGAGGTCTAGCGAGTCGGTGGCGTCGTCTTGCTCGCGGCCGTACTCGGAGGCGCTGGCGATGGACACGCTGCCTGCTCGTAGCGAGCTGGAGCCGGACCGCAGGAGCGGCGTGTCCTCGGCGGCGTCATTCTCGCCGTACTCGGCCGCGGTGGCCGACTTCGGCTTCCCCGGATCGAGGGAGCTGCCGGAAGCTTCGGCTCGCGGCGGCGACGGCATGGTGTTGGCTAGGCGCCTAACTTGGAGCGGGCAGCGGTGGCTGACGGCTCGGAGGGCATCGAGAGACCAAGGAGGGAGCGAGATGAGTTTGGGAGGGCAGCAAAGCTAGTGAACCAGCCTTTGACGACTTTTGGAGTACGGATGCGCAGAATCCGGAGAAGGACACGCGACCCCGAGGACAAAAGACGCCGAGAGGTAGGTAGACAGAGACCTGGTAAGCGAAGGAGGGTACCAGCGGCGGGGAGGACAGGGGAGGGCCGGTTGTCGTCGAGTTCACCATCAAAGACAAGGATGACGTAATACCCCCGGCTAAGCAGCACAGTCTCTCTCTCTATCTCCTGTCGGGATTTCCGAGACGAGAGGGAGGCACAAGGCAAAGGGAAGAGAGAGAGAAGACGGAGAGGCCGAACACGCGAGGATGGCCCGAGAGGGAGAAGGGGGAGGAGGAGGAGAAGCGAGCGAGCAAGATAGCATAGGCTGGTTGCACAACGGGAAGACAAAGACCGAAGCAGAAGAAGAAGAATAACCGGAAACCCCCTAAACCAGGCTTGTTATCGCTACACCGACCTGGCGCAGATTACCAGTTGTGATTAGTAAGCCCGCCACGCCCAACTCGGTCCACGTCGCGCGCCCGTCGATGGCCGCACCGCTTGGCGCATACTACTTTTTAACTGCATCGCCGTCGCCTGCTCCCTCGACGCTATCGTCGTATCGAGGACGAACCCGCCTTTTGCCTGTCCCCTTTTCCGGCTCCGAGAACCCTCCGGCCTCACATCATTTCCGCGCTGCCAATCTCTCCCCTGCCTTCGGCTGCACCCGGGCGCATCATTGGTTCCTCGGCTACATTCGACCCTATTTAATATGGGAAATATCCTACCCACAGCCAAGGTAGTTCGCCGCCGTCAGCCCAACACTCGTCGTGTCCTCTCTGCCGGCACCGCATGCGAAGAGTCGGGTCGCAATCGTCTCCCGATTCGTCTCCGCTTGAACGTAAATCGCCCGAGTCGGGCACATGGCATCATTAATATCCTCTGGCCTCCAGGACCTCCTGGACTGTCTCGGAACAACAGACCCTGTAGCCTTTTTTTCTGTTAAAAGGAGGGGGGGTTTTTTTTTAATTTAAAAAAACCCGCCGGTAATTTACGGCTACGCGTCCGCGCGAGCAGCCCCTTTTTTATTTTTTTCCTTCTCCTCGTTCGCCCTCAACGCAGTTCGCCGATCCGTACCATCCACCCAGGTTTCGATAGATAAATCTGCCAACGCCTTAGAATCTCACGCCACACCCGATGAGAAATTTTGGCATCTCCGCCCAACGTACCTGTAAAATGCCCAATTTCGGGAAGTGCTAGAAGACGACCGCATCCTCGCGTCGCCGTTATCAAGTAGCTCGGGAATCCGAGGCGGAATCGAAGGGCACGATAAATAAAGCCCCGACCCAGGCTGTTCCAGCTTGTTAGGTAGGTGGCTTGCCGTTTGGCCCTCTCTTCCGTAGCTAGAAAAGACGCGTCGCATCCGGACCTTCAAAAGAAAAACCGGTTGGCGAGAAGCGCGGCGGGGAGGCGCCTAGATAGGTTTATTTGCGCAGAATATTCGACGTGTCACTCCACTCGAGCCGTTCAGCCAGCACTTCGGTTCCTCGGCTGGTTTTGTTCCTTGGCCGCTTCGTCCGATATCTCCCGCTCAGGGGGGAAGGTGTTTCTTTTGCTCAATTTGATCGACAGTCTCTTGAAGAGACCTTCCTTCTCCACGTCGTCGGTCCGCAGCCCGCTTGTCGATGCCCTGCGCCGTGTTGAGAGGATGGCGCTGAGGTCGACGTCTCGGTTAGCACGGTCTTGTATTCGGGACTGGTCCTCGGCACCGACGCGGGCGTCGACGAGGGCTCGAGCGTCCCGCTTCAAGTCCAGGAAGAGGGAGAAGAACCCGGTAATGACGAGAAGGGCGGGGACCAGGCTAAAGGCTGTCTGGATGTTGCCGCCTCGATGGGTGATGGCGTAGATCACGAACGGCCAGAAAGCCGGGCCTGAGGCTCCCATGGTAATCCACGCCGCCGCCCGTTTGGTGCGTTCGCCCTGTCCGCGTAGCCCCAGGGTGAAGATGAGAGGCCACATCGGACCCTCGAAGAAGAAGAAGAGGATGATGGGGATGGCGAGAATGTCCGGGTCTACCGAACGTAGGGCTGCCACCAGAATGCCGCATACGACGCTAAGCCCGGTCGTGATGCTTAACACGGTGCGTGGTTGGGGGACCCTGGGGTGTGTCGGAGACAGGTAAGCGAGATATGCCGCGAGAAAACGCGAGACGGCAAAAGCGGTATGAGCAATGAGCAGGTAGTCGGGAATCGACAACGTGAGGCCGGGCGGGGGCAGCAACGAATCTGTCCTGCCGCTATCGACCGTTATGAAGCTAGCAGACATCTGAGCGGCCGCCGGCGGCGTTAGAACCTGGCGGAAAAATATGCTCATAGTCTCCTGGCCAGCAACGTAAGTCCACTGCGCTAGAACGGCTAGCATCAAGGTCCAAGTTCGGAGCTCCAGCCCGCCGAAGCTCGGTTTCTTCGGGTCTACGGGGAGGTATCGTGTAGAGTTCTCCATCTCAGCATCGGTTACTTCGGGCAACGGCATGTAGTAAAAAAAAAGTGCTAGCGCCGCACAGAGAAGCGTGATGGCCAAATAAGTCCACTGAACATCTAGCAGTGCCAGCGAGTCCGTCCTGCCGTGTACGTCCAGCGCGATGAAGAAGACCTTCTCGGCCAGGAGTCCGCTTAATACAGTAGCGACAGCCTGGATACCCTGGGCAAGCAGGAGTCGCATCTCGGCGTAGTCCATCGGGCCGCAAAAGATGAGAAACGGGTTGGCGCCCGTCTCGATAATGGCGAGACCAAATCCGACGACGAAGTTGCAAATCATGAAACCAGCAAACGAGGTGAGAACCGCGCTCGGCCAAAACATGATCGTTCCGACACCGTAGAAGCATAGTCCGACGATAAAAGTTGCCCGGAATCCACCGATCGGGTCGGGTTCGTGTCTCCTTCGTTTCGTCCGCGAGTGTTCATCGTGCCGTAAAATCCACTCACCAACGAGCAGGGGGCCAACCAGATATCCTCCCCCAAAGTAAATCGACGACAGCGCTATCGTCTCCGCGGTCGACATGCCCGAGACCGAGGCCACGGCATCGTTGAGCTGATTCAGCAAGCCGTACGAGAAGCCCCACAAGAGGAACAGTATCGTAACCACAGTGCAGTATCTGAAAGAATCGCGAACCGAGGTCCTAATCATGCTCTTCGGCCGGCGCATATTCACAAAACCGAAGTATACCGAGTTCTCGACTGTCGAGTAGGTCCCCGTGGCGCTTGTTCGGACGGTAGGACTTCGGTTGATGTGGTCCGGGGTGTGCGTGTTCGAGGCCATGTCCGGCGTAGTAAGAAAATCGACGACGGACACTTGGCTCCCCCGCCTACCCCCCGCATGTACCTGGGAAGGAGGCGTGATGTCACCGGCAAAAACACCTCCGCCGGCCGCCCGGCCGTTATTCGAGCTAACATTGCCGTCCGTCGACGTGTCTTTGTCGTAGGTGCCAGTGGCATTGGGATCGACCAGCATGGCAGGCAAGATGCGACGGATCAGAGGTTTCAGCGTGGGGATGCACGCACAGGTTATGCCGACGTTGACCTCGACGGCGGACCACATAAGCGACAACGACGCGTTCCAGGAGAATTGCGGCGTCTCCCCAAAAGTCGCCGCCGGGTTGCTCGACACCGTCGAGGAGATTTGCGTGATGGCTTGCTCGAGGTAGTAGATCCGGACGACGTCGACTATGGTGACGAATATGCCCAGGGCGAAGGTAAAAACCAGAATGACTTTCTGCCTCGGCGGCAGCCTCATGCTGGTGAGAACAGGCAACGGCAAGGCCAGGATTGCGAGGTCGGTTACAATGTTGACGGGAGCTGTACATATGAATTCCGTCAGCAACGGGATGCAGTATGACGGGCCAGGATACGGGTCGAAGGCAGCTTGGACGGGGCGGCACTGAAATATGTTCATCAAAGTTAGGACGGTGCCGGCCAAGTTCACGATGGCTAGGACAAGCCACGATGCCAGCCGCAGAACCTTCTGCGTGTTTTTGGAGAGGCGTAGGTAAAATATGAGGACGGATGTCTTGGTGGCCATCAGGGCCGAATTCTGCATCAGGGTTGTATAGTTAGAGGTGCCGCTAGAGACGTGGGGGGAACCTAGGGGCTAGAGGAGCATACGTAGAGAATCGAGAAGACATATTCGCAGCGTCGCAGCGTGTTCCAGTCATCGGGACGGATGTTCTCATCGTGGCGGCCGAGTCCCTTGCTGGTGCCGAGGTCGATGGCGAAGCTGAGGGAAAATGCGAAGGCCCACGCGCCCAGGATGAAATAGTCGTCCCAGGTAACCTTCCGCACGATGCAGATCCGAGAGAACAGCCTCGCGGCGACGATGACGGTGGCTAGGGCGAGGGTGGCGGTGGTCACAGCAAAGACAGAGGGCCCGCGATCGGGGATACTGTCTGGCGACATCTCGGGCGCGCTAGTGTCGATATGCGACTGGGACCCTCGAGGAAGGCCATTAGAACCAAGGCTATGGGCTCGCGCGAGGAGAGGAGAAGTGCGTTCGCGCGTAGGTGACCGATGGTATAGTATAGTATACGGTAGCGGGATGCGTGTAGGATATGGTACGCGGGAGGGTAAGCAGTCGACAAAGCGGTCTATACCGACCGGGTCTAGCTAGCCAAGGGCGGCAACGGGCAGGATCTCCCGCAGCTACTGTATTTATTCTACGCAATAGGGTCAAGGGAGTGCGGACATCTCGCACTAGCTCGTATCCGGGGGGCCATACGGGTGCTGCAGCCCAGAGGCAGACGGATGGAGACGGCTTTGTTGTCGATGTCGTGGCGGGAAGGAACAGGAAACGTTGGGCCTCTCAGGAAGTGTCAGGGTTAAGCCCTCGAGGTCTATATCGAACCACAGCCCTGGGGGGAGAGGGGGGGGGACAACGAAAGACAGGAGATGGGAGTGGCCAACAGGCACGCTCGACAGCAGTAGCGGCAGCAATAATTACAATAGCGACACAAAACGGCGGCAGACAACAACGGCGGCGACAGTAGTGGTAGAACGTACACGCAGCGGAAGCCCGGGAGCGTCAAGTTCGGCCAGCAAAAGAATGGGTAGGAGGAGGAGGAGGAGGAAGAGGAGGGGTGTCGAGAGCGAGCGGTGAAGGGCTTGTGTGTGCTGTGTATGTAGGCATATGTAAGTGAGGATGGATCGATGGACGGACGGAACGGATGGGCAGTATATGTATAATAGTCACTAGACCGAGGGAGACGGGACAGGATAGATAGCCTACCCCGCGACCGTTGCTAGGAGAGAGAGAGGCAGGACAGGATGATGACAGGGGCCAAGATGGGTTAATTAAAAAAGGAAGCGAGGAGAAATGAGAGAGTGAAAAAAAAAAGTGCCAGGGAGGGGAGAAATGAAGCAAAGCGAAACAGAGAACGAGAGACCAAGCAAGATCAAGAGAGGCAGACAGAGAGACCCGGAGGGAGAGAAAAAAGAGACAATGAGGAGGAGGAGGAATGAATGGCAGCAAGATCCCGCCCGTCTACTGTTATTACTGCTGGTAGTAGTAGTGGTAGTGGTGCCCGTTACTGCATGCATGCGCTGCCAGCACAAAGGAAAGGGCCGTTTCGTCTGTGCGGGCGCGACGACGAGTTGCTGTGTAAGTCAGCGCATCGCATTTGGTGGGCGACCAGGTTGCAGAGCCCTTGGGCTACCTACCTGGCACCTTAGGTACCCCCTCTAGGTACCTACCGGGAGGTACCTGACCCAAGTTGGGCTACCGAGGGATCTACCTAGGTAGGCCAACTGAGTTGCCTACGTGTCGGTCAGGTACCTTACAGGTAGGGGTAGGGTAGGTACCGAAACCAGGTAAATGTGTGAGAGATGGAGAGATGCAGAGAGAGAGATAGAGAGAGAGAGAGAGTGATGCTGGATATAGCGAGTATTAGTGTGGAGGGATGGGCTGTCAAACGTCAAGCTGGCGCGAAAACAGCCGTGGGGTGGGCGAAAAGGCCTGAGCCGAACCGAAAAGGTGCAAGGTTGGAAAGACCGCAAATCGGTATTGCTACGCCCGCTAGCTCATCCGATTACCTAAGGCCATGCTGTTTTTACTCGTCCCGGCTCGGGACCCAGCTGTGGCTCAAGTTCCGTCACCTCGGCTCACCTTCCACTGCCCTGCACGCAAATTACACCCGCCCACCGCGCTGCCACGTCGAAGAACCAAATCAAAGTGAAAAGAAAATAAATATCCGCGTGATTCACACCCGCCGCCCGGATCGAATACCCTCATGGCAAAATCCAGGTGCGAAAGTCCGAGCAGTAAACCCAAGCTCCTACAGTGAACGAACTTCCCGCTGCGGGAGGTGTTTTCGTTCGAAATCTCGGCGTCCGCAGCGTGACGCAGGAAGTCACTAGCGATCGGTCTGACCTCAGTCCTCGCCAATTCCCACAGACAGGGGGAGATAAGCATGATATGGGCGGTTTTACGGTTCTGACAACGTCGCGAGAGATCCGGGGACGAGGGGGAGGTCTACGGTACCCTCGAGAGGCGTGATTGGGCCAGTCCTTACCGCGCCGCTTAGCATGGGCGCGCCGCTGTGGACTTTCGAAACTCTTGGTCTGCTCGCCTACTAGACAGAAGCTATTACATCAATAGCCCGTCGCTAGCCAGCTCGTGTGCGAGAATACAACGTCGAAACTCTGCAGCGGGTTATTCCGCGCGCTACACAGCACGGGACGAGTCTGAACCGCGTTCCTCGATGCTTTGGGGTTATACCTACCGCACCAAGTCTCGGTTGGGTATCTGGCGCTGCTCATCATAATGCCAGTCGTTTTGTCTCGGGGTGCATGATTTCCCTACCACAACTACGGATTAGTAAACGTGGGATATCCGACTTGTCTGAAATGATTTCCCAATCGGGCCAGCGCCTGAAGTGGCGGCAAGGGCCTGTCTCATTGGACGAAGAGCGACCCGCCAAGCCAGGTCGAGGTCGCATCACGCCAAAACAAAGCGCACCCAGAGGGGAGCTAACGATCGATGGGAATTCTGCTCCGTATCCGTATTCTGACTACCCTAGGTGGTAGTGCGATGGGAAACCCGGAAAGAGGTAGAATCGTTGAGCCACGGAATTGTCCCAACTACCCAAGCATGGCAAACCTGCTTGTTTCGTTTCAGCCGTGCTCTCGGACGTCTCTGCGCATTTGCTAGGTATTTGTGACCGAGCCTGTCACCTCTCCCTCGGTTCCCTAACAGACGCTAGCATGCCTGTAGATCGTGCGGGGTTTCCGAACCTCCCCGGCCGGGAGACTGGAGAGCTTTGGCTTGTACCCAGGTGAGACTCGCGCGAGACAACAAAAGTGAGGAGGGGGAATTCCGTACCACGCGATGAGGTCTTAGCGAACTCGAATAAGATCGATTTGGGCTTTCGGCGGAAACACTCGGGCTTTGTGCCTAAGGCAGACCGCGCCCCCTTCCCCTCCCCCCCCAGGTATCCGGTGATCGAGATAGACGTTAATTCGAGGCGGGGAGTAGCAGGTTGCTGTTGGTTCGAGAGACCAACAGGGTTCATTCTCGTCCGCTACACCGCAGATAGAGACGATTGATTGCATGCAGCAGACGTGATATAATAGCAATCGGCACCACCCCGGCCAATCAACCGAGAGTCGCGTGCAAGGCACGATACAATGACCGAATTGCTGCCGCGCTGACTGCTCTCCTCGATGACCAGCTCTCCCTCCCATTTCCCTTTCGAAAGGTGAGATTTTTTTTGGCTTGGCGGGGCGGTTAGGTCTCCTACGAGGAGAACGAACGGCGAATATCGGCGGCGGTGAGACAACGATATGTACATATATATATATATATATTTGATTACATGTATAAGTAGACCTAGTCACTTTGTGGGTGCATGCAGGAGTGTTGTCTTCAATGTAGGTAAGCAGGCTCGGTCAGCCGTTCAAGCAATTGTAGACAAGCTAACTGCGTCGTGGGAAGAGGCTCGCTTCTCGTGGCGCGTGATTTAACCGTTCGACTCGGGCTTGGCTCGCTCGCCTGGGTGCTTTGGCCCAAAGATCTAGACCGAATTGAAGAGTGGGTGTGCCACTTGCTCACTGGACGGAAGCGTGTCAGCTGGGGACTGTCGATCGCATTACATTCGAGTTCGTATTGTGGATAGGCAGGTAGCTGGCATAGAGATTGATGGGAATGTGGGAGCGAGAACAGGAAAAAAAAAAAGAAGAGCTATCCGTGGGAAAGGCTCGCGAGAACTCGGTCCTATAGGGATGACCCGTAGGTATGTACGTCCGCCCATTGGCGTCCGCCTCTAGGTTATAGATACAAGTATGTAACCCCCAGCACACCAGCGCACCTACGGCAGGTACCTCGATATATCGACATACCTCAAATACGTCCTTATCCATTGCTTCTTATTACCTCAGATAGGTGCCCATGTACCTACGTAGGGATGGAAGTTGGAAATGGTGCCCACCTGGCGTATACGTGTTCTTAGTCAGATATACCGGGTCATGTTCGACATAAGATAGTATATGAGTACGTACAGAGCCAGCCAGGATAGTCAATCCGAGCCCTCCTAGCCATTGAGACACTGCTGGAGATCCGGGGGCCAATCTGGGGTAAAAATGGATATGGTAAGAGAAGAAAAGGGTGTGTGGGGAGCCCGTCTTGGATGCCCCTGTCCGTTTCCAGGCGAAAAACAACGTCATCGGGTGGGGATGGAGCCAACCGAAGAAGAAGAGAGGGGCGCTTGAATGGTAAGCGAAAGGGGAGCGAGGTATGAGTACTTGGAGAGTGAAAAAAAATTTTATTTCAAGAAAAAATTACCAAGTGAAAATAAAAATACCTAACCCCCTTTTCCTACTTTGCTCGGTTCCTCTTTTCGTCTCCTCGCTTGTTGTTTTTCCTTGCCTAAGGTTCTTTTTCGTCCCGCGGCAGAGACAAAGGCAGGCCGGGGCCAGGCAACCCGATTCTGCACTTTTGCATTTGTCTGTGGGTACGTACAACACCTAGCCGAAGCAGCGATAGGCACAATCCATTGGTTTGGCGCATGAATCTACACTCTGGTAAACTAACCAGCAATTGCCACGCACCTATCTGCCACCTGCACCTATTCCTTATGGCCTACAACTAGCAGCAGGAAGTCGAGGAGAGGAACCAGGGGAGATATTCAAATAAGTGTCAGGTGGCTTTGGTGCTTTTCGACGTCCAATAGGCACCCCTAGACGGCGGTTTGGGAGGAAAGCCATTTGTCACAAGCCATGCCAACCTAACCACCCGAGCCCGTCTCCGATGTACAACGGGCAGCAATTTCTCCGTCACTGCGTCACTGCCTACCCAGGGCATCGGGCTATCCACAAGAACACGGAAAGGCTTGGAAGAAAAAAAAATATATTTCCCGACACGTGGTCTCTCTTTTTGGTTCCCCCCTCCGTTTCCGCTTCTACCTTTCTCCCCCCTGCCGAACCGTCAGCGATTAACGCCCACTGTCCTAATCCAACCGCGAAAGGCGCCGCCGAACCCACCGGCAAGCAACGGCCCCAACTCACACACCTGGCATTCTCGCTCCCTCCATCGGAGCCCCAAGCGAGCTAGATCGTGCTAGCTGCCGCGGTTGGATAACTAACCCACCTCCCCTCTCCGGATAACACAGACGACTAGCGGGCAGCGCGCGCGCAGCAGTCGTGGCCTCGTTCTGTCCAGTTCGCGCCGTTCAGCTGCGTAGTGCGCCGCCCCCGGCGCCGCCCCTTTGGAGTATTTGCGCCTTGGACCAGCCCGCGTGCGGCAGGCTCTCACGATGATACCATCTTTAAGTCAGACTCGGCCGGCCCAGGCCCTGGGTACGGATTGGGCAGGTAGATCTACCCTCACTAACTCTAAGCCGACAGACACGAAGTCAGCTCCTGCCTACCCCCTTTCGAGCTCGTTGAGGGTATCATGACTCGACGCTAGGTGTCCTACCATCCCTGCTGCGGCTCCTGAATCTTTAGTAGCTGTTGGCAAATTCCTTGCCACCCGACAGGGGCCCTGAAGTACCTGAGAGCATCACCGCCCTCGCGGACACCCGTCATCCGCAGCTTATAGCCCGGGATTTCCGCGGCCCTCTCCCCAGGCAAGGTAAGGCTCAAGGGTGTCCTGCCTCTTAGCAGTAGTTTCCAGAGCATTGGTGAGTCGGTTGGTTGTTAGACACTCATTCCTTCGAGTGAGTTTAATTGTACGATCAATTTGAGAGCGTGATGAATCGAATCCCGCATACAGTATACATACCCAGACGTTCCTTTCGATACTTTTATAAAAGCAAAAGGGATTATGTACCTAAATCCTCGCACGATTTGATAGGATCTCTATTAGGTCTGGCTTTTTTTTTCGGGCCGTAGCGTTCACACTACGATGGGGGTTGCTGAGCAAGGTGCTCCCTGCCCTAGCCAACGTCAAATTTCATGACACGGTTCGGCTATGGACGAGTGATAACACTTTTTGTTCGAGTAGAAACTTTTGGGTATTCGTTAATATTCGGCGATGGATAAGGGAGGGGAAAGATGTGGCCATCGAGTCTTTCGCACGCGGTGTTCTCGAGTCGTTTACCGTGCGACCCCTTCTACCGGCGGACCCGAACTCTCTCCCGGCTCTTGACCTTCGGTTTCGATGTAAGGGACGGCCGCCGGCCGCCGGCTTCGGTACCCGGCCCCGAGTATTTTCGTCCGTTATATATGCTAGTGTGACAACCTGAGCTATATATAGAAATGAGAGGGCGAGGGAAAGTCGACGGAGAGAAATTTACACGATGGGAGGCTGCAACTTGTTTCTAAATAAACCACCATCATGCTCCCCCATCGGGTAGCCGGCTGTAAAATAGCTGTCACCTCCGGGGATAGGGCCAGGAGGGCGCAGAAAGTATTACAACTCTGAAGATGTGCCTAACTTCCATCTGACCTACCGAGGTACTCGAGGTCTGGTACCTTGCGGATACCGGTCTACGTGAAAGAGAGCCTTAGCATATGGCCGGCACCTGCCTTGCTGTAGCTTCCAACCTTGGGCACGGTCTCGCAGCGCTGATGACGTCTGCATATCGTAAGCTTCTGTCGACTTGCGAGGCAACCGCAGCCCAGAGGCGGGCGACTTGCTCGAAAGGCAGCTGCGTTACGAGAGGGAGACGCCCCTGTGACGTCGCCCGCCGGTTGGAATCGCATGGTGAGGAAACTGCTATAGATCTGTAACTATGAAGTAGGCAGAGCTGCCGCCCCCTTCCCAATGACTAATCCCGATGTCGAAGCCGGGCCAACAACTATCGCACTTACGACAAACGTCTTCTTCGCCTTGCCTGGCATCTTCCTCGCCTGTGTATTCTCACGACTGGCACCGCCTAAAACTCGGTGTACTTGACCAAACCTCGAAGCCACAGCCAGCATGGGCGCGCCCTTCCCCTCCATCCAATCCTTTTACTCGGGGGAAGTGCCGGCAACCCCTCCTCGTGCCAGCCCGGGCTCTCATGGTTCTCGTCGGGCAGGGGACGGGTTCACCTCAGCCGAGATCGAGGAGGCGCTTAACCCTCTCTCGGGCTCCTGGAAGCCGTCGAGATACTACGAGACCTGTCCCTTGGCCCTTCTCCAGACCGGACCCCACAACTACCAGCTCTCGGGAAGAGTCGTGAACTTTTCGACCGACGTTCGCCATCGAGGGTTTCACTCCCTTGTCGTAGCGGATGGGTCTGGTGCCATCGTAGTGCGTCGATGGACGGCCGCTGGTCTGCTAGGGATTTTGACCAGGTGTCATAGGTGAAGCTCTATTACACCAACCCGTCGGAATACCGTCTACTCCTCGGCCAGAGAACCACAGTTTGGGCAACTTATATCGTCGATTCTACCGCGGCCGGAACAGGCTCGATACCCTTTTGCGCGACGGCTACGAGTATCTATCCCGGCTGGCACGGCACAACGCACATTATTCTACATGACGACGGTCCAGGCACCGACGGGGATCGTATACTACGATATCCCCTAGAGTATGACGTTGGGGAATACGATTATCTTCCCGACCTTATGACTTTGAAAACCTTCCTTGCTAGCGGGCATGATATGGGAGTCGCCAAGATTCTAGTCTGCGTGCGAAGCATTGGACCACGCAGAACTGTACAATCCAAAAAACGGCAGGCGACGTTTGAAATGGTGGAAGTGGGCATCTTCGACGAAACGGCCACCTGCGTACTGAAACTGTGGGAGGATAAAGTTACCTCCTCCAAGTCGTGGGTTCCGAACCAGACTATTCTTCTCCTCTCCAAACCCACCTGTCGAGTAACCGCTGACTACGGCAGCCGAGGTGGTTCATCATACGAAATTGGCATCGGATACAACTCAATAGTCGACGTCGATCCTCAATTCCCTGACGCTGACTGGCTTAGGGGGAAGGTAGAAGCCTTGACCAAGAGAGAGAGCGTTTATACTCCATTTCCCCCTGATGTCTGGGACATCGAACTCGCGATTCACGGTCCAAGTCGAATATTATTTACAATCGCCGACGTCGAGGACCAAGTTCGCCATGCCGAACCTGTAACCGACTTCACCGGGAAGTTGAACGTCATTATCCTCGAGGTGAATCTAATGGAACACTGGCGCAGGGGCACTACGTGCTGCCTTGAATGGTATGTGTAATGCCATCACCGTGCTCTCTGGACTTTGAGCCAACCGTCAGACTTAGTTGCGGCGTCCCGATCTATGCCAACAAGCCTGTTTCCACCTGCAGGAACTGTGGGTCGCAGCGAAATCTTGCCCTCAATCCTCGTATTCTCGGGTCAGTGATTGATGAGAGCGGCATGATTGCTGCTGGCAAGCTTGTGTGGCACGATGACGCTTGGACGCAGCTCTTCTTCGGAAACACAACTAGTGAAGCCTCCGTAGAGGATGGCTTCGATGCGGATCTTATCGAACAGTCTTGGGAGGATTTAACTGCCCTTGACACCAACTCGTTAAGGGACGTTGAAGAACAACTCCTCTACTCCCGCGTCATGCTTACCTTCGGTTGGTCTTCTGAGCTGGAAAGGCTTTGCGTTTTGGGGGTTGAATGGTAATGTGACGAGGTGTCTCTTGCCAGTTCACCCCTTTCGGCTCGCAGTAGGATCCCCAAACTAACTACAGGGACGTAACACGAAAAGCTATATTGCCTTCTTATCGACAGAGTTACTCATTATTTAACCTGGAACCAGAAATTCTCAGACACGTTGCATCAAATCTCTGAGAAGTATAAAGGATCACAATAACATGGAACAGGTAATTGATGTCGACATTAAGCGCTCATTTAAGACGGTTTAGATGCCCAGCTTATCATATACCAAGTTAGCCCCCATTCCATTTTTACCAATTGTAACCATCCCTATTGCTCTCGCTCTCACCATGTGATGTTCGAATCCGTTTCAACCACATGCCCCGAAGCTCACAGCAGGTGACTGCTTGTAAGTGTTTCAGAGTTAGAGACCCGACCCCAATCGCTCCGTGCCAATCCGTCTACATGCGCTAAGGAGCCTATCGCTACAATATTATAGAAAGAGATGTTAACATAAGTCATTAGGCGCCGATCTCTATTACGCTTCCTTTTGTGTTCCTATCCCCGTAGTCCAACCACCGACCCCCCGTTCTGGTAAATCTGGGGTGGCTCGTGGCTTTGTTTTAGTTCGTTTGCATCATCTGTCTCCGAATAGGCTGAATCGGAAGCGGCCCTTGCCCATCTTTTGCGACGTCCTGCCAAAGGACTGCTGGGAACTGATGCGTCGGTGGGACGAGGGTGGGGGCAGGTCGTCGTCGTCGTCGTCATCGTCCTCCTGGAAACTCATGGGCCGGGTCGGCTGCCGCGAGATGGGCACCTGCTGCTGCGGCGGCGGCGGCTGTTCTCGAGGGGTGATGGGGGGCAGAAGCTCGCCCCGCATAGCACGCTCGACGTTGGCGTACTGCTGGCGGTAGTCGTCGTGCTTGCCCTTGGCGTCGAGGTAGCGCGCCTCGGTGTCGGCGCGGCGCTCCTGAAGCGCGCGGATCTCGGCGTCGAGGCGGTCCATCTCGTCCTGTTCGCGCGTCATGATCTCGGCGTACTCGCGCACCTTTTGGTCCAGCGGCTGCAGCACGCAGTCGAGGACGCTGGGGCTCTTGAGGCGCTGGATTGACGTGCCGAGCACATTGGCGCCCGGGATGGAGAGGTTCGCGTTGGGGTCGGACGGCGAGCCGGATTTGCCGTTCGCCTGAGCCTGGGCCTGGGCCTGGGCGTGCTGGAGCTGCGGGTGGTTGAGGGCGTAGCCGGCGGATGAACGGGGGGGCGACCCCCCCGAGCTGCTGGGCGGACGCGGCCCCGATACGGGCTTGGTGCCTCGACGGCCGTTCTGGCGCTGCATCTTGCTGCTTTCGCCGTTGCGCTCTGCGACGAGCATCTCCTCGGATCGACTACTGCCGGCGTACGAGGGGGGCCGAGAGGAGCGTTCGGGGGCACCACTGCTGCCCTGGGGAGGGAAGGTATTTGCTAGCGGGGGTCGGCTCTGGGCGGGTATATGCTGGTTCGGCTGGCCGGCCGGCTGCATGAGTCGCTGGGGTTGCTGCGTGGGCATCGGCACGGCGGCACTAGGACTGGCGTTGTGAGGAGGCGGGGGTCCTCGATTGTTGTCGAGGAATTGGTAGAAATCGTCGTGGCTGTCGAAGCGTGGCGGGCCGCTGCTTATGTTGGGCTTGCTGCTGCTGTGATACATGGCGGCAGCGCCGTCATCGTATTCGCGCGGAGCCTGAGGCTGGCGCGGGCGCGGTCTGCTGGGTGAGCTCATAGCCGTGGGTGGGCTAAGTACTCCGTAGTCGGTAGGTACGGTCTGTTTCCTCTGGTTTCGACGGAGGGTCGTGGGGCGGGCGCAGAGGAGCGGAGTAGCTGAGACCGTAGCAAATGACGGGTGACGGGTCGCAGAGGCGGAAGGGAAGACTATGTGACGGGGCGGAAAAAGACGAGGAACGGGGAGGAGAGAGAGAGAGAGTGGGAATGGAAGGTCTCGGGCACCCTCTCTCCCGCAGGTGATTCGAAATTTATTCGAAATATGATAGACGGCAGGGCATCGTATCGACGCACACACGCCACAGGGAGGGAGGCTGGGATGGGATACGATGGCGCTCAACGCGAGAGGGTCCTGGTAGTGGACGTGCTTGGCTGCATGTCACTGGCCCAGCCCCCCTTTCCAGCAGGAGGACTGGGAATATTAGGTAGAAGACAGGATGGGTATGGATGGATTTAATCGGCTGGCTGGACGGACAGGGACAAGCAGGGACACACATGCACGCACACACACAGGCAGTCTTGCCCACGGCTTCTTGTCCTTCTTCTTCCCCTGGGTTCTCGGCGCTGCTCCATTCAATTTGCGGTCTCTATCCCCGACCCGGCGAGTCTTCCGGAAAACTTTTTTTTTTTTTAAATCGTTCTCTTCTGGTGTGAGAATCGACCGATCTGCGTTGCGAATTCAATCGATTCCGTCCAGCGCAATCCCCCCAACGCAACCCCGATTTGACTGTCTCTCTTTTCCCCTTTTCCGACGGCCCGACCCCTCCCCTCTCTCTGCGCTACTAGCCTACTAGTCATGGCTGCCAGCTCTGTCTCGCGTCTCGTCTCCCTCCGTTCCTCCCTCCCACTCTCTCTCTTACTATTTGTTTTACCCGCCATGCCACCGACGGCCGCACGTACATACAGAGTGGTGGTGACGCGCTGCGGGAAGAGGTGAGCTGTATGGACGGAAGATGTGGGTACCCGCTCGCATACGAATCGAGGCGCGCCGCCATCTACGTACACGTAGACGTGAAACACGCACATGTGTGTGTGTGTCTTGGATATGTACGTGTGTATCTAGTATCCGTACGCACCCTGTCCAATCCACGGAGGCGGTACAGGATATGCGAGTAAGTCCGCAATACGTATGTGTGGGTGTAGGGGGTACGGATGGATACCCAGCCGAACCTATCCTGATAGGTAGCCTATTACGGAGTTCCTCTCTGGTGCACTTGCTGGCGTTTTTGCTGGCGTTGGCGACGGTGTCGATGGTAGCGCTGGCGGGGTTTCACTGGCAGGCCGGAGGTTTGGTGGCATTACTAGGAGCGGTAGTAAGCACGAAATCCCCATTCACATCATGTGTGTACGCATTGAGGCAACTCCCTAAAAGCCGACACGGATGCTGCAGAAGGAATACAACTCGGAAGAATAATAAGAAGCAAATACAATCAAATATTTGCCAAGATTCACGCTGATTTGCCATGATGCTCATGGGCAGCATGTGCGATTAAAACTTCTTCACACGGACACTCTTATACCTTGCAGCGCCTGTTTCCCCTGTATAATGCTGATAGGACACACAGTGTGCATCTGCCCAGTGGGCGGAACTGCAGGTTTGTGCCTCATTTTCTTGAGTTAGAAATCGGCGCCGATCTGTGCCCAACTTCTCTAAGAAACCTGGACATGCACATGTTTGGATAGATATGTGACTTTTTAAAAATTTTCTCTTCAACTTTAGGTACTGGAACTCAAGACTCTCTAATTTTCAATTGGACGTATTAATATCACGCGCCACAGCACAAACTGGGAAGGATAGTGACCTATCTATACGCAGCATCTTCTACCTACCAATGCCTTCAACTAGTAGGTATAGGTAGGGTATCCATCAGGTTGCCCTCTTATAATTCTCTTAGTAAGAGGGAGTTGCCGCGTACATACAGAGAGTCAACATTACTTACTGCTGGTGGCACCCCCAGGCAGACCCAAGCCTATGCCCAGTTTCCAACTCTTCGGCTTGTATTGAACTCACACCTGCAGGCTATTATCCAGCTATTTTACCGCCGGGTCCCTGTTTGCGTTTTCCCAACACCATGTTATACATATCACCGATTATTACACGCTGTTATATGTGTCTAATAGCTGTTTGCCAGACCTGCTGATCAACTCGCTTGCTAGTCAACATCCGATTATTCATTTTACCGTCACCACAAGGAAATCATATCTTTTTAATTCCATTTCGGGCGAAGCTGGGTGCGCGTACTCTTGTACTTTACTGATCGTGCCGCCGAAAGAAAAGAGTATAAATTTCTCTCTACCTTCTGCCGTTGCCTCTCTTTCTCCCTCCCTCTTATTTTCCCACCCACCATCACCTATCCACCAACTCAACACAACCTTGTCTCAGTTCCGACATCCCCTTCGGAATATCACCCTTCAACTTCCAGTCGTCTCTTCCCACGCATTATCTCTCCCATCACCGTGCAACCCGAAGAATCGGGACGCGGTCGTGCCACGAGAGACCCAAGAGTATGCCTCGCTGGTAGGAAAGGCGAACTTTCCGGCGTGCATCACGAGACCTGACATCAGTTACGCGGCCTCGACCTGGGCGCGTTTCATGAACAACCCATCCCAAGAGCATATGACAGGAATCAATAAGATGGCTAGCTAAGAGAAGACTGGCCACATCCACGCTGCCTCAACTGGGCACATCTTCTAATTGGTCGACAGTATGGCGACCAAATTCCTCGATTCCCACTATGTCTGGTATGTTCATCACGCCCAGTATATCCGGAATCAACTTGCTAACAGGAATCGATAGACCTATTCCTCGTTGGACAGGCTGGTGCACCGTATCAGAGGAGAACCAGTCCGATGATGGGGTTAGGGCCGGTCCAAAGAAACAGACGACGAGATTGGGGCCGGCCCGTCGCTTCTGCAATTGCTGCTAGTTGCATAAGTTACGAGAGAGATCGGACGGGGTGTGCTACGTGGGCAGTTAGTTCCATGTCATCTATGTCGCTGGCTGAGCCTATTACTAACTGGAACACAACAGAATCATTCACGTTTTTCAACTTGAAGAATCCCTTAAAGTGGCCGGCAATGTCGGCGCCCACAACTACATGCTATGGCCCGCCTGGGTCTGGCTAAGGCAAAGGTTCAATACATTTAGTTGTGTTAACTACCAAGGCTCACTTTCACCCTCACGGACTCTAGATGTCCATCGGTGATATATTAAAAGACCATTATTGTCTTGATGAACTCGGCAGCCATGATATAAACCGGTGGCCAGGAAGCGAGGATACGCCGAAGGCGGACTATCACCGCCCGGTAGCAGCAAGTGCTCCCGCCACAGTGGAGTTGTCCTCGTTTCCTCCGCCTCTCCCGATAACGACGACGACGATAGAGCAAAGCGTCCGGGAGAGGCAGCGCCACCGAACGAAGACGCAGGCGACGAGCATAAAAGACATACAGTACGGAAGGAGTTCGGTAGCCGGCATATAAACTGACACGATGGTGACAACGACTAAAGGAGCTTATATCGTTTCTTTTAATACTTTGAATCGATATTAAGGACGCTCAGACCGGCTGTCTTTAATATAGACATCCTGGGTTGCCAGCTACATGCTACTTAATAATTAGGTACTTACGCAATACCCTCTCCATGGAATCCAAGGCGGCTGCCTAGGGGATTCCGTAGGCCCGGCTGCCAGTCGATACCTACGTTGAATGGGACATTCGCAGCAAGAACTTCGAGGCTGTGGCCCACTTACAGTCCCACGCCACCACGCCTGTCCGGCACATTCAAGCCTCTATACGTCGAGGCCACTCATAGGGGACAGGTAGGCGAGTTACTACGGAGGTTGGCGACGGATCCGCGGTGCGTTGCCAACAATATGGCCTCGTGAACAAGGCCCCAAGCCATTGCTGAGAATGGCATATCGCTTCTAAAAGTTATAAAGACAAAAAGTCTTTTCACCCAGAACCGATGAACATCTGGAGTCCCAAAGGTAAAAGAAACCTTTGGTCAACACTTAGGGACCGGCCACAGTGCAATCGGCGGCGCAGCCGCATGTAAGTATCTCCATCATACCTAAAAAGCCTACGCCTTACTACCCTTTCCTTTATATCACCCTGCTCGTCCACAGATCGCGTCACTGACCGTGTGTCACGTAGGCATGGCCGGACGAGCAGCGGTGGCAGCGACCGGTGCTCTGGAGATAATCGAAACATTCTCCAGTCGACCTGTTCCAGGCCGCACTGCGGACACAGCCCAAGCAAGGGACGGCGCGGCGAGCGCCATGCTCTCGACCTCGAGTGGCCGAGGCGGTTCCCAGAGCAGCAGCAGCAGGGGCCGGAGCAGCCGGAGCGACGGGAGTGTTAAAAGGGACCGCCGGAGCGGCGGGACCAGAGGGAACAGCAGGGCCAGTGGTTGCTCCGGAAGCAGGCCATTGCTAAGGCGATGGCAGGCCTTATACTCCGACACGTGGGTCGAAAATCCGCTGGGCGAAGTGCTGGGACGAGTTACAGGCAGCCTGCCATTCCCACGGTGTCACGTAGGCATGCGCCCCTCAGCGCGACGCACCCCGGCCCCAGTTGCTCGCGGCCGCCAAGCCCCAACGTCCAGAGCCATCGAGCTCTCCAGCGACGCGTCCTCTGAGGAGCAGTCCTCGGAGGAAGACTCCCCCTCCTCATACGAGGGGGCTGACGAAGAGAGCGACCACCCCGCCACGCCTGTTGCTCGTGCGGTTCCGGTTCGAGGAACCCGCTCACAGACTCGATCCCGCCAGGTTGCTTCTTCCGGTGGTGGTGTTGCTGTTGCTCGGGCCTCCCAGGCTGCCGCTGCTACCACGACTCCGACCCGTGGTAGTGCTGCTGGACGAGGACGAGGACAAGGACGTGGTCGTGGTGCTCCATCGGCTTACTGCCCGTGTGCAGCCTCCATTATTATTATATATTAAGTGATGCCACGCACAGACTTGGCCGCCGCCGTAGCGAGCCTGAAGACCTCACCCAAAGATCGTTCGATCAGAGCGTCCAGCCTACGGGCCTATCATCATCATTGTCCTGGAACCAGCCCGCTCCCGCTGTCCGCGTATATACGGTGCACCATTAGTACGTATCCGACAAAACCTTTTTCGGAATTTCGGAATTTCGATTATAGCGTGTCGTGCCTGTCGCAAACAGGCCGTACGATGTCCGGACGGATATAGCCGGCCGTTCCCGGTCTGCATCAATCTACGCGGCCACTTCGGTGGCTCGTGTGCTTGTTGTAAGTTCCGGGATCACGCTGCACGGTACTCCGTACGAGACGGCGGTCCCGAGGATCCGCCCCCGAGCAACGCCCTTCCGCCGCCCGCCCGCCCGCCTAACAGGCCGGGTAGGTTACCGAACTAAGTTCTTCAGACGAAGAGGGAACTTAAGGCTATCCTATGGTTATCGATTAACGTAAGTATACATTTCCTTTATACGAACCTTAATATTATTTACCTACCTTTCTATAAGATTTTTAACTTAATTTTATCGTGCAGCTTCTACTACCACACACCAACAATACCGCGCGCTGCCCGGGCCGCCGTGCTGGCGAGCCTTGATATCTCCCACCGATAACCCGCACCTATCAGAGGGAATGAATGGGGGGAGGGGGGGACTGTATGAGTCGCGAGCGGCCGACTGCGTGCCAGAGAACCGCAGGCCCCCACGCCGATCACTCCTTTGCCCTCCTACTAGAGAAGCCGGCACAGGTCCTCCAGCACCCCTGCTGGAGGAGTCGACGAAGGGAACAAAGAATATGGCGGCGACGCGTACGTCGCCGAGGGAACCAAACTTCCCGCGAGGGGCCGAGCTGGCTCTTCCGCCTGAGACGAGGGGACGGGGGTTTGCTCTGAAGCGAGCCGCGCCCCAACAGGCACGCTGGCGCCTCATGCCTCTCGCGGATAGCACCATGCGCAAGGCGCGATGCGCCTTCTACGGCCGTGCGGCGCATGAACGCCTAGGCATCGCCGGAGCGGACGAGGCGCCGTACACGGCGTGCCGCCTTGGCTGCCCAGAGCGGCGAGAACAACTTTGTCGCAGCGACTAGCCGACACGCGGCCCCCGCGCCGACTTGCGTAACCCTTCAGCTGGGTTTACCTAGCGCGGGCGAGCCGGTCCGCGACCCGGCGCGGGGGGGGGGGGGGGGCGGGGTTCTGCACATTGCTACGATATGCTAGCAGGGTTCCCTAACTTCGTGTTCTTCGCAAATGAATGCGGGGGGATCCGACTACTAGACAGTAGCCGAGGCCGGGTCCTGACCAGGACGCTAGACGGCCTCGGCGGGCCACACAATCTCCCGCGCCGCTGGGGCGCGCGAGCGGCTGCCGCTCCTGGCTCGTCAGCGACTCGGCCGGGCGTCCGCGGCCCCTCCCGAGCCGAGCCCACCGGGGCCTACCCCGGGGATTCAGAATCCGACAAGGGCTCTGGTGGGTCCGGCGCGGGCGGACCTAGCGGACGCTAACCGTGTCGCTGACGGGCCGGGCGCGGCCGGGGGGCTCGCGCGCGCGCGTGGGCGGCTGCCCACAGCGTGACGGGGCCCCGAGGCCCCCCCCCGGGAGACAGTAAGCGATGCTGAACCTTTTTTTCTCCCGGTGCGCATGGCCCGAACGGAACCGAGGCTGCTGGGCTCGGGCCGGCCCTGCCCACGCCAACGGGCGGGGGTTGGAGAGGGCTGTGGGGGGGGGGGGGGGGGGGGTTGGTTTCTGGCGAGTCGTCATCGAACAGGCGCGGGTGGGGGAAAGGTTTGGGGGGTAGATTGGCGAATCCTGGAATCAAGCGGCGTCAGCGTGCGTTTCGTCGAGGGGGCATGGACCCTGGAATGACTCGCACGCCGACGGACATGCCGCACGGAGGCTGCGCTGGGGTCCGGCGGGACGGGAAGGGGGAAAAGGGGGAAAAGGGGGGGGGACGAGGCGGTGGACGACACTGAACGACGCCAGGTTTCTCACACTAATATTAAGAAACTAAGGGACGCGCATCTTCCTGGAAATTGAGGCAGGTATCCCCAGATAGACCTAATCTATCTCCTCTTCGAATATATGAGCCCTTGCTATTAGTGCTGCGATGGTGCGCTGCTCTGACCCCGTGATACTCGGGTAAGACGTGACCTACGGACCTGGTGGTTTTGTTGTCGAATGTGAGTTGCCCTAGTAAAGCTAGTAGGTAGGTAATTCTTCCTAGGGCACGTTAGGGGGACGTGAGCGCGTCGCTAGACCAGCATCCCCCATGAAACCCAGGACCGACATTGATACTATCGTTCCTAGATATGACACTTCTCTCTACCTCCCCCTTCCCCCCCTACCTTTGCATTCCGAGTCTCCTCTCCCATCTCCGATGTACCCGCCCTAAGCAGCCACTACTAACCTGCGCACACTGAAAAAGCCTCGCTTGGGTTCCTAGATGAAATTACCTCTAACAGTAGCAGCCAAGTTGCCGATTCGCATGCTGCGGCCGTGCCACCTCTAAAATCCGTATATTCCGCTGCGAGGGCCGCGAGCACTCCCCGGTCGAGCCTCCTGCACATGTTACGTCGCGACGTCTAGTCCGCGCCGTGCACCACGACCATCCTCGGCCATCCACCTCCGCGTGCTGAACCCCCTAGCGTAGGACTGCCTGCGCATAGGTACCTACGTGCGGGCGTGCGGTGCCGCCGCTAAGCGAAAAGACGAAGAAGCACCGTCCGGATCTGATAGCGACTACACGACGACGACGCGACGGGAGTCTCGGGCTGAAGACGCGCGGCGTGTCTCGGAGTTATTAGGACTCCCCACGCAGGTACGCCCGTCTGCAGATCGCAGATCGACGCCACGCCCTGCTCCCCTAGCCCCGTTCTACGTCGACATCCGACCCCAGGTCCGAGATTGCCTGCCTCCTGCGCTTGGCCGCTGCTGGGGCGCGTCTTATGCTAGCTTTGCCGCCGCCGGCTTCCTGTCGCCTACCTCCTTCGCCGCCTGCTCCCTGAGCTCTCGGCGGAGGATCTTGCCCGACTAGCACCGACTGGGTTAGCGAGGGAGAAAGATCTTGCTTCCGTGTTCCCGGGTTCCCCCTTCCCCCCCCTTTTTCTTTCCTTTCGTTATTTTTCATCCGGTCTCCCGTCCTCCCGTGCCATCACTCTTCATCGGGGGGAAGGGGGAGGGGACCGAGACGTGAGGAAAGAAAACTTACCGGGTTCTTGGGTATGGCGTCGACAAACTTGACGCCGCCCGCCAGCCGCTTGTACTTGACGACCCGCGACTCCATCCAGGTGGCGATGTCGCGTTCCGTCTGCTTCACCTCCGGATCCGGCACGATGTACGCGCGCGGCACCTCCTCGCCGCCGATGGTGACGCCGACGACGGCGGCGTCGCGGACGCCCTTGTTGTCCAGCAGCACGGCCTCGAGCTCCGCCGGCGCGACCTGGTTGCCCTTGACCTTGATGAGCTCCTTGATGCGGTCGACGACGTGGAACAGGCCACCCGGCGCGTACTTCTCGACGTACCCGATGTCGCCCGTCTTGAACCAGCGCCGGCCGTCCGGGTCGACGTGTAGCGACGCCGCCGTCGCCTCCGGCCGGTTCCAGTAGCCCTTCAGCAGCGGCGGCCCCGTGACCCAGATCTCGCCCGCCTCGTTCGCCGCCGTGATCTCGCCCCCGTCGTCGATCCGCATCAGCCGCGCCGCGCAGTTGGGCATCATCTCGCCCACCGCCGTCGCCGTGCTCGACGCCGTCGGGTCCCACGACGTGGACGTGCATGTCAGCTCCGTCATGCCCCAGCCCTGGCGGACGCGCACCGCGCCCGGCGGCCACAGCTTAGCTACCTCGTCGCTGACCTCGGCCCCGAGCGGCGCCGCACCGCTGAAGACACCCTCGACGCTGCTCAGGTCGTACTTGCGGCTCAGCGGGCTCTTGGCGAGCATCACCAAGATGGGGGGCACGAGCGGGAGAGCAGTGATGCGGAACTTCTCGACGTACTGCAGCATCTTCTCGAAGTGGAACGAGGGCATGACGTAAACGGGTATGGACTGCTTCGGAAGGTTGCAGACGAAGAACGTCTGGCCGTAAGCGTGGTACATCGGCAGGAGACAGAGGTGGCGGGAGCGCTTCGCCCTCTCTTCGTAATCGGGGTGCAGCTGTTCGAGGTAGTTGGTGCCGACGCCGTTCGCCACGTAGGAGTAGTGCGTGATCTCGACGCCTTTCGGGACGCCCGTCGTGCCAGAGCTGTAGTTGAGGGCGCATACCGCCGTTTTCGTGTCGGCCGGTTCGATCCAGTCGAACTCGGCCGCTTCGGCTTTAGAGGCCAAGAGGGTGGTCCAATGCCGAGTCTGGAGCCTGGCCTGTCCCGGCTTCCGGTCCAGGGCCGTCGCATCGACGGTGTATATGCGGCTCCTGGGCAGATTGGCCCGAGCGGCCGCCTCCACGGCGATCTCCATGCTCGCGTCGGAGGATAAGAGGAACGAGGCGCCGCTGTCTTGCAGTTGGTGGGCCAGTTCGCGCGCGACGAAGCTGGGGTTGGCGCCGGTGAATGTCCCGCCGGCCATCAGGATGCCCATGAAGAAGACTGGGGTGAAGAGGGTGTTGCCGGAGAAGAGCAGAACGCGATCGCCGGGTTTCAGGCCGGCCCGGATCAGGCCGATGGCGAGCCGCTTCGACCATAGGCGGTAATCAGCCTTGGTGATAAAATGCGTGTCGGGACGCTCGGGGTCGACGAACTGAGGGCTGTCGGGGAGGGCGCCGAAGGACGACCCGAACACCCACTTGTGCAGAGACTCGTTCGGTATCGGGACCGTCCATCTCGACGAGATGACCATGGTGAGGGGCGGATGTGCGAAAGGCAGCGATATATAGGTATATGTATATATAAATATAGTCACGCAAGGGGTATTAACTAGGGGAGCGGCTTCAGAGTTTTGCGTATTCTCCCGACCGAGGAGGTACAGCTTCTGGCCTCAGGAGAGCTCAGGGGAACGAGAGGGGGAGGAGGGACAATAGTGGGAGGCTGTCTAAACTACGATACGAAATATCGAATAATACCTCTGTGGTGGTTTCGAGGATGTGCCCAGACCTTGCAGCTTAAATATAAGTGTTACCGTGAGAGACGGAACTCGGCAATACTAAACGGCCTACAGCAATATGGGAACCGTTACTCGCCGGGCCGGTGCTCCCTTCGTGCAGAACAAAGAGGGAGGGCGACAGAAAGACAAAGAAGTGGAAGTGCGAGAGGGAGTGAGCAAACGGCAGCAAAACACGGCCAGAGGGTGTATTGAGTATTTGTACCTACGGCACGAGAGCTCGTCTCTGGCCCTGCGACGGATGCGGGTCGAGCCAAGACGAGCGCTGCCCCGGCTCGAGCACGACAGTATTGCCGTGGTCCGCAGCCCCAACTACTACGTAGTATACGCTCACCCTCGCCTTTTTTGGTAGGTAGATATGATGCGAGTATCGCGATTGGCTCGAGGATCCGGTGGAGGAGGGGGGCAGTGCCAAGCAAGCGACGGCATCTCGTCGCTTCGCTGCCGCCGCCGATGGAGATAAGCACTATCCCCCGCAAAACGGGCTGGGGATGCAGACCGGGGGAGGGGTCCTGGCCCAGAGCCGAGGGTTGGGTGGACCTCCTTTCTGGGCCAGAGTAGCCGATGCTCCTCCATCGCTTGTCTTTGACCCTCGATGCTGCGGACGCGCTTATGCGCCCCCGGAAAAAGGTTGGCCTGTCCTGGATATGGGCTGTACCCACGGACCATTCGGAACATACGCGCATTCGCTGCCGCTGGCTGCCGCACGACGACGTAGGTATATTCGAAACAACAAGCAAACTGCAAACTGCAGTGGCGGAGTCGGGTCGTTCGGGTCATTCGGCTGGCAGAGTGATCGCAGGATGAGACAAAGAGCCAGCCCGGTGGCACGTGGGAGGCGGCGCCCCAGATGGAGAGGACGAATTGCGGGCGAGCGCCATTTCTCGAACCCGAAAACACACCCGACAAGCAGTATCACATTTGCATTTCGGGCGAGACATACCTAAACTACATTGTGGCTCCTCCTCCTCCTCCTTGCCGGCTCCTCCGCTACGCAAGTGGTCACCGCTACTCTTCTAACGTTAATCAAGCTGGTTTTAGGTTAGTCGAAATACGCCTAAAGGTAATACACTTAAAGCAGCAGACGCTTCCTGGTTTTTCGCTAAGTTTTCAATTGCCCCCGTCCCGTTTTTGATCGTGCAGGCGTAATAGGTTGCCGGCTTCGCAACCGCCACTATAATAAAGCCTCCGAACACTGCCCGGTTCGTGTGCAAGGGCTAGAGCCTCGAGGTTGGCATTTGACGTCTCCTGGCGAACCATGTTGTTCTGGGACAGCCACGCCGGGTTTTCCGGGTGGCCCTCGGGTCCGAGATCTTGCCAAACCGATAGCTCGACATGGTCCTGGGAGGCGCGCACCGAGAAGTCAGTGTGACAGCGGGGACAGGCACCGAACAGCTCTCCGCTAGCACCTTGGGTCTCAAGCGCGGCATGAATGACGGCGCCGACCCGACCTACCGGCCCAAACTTGAGCCAAAGGCTGTGGAGGAAGCACAGGTGGGGGCAAACATAAAGGTCTCCGACGGCAAAGGGCGATATCGGCTCGATGTCCGTATGGTATAGCCAAGTAGACAGAGTCATGTACCTCAGGTTGTTGTCCGCACCCACGACAACCTTGGGATAGACCAAATATCGGGCGGCCAGCACACCGGGCCGGCATGGGTATATGTGCGTGACGAAGTTGTCGTCGCGATAGGGTTCCAGTAACTTTTGGAGATATTCGCGGTGACCCTCATCCCGCAAGCGCGTGTACTTGAGGGCAAGCTGGACGTGCCGGTGATCCAGTCGGACTAAACGAGAGTCCAACCGGTGCCTTCTATAATGGTACGCACGGTGGCGCCACGAATCCCACCCCAGAGGGCAAGACATATGCTGCGGTTCTTTGGGAGTGTCGAGGTTGACGACACGATGGAGCTTGACGCACGCCTCACACACCCACCGTTCGGGGAGGTCGCGGGCGACTCCAGCTAGATACTCCAGGCGCTGGTGGCGCTCGAGCGTCGCTGCCGAATGGCTGCCAAGAACAGCGCGCAGCGAGCAGCAAGTCTGGGAGAGGAGGGCCCGGCTAGCCGACGAAAGCGCTTGCGATATGAGCAAGATGACATCGACCGGGAGTTGGAGGAGGGCGCAGTCGGGATTCTGCGCTATCGGGCGGAGGCTGCCGTCGATACTCCCCTCGTCCTCCCGGGACCGCACGCACCTATTACGGGTATCGGCGACGAGACGGCGAATGGCGCAGAGGGGGCTCGTCATGGTGATGGAAGGGATAGTGGTGAAGAAGTACAGATGCTTCGGGCGTTGCCGAGGGGAGCCAGAGTATGGATCAGCAGGTAGGTAAGATGCTGGATAGGAGGAGGGAGAGGAGGGAGAGGAGGGAGAGGAGAGAGAGGAGAGAGAGGTATATCACCTACCTACCTGGTTTTACTAAATCATCACCTACTAACACGTCGGTTTAAGTAAATTATTGTCCACCTTTTCAGGTGCGAATCCGTAGCTTTTCTTCGAGGTAGGTGCCCTAAGTAGTTATGCAACTCCGTAGGGTAATAACCACACACGTATCTATCACGTATTAGCATGCGCTTTACAACTTGGAGCCGCGTCTTTTCCCATGCCACGTAGCAATTGAACCAGTCCTTGTAAGCCTACACACCACAACTCGTAAAAGTAGGCGTCTACGTTTTACGCAACATCCCGCCTTGCGCCCTCTTCTGTCTTCTTCTACGTCTTCGACTTTCTTTTCATCTTTGACTCTCCCCAGAAAGTCATCACCACTGCTATGTCCGGTGCAGCTCCCACTTAGGTGCTGGCGGTCGCCGCCATAGTCACGATCTTGTGGAACGTCCTCGTTGCCTACGCGAGATGGGGTTTTCTCGGAGAGGCAGTAAAGCGGCTGGCAACCGGGCCGACCCATGTAGTGACGGCCAGGTTCGACGTTGCATCGTTCCCGAACATCGTTACGAGGGTAGACTCGGATCTGGGCTGAGCTCGACAGATCGGAGAACGTCACCGAATATTATTCGGCGGGGGACGAGTCCCACCCGAGCGGATAATGACGCGGCAGGACTATTCGATTTGAACGCGACCGAACCGGCTCGAGCGAAATACAAAAATGCAGACACGCAGTAGACAAGCTCAGCGCAGCCACCTGCCTTTCGAGCGAGTTTTGAAGACTCCGGAAGGGCGGAAAACGCAGCCGATGGAACTCCCACCGAAGGCAGCACTTACAACCGACCGTATGCTCTCTGTTCTCGAGCAACATCAACTTGTCTTTTCACAGGTTGTCATCCGTTTCGGTACCGGCTACAAATAATACCCCGGGGGCGAGATGCCCGACCAATCTTGCCGCACGAGCCGTCTAAAGTCTCGAATGGGCTTTCTTGGGGCAATGAGAGAACGGGAATCGCCTTATCGGGGGAGGGGGGGCTTGAGAGGGTTAGGCTGAACTGCCTTTGAATGGAAAGGGGAGCATGCTTGGGAACAAGCCGTGGCGGGCAAGGATTTTAGGACGAGTGGTGCTGTTCTATTACGTTGTAATATCGCGAAGAAGACCTAAGCAATTACACTTCCTATTTGCTCCTGTTACGTTTTCTTCGTGGGCTACGTGAATTTATATTGGCAGGATTTCTTAGGTGACGCCCGTTTTAACACACAGTCGGTGTGTATTGAGATCACAATTGAAGCATATTATTATTCCCAGGACACTGATCTGACCCGAGCTGTCATGTCTTGTTCCGGTACTTGCCAGGCTCGCCACAACAAAGTGCCCGTCGAGTGAGTTTTGAAAGTGGTTGAGCACATTTTGGACACTCCGAAAGCCTCGAATGCTCATCATAGTTGGGGAGAGTCAGGTGCTGTAGAGGCATGAGGTATCTTTTGGGTCGGGTTGGGTAGCTGGCGATGTCACTTGCTTGGGGAAGAGGGGGGTTTCCCCGCGTGCCCACGGGAACGCCATAGCCAACAGGAATTAGAAGATAGTATGCGCAACTCCGACACATGGAATTCAAGTAACAGGTCGAGCTTGATAAGGTACAGAGGCCAGACCTTAAGATTGGACCGACATGACGACGCCGTCAACACAGGGCTCCTCTATCAGCTCCTCTGATGTCCCTACTGGTACGGCATGCGTCCCCTCCCAGGTGTCCTCTCCCACCCCTTCTGCTCCTCCTCTTCTTCTTACTCAATCCAGTCGCTCCTCCATATAAACCAACACACCCGCTACTAACCCCACTTTCTAAGGTAATCAACGGTAAGATTGCCATATTCTTAGTAGAGGACCTTCCCGCTGGCGTCGGTGACGGGCATCGCACCAGGAAGCTCTTTCAGCCCTGTGACAGATAGGTATGTGAGCATTACGGCGGCCCACGGACGAGACATAGGAGGAAAGCTGGGAGGAGAGAGGGAAAGAAAGGAAAGGAAGGAAGGGGGGGAGGTTGCTCACAGCCGTCGATGTCTTCGTTGACGGTCTTCTTGACGGTGCACTGGTTACCCTGCTGGATGGACTGGGAGCGGAGCTGGGGGCAGTTGATGTTGCAGTTGGTGTCCATGGCCTGCTGAAGGGCGTCACCCTTCCAGCCGAAGACGTAGTCGCCGTGGTTGCCGTAGCCGGTGGGGTCGCCGTAGGACCAGACGAAGGGCTGGGAGCCGTCGGTTGGCCAGTCGGCTGGATTGTTGAACGGCGTCGTGTCCCATATGACCTCGAAGAAGAGCTGCGGGATCTTGACCGGGTGTGTCGCCGGGCACGGCCCGCCGCTCTCAAACGTGCCGCTCTGCGGGTACGCCACGTGGCTCGAGTGGTCCGCCGTATCGAGGTTCTTGCCGTCCCAGCACCTGCCCGCTGTTAACACACACACACACACGCACTCGCACTCGCACTCGCCAGTTCGGCGGGAGAAGTCTGTCCGTCATGTAAACGAAAAGGGGGGGAGGGGGGGGGGCGCTTACGTTGGGAAGCGGATGTTAGACATGATGCCAGCCTTGCACGGCTTCTTCGGCAAGTCCATCGTCTCGCCCGTTCGGGTCAGGATGTTCTCGAGGCAGGTGTACGTAAGCTGGCGGTACTTGCTGGCCTGAGCCTGGGTTCGGTAGCTCGGGTCCCCGACAATCATACGGAAGCCCTGGCACGTACGTTAGGAAGGATCGAGGTAGGTATAGAGAAGAGGAGGGAGAGGAGAATGCAAAAAAGGGGTGGCTTACAGGCTTGAAAGCGGTAACCTTGGCGTTGTTGTAGCTGGGCGTGTAGTAGACGGTCATGCCGCCCTGCGCCGCTTCGAAGCCCAAGTTGGGGATCTGCTGCACACGCTTGAAGGTGCCGTTACGCGCGCGGAAGTACAGCACAGCGGTCCAGTAGTTGGACAGGTCGTCGGCGAAGGTGCAGGTGGTGCAGGTGGCCTGGCTGGGAAGGTCTACACGAGGATGTTCCATCGACGCGTTGAAGGCATTCTAGCACTGTTATTAGCTGGTTATCTGGGTCTAGTCCCGCCCCGTCTCCTTCAGCTTTTCGGGGCTTCTATGAGCCTTGATAGTATTTATTACATACACCGCCGATGATCTGGTGGACGTGCGGTGAGGCCGTCACGCCGGGGAAAACCAGAGGGTCCAGACGCTCGACGACGAGCTGCGAGCATGAGAATCGAAGCAGCGCGCGGGCGCCTGGCGCGAGGAGTGCCAGGCCCGCGGCGACGGAGTGGATGGTCGGCTGCATCTTGTTTGCGCGGGAGCCGCGACAAGGGGGAAAAGGCAACGAGGGTTTCGCGATGGGTTGTCCGCAGATTCGCTGGAGCTAACGATGCGGACTCGCCCCCTATTTAACCCCGTAGCTTGCGAACACACCTTCCTCATATTCTCCGGATCGTCTATTGTTCTGTTTCCCCTTTGCGCAGCAGGCTGTTGCTGTGCGGCTACGCGCACCGTCGTATCGCACCCCAACGGTTAATGTCGCGATATAGCCGAGATATTCATCCTCCCCCCTGGCCCCGGTCTCTCGTAGGGATAAGGAACCGCGAATGATCACACAGATGCTCCGGGCGCAGCCGAGGGGAGTCAGAGTATGGATTGGTGGGTGGGTAAGATGTTGGATAGGGATGGGGAGAGGGAGATAGAGAAGGAGAGGGAGAGGAGCGGGAGGGGGAGAGGGAGAGGGAAAGGGAGGTGATATCCTCCTCCTAGGTTTCTTACGCGACCTATAAAAACTCCGTGACGGACGGTTCAGTTACGTAACGGCCTTAGGTATTATTTACCTACCTGTTTTGAATCATCGCCTGTTAATACATCGGTATATAATTATGATCTATTTCAGGTACGAGTCCGTAGCTTTTCTTCTAGGTGGGTGCCCTAAGTAGTTATGCAACTCCGTAGGGTAATAACCACATACGTATTCATCAAGTAGCATGCCCTCTGTGCCTCTTGAAGCCGCGTCTTTTCCCACTGTATAGGTAGGTATGCATTCATATCACCCACCTCTTGATACACCAACTTTGAAATATCATTAATCCACCTCTCAACTTACGAAAACGGGAGACGGGCCAGCCTAGGCGGAGGCCGCAATCCACGCGTTCTCAGTTTTGAGAGACACCTTTCTGACAATGGCGCGCGTCGGACTCTTTAGTGAAGCCGTCAGAATGCATTTCACGGAACCCACCCGGCCAGACGTTTCCACTCCGGCAATCCAAAGAGACGTTACCTAACAACGTCAGAAGCGTGGTCCGGGGTGGCATTGGGGGCGTCAAAAACGCGATCCAGCGTCTAGAAGATAAAACATAACCTGTACAGGGACGCAATGGTAATTCTCCCAAGTGCTACGATGCCACCTAATACCTACTAATTCGCCTTGCTAGGCCAAGCACTACCACCAGGCAACTAGCAGCTGCTATTTCGGCTACGTTGAGTGTGAAAGGCGGGATAGCGGGGGTGCCGACTGGGCGGCTGACCTGCAGTCTGAATAGGTATTAATATGGCGATATTGGCCAGGATTCAAGCTCGTCACATGCCTGTCTCGGTACCATCGGGTGAGCTTTTCGGGGTCGAGTTGCGTTAGAGAAACGGGGATTCTCCGAAGCCACGACTGGAGCCCCTTGTCCTTGCGTGAACGGCAACATCGTAGCGCGTCTGAGGCCAGAATCCTCAGATATTTCTATAATAACACACTAGAAGCGTTCCACTCCACCAACATCTATGTATAGTCACACGGACGGGATTGTATCGAGGCAGGTATAAGTCGACCCGCCAATAATACCTACCTACCTGTTAAGGGGTGCACTGTGAAGAAGAGGTTTAGGTGATACGGAAGTTGGAGTTGCGAGAACAGCCGATCTAGAACAGAGTCCGACGAACGTTTGCATTCTGGAATTACCAATACAGACTAACCCCAAGACACACCACATCTCCCAGACCAAAGGCACGAGACGCCCTCGTCACATCCCGAAATGCTTCCCGTGAAATTCCATAACCTCGGGGCTAGCACCTCTCACCGCTCGCAAAGCTCTCTGGCTACCTTCGATCTTGAGGCCCTCCAAAGACCTCGCTCTTGATAAGGCGACATAGGCTTGGCCATGCTCCCACACCCTCGACGGGTCAAATACGACTCTGTCCAAAGTCATACCCTGACTTCTGTGAACGCTCATCGCCCACGCAGGGGCCAATGGAATTTGCGTGCGACACATAAAACTGTACGGCCTCTTATCGCCAAACAAATGAGCGAAAAATACAGGGATAACGAGTCTTGTTACGCCGTTATGGAACTTGACGATCGGAAGGACCTTCTCCTTGAGTCCATCTGTGAACTTCCGGTGAATGTCGCTCTCAAGAGTAACTAGTATTTCCTTGGCTTTATCCTTACGGTTGCGCCTTGAACCAATGAATTCGCTGACTGTTTGGAGGCTTGCGTAGTCTATAGGCGTAAATCCGCATATGACGCCCTGGGACCCGTTGCAGAGCCCGCTATTGAGGTCTTGGTTCGTGAGTAAAACCACCACCATACCCTCTTTTAGCTCGACAACGCGCTCGAGTTTATACGCATCGAGGGCGGGTACGAAGCCATCGCGCGATCTCTGCATTACTTTTCCAAGGTGCGGATGCAGCTTCGCTTCCCAACTAAGGTCATCAAAACTCTGGTATGTGAACTTCCTGGTCGGGAGCTGTCGGAAGATCTCCCGGTTAAACCACTGTGCTTCCCGGCGCGTCGGGCAAAGCCTAGTGGCATTCTCCGTGTTGCACGGGTGATTCATGAGCAATTTGATCTCGCTCTCGGACAGGGCCTCTCCAATCCGGATCTTCCGCAGTAGGCCTATAAACACCCTGTCACTCTGACGGTGGATGGTCTTCAGGGCAAAGTAGACAAAGTTGCACTCCTCCCACGTCTGGCTTTGGAATGCCCATTTGTCTCTGTCGTGGAAATTCCCGTGGTCCTGGCAAACGTACTTCCTCCCGAAACGACTCCGGATCTCGGCCAATTCTTTGCCGCAAGTGACACAGTATTGGAACGGCTTCACGGGCGGAAGTTGGTGGAAATCCCTAGTAACGACCAACTGGACGCCACCGAAAGGCTCGGAGGATCCTCGAGCTGCCTTCATAACATTACTGAGCCGAGTGAAGTGGGAGTTCTCTACCATGCTGATTTCATCAATGACCAGGACATCCGTCGAGATGAATCGATCATTAGCGGCCTCAGCCCGAGGGGCTGTAAGAAGATCCAATAAGGTACCCTTGTGTGAATACGGGGACCATCCCGCATAGGACCATATCGTCGAGCCGCCGACATTCAGCGCCGACAGGCCAGTTGGGGTGATAACATGAACTCTCTTGTTCTTGGCTTCAAACCTTTTTCTGAAAGCCTTCAAGACGGCAGACTTTCCACTCCCTGCCGGGCCCGTGTAGAAAACATTCCCCCCTCTCATGATCGTCTCGACTAATTCGACCTGCTCAGGGCACAACGGCAACTCGTCGTCGTTGTGGCGTCCATAGTTATCTTCGTCATCTTCTTGGCTGGCAGCCTGCGGATACGATCGCCATGGGGTCCAGTTAGGGAGAAAGTCACGGTCGTGCGAGAGACGGACTCCCGCCCCGTGGCCTAATTTGTTTGCCATTAGCTATAAAGCCTAGGCTCGGGGGGTTACAAAAGGGGTGGGCGGGTTAAGTTGACATTAAGGATACAGGGAACTCACGAGTAGACCGAGACGCGGAACGAACCAGATTTGCATGTTGGCGATGACGGAACTTCGCCGCAAAAGTCGCGGCGCATTTAGCTGAGCTTGCTGCGCCGATACCGAGGCGACCTAGTGCAGGCCACAGCCTGGCGGCTCTCGTGATAGGCGCCATTCTCCTGGCCCCGATTCGGTGCTGGGGCCTCTCGGACGGTTCAGCCGCTGGGCGATTTCATCAAACTCGCGTAGGTGATGAAGTGTGGCGAGTAGGCGACGAGAAAGGAGCTCGGAACGTAGATACGTTGTAGGTAGGAAAGAAGGTGAAATATTTACGTTTTGGTGCGTTGCGCTGTTGTCTTGTGTTGCGCGCGACTTGTTACGCGTCTTCTAACACCGGGGTTGGTAGGGCAATAACCTCACGACTTCCTACTTAGGCATATGACGGCTAGAATACGACCCTGGATTTGGGACCGTCAGGTAGTCTCGCCACCGCCTCTCCATTCTCAAGTTATCTTAAGCAACAAATTTGAACAGTGATTGCGTGAAACTTGGTTGTATTGCGGTGCAAGAAACACGAGATATGACGGAAGAGTTGTGAGTTGGTTTTTATTAATATGAAAAGGATATCAATGATTAGTTTAGGATATTGTCAGCCAGCCAAGACGAAAGACGACAGCCAAGACACGACCAGGGCCTCTCGTCGGTACGGCAACTAAGGAGGAATGGGCCTCCGGTTCTTCGGAGGAGGTGGGCCATAATCGCTTTATGTCACGTAAAAGCGTTGACGCCTGTATGTCTTCGTTTGGATATGCAAGCTTATACAGGCGGGAATTTTCCTTCAGGACACGTTGCGCCTACTAAGTCGGCTTGTAGGTGTGCCCTCGCTCGCGAGGGTGTTTGATGAAGCTCCGGGTCTTGCGGCCACCGGTCTGGATGTAGGCCCCCTGCTGGGGATCTGTCAGGCCACAGAAGTTTTGTAGCGATATCAGAGGCATAACCTCTCCGGAAGTTGTTCGAGTCTCCTATAAACAGCAAATCTCCGCCTTCGGGAAAGCGATGGGCTGTTGTTTGAGCCTCTCTTCGGTCGTAGGAAGCAAGGATGCTTCTGAGGATGCTCCACTGCTGGGTGAAAACGTAGACGTCTACATTTCCCTATTTAGATACGCAGGCTTATATAGGTAGGATTCCCTACATGACATCTCTATAAGCCTGCATATCCAAATGGGGAAATGTAACAGGAGCAAGCAGGAAGTGTAGTTGCTTAGGTCTTCCTCGCAATACCACAACGTGATAGAACAGTGCTACTCGTCCTAACATCCCTCCCCCTTACTGCTTGTTCCCAAGCATGCTCTCTCCCTTCCATCCAGAGGCAGTTCAGGCTTACATATCCAAATGGGGAAATGTAGGCGTCTACGTTTTCACCTAGCAGTGGGGCATCCTTCGTGCCAGATCCCGTCAGACCTGCATTGTCATGGCCAGGAAGCGGCGCTGTGGGCAACGCTAGAAACGGAAATGCCGAACGACTCCTCGTCGTTATCGGACGTGCATGGCTGTCAGTCGATAGAATAGTTGCCGATGAACTTGACGTCGATGGACCCTCAGGCACCTGTCGCCGCCGACTTCCGTTCCGGTATCATGGTGAGCGACGCTAGACCAGTGATCAGTTGCCTGTGTGAAAATATTTGAGAGGCTAAAGGAACCTCGCCAACCGGACAAACAAACCGGCCTCCGAAGAGCACCAACAAGGTGGAATGGGCTGAGGAAAATGGGTGAAAGTTCAGAGAGGATCCTGGTAGGATATAATTTGGCAACAGAGTAGTACCTAGTGTATCACGTAGGAGGCGATAGGTGTTGGAGTCGGGGACCTTTTGATGATAGGTAGGTAGGTATATAGAGCGAGTGGACAGTGGTTGATTAATCATGTTGTTATCAGTTGGTTGTTCGATTACGAATTGAATTCGTCAACGGAGTTGGCTCATCTCATGCGAGCTACTTAGGTACCTAGGTAGGTAGGTCCCTGCACAGAGGTGTGGCTGTGCGAAACAGCCACCTAAGGCTCAACCCCCACCGTTTCAAAGACCTTCTTGCTGGACTGTGTTCCTCCTCCCACACCCGTAGCTTACCTACGTCGTAGTCAAGCGGAAGTGAAGCTCAAGCGATCAATGAATTAGATAATTAGCAAGGCCTCGTCGACATTTCGGAGCTCCATACGCAAAAAATCGCAAAAATATCGACGCCGCACTGGCCCAGACTCCGCCTACGGGCAAGTTGCTCCATGGCAGCGACGCGAGAGCTCAGAGCCGCCACCCAGAAGACGAAGGGAACAGGGAATGTAGGTAGGTATTTCTTCGAGACTGACCAGCCAATGTTGCCTTGGCCCCCCTACCACTTTGGGAACTGGTGATGAGCCTTCGAAAAGACGAGCTTCTTATCCCGGACACTCTCGTATGCAACCAGCTGGTCTCTCCAACTCGCGGGGCGTCGGTGGGGGTTCGTGGCGAGGAGATTTCCCGAAGCCGCCCATCGACATCAAAGCCAGCCTCACTCAACATTTGACCAAGTCAGCCAACTACGTCCACGTCTTAGGCTTCGCCCGTAAGAATATCCTACCCGAAACGATTATCGCGACTGCGGCAGCGCCTCCGGCCCTCATTGGCCTTTTCTAGTCGAGTTTGGGAAATTTGGAAGAGGGGACGGGGTCACCCAACAGGTCGGCGACGAGGACTGAACTTGCGCCTACCGTTACCCTCAACGGTAGGGGCCAAAATTGGAGCACACGTACGTGACGCAGCACGACATCTATAGCCTGGAGGTGTGCTCATTAGAGCCTGGCCTATGGGACTCTCTTGCGAGGTACGACAACACAGGCACAGCAGCAGCGTAGTCTGCCGCGATGGAGGCAGCTCGCCAGGATTGTCCTAAGGGCGATACACCGAGAAGGTATGCTCCCATACAGCCATTGACCCTGGCGGGTTTCGGCGGCCTCAAACCGTTAACAGGTCATTTTACGACTCAGTGGTGTCTCTGTGTAACAGACAATGACTACATGTAGGGACGTAGTAGAATAGCCATCAACACAAAGCGTAGCCTATCTACCTCAGCAACGCATCATAAGGAGAGAGCGAGCAGGTGCTGGGGTGTATCGATCCATCCTTTGTCTACCTTTACAGAACTCTTACCACTGACAACATGCCAACCAAGTCTAAGATGAGGACGCCGTCGGGTATTAGGGTATTCTACATAAGCAGGTATTCCACGTAGCCATAATCTCCTAGCCACAGAGTCGTTGTCGTAATCATGAGCCAGGAACTCGGTGTGATTAGAGCAATACTAGGTAGAAATATCAAGATGAATAGACGCCCTCTGGACGGAGAGCCTACTGCGCCCAAATCGCGCCGCCCCTCGCATTTAATGGTTATTAGCTCATCAGCGAGTGGTTAATCTATGCTACTTTGACAGGCACACTCTGTTTATCGTGGCTCCCATTGAGCCAATCTTAGTCGGGATCTACCGTCCACCGCATACGCCAGTCAGCACTACGCAAGCCCTCCCTCTCCCCCCTCCCTCTCGTCGAGGGGAGAAGGTAGGTAGTACAAAGGGGGGTTTCCGCATCCCGTCACCATTGGCTCGGTCCCTCGCAGCCCGTCCGTTGCTGTCCCCTGCCCTCCCAACCCAGCTACGACGTCGACGGCGGCGGCGACGGCGGCGAGGGGGGGGCCTCCCTGGCGAAGGCCTCGGCGAGCTCGCGGACGCAGTCGTCGAGGAACTCGCGCGCGGCCGGGTTCGCGCCGTCCCACTGGGCGAAGGGGTGGCCCTGGCCGGGGTAGATCTTGAGGCGGCTCGGGGTGCCGGCGGCGCGCAGCTTGGCGTGGTAGGCGGTGCCCTCGTCGACGAGGGGGTCGACGCCGGCGCAGCGGATGACGGCGGGGGCGAGGCCGGCGTGGGAGGCGGCGGCGATGGGGGACGCGCGGGGGTCGGCGGCGCGGGCCTCGCGCCCGGCGTCGGTGCCGAGCCACAGGTTGTAGAACCAGCGCAGGCGGTGCAGCGGCAGCGACGGCGCGTGCTCGAGCCGGACGTAGCTGGCGTAGGGGGTGGCGGCGGGGTCGCAGGGGCCCTCGCGCGGCACGAAGCGGGCGTCGACGACGGGCACGATGAGCAGCTGGACGGCGAGCGGGGGCACGGCGGGGTCGTCGCGGGCGCGCAGGGCGAGCGCGGCGGCGAGGCAGCCGCCGGCGGACAGGCCGGCGACGCCGACGCGGGCCGGGTCGACGCCGAGCGCGGTCGCGCGGTCGAGCGTCCAGCGCAGCGCCGCCCACGCGTCCTCGGCCGCGACCGGGTGCGCGAACGCGGGCGCGAGCCGGTAGTCGACGTTGACCACAACGCAGCCGACGCGCTGGCACAGCTTGCGGCACAGCGGCTCGTCCGAGTCGAGCCCGCCGATGACGAAGCCGCCGCCGTGGAAGTTGACGAGCGCGGGGAGCCGCCCGTCCGCGCCCCGCGCGAGCCCGCCGGCCGCCGCCGCCGCCGCCGTCGGCACGTACACCTGCACCGCGATCTCGCCCGGCGGGTCCGAGACCGGGACCTTGTACAGCGCGTTGCTCGCGACCTCGGGCGCCGGCGCGGCCACCTCGGCCGTCGGGAAGGTGTACGTCTGCGGATCCTTGATGTAGACCTCGTACGGGACTTGGTCTGCGCGAAGCCTCGGGGCTGCGTGCTGGTCAGCGAGGGGGCGACGGAGACGGGTGGTGAAGCGGAGGACGGGTGGGTGCAGGAGCGGTAGCGGCAGTAGCAGTGACGGCGGCAGTGCGAGCGAGGGTAGTGATGATGATACCTTGATACCGAGTGTAGATCTCGGCGTAGACGGGGTCGACCAGGTCAACCACGGAGGGGTGGAGAGGGTTGACTAGCGTTGGACCCTCGGCGGGACCCATGATGCGGCGAATGTAGAGGTTCGTGGGCACAGAAACTCAATGCAAGTTTAAGAAGACAATAGTAAGCCAGGCCAACTAGAGTTGATGTTGAATATCCTAGGCTCAGAGGAAATTCTCCCAGTTCTCAGAAGTGTAGAAGTGTAGTTTTCGTCTTGGTAAATAGAATACCCAAGTCCCCTCCTCCTTCCTCAGCCAAAGATGGGGGCGTGGTGAAGCTGCGACAGACCATAGTTAAGACCTCCGGGCTCGGCACATCCCAGCTTCCCATATCGTTCCTCTGACATCTCACGCTGCCACTCCACATGCACTACCTCGCTACTGTCGTGGGGGTCAACAGTAGCACCCGGACGCGGATGGCCAGAACGAGCGCAGGCGATCACGGAACACCGGGTTCTACCTTGGGCCGGGATCGCAGTCGGACATCATGTAGGCGCCCGTCGGCATGTCTAAGAGGCGGGGGGGGGACTGGGGGGGTATCGCAGAGTCCTTGCGCGCGTGGGGGGGAGGAAGGGTTGGGGTTATCGATTATCCTCGAGTAGATTCGGTTCGGACCCAGGCCAGGTGGCTCATTCACATTTTAAAGGGGACACCCGAAATCTCGGAGTTCTGATTCCGTAGGTTAGAGGCTGTGTTAGAAAGATATCGAGATATCTCCGTCTCACGACGAGATCTTGGCATGGAAATTTAACGACGGCTACCCCAGATCCTCTCTATTGTAATTCAGCAAGCAGCATCAGAAAACTTGTTCGTTACCCTCTCCAGTCAGTCCGACGCCGAGCAGGTGTTAGTACCGGTACATATGCCTTTTACTCCGACTGCTGGGCCCTGGCGCTCGCGTGACCTCTCCCAAATATGGAAATCTCAGCACTGTACGCCGAAGCCTTCATCCTAGACCCCGACACAAGACGTAGCTTCGCTGCTCGAAAGAACGGAAATCGGTGATGAGAAAATTGGTGACAGGCTCGGTGCCTTGCCAGAATGCGCTTGAATCCACGATTGGGCCCCTTGTGATAATGCTGCATGATGGTGGCCTAGGGAGAACAGAGAAGATCCTCCGCCTAGGTATAGGCTACGTGGAAGGGCTGTAGGATGCGCTAGGAGGGGATAAGAAGGGTGTCACCACCGGGAGGGCGAACCGGTGATCATCAAAAGGGTATAACGAGGTACCTATATCTCAATTCCTGAGCGAAAAGGTGATTCCTATGTTTAGGTAAGGATAACTTAAACATATTAGTCCAGTAATATCGGCGTAAGAACATTGTAGTCTATTATACCTAGGTGAGGGTGAATGCTCTGACCACGGGAGCCTATACGCCCATAGCCCTGGGGTGGTCTTTCTGAATCTCCCAAGTCTGATATTTAGGTAATAAGGGGTAGGGTTACATGAGTCAACACCGTCCATAGAATTTGACTCTAATAGCATGGCCAGGCAATGCCAGTGACAGATGAGACCCCTCTGGCCAGCCATGTAGGTTAAAATCAAAGCTAGCTTCAAACAAACTCAATATCACTGATGGAGCCGTCTTGGTATGTTCCCCAACTCACCAAGGGACATGGAAATAAGAGCAGCTAATTTCCAAAGGTACTCACGAGCCCTTTTGAAATCGGAGGCCTCCAAGTATAGCCTCTCATCACAGGATTTAGATTTACAGGTATTGATTACATGGGCTGTAAGCCAGCGGTGGATACGGTGCCATTATTTCTAAGAACTAGCTACCTACGGTATTTCTCATCCTTATGCTTGCGGTTTATATTCGGACTCGTAACGGCTAGTATATCAGAGTGTCCTATTCCTTGCTCTCAACCCGAAAAAAGACACGTAGGTCTTCGGCGCGGCTGTATGCTCTTTGGTTCGGGTCTCACCCTCGAATCCTTAAGTTCTCCTATCTTAGTGTCTGGCCTAGGCCCCGAATACTGTAGTGTGTCGGTGACCTGGTTAGGACCCTGTTTCCTGTACCTATAGAGGAAAGCCTGTAGTCTTACGGAACCATCACATTGACTACGACGCCTATAACAGTGTTGTATCCACGAAGAGTACTCGGCTCGTCGCCTGTGTGCTAATAAATAGCTGATAACCATACTTCCTCAGGGAGTGAATGAAAGCCGTAACTAGCATATATTAGCTCATAGTCAAGGTCCCGTCAAGTTTGTCAAGGCTATAAACAATCGAATGTATGATACAGAGGCGAGTACGTTCACTCGGCGATGCTCAGGTGGTATCTATGAGGCAGGCTGGCGAACTCGGGGCGGCATACTGAACCGATGGCTAGCTTCGCAGGTTTCATCCATACTTATCTAGACCTTTGTTTAGGTACTATATCCTCATATTACGATGTGGTGGGTGAGGTTGGCCGACATCATCTGGGTTGAAAAGAGGCAGACGCATCCTTGACCTTCTAGGGTCGCTATTGTCAATCAGTCCGAGTTTCGTGACAGCATCTTTAGCTTTTTGTCCATGGCCTGCCAGTATTACCTACCGCCCGGCCTGGTTGCGGAAATCGACCTAGAGACACGGCTTGGGCCATGGGGTAAGGGCACACAACTTTTGGCGGTAGACTCGATCGCATCATAGCGCTCAACTTGGCGGTGTCCGGCGGCGGCTGGATGTAGGTACCTACCGTGACACTAAGCCAGTAAGCAGAGGCTTGGTGCTGGCGATGTTCTCGACCAGATTTCGGGTAAATATGGCGTAGGGAACAGAGAGTTCGGTCGATCAAAGAAGTGTTTCAGCCTGCGGGACATCGTCGTAATAGGCAGTATAAAGCCGTGAGTGTCCACCACGACAAGGTATATGCGGTATGCACTAAATGGCTTCTGCGATAAAGGGGCGGTAAGGGAGGCAATAATCTGGTGGCAAGTGTTGCATCCACGTCGTGATGAATCCATCTGTGCTTAGTGCTCCCCCTAAGCCCAACTATTCCACGTAAGTACTTGGTCTGTCCCGTTGGGTGAGCGAAGCGGGATTTGCAGGGCATCATCTTGGTATTTCCAACTTTACGGAAGGGGGGCTATCGACGGACAGATAAGGAAAAAAGACCACGGCTCGTCATCGGAAGACGCCAGCCCAAACTGTTGGCAATTAAGGTAAGCTAGCCCAACTTATCGCGGTGGAGGCGGGTCATTCGTGATTTCGCACGGGATTCGAGGTTATTTTAGTATTCCCATCCATGCCCACGCCTGTGACACTCTTGCTAGCGACGAGAGGAGGTAGATGCAAAAGCGGCCTCGTCGGCTTGCCGACAGGTGTGGAAATTGGGGTCTAGGCTGGCTCAAAATGGCCATCATCGAGGGTTGATTTAACCAAACGGAGCGCCCCTTGCGACATTCCGACGCCCCCCCCCCCGTCTCGTGAACAGCTGATGATCCGGTATTTGTATCAAAATCTAGAGCAGCGTCTTCACGGCACACAGTCCAGGGTTTTACGAGCGCAGCAGACCAAGTGATGTGTAGCCCAAGAGACCATGGCCGGGAGATGACGACATGGAATGCGGACTCCGCGCGCAAAGTCGTATACCGTATAATATACGGTGACCACGATATGCGGACACGATGACCCGAGTAGCGTCAGGTCGCCGGCTAGCTGGCCGACGGTATGCATCGGCGCACGCGTGCGCATAGGTGTATATACATACGCATAACCTTCGAGGCAGGTAGGCCGACGGCCGGGTCATTGCTTAAACCTAGAGAATGCCCGAGTCCGATCGCAGGGCGATGCGCGATGGGCAAGGGAGGGGGAGAGGGACCGGGTTTCCCAATCGCCCTCGTCGGTCGGTTGGGCTCAGAACCGTTGGCTGCGTCCTGCCCTCATCTGATTTGCCGTGTGCGAGGGACAGCGTGATATTATGTAGGTAGAGTCAGCAGTGCTACGAACGGCCGCTCTCGTCGCGACTGGTTGACGGAGGGGCTGGGGGCGCTACATAGGATAGGTAGGCATTCGTTCGTCTGGGAGTTGGTGGGATCGCGGAGAGGATTTATTTGTTGGCTAGCTGGCCGATCGCAGGCCTCTTCTCTGCTTGTTCTTCTCACAACCCCCGCCCCACTGCACGTCGGTGTATGTGGGTGGTACGCACGTAGATGATGGGGAGCATTTTGGGATGCGTCGTCGGGGATTTGCCTGGCTTTTCCCTTTCGAAACCGGAGGGGCGACGCCGGAAACTTGGGGGAGGAGAGAGGGAACAGCGCCGGCCGAGGCATAACGTAGGTATGATAGCTACCAACCCAGCAAGCCCATGCAGCCGTCCATACGGAGTTGTAGGTATGCGTAGGCAGCTATGTCGATTATCGATGTGAGTACAACATCTATGCCTCCCTGTCTTCCCTCCACCCGTCCACGGCACGGGATAAGGGAGTACCTACCTACTAGTAAGGTGCCTACATGTAGGCAAAGGGCCGCAAATGGCAAGGCGTTGCGGTGATGAAGCGCGTTGCCTCTAACGCCGTGTCCTGTACTCATATTGCGTTGATGTGAGGCGACGTAGGGGTAGGATGTATGGAGTTGGTATGAGGGACAGGTGGGAGGTACCTGTCTAGGTATGTACATAGGAGAGGTACCTGCCCAGGTAGGCCGATGGGTGGGGTCGCGTTCCATATGCAGGTACCTGCCTCTACTTGTGTCTCCTACCCTAGTATGGTACCTGTACATCAACCTCAGTACACGGTGGCACGGCTGCCTTGGGAGATCAAGTACCTAGCCTGGGCGCCGGCCTCCTAACAGGTACCTCCTCGGTAGCCTCTCTCCTAAGGTTGGCGCCGGATTGGCGCCTGGTTGGCTCGAGCTTACCACGAGTACCCCCGGCCCCCGGTGGTACATGCGCGTGTCGCATCGCGTCGACCGTACGGGCAGGTAGATCTCGACGCCTCGGGTACTTCGCAGCGGGTGTGGTTCAACCTTGATGCGCCCGCAGATGCTGCGTCGCGGACAAGAGCCACGCTCACGTGACGGCCCAGCCCAGGAAGGGAAGAAAAAAAAGAAAAAAAAAAGAGGGAAACACTCGGACCACTTAGGCTTTGCTATTAAGCCCTCCGTCTCTCTCCCTGAGTACACGCAAGGAGCCGGCACTACTAAGGCTGGGCTGGGCTGGCTGGCTCTGCGCACTCACAACATGAGAGCCGACCAAAGCATGGATGAGCGAGCATTCTCTGTATTGTGCTCTGCGGCCACCAAAAAAAGAGACGAAATGAGACCAGAGCCCCAAACTTACCAAAGGGCGAACAGCAAAATGGCTCCCCCCATAATAAATAACCTGCCCTCCCATCACCACCGTCGTCACCTTCCATCCTCATTCCTCACCTCCATCTCCCATCCCCCTACCATCGCCGTCGCCATCGCCATCGCCATTCCTCACCCTGCACCCAAACCACCAGCCCGCACCATCATCGTCGCCTGTTCGCCCACGCCTGTCTGGCCTCCTCCTGTCGCCCAGCACCCTCTCTCTGTTCCTCTGCTGCACCGCCCAGCCCCGGCCCAACCGAGGCGTCCTGGGCTGCCACCTCGCCTCCGGCCAGGACAAGACAATAAATCCCCCCCCCCCCCTTCTCCCCCTTGCGCTCAACAGGCAGCGGGAAGTCGGCGGATCGCTTAGATCATCGCACCGGGCTAGCTTGATGACCTGACCCGACCGAACTCAAATCCCCAAATATAAAGGTGCACAAGCATTCCCACCAAGTTTTGCCTCCGGCTGCCAAAACCCTCCCTGCTACCTGTTTGCAACCACCCGTTCCCAACATACCGACGACGACTCGGAACGTCAGCATCGACATCTCACCATCGCAGCCGCGACCACTTACTGTGACTACGCTACGGCGAACGCGTCAGCTGATTTACGCCATGCCTACCCCGAGCAAGTCCTCGTCCGCTTCGGCCAAGGAGAAGGACCGTCGAAAGTCCTCGGGCAAGAGTACCGCGATAGTCACCCTGCGCGTGGCCTCCGATAGGCTTCGCCAGGTTCTCGACCCGTCGTCGCTGAAGGAGGACTCTCCCGTCAAGGAGTCCCCCGCCAATTCGACCCTGCTCCCCATCGACCAACCCCCGGCAGCACCCTCTACCGGCGACAATGCTTCCGAGTCTACCCCGGGCACTCCTGGCCCCTCGGGAACGCCGTCGCAAGCCGCCATGGGGCCGCCGACGGAGGCGCCCAAGAAGAAGGGCGTTAAGAGGAGCGCTGCCGCGGCAAACGGCGGCGACCCGACGGCGAAAGTGAGAGGCAAGCCTGGCCCCAAGAAGAAGCCCCGACTGTAAGTGCAATGTATTCGGCTCCTATCTCTGTTTTTTTTTTTTTTTGGTTGTCAACCTTTTCGGTCTGCTATCGTTCGCTACGGCATCACCACGAATCAGCTACTCCCGCTACGGGTCATGCTCATCGAGGTCCTTTGTCCATCTACTAATCACGTCGAATAGGGAGGACGGCTCCATCGATCCCAACGGACGGGCCGGAGGGGGCGCCTATCACAAGCTCGGACCGAAGGCTAACCAGGGCGCTATCAATGCCGGACTTCGCGCGCTCGACCGATCGGGCGCTCCCTGCCGGAGGTGGAACAAGGGAGGCTTCAGAGTCAAAAGCTTTACCGGCGTGGTCTGGGAGATTCCCCGCTGGACCGCACCCCCGAAGACCAAACCCGAGGTGACTCCGGACGAGTCGGCCGCGTCCGCCGAGAGCAGCAATAAGGAGAACAAGGAGGGCAGCCAGATGAAAAGCGAGCATAGTAACAGCCACGCCGACGGTGAGCAGCCGAGCGTGGCCCCGAGCGTTAACGCCAGCTCGCCAGCACCTCCGGCGGCCGTCGCCGTCGCGGTATCATGAAAAACTGCCTGCGGAGCGCTCCCGCTACCATTCTTTTTCGTCGCGACCCCTCTACCCTGTAGGGTGGTCCCGTGTGTTTACTATGGGTCCTTCTGTGCTAGGTCAAGAGGGAGAGAAAGATACAGGAGGGTGTTTGTATGTGTGAGGAAGGCTAAAAAAGCATGGCGTTGTGGACTTTGTGACTTGGGCCGTGGGCCCATAATAACACTTTAGGATCTGGCGGGCCACGAGATAGGAGATAGACAGCATCTGCCCTCGGGATTAGGGATGCCTCGACCGTGTTTTCTGTCGCGGGCTGGAAGGAAAACCTGTATATTACTACTTGCATGCGGCGTTAGGTCTACTGTGTGGAAGGTCGACTGAGGATGACCGTTCCATGAATGCGTATATTTTGGTATCGTCTTCGCTGTTGGCCCTGCGCGGAGCCTATGTTTGTTGGGTTGGTCTTGCGCCATGCTGCTGTTGGTGTTGGCGGTAAAATCTTTTTTATCTTTTTATCTTGTTTTTCCTTTCAAAGGAGGTCTTGTCGACAATGCGTCTTGTTCCCCTTGCCCCCTCTCTTTCTCCATAAACCCACCCATCGACTCTACCCCCCAAAGGAGCTACATATGGCGTTGTGTGTAGTTGGAGACCGCAAACGCATTCTCACCTGCCCGGCTACCTACCTGGTGCCATGGCATGAGATAGATATGTGCACGCGACGTTGAGGCGGCGGATATGGAGGTTTACTACCTCCCTGCGCACGAAGGCCAACATCCGATGTATACAGCGCACATATACACATTCCTACACCATCACATATGCCGTAGCCGACGTACTTGGTCACAGGCATATCTTGTCTAGCGTTGAAAAGCAGTAGTCAAAGCGGGCGGCTTACTTTTATGGTATATGAGAGTCGCTAGCTTAACCAATACAGGGCAGCTGAGATCCCAGGCCTATTCGACGGAGTTTCCCAGGTTTCGCCCGACCTAGACGGGCACCAGACCAGTAAGCAAGCCTACGCAGCAGGTCGCCCCTGAGATACCATTGATCCTCTTCCCATCACTGCGCATGCGCATCGCCCGCCCAGGCAAATGGGGTTCGTCCGCCGTCGAAAGACGAGAGGTCATATCCACCACAAAGGCACAGCCGACCAAGAAGGTCCGTTTTGCCAGGTTAGAATCTGGTCCCAGATGCACGCGAAATTGCTCAGCACGTAGGCACCTGCGAGTAGACAGACCTGGGAGTGCATACATATGTAAGGAGGTAGGCGACCTGCGCGAATCTTGGATTTTGTCTGGTTCCTCTTGTTGCCTGCCCCCCTCTCTCTCCTCCCCCGTCACTCTCCACTGTTTCGCGATGGGGACACATGGCCTCGCCTAGGTTATAATCAAAAAGATGCAATGCAAGACAATCTTCGCATCATCCGGCGTAGTTCGGGGAGCCACCGCATGCGACTTTGCGGAATTTCCCTATTTACGGGTAGCCTATAACGTGGTGGTTTTTCCTTGGGGACACCCAACCCCTTCCAAATCGGACAGAGAAAATAAACCAAAAACTCGACAGATCCCATCCGTCCGCACGGCCGTTTTAAACGAACGGTGCTTGTAAAAATACGCAGACGCCTGCCTTCCGAAGGTATCTTACCTCATATGCTTGCGTGCATATGACTATGTCCATGCAGTATGTGTGTATAATATGTGGTTGGTCATAGAAAAAAGGAAGCAGAGAGAAAGAAAGCATGGTGCGCAAGGTCTACTCATACGACGCGATGTGTTGTGCTTTGGGTACCTCCCATTCCACCCCGCGGCAAAGCCTGTCACGTGCGCCCAGGCGGACAATTGCACGGACTATCTTGAGGTGCCGGGACCTGGACTCCAATCCTCAAATAGATGACACAAGTCATGTAAATACCCACCTACCTTCCCACCTCCACCTACCTTAGAGGTACCTACTTCTAAGATATCTAGGTACCTATCTATCTACCTCTACCTCATACCTACCTGGTAGCTACCTCCTAGGTAGGTATATAGGCAGGTACCTTACGCAGGCAGGCCGGACCTAAGTTAGGGTACCGAAGGTAGGTAGATAATCGGGTATTAATGTGCGGCCTAACGTGGAAGTACCGGTATACCTCAGGTACCTACCTATCTCTCGGGGAGAGGCGCCCAGGAGAGAGAAGAATGCAAAACGCCTGCATCAAAGTTACACATCTTTGAGAGCTCGAAGCGGCGGGGAGAAGAACCTCAGAGTGACCTGGGCTCTCATGTTCAAGCCACTGCAGAACGGGTACTCGGGCTGTACTGCCACTCCCCACCCAGAGCCCCACAGGCGCCAATGCGGAATGGACCCCACCGTCGATGGGATGGGATTTGATGATTTGATGATGTGTCCCGCCTATCACCTGCACTGGTTACCCGCTGCCTACGGCCATGTAGCGCTACCTACAGCGCCCGCGGACAGCCTGGAGAGCTGGAGGTACGCAGTACCTACCTCCAGACACCCCCTTCTGGGGTAGAGAGCTCTACCTAACTCGTAATCCTTGGGAGGCAACGGCTCGTGACCTCGTCAGATAGCTAGGTACCTAGAGGCACCTAACACATAGGTGGGTTAGGTACCTACCTGCACCTACCCACCTACGTACCTACCTAGGTACCTAAGCTTCGCCCTCTTACCTAAGGCAGGCATCCTGCGGCAATGTACCCGTCTACTTACATCTACGACCTCCGACAACTTCTCGTTAGGTATGCCATTAGCACTTCTTCTCCTCCACGGCCCTATCATTGCTCAACACCGCTCAGCGCAGCGTCGTTGCGGCCCATCCACTAACCGAACCTCCCGTCAACATACTCTGTCACGCCGCCGCTCCCTTCCGCCGCTCCCTCGTCACCGCCGAGCATCGTCTCCCACCCCGTGGATGCTGGCCATGACATCTGCTCCAGTGACGACCTGAGGTAAGAGAGGTATCTAACGAGCAACAAGCCGGAGCAGCGCCTCCCCTTCCCTTCGGCCTTGACAGGCAACGCCGACCGAATACGCGATTCGAACACGCCACCTACCCTCGAGCTTCTCTGGAATAAGGGCGCCGCTGGCCACCCCACGAATTTACCACTTGTCCCTCCCTCCCATCAGCAACCTGGTCGCTGTTGCTGCGTCGTTTCTGCGGTGGCAAAGACCGCCCGACAGCTTCCGGCTTCTCTCCCAGCGAAGTCCCGGCCCATCCAGCGCAGATCTGCGTTAGGTATGGCCAATCCGTTCCAGAATGGCCCGTCCGGCTTCAACCCAGATATAGGGATAAACACCTTCCTCCCTCGGTATAGGAATTCGTCGTACGCGTCTGTCGTATCCGGATCTAGCCCGGGCATGACGTTGACGTCGCATCCGTCCCTCAACCGCCTCTCTTACCTCCTGAACCCCCCTTATGAGCCGCCATCCGACCTCTACGCAGCGCATCCCTCGGCCCAGAGCCACAGCCACCACATCGTGGACACAGACATGAGTGGCAATTCTTCAGATGGTGGCGCACCTACCTTGCAAGGTGTTATTTCTCAGTTACCTTCACAGTCGAGAGCATACGGGCAGCTCATGGGTAGCGGCACCGGCGACAACTTCTGGGCGAACGCTCATAGGAGTAATAGCTTCTTCACCCCGTCATACCTCAGAGGCTCAAACTACATGCAGAAGCTGGAAGAGGCATACAGAGCTAGGCAAGCACAAAAAGAAACCCGGCAGCAGTCTGGAGCCGGGTTGACGTCGGGTGTGACGGCGGCGGCGGCGGCGGCGGCAGCAGCAGCAGGCTCGTCGGCAGCCAAGACGCCGGCCTCCCATATGGGTATGACCTACAACCTGATCGAGCGTGCGCCAACCACCCAAGAGGAGAGCTCAGTGGCGCCCTTGCCTACGCGGTGGAACGTGAACGATAAGCAAAGCGGCCTGGAGGTTCTGGCGGACGGACAAGAGGTCAAGTATGCGCCGAGCCGCAACTTGAGAGAGCAGGAGCACGAGACTTGCGCCGTCCGGGCAGACCACCCCATGCCTTGGCAAGCTGGCATATACTACTTCGAGGTATCTATATTGTCAAGAAGGCGAGACGAGTACGTAACGAGTCACCGTCCTATCCGCGCTTGGGAGGATCTAACTTGGGCAAACGTAGTGCGACAGTATGCATAGGGTTCTCAGCCAAAAATGTTGCGTTAAGCCGGGCACCGGGATGGGAGGCTGACTCGTGGGGCTACCACGGCGATGACGGTGACGTTTACGCCGCGTCAACCACGGGCAAGACGTACGAGGGGGGGACCTTCGGGCCTCAGGATATCGTCGGATGCGGTGTCAACTTCCGAACCCGGGAAGCCTTTTTTACCAAGAACGGCAAGGAATATCGTACGTTTCTACAGTTGTTTGTTATCGTCTCTTCACTTTCTGCGACCAAGATATTGAATATCTCTTGACTCACATGTGTAGAAACCGCATTTCGGGACCTGAAAGGGGACCTATATCCCACCGTCGGCATGAAGAAAGGTGGCGAACACATTCGTGTTAACTTTGGCCAAACACCATTCGTATTCAACATAGACAAGATGATGGAGGTCGGTTCTTACGTCCTGCATATACTCAACCCCCCCCCCCCCCCCCCCTCACCACCACCCTTCGCAAGAAATAGGCGTCGCTAACAACCGCGGTCGTGTAGAAGGAACAAGGTCTCATCAGGGACGCAATCAGCTCGACAAGGTGAGCCTCATGAGATATTCCAGCTACGAATTATGGGGAGAAGCGAAAACTTACCAGAAATGCCAACTTTTTGCAGTATCGAGAAGCTGGTATCACCTCCTATGGGCGAGACAGAACTAATCCAACAACTCGTAAGCTGCCATACGTCTGGCTCGACAGGTTTTCCCCATCTAACGCTGCTTATATAGGTGTTACAATTTTTACAACATGACGGATATGTCGAGACAGCGCAGGCGTTCGCTAAGGAGATCCATGATGAAAAGCAAACCCTCCAAATCAACCAACAAACACCTCTACCAGGTGTCAATATAAAAGATGACGAGGACGCTCATTGTAGGCAACGTGAGTGTATTTTTGAGCGAGCTATTTTCCCCCAAGCTGACTTCATTAGGCATCCGGAGAGCTATCCTCGAGGGGGATATCGAAAAGGCTGTGAATTACACTTACACATATTACCCGCATGTGTTGGACGAAAACGACGACGTATCCTTCAAACTGCAGTGCCGAACGTTCATAGAGATGGTCCGAAAGTCTGCCGAGGTTAACTACCCGAGCTCCAAGAAGAGCAACGGCCATGCCTTCGACGACGTCCTTGGCACTATGGACGTCGACGAGAACGGCTTTGCAGACCGGATGGATGAAGACGGCGTGGAATCACAGGCGGATCAAGATGACCTATTGGTAAAGACGATCCAGTACGGGCAGGCACTGCAAGCCAAGTTCAAGGACGACCCGAGGAGGGAGGTCAGCAGAACCCTCAACGAGGTCTTCTCGCTCCTCGCGTACTCCAACCCGCTCCACGTTAAGGAGATTGCGCACCTGCTCGATCGCAAAGGCCGGGTAGCCGTAGCCGAAGAGCTCAACTCGGCGATCCTATGTAGGCCCAGCCGTTCCCTACTGTTCGCGCCCGGAAACGTACCTAACTGACCCTCCCCACAGCATCCTTGGGCAAGTCATCGCGGTCAGCGTTAGAGAACCTGTACGGGCAAACGAGCGTGCTGCTGGACTACTTACGCGAGGAGGGCGGGCCCGGCTCGCTAGTCACCATTCAATCCGTCATTGACCAAGTCCCCAAGTCGCAGCCATTCTAGCCTCCGCGGACCCCAGACCATCCCGTCAGTGAGGAGTCACGGGTCAGCATCGATAAGGAAACAAACAGACACGCGGGCAACCGTCGGAGATCGGCCACCGCCAAGCCGATGCTGAAACAACATGTGTTAGGTTGCACGGCGCGATGCTCCATTATTGTCATTACTATTACTACCGCTGCTACGTCTGCTGCTACTATTACTATTACTCATACCGCGGCGTCAAGATTGGGTGTCTCTTCGGCCTCTGAATTCAATCCTTTTCGACGGGTTCTTTTCTCTCTTTCTTTCTCTCTCTCTCTCCCTCTCTGTTTGCGTTGGGGTCGGCCACCATCTTGTTGCTCAGGTGTTGCGTGTTAAGTTGAGAGCGTTGTTGGCCACGCTAAACCCCTATCCGGCGCTTACTACCTCGTCTCGACCTGACCCTGGACAGTATCTCGCGGAAGGACGTCCGGCAGCCGAGTTGGCCGAGATTCTGTCTTGCGGCGACGGTTTTCCCCATCGACATAGATGGTGCGAGATAGCAAGGAGTTTGCTCGCCCCGGACTGGATGGTGACGGCAGCGACGATGCCGCGGCGGGTCAAACGGGAATAATGGGTTCTGGGCGCCCGTTGCTGCGATCCTCGGAATTGTAGTCTTCTCTCCCCTCTTCCTCTCGGCACCTCCATGTCGTTCGCGCGTGGCAGGGGTGCCTTAGCAACTGGGTCGTTAGATGCATTTGGGCGGTGAACCGGACGGGACAGGTGCCTCAACGGTGGCGGCAAGGCTTTCGGCCATTGGTAGAGCCGCTAGTTTGGACTGCTGCTGCTGCTGCTGCTGCTGGATGTATGTATGTACAAATTACATGTTGGCCGCGTCAACCGTAAGGTGAATAGAAAGAATACTTTTTTTGACACCAAGCCGTTTAAGAGAAGGCCTGGCTCTCCGGCAAGGCAAAGGCCCGCACACTCCCAGTTGGAGTGCCCTCCCTTGCCGTCCCTATCCGTCGAATAGCAGGGCTGCCCAGCAGACCAAGTTTGGCACAATCCAGGGCGGGCAGGCCACGATAGGAGGAGGGCGAGACGAGCCGTGGCTAACGGAAAGGAGGGCCTATCGCGGTGTCCCGTAATGTTACTCCGGAAGAAAAAAAAAGGGGGGTGAGAGGGGGGGGGGGGGGGGGGGACGCGGGATATAGGGTATATATCTGGTATATATAGGTGTGTGTGTGTGTCTTGGAGCTTATGCAGCCCGCAGCCACCGACGACAACGGCCGGGCGTATCCGCGAAAAGGGGGAGGTTGAAGAACGGGAGAGGGGGCGCGCACGTCTTACCTACCCCAACGACCACCGCCTGTCACGGGGCACGCGTGGCGTGTCGCACCTCGCGTAGCAGCGAACGCGAAGGGTAGGGGAGAGGAGAGGGGGAAAGCGAGGCGCTGGATGTGTTGGCCGGGATGGCTGAAGAGGAACGGGGGGAGGAAAGGAGACGAGAGACAGATATTACCAGTATTGGACCAACAGGACGCGGGTATACAGACCAGTCCCCTATAACTCACCACAAAGCGGGTCGCGGCGTTCTATTAGCCCCTTCCACACACTCCATCAATAGGTCAGGGTGATGTTTATTCGATTACTTCAGCTACTAGGTGCTGCCACCACTGCCACCACCACCAGGTCAGCTGCACCACTACCATTATGGTTATTAAAAGAGTTTGGAAAGCACTTGTGAGGTAACGGTTGATTACGAAATGGAATCAACTGAGTGCACTTTTTTTACGGTGGATAGTATGCATTTCAAAGCATCATATTAAGTGGTGGTAGTGGTGCAACTACTTAGTTGTGGTGGTGTAGTTAGTTTAGCTTAGTGGCGGTGCAGTTAACTCGGTGGTGGTAGTGTAGTCAACTTAGTAGTAGCAGTGGTAGCGATACTGGTCAGTAGCTTATGAGTAGTTAAGTGATTGAACAAACCTCACCTTAACTGGTTAATAGAGCATGAGCCGAGACCCGCATTGGGATAAGCTACACGGGATTAGTTAGGCTAGTCTATATACTCATCATGCGGCATACTCTTACGCCTCCTTTCATCGACTTCAGCTTACCTAAACTACGGAGAGCTGCCTACACACGTATATATAGAGCTCCCCACAGCTCTCGTTCACTTAGTTCTCTCACAGCTTCAACAACAACAACACAGTCTCGTTTCATTGACCTCTCCCATCCCGCACCTCTCTTCGCTCGTCCGTACGCACGCAATCTGCGCCCTACCCGTAGCTCACCCCAAAGCTACCTACGTGACAACGCCCAATTCAGCGGGTTTGCTCCGCTATCAACAGCTCAAGCGTTGATCGACAAGCTCAGCAGCCACGTGGATCCCGCAGCGGGGTGCGAGAGTGATGAGACCGCCTTCGAGCACCATGTCGAAGCCCGGAATCGGGGCATTCGCCTCACCCGCCTCTACTATCGCCGCCGCAGGAATCCCGCACCCAAGTGCCTATGGATTCCGGAAAATCCATTGAGGCCCGCTGCTGCCGCCGCCGCCGCCGGAGCCGCTGATGATTTGCCATACCGAGACGCAGATTAGCGATCCCAAAGACGCCGACAACGATAGCGCCGGCAGTAGTACTACCTACCTATCAACCAAACCCGGTCCCAGACCACCAGAAAGCTCTCCCCTACTCGAGGGCCGCGGAGCGAGAGTGCGATCGTATCGGCGGACGCCTCGGACGCGGGGAGGAGCCGGCAGGGCCGCGTCCGACGAGGAAGAGATCCGACGCAGGCTTACCCGGCCGATCCCATCCCCGCAAAGATCTCCAGGCGCTGCGACGTCGCCGCAAGACGACGCACGGATCCGCAACGACCCGCGACGTGCCGCTGCCGCCGCCGCCCACCGGCTCCCCAGCGCGCAACGGGCGGCCTGCAAGGTGGTGTTCGCTGCGGAGAACCGGGAGGCGATGAACGGGGACGAAGGCGCAAAGGGGGACGAAAGAGCCCGGGAGGCGTGGCGTGGCATGGCGAGGCGTGCCAGCTCACACCCGGCAGCCAGGTCTCGCGCGCGATGCGATTAAGATCTCGGCCACAGACGATCAGCCGCAGAAAGGCGCGCTCTTGAACGGATAGGTTCTATCGAAGGCGCGCCTACTACAGCAGAATAACAACGTTTAACGACTACTCACGCGCATTAAAGTACGTATCCGTACTATATATTACGAAAATATACTAACTCGTGCCATTAGGCTGAAATCCCCATCCGTAATGTCGAGCTTCGCACGAAGTAGGTTAAAGGAAAACGGCAACCGTACAGTCTAGATTTACCTCGCCTATAAAATATCGAAGCAGCCGTCGGATATATGTTTGACACTATTTCGTCTCCTGCCTACCGATCCTACGCGAGGTTAAACGGGGGATTTCGAGAATGTGTAGTAATGGACGGAATCGGACGCGGTACTTATACCAGCTACCATTATGGTAGTAGGGCGTCTTCCTACTCGTTCCATAAGCAGCAGGAGGAAGCCGGCGTCAGCGGCTATAAGTCGAAACCAGATATATTTTATTTATCGCTCCCACAGCGGAGCAACCTCAATCCTTACGTAGCTCTGCCGATCTCCGTAACAAGAGTCGTATAGATTCGTATATAAATTGCTAGAAAGTTCATAATATACACATAATTAACGGTTGAAAATACATATAATTACCTTCCGTACAGACTCGTGCTCTTTCTAATATAAGTAAATAGCAGTAATAATTTTCGTATTCCTTATATCACAGCAGCGATGCGCACCTCGCCGAGGCCGGCCCGGCCAGCTGGCTGTGCACATGCCGCGGCACGGCGTGGCGCCCCCGGACGCGGGCAGGATAGCAGCGCGTCGGCGAGAAAGGGGGGAGATGGGTGTGTGGGTGTACCTATCGGGGGGACCTGGGTTGCAGAGGGTATGGATATGTATGTAGGTATGTATGTATGGTATTTGCGCGACCGCGCGGAGAGGGGAGAGCGGCCGCGTGCGCGGCGACAAGACAAGTGCCTAGATCGGAGGTAGGCACCGGGTCGACGGACGTGTAGGCGGATAGGATAGATGGATTGTACGAGTGAGCAGAGACGCGGGAGAAAGTAAGTAGGTAGGCAGCTAGCGGACTAAGGAATCGTCTTCTCCTCTTCCCCCATGCCGTCCCGTCCCGTCGTCCTACCCTTATCCCCTCTCCATGTGCAGCTACCGTGTCCCCCAACAATCCCCCATCCCTTCTGCCCTTTTCGCCTCTCGCCGCCGTGCGCGTCCTGTCTCTAAGCATTTGGTTTCCACTTTACTCCAGTCCTGTCCTGTCCTACTACCGCCCATCCCGCTTGCTACGATGGTTGGGATTTCCCTTGGGGGAGGTTTGATATTTGCAAATTCCCTGGCTAGGGGGACGTAGGTACGGAGACGACAGGTAAAGGCAGAAAGAAGAAGGGAACGGGGAAAAAAAGCCACGGTGGTAGATTCAAAGTCAGTAAGGTACCTAGTATTCATCGATGTCGTTATCTCGTCGCATTCTTCCCCTCTGACCTCCCTTACGCCTCCCTTATTCTCTATGCAGACCGCTGGTTCGTTCGTCTTATCCTCGCATAAGCCCCATTTTCCCTTCTCTCCTCCTTGTCCGCCCTCTTCCTCTCATCTTTTCCCCTTGGACCTCCCGCCCCGATTAATCGCAAATTCTCGGCGCAACGCCGTCGTGTTTTGTTGTTTTTATTACCATTTCCCGTCTCCGCCTTTCCCTTCCACTCTTTTTATCCCTATCCCCTTCCCGTTTGTCATGCGGTCATTCTGTCTGTCCGTCCGCCCGCCTGCCCGCCTCCTCCCTACCCCTCTCTCCCTACCCCGCTCCCCTCGACCCCCTCGCTCGGTTCCGACGCGCTCTCACTCGTACTTCCGACGGCTTCGCTCTTCCCTGTCCCGCTCCGGGTCTCCGGTTTTAGGCCGCCGCCCAGGCCAGGGTGGGTGGCCAAGGTTAGGTTTAGGTCAGGCCGGGTGGGCCGGTAGATGGTGTGTGGGTAGATCTCGATAGACGGATAAGAGGGAGACGGGTGGGTAGCAGAGGGATAGGTTGCTACGCGTGCGTGCATACACGCATGCATGTGTGCGTGCATGCGTGGAGAGCATATATACTGCTACCTATATACAAGGTATATAGGCATACTTATATATAGTAGAAATGTACATGTGCGCGGGCGCGCTTCCGGCCCACGCTTCGCTTCGTTGAGGTACGTGGGCGGGCGGACAGACAGATCAGCGCATGTATGTGCGAACGTATGGATGGACGGGTGGATAGATGGATATGTAGGTATATGTAGGCAGGGTTAGGCGGGCTCCGGTAGGCGGCCCGTCCCCCCCTTGCCTTGGCTGTAGTAGACGATGCGACGCGGCGCCTGCACACACCGCTGGCAGCAACGAGGAGAGAGGTGGGTAGACTTGGCGACGAGTCGTGGAGGTAGGCAAGTCGAGACTAGCGGAACGCTAGGATTGATTTCCGAATAGCAGTCCCCTGTTTGGACCGAGGGACGGCTGGTTAAGCGTACGCAGTCCTGTTCGTTGCCTTTGCCTCTATCCCCCCTCTTGACAATGGCGCGACATCATACCGGGAGGGTGCGGTAAGGGGGGGATGGAGGGAGGGGAAGACGCCCCAGTACAGGTAGGCAATGGTTCGCGTTTCGCGGTAGTGGAGGTGACACCATGGTAGGTGGGGAAGGCGAAGGAAATGGAACGGAGGGTGGTTATGGGGATGAGTCCCCAACCATGGCCGGCAACTAGATGGCAAGGGACAAGGGCCAGAGGGAGGAAGACTCAAACGTCCGTCATGGTTGTCGCTGTTGCTGTCGCCGTCGTCATCCGTACGCTTTCCTACCCCCACACCCGTCTCACATGCTTCCCTGGCGTGTCCAGATCGATGTCTCCGTATTTTCATGTGGCCCGTCGGTGGATTCGTAGGTTGATGCTGTGTCGATGATGCTACCGTCGCCCCCGGCCCCCCTCGCCCCGAACTCTCTAGATGAGCCGAGCACTGGTGGTGTCGAGAGAGGGGAAGAGGGGGGAAGAAGAGGTAGGCGGAAGTACCGTAGAAGTCGGGTGGTAGATTCGCCCCAGGCTCACAAGAAGTGTGTGTGGGGGGAGGGATGAGAAATTCGGAGGTCTGTTGGAGTACGGACCCGGGGTTTGCGCGGGTAGCCCGCGATCGCGATTTCGTGGTCCGCCATCGTATCATTATGTGTGTGTGTGTGACCAGACCGGAGGGGATAGCGTGGGGTGGTAAGAGAGAGGGGGGAGAGGGGAGAGGAGAAGACGCGGGAGAGAGAGGAGTGTGACGAGTTGGTAGCAGCAGTAATATCAGTAGAGGTGTGTAAGAAAACACGGCCGCGAAAAATGAGGAACAACGTGTGATAAATCGATATAACGTATATAGAAGTTGGCGTGAGTTGAGTTGGAGGGTATAAGAATTACAACATGACATGACCGTTTTCTCTCCCGTCCTCCCTGCGTTTTTCTCTCTTTTTCCCCGTCTCGCTATAGTGGGGAGGACACAACACACCCATTACACAAAGACTGGCTAGACCGATAGATGATAGGTAAATAGGTAAGGCAAGTAGGATAAGGTACGTTGGTAGAACCCAGTCTCCCAAAAAAATTTTTGAACAAGAAAACAAGACATCGTCACGTTGTATCGCATCGCGTCGTATCAGGCGCCGCCGCCGCCGATGCATACCTCTACGAGATGGCGATGCCCTCGAGGTCGCGCATCAGCACGGCAACCTGGGCGCGCTTCGCGGCCTCGGCCACGAGGTTGAGGTCCCGGATGAATACGTCGGTGCTCGGCGTCTTCTGCGCCGGGGGCGGCGGCGGCGCGACGGTGGCGGCCTGCTGCGGGTGCGCCGAGGACGCGGCGGTAGAGAAGCCGGACGACGACGAGGTTGAGGCGTCCATGGCGGCTGTTGGTCTGATTGCGGGTGCGATGGCTGGCGGTGTGCAAGTAGGTGGTTTGTGCGCGTGTGCGGTGCCTAAGTGTGGGCGAGCGGGCGGGATGATGTGGGTGTAGGTGGAGAGAGAGAGGAAGCTGTGGAAGCCGGGGAGGGGCGCCTTTTGTGCTTGGGTCGGGACCAAGATACCGTAGCGTCCGGGTGCGGAGATGGGAAGACGTCAGCGAAGGCTGGCCTGCGGGGTCCCCCTTCGAGAGTCCAGAAGCAGAGCACCGGGCGTTGCCTGACTAGCAGCTGGATGGCTGGGCTCGAATCGGGATCGTTGGCCGGCTTGTATCGTAGGCAAAGGCGAGGTAGGTAGCGGCGAGAGGGCACGCGCGCACGAGCTCCCACGCAGGTTGGGGATGTGCACAAAGAGCCGAGATTGTGTGATGCTCTGGTGTCGGAGTAGCCTGCTCCCTTTTTTCAAACAAGGGCGGGGAAAAGAGAAGAAGAAAAAGAAAAGAGGTCCCTTCGCGAGCGGAGGCGGCTGCAAAGCGCGAGATGGCGCGAAGTCGTACCGCAGGGCGATCGGGTCTCGGCGTTGACGGTGTTGACGTAGGTGTGTCCCGTGAGGGGTGCGGAGGACTTGTCGCAACTCGACTCCAGGTGGAATCTAGAGAACAAAAGAGGGGGAGGCAACAAAAAGAGGAAGAGAGGGGGCGTTTGGATTTATGATACGGGCAAGCTGAGTGGGTTCTCCCTCTCTTCTTTGTCGATTGCCCGGCCAAGACAGCGCGGTAGGACTCGACCAGGGACGGCCTCTTAGTTCGCGGCACTGCTGATCGAGATGGATATGCGATGCGACGATGCAAGATTTGTTCTTGGCTAGCCCGTGACGAAATGCCCAAACGTGCAGCAGGACTGACGGATTCTCAGGCCACCGTCTCCGGTCCTCTTTTGGGTTTTTCTCGGGGAGGGGTTGAGGCGACCAGACGGAGGCAGCAAGCCGGGGGTCAGCGTTGAGCTTGCGGGGGAAGAAGAGGCAGAAAAAGGTTGAAGAGCGTCCCCTCGCCTTTTTGCTTTTCTTTGTGTTGCTCGGTCGAGTGGGCTGAGGAGAGATCGGTTATATGTGTGTAGGTATGTATGCTACCTCGGAGTTGTAGAGAGCAGTGGTGATAGTCAGGTAGGTAAGAAAGAGAAAGAAAAAAAAGATCAAAGCGGTGTACTTTGCGTACGCGGTTGGCTGGTTATCTGGTTATCTGGTTCTATCTGGCTCCTCTCTTCTGAGTTCGCCGAAGTGGTAAGTTGTCCGTTCGTGGTCTGTTTCTGCTCATCGCCTGATGGTAATATAAAAAGTATAAAAAAAAGAGAGGGACGTGGACGAGCTTATTACTGTATTGACCCCCAACTGTCACAGGGCCGAATAGGGTAGATTTCGAGCCAGGGATCTCGGTTGGTTACCGCTCCTCGATTTAATTTCGCCGGTGGAGCAGACGTCAAAGTACATGCAGATGGTCTGCTGGGGCTGGATCTGGGTGAATATAAGTCGAGACGGGGTGCGTCGTCGGCCCATCTAACAACACCCAAGCGACGATGGAGGGCGGGTCCGGCTAGGGGGGGTCACCGTCTCGAGAGCCAGGCGAAAGCCGAGCGAATGCGACGCCAGGCCCGGTACGGGAATACTGCAGCAACGAAGCCACGCGGGTATGCCTAGGGAGGCGGTATTCGCGCGCCTAAAGTCCTAATATACCTACACCTATATGTTGTATGGCGTGGTGGTGTGGGCAAAAGTTAGCCGTATAGGCAGCAGGTATGCATGTGGTGTAAGTGTGTAAGTGATATTATATACCTAGGTATATAGGTATATATATATATATACAGGTACTCATATAATATTCTCTGTCCGCGGGTGTCACAATGCGCTCTCCATCTATCGATGACGACGATGGATGAGATGATTGCCATCCATGTCAGGCAGAGCAGCGAAACGCTCTCCATGTGCACACGCACCCCGGCATTCCTGGGCGCGGCGGTAGCCATTCGCACCAACCGGAGCTTGGGATAGTAGCCGAGGCCTCGCAACAAAGGAACAGATACCTACTACGCGGTGGCACACTGCTACCTCTGCCTACCTACCTTGTCTTGGGTTCTTCTACTACGCATATCTACCTATGTATACGTCTACCTACCTAGGTAGGTATCTACCTCCTGCGTCAGGCGCCCGGCTCCTGAGACCTCTGCGACAAGCTACCCTACCTAGGTATGTTATGTGCATACTGGTGAGCCCACCTCGTTATCGCAACTAGAACCACTTAGTCTTGCCGGTCCGATTTTAGCCAGGTTGGCGGATAGCGAGCTACGGGACCCAGGAGGAGGCCAGTTTCCAAGCCGGCTCGCAGCCAAGTCGTACCCGGCAGCTCTCCTCACCGTCCGTTTTGGGGAATCCCGTCGGATGGGGCTCGCTGGCTATCGCTTCGACTCGGTGGGCGGGTACTGGTTGCCGCCTACGTCGAGCACGGCCATTCCGCCATCGACCGAGGGGAGTCTGTCTGGTGGATGGCAATCTGTCGACAACCCACCAAACGGCATCGTGGTGTGCTAACGCTACCATGCCGCCGACCCAGATCCGCGAATGCCACCTTGCCATCGGCGTGTCCTTCGCCCAGAAGGCCCCCTCGAGTGCCCGATTCGTCCTGTCTGTCCTGCTCTGCAACATCGTCATACATACATAGGGAGAGAGGGCAGCCATTCATCTCTCATCGATTCGTCTTCTCCCCCCTCCTTTGCTCTCCCTCTCTCCTACCCCTACCCCAACCCCAACAGTGCCCCCCCACGGATATCGCCAGCGCTAGTGTGTGCGTAGGCAGCAGGTTAGTAGGTGGGTGACGGAGGGAGGGCTAAAAGGAAGAAGAATCAATCGACCCCACCATGCGCCCCAGACTCGTCGACGTCTGACAGGCCTATGATCGTCGGCCGCCTACGCACTGCGATATCGACATATACGTGCACAATCGCATCGGTCGTGTCGTGGTGGTGCCGTGCCGTGCCGTGTCGTGTCGTGTCGCGTGTATCGCACGTAGTATCTACCTATCGCACGCAGGTCCCCCGAGACCGATGGTAGACAGGACACGTATTCGCGACAGGCGCCGGGCTTCCAACCAGAGGCCATCGTCCGTGTTGTGGGTGCTGGCACCGTCGCGCCATCTCTGGTCGGGTCCCAGTCCAATAGTCCACGTCGGCAAGTACTGTTGGTAGCTGGTACTGTTGGTAGCTGGTGTTCGCAGGCTGGCCAGAAAGGGGCAGACTGAGTTGACACCGCTACCTCGGGCTACCTCGACGCCGCCAAAGGACCCTGGAAGAGTGACGTACCTTGCAGATTGGTGCGTGGGCCCACCCCAAGAGGTAGGTAGGTACCCACGTACCTCCCTCCTATGGCCCGGCGTAACCTCCTACGAGAGGTACCTACCTCTACCTAAGGTACCTACGGTAGAAGGCGGGTATGTACCTAGGTACCTACCTAGCCTGGTGCCACGCCTCGCGCTCAGGCCAAGTCGAGAAACTCCGCAAAATCCCCGAGGCTAGCGGAATCTAGCGACACCGATCCCCGACTGTAATCTGCGAAGACCCGCGCACGCGAATTTACCGGGACCCCGCCTAATCCTCGGTTGGCCGCCTCCTACATATAAACTCCAGGTCAGGGACCTTCCTAGCCTTAGGTAAGGGACGTGCCTTAGGTAAGAGATATATCTGTCCTGGTAGGTACTTGGGGAAATACAGGTAAGTAGGTGCCGGTGTATTTACGTCATTAAATCGACCCCTCCATCACGTAATAGGAGCCGCTTATCTAAGACACGCCTCGAAACCCCACCGGCTGCCAGTTTATTCCTAGCCTCATGTACCGTGCATATAGTTACGTGCCTGTAGGTACAGGTCGCCTAGCAAACTTAGGAGGTACTCGGGTACAAAACTAAGTTCCCTGGACCGGTGGTCAACCGCATCGTGAGGGTGTTCCGTAAGGTCTTCGGTGTATCCTTCGGGGAAAAAAATGGCGATACGACAAAAACGCAGGCTCTACGACCCTCCCTATTGATAATCGACCTCGTCAAAATCCACGCCGAGTCCGTACGTACCATGTCTTCGGCGGCGTCGCATGCGACGAGTTCGAGACCACCCGCGTCTGGCGCATTCGGCTGGTTGCCGATACCAGCGCCATTGGCCCGACTCTTCAAGAGATTTCCACTCCTAACCTACCCGCCTAATCAGCTCCCGGCGCGCTGCCCCAGTCCCCGAAATGTCGCTACTCTGTATGTTTTCCTATCAGACCGCGACGCCTTGGACGGCCTGCCGAGCTACAACCCGTCCTGTCTGAGATGGCAAGTATGTATTCTCCAACAAATGCGTGGCTCCGCAACCCTCTCACCTCCAGGTCTCATGTAAGCTAACCATTGGCCACCTTAGACGTTCTTGAAGCTCGCTGGAGTCGAGTTCCGAGTGGTATCCTCGAACAATCACGCCTCGCCCACTGGCGCATTGCCCTTCCTCCTTCCCCCTCTAGATCCCGGAAACGCCGCTGCTCACCCGCCCGTGCCCTCCAACAAGCTGGAACAGTACGCAGCGGAGAGAGGCGCCTCCAAGGTCCCGGACGTGCCCAACCCCAAGCTCGAAGCCTACGAGTCCCTCCTCGACTTCCGGATACGGAATGCCTGGCTCTACTCTCTATACCTGTCCCGACCCAACGTCGACCTCCTATCCCGCCTCTACATCGCCCCAGTTTCGAAGTCCCGGGCTGTGAGGACGGCGGTGTTATACCAATTACGCCACGCGGCTGAAAACGAGATATTGAGGTCGATGGGTGTGCCGGCCGTAGATTCAAGGACCCTCTACGCGGGGGCGAGGGAGGCGTTCGAGGCCCTGTCGATAGTTCTAGGCTTGGAGCACTGGTTCTTCGGAGCCTCGGGGCCGAGTCTGTTCGATGCGACCGTGTTCTCCTACACACACCTCCTTCTCGACGACGGGCTCGCGTGGCAAGATCGACGTCTCGTGGAAATCGTGAAACAGTTTCCCAATCTGGTCGCGCACCAAGGCAGAATATGGCAGAAATTCTGGGGTACCACACGCTAGAACCCAATATCGACGCATCGCTTCTTCCTGTCTATGTTTAGCCGCAGCTCGAACTATATGCGAGTCGTATGAGGTCGAGCCGATTCGAAGGCGGCTCACCGGGTATTGGGCGCTCCCCCCACGCACCCATTCCGAGGAGATTCGACATCATTAGATAATATACCCACCACCCTCTCGCCGTAAGGAAAATGCCTATTATACATGATATAGTCGCATTCAGGCAAAGTGCCACGAGGCGGAACGTGGCTTGTCCGATGCCGATGCGAACCTCTACCCGTCACACCCACAGTATTCGCCCGAGGAATTGCGCATACGCGCCGTCAACCGCGGCCCAGCCGTGACTTGACGATTCCGCCGAGCACTTAGGAGTCCAATCCCTACGCCCCCGAGCGGATATTTACATGCTAGACGTTCGCGAGGTCGCCTAATATCAGCTCACACCGGAGACTGAGATTCGGAGATGCACCAGCCTTGCGCCGCCGAGTAGAGTAGAATTAATTCCCGAATGCTACGGGGAGAAGGCTTCTCATCTCGAACTCTACATGAAGGAAATGTGCCATCTTGAACGGGATTGACGCAGGCAAGATGAAGCCCCCAGCTGCTTCTGTGGACGTAGAAGGCTTATATTGAGGTTCGCCAACGTGTAGACGCTGCGTAATGACAGTATGATATTAGTCTACGCCCAGGCTATTGCCGACCAGGCGGCTGTAAACGCGGCTTCATCTTTGTCATGTAGGAATTGAGCCTCGAGCGAAGAGCCGACACTTGCATATAGACATCTATCCGCTCATCTAAGCAGTTCACCTATATATACCATATCCGAGCTACGTACCTAGGACCTCACTTATCCAGCTTTTCTTGTGGTTGGACAGCCGGTTGGCAATATAACTAGCCACGGTTCCGTCGCTAAACGTGCCGTCGGCCCATCAGTCACCCCAGAGCTCGTGACCCTCTGTGTCATAGCAGTTATTTGGATGCTCAGCCCTATACTCCAGTGGGTCGTCAGCAGAACCTGTGGCAGAGCGTGTATGACAGCTCGTCTGTCTAAAAACCTGCGATCGAGGCAGCTGACATTGCCGATTCTAACGGTAAGGGTGTCGGTACGGGGTACGGGAGACGTCGTGAGTGTTACATTTTGTCTGGAAGACGGGTTACCCCCCGGGACAACTGCCTGGCGACCTGGGGGGTGGTCTGTCCTTAAAGTAGTGGTCTCCTCGTCGCCGAAATACGATGAGTAGTCCTGAGAGGATGCCGCCTCAGCTTCTCAATCCGGCCAATTCTTCCTTCTATGGGTAAGCGCAGGGGACCGGTTCGTAATGAGTGCTCGGTCGAGAGTGGCCGCTTGGGACGAGGCTGTCAAGGTGAGCTCGCTTAACTTTGCGTGCTTCAACAAGCTCGTCTACTACCTATAGCAAGGCATGTCCCCTCTTGTAGAAACCGCGAGCAAAGGAGCCTCGTCACTACCGCAGAGCCCACTATAATATAAAAGACGCCCAGGTATCGGTGTAGATGCTGCTTGTACTTATGTGCTAAGTCTCAGACAACCTGTGCTGTGAAAGTCGGGGTTACCAGCTGGGGAAGGGTCCCTCGATGGGGAGAGCTAGGTCCAAAGGAGAACCCAGAAAAGACCTCAGCAGGTATGGAATCACATATAACTGAAGGATGGGTATATAATAAAACAAAGAGAGATTTACTTGGCCCCATTGTCTCCCATGCGTACGCCTCCACGAGTTGAGATCTGGCAGCAGCCTCCGTCTTTGGCCATCATAGCGGAGCATGACATTTACTCGCCCAGATTCGTCAATAGCAACAGGCCAGTCCTCTCTTAACCATGTAGTCCAGAACCACGACTCGCCACCGCTAGGTCTTGAGGGCTTCGGCTCATCATGCCGGGAGAATGGGCATGGAAAGACGAACTGCGGACGCCAGTGTCTTTCCTCGACAACTTGAAGAAACCACATAGTAATAACCGGTCTTACCTTGCCATGGGCGGCGACGAAGATAGCACCTCAACGCCCTTCGCCTATCGCGTCGAACGGGTTCCATCCACCTAACCCTAACAGAAGATACGCTGGCGAGACAGGCAGCAAATAGGTGCCGGCGATGGGAACCGGGACGCCTGCGCGAGCTCGGATTGGCGAGCCGCGATTTCACCAGGCCAATGAGCCCGGCTGGCCTGGGGCCCCGGTGCGTCCAGCGCACGCCTCCCCCCAATGGCTGCCGCCGCGCGGCGAAGCCCTCGCCTCCAGCGCACAACGCAGAAATCCCCGGGGAGGAGAGAAAACCCCTTAAAAGGAAAAAAAAAAAAACCACCTACAACGAAAAATAGGACGCGCTTCTGCGGCAGGTGCTAGAGCGCTGCTGATACGCCGCTCGTCCCAGAGAAAAGCCAGCCCCTCGGCCAGACCTCGCGGCGTGCACAAGATAGGACGGCTCGTGGGCCCGCGGGCGCCGCGGGCCCCTCTCCCCCTAGCGCTCCGAGATGCGCGTGCGCGAGGTACCGAATGGCGAGGACAGCAGCGCGCGCCGGGCCCATTCGTTCGCCGCCGCCGCGGTGGTAGGGGGGGCGAGAGAGAGATCTACCACTCATAGCGGCGGCACAGAGCCCGCGACGCTCGCGGCCTATTCGCCAATTCGCGGCCGGTCTCGCGCGGGGTTCGGACGCCGCTCGTCGCTCAAGGAGCGTCCCGCGCCCCCCCCGCTGCCGCGCTCGGGGATGGCGGTCGCGTGGGAACGCAGAACGTAGATATATATGTGTGTGCGCGTATCGGCTCGAAGGGGACGAGGTGGAGAATTTGGGTCTTTCGTATTGGCATTACTCATCATAAGGCGTGGTCCGTCTGGACCACGGCTCGACGTCTCAAGTCGTCGTGTCATAGCCCGTCGTATAAATACAGGCAGAACTTGGTCTCATCTATGGTTGGTTTGGTTGCACTCGGAAGTGTTCTTCTTTCAGGTCCCGTTCCCCCTCCTCTCTTGAGATTCATTAATTCCTCGCCGTACGCCAAAAAAAAAACAACAAAAAAGTCATGCCAGTGGGGGGGATCTTCCGTCTCATGGATCCCGGTCCCAAATCATTTCGTCTGTCTTTCCTGGGGGTATTTTTTTTCTTTCCCTTTCGTTCTTTCGCGTTCATGTCACTCCGTCATTTAAACCCGGCCATCGCAACGTTCTGCATTGATCTCGTGTCGTAGTCGGACTCGCCGCCGTGGCCTCCCGACGGCAACTTCGTGCTGCTGACGCGCGACTCGGGCCGGGGCCGCTGCGATCCGCCCGAGTTCCTCCTGCGCCTCCTCCCGCTGTACGTGCTCGCGCTGTCGGGCGGGAGGCTCTCCGACGCGCTCATCTGACCGTCATCGCCGTCGATCGCCGAGGTCGCCGCCGACCTAGGCACCGGTCCCTCCGCCCGGCCATCGCTCACCCGGGCCTTGTACTCCTCCAGCGCCCGGCGCAGGATCTGCCGCATGAAGGCCTTGTTGACGTTCCGCCGGACCCGGTCGAAGTAGCGCACCACGTCCCCGACCACCATGACCTGCGCGTCGTGGTCGATCTCGATGATGTCGGCGTAGTTGGCCCGCGAGTCCTCTTTCACCCGGAGCTTGCCGGGGCGCAGCTCGATGCCCACCGGCGAGTAAGGCAGCCGCTGTCCCGTGCCTCCCTGGTCAATTCCTGGCGTCGGGTCGCCGTTGGCGAAGATGTAGCCCTGCTGGAAGTGATCGATGCCGGGCTTGGCGAATTCGTGCTTGCCACCCACGGATATCGGTCTGATTTCGACGCTGGTCAGCTCGAAGATCGACGCGGGAGATGAATCCCCAAGACCTTGACTTACATGCAAGCGCAATGGTGTGGGAAAGTGTCGCTATGGCGCAAGACGATAAATCGACTGTATCCGAGACATTTCCACTCCCACTCAAACTCTGGAGCGTCAGCCCAGAGAAACTCGAACACCTAAGATTATTGTTCCATGGTTAGCACACCGACTCTTTTTCTTTTTCGGCTCCCTGCGCGCCCTGTCGCCTCAAGCGGCTCGGGGGGGTAAGGGAGAGAGGGTGGGGGAATCACTCACGTCGCCAACCTGCAATTTCGAAGCTGGTCCAATGTCATATCCTTTCATAGCTGCGGCAATCCAGCGTCAGCAACATGAAAAAAGCACTCGAAGCGATCCGAACCAGGACGCCGACTCAGACCGCGGCGGAGGGAGGCGACCTCTAGCCCGGAGAGCAAATCGACTTACTCAAAGGATGAGCGTCGGCGCCTTCGTGCGCCGCCTCGGAAACGTCGTCCCCATACCCTGAGTCACTTCTGATAGTAGCTTGATCGCGGAGTCCCATATCTGACATGGGGAATTGTTGGATGGGAAACTAGGAAGGAGGAAAAAGAGAGAGGAAAAGGGAAAGGGGGGAAAGGCCGTAAGAAGAAAGGACTGGATTTTCCGGCGGGCGAGTTATATCGGAGGAGGAAGAACCCACGACGGCCAACGACCTAGGGGAGGTTTGTCTCGGGAAATCCCTCGGAACGCCTTCGCCACCGGTGGTAATCAAACGGACTACCTCCTTACTAGTTGTGTTCCTAGGCGGTGATGCTGCCCAAGCCTAGGACGGTCCACTCCCAGCTGCGGTCGCCTGCCGCTCTCAGTGGTCGGGAGGAGGCGAAGCTCCACCGCGCGCTGGTATCCTCGTCGAACGGTACAAGTGAGAGCGCAGGCTCACAAGGGGGAGGGAGGAGGGGGTGTACCACGGGCTGCCGGGGGGACGAGGCGGGAGAGTGGATCGTGGGTCCGTCGCGCTGGCCAGCGACGTGCGGCCACATCGTCACCGCCATTTGGCGTAGCCCACAACGGGCAACGTCCCAGACGCTCCTGAGATAGCAGGCGAGCTGGGTTCGAGCGATCGTGCATGGCAGGCGAATAGACAGAAATCTACACATGTATTATGCATATGCATATAGATAGAGGCCTCTGTGTGTGGTTGGTAGGGCCAGCGATCCCCCCCGCCGAACAACCCCTCGCGAAGCGGAAGGGGAGAAAAGGGAAGAGAGAGAGTGACAGAAGAAAAAGAAAAGAAAAGAAAAGGAAAAAAAAAACGCTAGAAAAATCCCCATGGTGGGCCTTGAGATCCCTGCATGCTCAGTGCCGTCCCGTGACTCGCGTCGTCGAGGGCAGGGCTTGCATTCGTCTCCTCTTCGTTCACGCATACCTGCGTTCCATACACACACATCCGCACATAGAACAGATTCCACATCGAACACAGACCCGCTCCCCTCTCCCTGGCCTCCCCTCTCCCGCTGCCGAATTGACCAGTCGTTCGCTCACCATGGCCCCTCCGTCTCTGCTCGCCGTCCCACATCGTCGTTCGCGTGGAGAGGGAGAAAGAAAGACAAGAGGGCAGAGACAGGCACGAAGCACGAGGCACGAGGCACGGCCGTCGAACCATACCTGCTATATATACCTACTTCACTAGCTATGCTTGGTGTATTGATTCGCGTGCTGCTGCTCGTTGACGTCAAACTCGGCGAACGGCTGCCGCGCACACCCCACGAGCGGGTATATATACCTAGCCTGGCCTGTTACCTATACGAAGCGCGCGTACGTCTCCCCGTCTAGACATGCGTGCGTATTGCCTAGAGCGAGCGCGGATGGATATCGAGTCGTTGCGTATATGGGGACACATAAAGAGAGAACAGAGGAGAGGAGAGGAGAGGAGAGGAGAGGAAAGAGGGGTGGACCCTCCTGTTGCAGGAACGCAGCAGGGAGGCCCATCGCCCATAGCGTGGCATAAATAGGTACTTCTAGAGGAGACTCGACGGGAGCGAGCGAGCAGGCGAGTGAGTGAGTGAGAGTGAGCGAGGGCGTAAGAACAGAGAGATAGATGGAGAAGATCACTCCGTTCTGTTCGGACTCAATATCCTGCCTTGCGCTGTCCGAAATACCAGCTTCCATACAGCTGCCCTTACGACCCTCCATGTTCGTTCAACATGCATCGAGGGAGTAATCAATTCCTTGGTATTCGTCAGCAGGCCTGCCGTGTCTAGAGGTATATGTGCATTTGAATCATAATAGCAAGGACAAGAATGCGTTATGTACGTGCTTAATGCTGCACATCATCGTCGCCTGTCCCGCCGGCACAATAATTACCTACCTGCCTACCTGGCCTGCTGCCTCTGCGTCTGCATACATACAGCGTCGTCTTGGAAGGGGAAGATGGCGAATGGAGGATGGCGAGCGCAAGGGGGCACGGGGCACCGCTACCATGGTACCGGCTTGTTTTTTTTCTTTCCTTGCCTTTCTCTCTCAGATTACCTCGTCTTTCACTCGGTGGGCCTCTCATGGGCTTCTGACTGGCCCGCCGGAGGGAATCGTATCGTAGGAATCGTAAGTAGCATCAAGGAGCAAGCCGATGTACATACAACTGACACTACACACCTACTTACACAGGCAATGCGTTGGCACAACACGATTTGCCTGTGACGGGGCCCACGCATATTACCATACCAGAACCGCGCCGCGCGAGACGGGCTAGCCGTTGTCGACGACCGAATCGAGAAACCGACGAGCCGAAAGAGAGCGTCGACCATGGTCATTAGGTATATATTAGGTACTGGCTTCGAGGATATTCCCGGCACCCTCGATACAAGCCATTGTCGCCAGTACGGATTGGCGCCTCAGACCATATTCTACGCACGCGCGTATGTATTAGTTCGCATCGCATCACCACCGGCCGGAACATTGACACTGACCCTCCCCACGCTAACCGCTTCACCGTGCACGACCGTCGTTCCAGCCAATATGCGAGACGCTCCGAAACCCCTCCGTCCCATCGAGCTCCCGACTCACTTTGGTCGGTGCTCGCTGTGAGGTGCTGATAATAGCCTGCAGGCTAGCGAAGAGGACATTACCGGTTGTCGCCGTAGTCGTACGGGGTGTATGCCGTTGAGAATCAATAGAGAAGCCTCAACAAAAATAACCGGAACGATATCGTATCCAGATGGAGGGTGGGCGGGCGAGGCTCCGTCTGACGCAACCTAGGCAAGCACGTAAGGCTATTGATACAGAACTCCTCAGCAGTACGTAGATCAGTCGCCAGCACTAGAAGTCCTGAGGAAGACACAACAGTAAGTGGCTGGGAAACTAGGCAGCCGGAAGACGGCAATTATCGAGTTACCCGAGCAACCAGCTAGGCCATCTCATACATAGAAAGGGTAGATGGAAGTTTACGTTAGGCGTGGGCTTTTGCCCTTCTCTTTACACAGGCCCGTGTTGTGTCGCGCGAGACGAGAGCGGTGCTCATATCGGGGGTAAGACCCGCGCATCGAGGATCTGCCTTGAGCCGCTGGCTCTCTGGCAGGTTGCCGTCTTGCTAAGATAGCGCACTGCCGCGGGCGCGCTGGGCTGCGTCGTCTGTTGCCTCCTCCTCCGTTATTCTCGCTAGGTAGATCGTGCCGTCCATCGCGGTCGGTGGGGCCACCTCCTTCTTCTTTTCCTTACTCCTTCACCTCCGCTTCTCCCTCTACTATTTCGCCGTAAAGCCAAGGGCCGGCGGGGCATTCGGGCTCACCGGTGAGCTGAGCGTGTTCGGCCGTCGTGAGCGGCTCCTCTGCTTGGGGTGTGGGGAGGCTCTCCATTCTCGCTCGCTCCGACTGGGTCTCCTTCGGAGAAGTCGCCCTTCATGGCGAGGACTGGGCTTCGGTGTTGAGACGAGTGCTCTCGGTCGAGTTTGCCGAGTGTTGGTCGAATCTCTGTAGCAAGTCCTTCGCGCCCCCGGAAGGACGGGATTCCCACGGGCACCGGGCGGGTTTTTATAAGGAAACCTACACCGCCAACTCTGTCACTCATCCTAGCCCACCACCGGCCGGGCCACCGCCTCCTACATCCTGGGCGCTCGTACGCCGCAGGGTGACAGAGCCGAATATGTGTTTTCTTTCCGGCGGGTCTGCCGAGAACAGAGTCCTTGGTATGCTCGTACCACTCCGGACGACGATGTGCCTTGCCTGCTCGCCCTTGCTCCGTTTCGATCCTGCCCCTTCATAGCTCCCCTGCTTCCCAGCCCTATCGCTAGTAACTCGCCTTTAGAGCTTCCTGACGTTAATGCAATGAGACGATACGATCCCAGATTTCGGATGGCCGTATCATATTCACCGCCTGTTTACTGCTTGTCAGTAGGCTGGCTAGTCGGGAGCGGTGGTTCGTTGATAACGTGGGGAACGGCGGGCAGCAGTACGGGTCGGGGTATCGGATGTTTGTTGCGGCTCGATGCTTCAGGACCGTCGTCTACCCCGATCAAGTTTCTAGTTCGGTAGGACGCCATAGCCCTCGGAAGGGCCGCCTAGCCTGGCGTTCATTCAGCTCGCCGCATATGGGCTACGCGCTCCGACAATGTCGGCTTCGTATCCATTACCCCACTCGCTGAGGCGGGAGATCAGTAGGTTATATAACGGAGGATAGGTTCGATTCCTAACAGCACTACTTGGTAGTCTTCGCTATTTAGCTCATCTGCGGGAGCAGATCCTGTTACGACCACGAGAGCAAGGGGGGCAGTCGATACCTCTATAGCACCCAGCCTCTTCTACGGCTAAAGGCGCACGCGTATCAAAGTTGTCGAGTACCTGGCGATATCCAAGGTCACCTTACTTCCCGCCTCGCGGCGCCTCGAGCACACACTTGCCTTATCTGCCTAAGGAGGTACCCGGGTGGGCCCATCCTGTTCCTACGCAGCCGGCGGGAGCGCGGAGCCGAAAAGCGGATTCCACCTCCGCAGCGCCAGGGCTGCTTCGGAAGGGTGTGTTCGGGAGTGGTCTTCCTACGCAGCAACCCCCCCCCCCCTTCCCCCCGGAAAAGGGGTAGGGCATGGCAGGTGGCTCGGAAGGGGATCCGTACCCCGGCGCCGATATCAGTCCATGTACCTCACGGCCACCTGCGCTGGTTTTGCTGCGTGTGCGGGATCGACTTACGGTTGTAGGGAGATAATTCGGCAGCGTATTCGTTGAAACACAACGCTCCAGCATTGCCTCTACCCTGGTGCGTACGAAAAGGGGTAGGCGTGAAAACTGAAAGTTCTATCTTAAGACTCATGTTGCCCAGAGCTATAGGTAGGCGACCACCGTAGTAATTGTAATGTCGTGCACCTATTAACGCGAATGGGGGCGTAATATTTAGGGTAAGTAACGGGCACCTAGGAAGTACTGAAGTATGAAGGTATAATCGCCCAACAGGTTGCGAATCTCCCTTGTTCCACGTTCTCATGTAGACACACAAGCCAACCCTCCAGCCGCTTTTTTTTCATTCGCATACTCCATGCTTAACCAAACGCCGCCATCCCAACTAGTCTATAATGCAAGCTTCTCGTGCTTAAACCTCTTCTTGCCCTCGCCCTCGCCGTATACGGCGGTGACGTGACCCTGCCCACGAATCTGGTACTTGTAAATCATCAGGCCTTCCAAGCCCACGGGGCCGCGCGAGTGAATTTTATTAGTGCTGATGCCGACCTCGGTGCCGAACCCGTACCTCATACCATCGGCGAAGCGGGTCGAGGCGTTCCAGTACACGCCTGCCGCGTCCACGCTAGACATGAACAGTTCGGCAAGTTCGGAAGACTGGGTCAAGATCGCGTCTGTGTGCTTGGAGCCGTGGGTGTTGATGTGGCCGATGGCTTCGTGGATATTCGAGACCGCCTTGACGGCCAGCGTGAGACTGAGGAACTCGGTATCGAAGTCGGCGTCGCTGGCGTTTTCAAGTTTCGCGGCAAGCTCGGGAGACAGCCTGCCGGCGAGCGCCGCTTTAACCCGGGAGTCGCACCGAAGAACAACCCCTTTTGCTATCAGCGCCTGCGCTACAGGCGGGAGAAGGGCGTCCAGGGCAGCCTCCTGGACTAGTAGCGTCTCTAGGCTATTGCACGCGGCCGGATAACTGGTTTTGGAGTCGACTATTACGTCGGCTGCCATCTGGGGATCCGCCGACTGCTCGAGGAATATCGAGCACAGGCCGTCCGCGTGGCCGAGTACGGGAATCTTGGTGGACGACTTGATATATCGGACGAGCTCGTTAGAACCCCGTGGGATCACCAGGTCGATATATTGGTCCAAATCCAGCAGCTGCGGTATCACGTCTCTGGTGGTGACGAGCTGGATAGCACCGTTGGGAACATCAGTGGCGGCCAGAGCTGCGGATATGACCTTGGAGATGGCGATGAAAGATTCGGTTGACTCCTTGCCGCCCTTTAGGATAGCAGCATTGCCTGACTTGACTGCGAGAGAGGCGATGTTGGCAATGACCTCGGGGCGAGCCTCAAAGATGATGAGGAGCACACCGATGGGGCAGGTGACCCTTGTCAACTCAAGCCCGTCGTCCAGCTTTGTCCTCAGCGTGATTTTGCCCACTTTCGCGCGGTCAGTCGGGGAGCGCGCACTTGGATGGCCTAGGTAGGGAGAGGGGGACTCACCGGGATCCTCGAGATCTCGAACATCCAGTATTCCTTTCAACATATCCTCCCATTTCCCTTTCTTGCCGAGGTCCAGCCTAGACACCAAACTCTGGCTGAGTTCGCCGTGCTCAGCGGCCAGGCGTGCCGCTTCGAGATCACGGGCGTTCGCCGAGAGGATCTCGTCCTTGGCCGCGGCCAGGGCGGCGTGGACGGCGGTTAAGGCATCGTTTCTGGCAGACACGGGCAGGGTAGCGAGGACGTGAGATGCCTGTTTGGCTGCCTTCGCAGCTTCTAAAGGCGACGCACTCGTCAAAGACATGATTTGCCAGTATACCGTTCTCTGATGTGTCAAGGTCTGTCTCCAGATACCTAGGTACGTAGGCAAATAGCGATGTTAGCGCATGGGCAGCCCCGAATCCAGGCAGGCTAGGTACCTGCGCCACCTAGCATAGGTGCTCAGTATACCGCTCTGGGCCTTCTAAGAGAGGCCTGCATTTATCTACTGGGTAGAGGTAGGTACCTATCGAAGACGGCGGGGGCGTGTCAAATCTTGCCCGTATTCTGCCTCCACTCACCACCTGCTCGGTGGCTTTACTCATAAGGGGGAGGTACCTTAGGTAGGTTAGGTACCTCCCGGCCTCGTACCTAGGGCTAATCGCTCCAGGCCAGCCACAGCGGGAGACGACTTCCGAATACCGATGGAAGTCTTTCGGATGTGCCTTCCGATGCCTTTATATATGTATATGTACATTGGAAGTACCCAGGTACCTGGTCGTACACGTAAATGGCCTCGAGATTTCTATTCTCCGAACCGGAAAACTGTGGCCTTGTCTCCGGATTTCCCCCCTCGTCGTCGCATCCTGCGTGCCTAACATGTCCAAATACGCCCGAACCGGCCGAGTATCGACAAGCCTCTTCGGCGTCACCTCTCTCAAGCTGACCCGACACCCAATCAACACTCCCGTCAACACCGGAACCGCTTAGAGCCGTCCTGCAACTGCGCTATATACCTACCTGCCTACATGCTATCACCTCCAGCACATTCCACGTCTGTCGGTCTGCAGGCTGTTCGTGCGAACATCACCGATATTTCCAATCTCGTCAGGGAAAAGGGTGACCGCGTAGCTACGTGGTAGCTCGAAGCGATGGACCCCTCTCTATCCCCAAACCCGCCCAAGCGTGATGGGAGGGCGACAAGCTAGCCGTTTGAGCACATAGCGCCGCCCCGAACTGGCCTTATTCACCAGCATTGACCCTAACCGTCATCCCTGACCGCTCGAGGGTGTCGGCTGCGTGCGATGCCTCCGTAGCCGTTCTCTGTACGTATCCAGCAAGCATCGCGATCCGAACCCGGCCACGAGGATACCAGATTCGGCGCAAGACCTGTTCGGCCGCGAGTGACATCTACCAGGACCTCCGCTCGTGTGCGCGTGTGCGTAAGCCTGGCTCTGCTCTCCCGTCTGCTGTGCCTTTTAGGTCCCGGCGAGTAGCCGCAGATGCATGAATCCTGTTAGGTAAGGCCTATCGTTATCCTCACCAGGGATCCAATGGGGAGGGGCGTGACGAGATTCCAGGACCGGTGGCGATGGCATCGCCAAGATTGAGCGAGTCGCTGAGGTGATCACCACCACAGTCTCCGCCGTGTTCTACGGAGACGGCCAGCTGGTGGCACCATGATGGCAGCCCCTTTAGCTATTGCCAGATGGTGAGGCCAGATCGGCACCGCACCGCGAGCAGATCGCCTCCACACATGCGTACACTGCCGGCTAGGGCCTGGCGTTTCCGGGGTTTGGTCGGATGGAACCGCTGTCGAGACCCCTATGGAATCACCGTCCCGCACTCACGTCCTCGGGTCCTCGGCTTTATCCATCCCAGCACTATCCCCGTTCCTCCCTTCATGTCTTTCTCCACACAGATCCAAACCGGCGGCTTTCAATGGCCTCGACAGGAACAGGCCTGTTGGTGTATTCCTGCCATGCATTTTCTATATATGACTTGGCCGGGTGGCCTAGGAGCCAAGCACGCTTACCCTTATTCAACCCTACTTTTCCATCCTTTTGCAATACATTCATACACGGTTACATATTCGTCGTCACTCTCGACCTTCGACTCCGTAACAAAGAGTCTCTTCCTTTGTCTTGGCTCACCACTCCTCTTGAGGACCCCTCCCCCCCCCCAGGTTCAGGTACGGCTTTCTGCCCACGATGCGTGTTAGGCAGGCCCTTTGACCTTTGATTCTACAACCACCTATGCCATCCCTCCATTAGGTTTTGCCGATATCGCTTACCGCACAGTCCCCAGTCCCCAGCCCACCTACCATTCTTGGTTTGTAGAGCAGAAGCCTCGTGGCTATGCTTGCAGAATTAGAAAAGGCGGATGAGAAGGGGGGAGACCTCGAATCCCGTAGGGCCCATACCAGAGAAGAGGACGATACTGCTGGGTCTATCACTAGCACCACCACGAACCGAGATGCGGAAGAAGAGCGTCGACGAGCTTCGCACGGCGTTCCTGTAGATGAAGAGGCCGCCGTCCCCGCACCGACGGAGCGGGCTAGGTCACAAGCATCGTCAGCTCGCTCACGGCCGTTGTCTATAGTGCCGAGGTTGAAGCGCCGGGGTATCCTGGCGCAGCTAACGCTTATTCCTGAAGTTGAGCGGCCGTTCGAGTACTCGAGGAAAGATAAATGGATGATCACGGCATTCATAGCCTTGGCGGCATGCGCGGCGCCGATGGGCTCCGCCATCTTCTACCGTAAGCAGAAACATACCCTCCGTTATACCGTAGCATGATCCGTCTTGCCAAGGAATACCAAACGACTCACGTAAGATACGTTCTTAGCTGCCCTACCGAGCATGGCTGTTGATCTCGCTGTGACGCCGACTGTCGTAAACTTGACGGTAGCTCTGTATATGTTGTCGATGTCCATCTTTCCGCTCTGGTGGTCCTCCTTCTCGGAGACGCTAGGCCGACGTAACATATATATCTCGTCGTTCTTCCTCAACGTCGTGTTCTCCCTGCTAGGCGGACTAAGTGTCAATATCGGTATGCTGGTCGTCTTCCGTGTCCTGTCGGGCGGAGCTGCCGCGAGTGTGCAAGCCGTCGGTGCCGGAACGATCGCCGATATCTGGGAGCCCCGAGAGCGCGGCCGCGCTATGGGTTACTTCTACTTAGGACCGCTGATGGGACCTCTCATAGCCCCCATCGTCGGCGGCGCCCTCACTGAAGGTTTCGGTTGGAGAAGCACCGTATGGTTTCTTACCGTGTACGGCGCTCTCGTCTTCATCCTTATCCTATTCGGCGTCCCAGAAACTCTTCCGAAGCGTCGACATGCTGCTGCTGCTGCTGCTGCTGCTGCTGCTGTTGCCTCTGTACTAGAGCCCTCGCAATCCGAAGGCTTGTCCCGCATCTCCACTACGCGTTCTGTGCAAACATATACGAAGCATGCAGCCACATGGATGAAGCGGTGTTTCGTCGATCCCCTCGAGGTCATCCTGTATCTACGTTTTCCCGCCGTGGCGTTGACCGTCTACTATGCCGCCATTACTTTCGGATCGTTGTACGTCCTCAATATCTCGATCCAGTCGGCATTCTCGCGTGAGCCATATAGCTATCCAGCGATCATCATTGGTCTACTGTACATACCAAGCTCGCTAGGCTACTTCGTGGGGTCGGTACTGGGCGGGAAATGGATCGATCGGATCATGGTTAGGGCAGCAGAGAAGGCCCAGCGGTACGACGCTGACGGCAAGCTCATCTACCTCCCCGAGGACCGCATGCGGGAGAATGCCTGGGTGTCCGCCACTCTCTACCCCGTCGCGTTGATCTGGGCAGGCTGGACACTTCAGTACGGGATCCACTGGACGGCGCCGTCCGTGGCTACTTTTTTGTTCGGATTTGGTAGCATGCTCGTTTTTAGCGCTGCGACGACAATGCTTACCGAATTCATGCCTCGCAAGAGCAGTAGCGGCGTCGCCCTCAACAATTTTGTGAGAAATATCTTCAGCTGCACGGGCGGCATCGTCGGCCAGCCCCTTGTCGACGCCATGGGCATCGGGTGGCTAATGACCACGCTCGGGTTGATCGCTTGGATATCTGGAAACTTTTGTATCTGGCTTCTGCGGAGGAATAGTCAGAAGTGGAGAGCGGAGATGGATAAGGCTCTCAACTAATGAGTCCGATATACTGTCACTAGCGTAGCGTATCATGAGACAACGAAGCGTCATTTCTTATTGCCAAGCTTGAGTTTCCCACCCCACGTGTATCCGGTGTGAAGTTACGGCACAGCGGTATTTTTCACGGCGCTATAGAATTCCTTCGTCAGACGATGACACCAGCCGAGCAGGCCTAGCATCAGTGCATATTATGACGGGGGCTCGTCGCTGGTATGGCATCGCTATCGTTATGGCATGCCGAGGTTACTGACTACTGCGCATATCACGGATATGTTTATTCGTATATATACCCATAATATACAAGTAAATACCGTCTGTATATAATGCTATCTATCCTTTCGAGGAAACGTGGAAGTGGGATCCCGCACATCTGCCTAAGTAGCAGTGGCAGTAGTTGTATCCTCCACCACCTTCTCCTCCTCCTCGGCGTCGTCGTCGTCGTCGTCGTCGCCATCGAGGGCGAGCAGCTGGGCGAGGGCGTCGAGGTCGACGTTGCCGCCGCTGAGGACGATGCCGAGGTCCCAGCCGCGGGGGCCGGCCTCGCGGGCGGCCATGGCGCGGAAGTCGGGGTCGAAGAGGGCGACGGCGAGGGGGACGGCGGCGCTGGGCTCGAGGACGAGCTTGAGACGCTCGTAGGCGAGGCGCAGGGCGCGGCGGATGGCGCGGTCGCCGACGCTGTACACGCCGGCGACGAGGCGGCGCTCGTACGCGACGGCCCAGGGCACGCGGCCCATCGGCGTGCGCAGGCCGTCAGCGACGGTCAGCGACGACACGGCGGTCACGCGCTCGCCGCGCGCGAACCCGCGCCGGGCGTCGTCGGCGCCGCCGCGCGACGGCTCCGCCCCGAACACCCGGACGCCCGTGCCCTCGCAGGCCAGCGCGACCCCCGCGAGCATGCCGCCGCCGCCGCAGGGCGCGAGGATGGCGTCGAGGCGCCGCTCCGCCAGCGGGGGGGCGGCGTCTGCGTAGGGGGGCCCGCCGGCCGAGGCCAGCTGCGCCGCCACGTCCTCTTGGAACTCGAGCCCCAGCGTGCCCTGCCCCAGCACGATGTCCGGGTGGTCGTACGGCGGGACGAGGCGCGCGCCCGTGCGCTCGACGACCAGCGCGGTCGCGGCCTCGCGCTCGCTGCTCGTGCTGCCGCTGAAGACGACCCGCGCGCCGTACCCCCGCGTCGCGGCGATCTTGGGCGGCGCCGAGATGGACGGCATTACGATGTGCGCCGGGATGCCGTTGGTGCGGGCGGCGAGGGCGAGGGCCTGCGCGTGGTTGCCTTTTTTTTGGCGGGAAAAGGGGGGGAGGGTTAGCTTACGCGGGGTTGTTGAGGGTCAGAAAAGGGGCGCGGGCAGGGCGGTACGGAAGAAAAGGGGGAGGGGTGGTGGTGTCTCGAGGGGCCAGAATGTGTGTCCGGAGGGCAGGGAACCAACGCCTCGTCTTCGGACCCGTTCCAAACGCAGACACTACATCGCGCAGCTCCCAACTCCCCACCGGGCCCTCTTCACGCACACGCTTAAGAGAAAGAGAAAGGTGGCTGATAGGGACGCAGAACACGTGTAGGCCTAGCGGGGGGAGCCGTGGGGATACTCGGGACGACCGACCGAGCCGCCGACACTAACAGGGAGTACATCACAGTGGCAGGGGTAGGGGGTGAGAGTAAGAAAACAGAAAGCCAAAAGAAGACATGCAGGCGAGCAAGAGAGGAGAGAAGAAATGCTCGGCACGAACCAGAGCTATGCGTGACGACGCCCCTCTCGGGGCCGCCGCCCTCGAGCCAGCCGGGCTCGCGCTTGAGGCGCTCGATGGCGTGGAAGGCGCCGCGGGCCTTGAACGCGCCGACGCGCTGGAAGTTCTCGCACTTGAACCAGAGGCGCAGCGTCGGGGGCGGCTGCGCGGCCGGGCCGGGACCGGCCCCCTCCGAGGAGTCCTCCTTCTCCTTCCCCTCCTCCTCCTTCTTCTCCCCGGGCCCGAAGGTCGACGCCGTCGGCAGCGCCGCCGACGGCCGCGACGACGTCCACGGCGATACCGACGACGCGAGCGCCGACAGCGACCGGCTCGTTACCACCGGCGTCCGGTGCACGAACGGCTGGATCAGCTCGCGCGCCGCGAACACGGACGTGCGGGTCAGCGGGGGCGAGGTGGTTGGGTCGGCCATGGCTTCTTCTTCTTCTTTTCTTTTCTTCCCCTCTTCTTCTTTCTCCGTTTGTTTCTCTTTATCTCCTGTCCCGCTTTCCCGGCCTCTCTGCCCTGCGAGATCTCCTTCGCTCTCTTTTCCTCTATTCCCAAGGGGTGTCCGGAGTACCCCTAGTAAGACGCAGAGCAGTGTACTGAGAGGGGGGGTGGGGGGGATATATATACACTGGTAGGCGGGAGGAGGCAAATGCGACACTAGAGTCGCGCGAGCGCACGGCAGCGCCGACGACGGCGGCAACGACCTGGTACAGCTACGGAGTCTCCCTGGTGATCGGCCCCGTGCCGGCCGACTCCTTCGACGGTAAAGTAGGCGAGATGGAGAGAGCGGGCGGGTGGGCAAGGCAACGGCACGACACCCTCCTAACTGACATAGGTGGGTGGTGGGAGCGGGACCGGGAAGGGGACCGGTGGATTCACGGGCGGGATAAACGGACGATAGCCAAGCGGTTCGAACCAGTCAAAAAAGGTCCAATTTGAGATCCGGGTCCGATAACGGAGGGTGGGATAAGGCTCAACTGTCACAAAAAAAAGCCATTGGGGAGATCTCGACTACGGCCTCCCAGGGAAAAACAAGGACAGACAGCAAATCTCAGCTACAGAGATCGTCGACGGGCGTTGGATCATGTTACCGATAGCCTTCACACAAGAAATGTGACACTGGGGAAGCCTGAATACATATACCGGAGCGATTCCTTCTCTCTCTCTATTCTTTTTATTTTCCTGCCTCCTTCCCTGGGGACCCTAGAAGGGTTACAAGGAAGGCCGGGTTCCACAACTCCTGCGTAGCTTGAAACCTAAGAGCGACAGCGTCCCCTTTTCCAGCGAGACTGGCTCGTTCAACAGAGTATTACGCCAACCCTCATTGGTTTTGCCGCCCGCCTAACCCCCCCCCCTTTTTTTCCCTTTCCCCCATAAGGCCAGACCCGTTTAGTCCTGGTTCTCGGGCCGGAGAGACCTACAAGTTGATATAGTTAGTAAACTGCCTGTCTTACGTTGTTGCTTTACGTAGCTATGAAGTGACCCGTCCGTTGATAGGTGGGGAAGCTTCTCACCTAACAGCCTTGCCAGCCTTCCAGATCTCCAGGTTGCGGATCTCCTGCATCTCAGCCTCAAACTTCTCACGGTAGTCCGGCTGGCTGTTGTACTTGAGCGATCGCTTAGTCTCGGTGCCATCCTGGACTGAGTCGTACAGCTGGTTGAAGATGGGCTTCAAGGCCTTCTTGAATTTCGGGGTCCAGTCGATGGCGCCGCGACGGGCGGTGGTCGAGCAGGCCTCGTACATCCAGTCCATGCCGTTGGCGCCGATCAGGGGGTACAGGCTCTGGGTAGCCTCCTCGACGGTCTCGTTGAAGGCCTCGCTCGGGCTGTGGCCGCGCTCGCGGAGGACCTCGTACTGAGCTAGGAACATGCCGTGGATGCCACCCATTAAGCAGCCACGCTCGCCATACAAGTCCGAGTACACCTCCTTCTCGAAGGTAGTCTTATAGAGGTAACCGCTGCCGATGGCGACACCGAGCGCCTGGGCCTTCTCCTCGGCCTTGCCGGTGACGTCCTGGAAGACGGCGTAGGACGAGTTGATGCCGCGGCCCTCGCGGAACAGAGACCGGACGGTCCGCCCCGATCCCTTGGGGGCGACGAGGATGACGTCAATGTCGGTAGGGATGTCGACTTTGGTGATATCCTTGAAGACGGGAGAGAAGCCGTGGGAGAAGTAGAGGGTCTAGTCGTCATTTATCAGCGCTCCCCCGGGGGGACTGGTTTTAGACACGTATATGGCTCATTCTAGAGCGTACCTTGCCCTCGATAAGCTGGGGCTTAATGGAAGGCCACGTCTCGCTCTGAGCGGCGTCGCTGAGCAGGTTCATGATGATGGTGCCCCTCGATATGGCCTCGTTGACCTCGAAAAGGTTCCTGCCTGGGACCCAACCGTCCTGTACCGCATCCTTCCACGATCGGCCGCTCTGTCGGACACCGATGATGACGTTCAGGCCGTTGTCACGGAGGTTGAGGCCCTGGCCGTGGCCCTGCGAGCCGTAGCCGATGAGCGCTAGGGTGTCGTCCTTGAAGTAGGTCTGCAGGTAGGACGTGTATTAGTGGCCGGAGCTACAAGAGTCACTAGCTAGGGCCGCGTCTGGTGCCCGGCCGTAGGCGAGTAAGGCAACCGGGTTGACTCACCAACAGCTTCTCCTTGGGCCAGTCGGCGCGCTCTGCAGCATGGTGTAAGCCAGGAACCAGCTCGGTTGCGTATACGCCTTACCGTAAACCACTTCGGGTGTGCCGGCGAAGTCGATGGTCTTCATGCCGCGGACCTGCTGCTGCACGGCGCTGGCGAGAGCGGGACGAGCTGCGGTAGCTCGGACGAGGTTGGGCGCGATGACGATAGAGCGTCTCTGCACTACCGGCGACGCCAGCCGGCGGGCCAATTGGCTGCGAACAGCTCTGGAAACCCCTTTCGAAGCCATCGTAGGAGGATTAGACGGGACGGAGAAGTGGAGGGAGGTAGGACGAACTCGACGGACGAGCAGGAAGCGAGTATAGGGAATTATAAATGTTCGGCCCACCTAGTCATCGATTTTTTTTTGGCCGGGTTTTCGCCTTTTGGGGTTTTATTTCTTCTTTTCGGTTTTCTTTTTTTCTTTTCTTCTTTTTTTTTTTCGATCCCACTATATTTTTAGGCTCCGCAGAGCTCCCTGGGACTGCCGCTTCGGCGATGCGGGAGATGTACCACCTCAGCCAAGGGGCTAGAACTATATACACCTTGCCAGCCGGCATCAGGAATCAGCGTGTACTTTTACTACCCCTTTCGCCTATTGCACCGGTACAGTCATCCTCTACGGAGTCGCATAGCTACATCTGGGAAAACCCCCCGTTTCGGGGGTGGAATTCTCCACTTTTAATGTCTAGACTTACACCCCGATAAAATGAGGTATCCATTTAATACATATTACCGTTAGCGTAATATTATGGCTATGAGAAGCTATGCGACTCCGTAATCCTCCTTTGATTCAAGTCGTAGCCAACATGGAACCTCTTGGCACTGGCACTACCTCCTACATCGGAGTAAGACGTCCTAAGGTACCTACCGTGTGTGAGTAAGCCTATTGAATATCTCAACCGCCTTATAGCTCTATCCGCGTTCTGCTCACCTCCTACTACCTGTCTTGGAATATACGCAAGTCTTACTATTCTCTTCTCAACTAGCAGTGGTCTTGTTACGTGGTAAAAAGTACGTATAAAGTCTAGTGTAACATCCGATCATGGGGATGTTCGCCGTCCTGTACATGTAGAGAGAGGAAAAACACATCCCGCTCCTTTTCGTTCCAGCGTCAACTCCCCCTCTATGAGTGCGACTGTCTACCTGTCTACGTTCGAAATGCTGTTGGAGAAGAGGCTGCCGCCCCTATCCCGTGGTGTAGAACATCTGAGAGCTATGCTTCCGGGGCCCCATCCAACCGGTTCCTCCCGGATCGCCTGCTATGCTGCCCATAGGTATAATTTCGTTGAGAATCTACTCCTACGCAATGGTGCCCTTGCCCTCGGCGGGTCCTTGTCTAGGCCCATGAGTAAGTAGATAGTTATGTCGTGACGATGGGCCGTGTCGCTAATAGTCCCTTGGCCCTTCTCCATTCCTACTTCTTCCTCCGCCCAGTCTCGTCTGATGCTTGAGCGTTCTCCCCCCCCCCCCCGCGGCCCCCTTCGTGCGCCCCGTCTTTCCTCACCACTACTACCCCCACCCCCGAGTAGGCCATTTTATCCCAAATCTGTACTTGTGGCAGATAACATGCCTACTCCGGCATTCTGCCGCGATGTGAACATGCGGGATCGCATGCAAGTTCTATAGTATCATCAAATAATCGAGCCCTTGGTAACTCGCCTAGGCGCTGCCAACGACCACGCGATCATACGAAGTGCCGCGTATTGAGCCACCACTCATCGACGCCCGTACGTTCCGCCTAAAGTTATCTCGACTCTGCCGTAGGTCGTCGGCGGCCTCTTTGTTGAGGGGGTCTGACGCGTTGGGCTCCAGGAACAGGAACTGCAGGCCAACGATAACGGCATTGAGGTTCAGAACTGGCTTCCAGTCCTCGCGGAGGATATTTAAGCACACCTTGCCCTCGAGGTCGATGTTGGGGTGATATATCTTTTGTTGACATCGCACCTTGGGTGGCTCGTGTGGGTAGCCTTGGGCTAAGTTGAAGGTGAAGGTAAACCGGCCGCCGTGGTAGACGCCCTCGTCGGGCGTTATCTCGAGAATGAAGTTGAGGATATCATCCGGGTTGGGGAATTCGGTCTTCATCGTCGTCCCTAAGGACAGCTCGGAGAGATCTACACGTAAGTTTCAAAAAGGCGACTGTCAGCATCCTCCGTCGCAGGGTCGAGATATTTGCCAGCCCAAAGCATTGTGTTACTACTTACCTTTCTGGACTCTGAGTTCGGCAGCCGTCACCTTCTTCTTCTTCCCACCAGCGCCCTCGGCATTTTCCACCTTCTGCTGCTCCTTTTTCTACACAGATAATGTTAAAACCTCACGGCGCAGCAGATCACGGAGACATTTTTAACGGACCATAGACCATATTTTCAACATCTTGGCTGTCGAGGGGAGGTGGGTCTACACCAGTACGTAGAAGAGAGAGAAAGGGGGAGGCTGTACGCCGACCTCGAAGTAGGGAGAGAAGCAAGATAGCAAGCAGCTGCCGTCGGCCGTATTCACTAGTTCGATCAGCTGCTCTGAGAGTGCGTGAATTGCAGGGTCGGCGCGAGCGAGCTGAGGAGCGTGTAGTCTCGCTGCGGCCTTATTCCGAGCGTGTCGTGGGTGGGGAGGCGGAGACGGGTTTGGACGAAGATTGCACGGCGCGCCGGAGTTTGCAGACACGTTCTGTCGCGTTGGGATAGTACGTAGAAGGCCTAGGCGCCAGACGGGAAGCCTTGCGTCGCTTGGGTTATACAAGGAGACCGAAGGCGAAGGAGGGATAGGGATAGGTAGGCAGAAGGCGAAATCCACTTAGCAATAACCTGGCGATGTTTACCTAATCTGCACTCGGACTCTGATTGGGTATCGATGTGCCCATCGCCACCAGCTTTGTCAGCGGCCAATCAACAAGGCTCTTCGCATAAGGCAGACCGGAGAGGCTAAGCCGATGCCCAACCTTCGGGCCAATTACGGCTCGCCGACCGACGTCCCATTTCCCCCCGTAATATATGGGGGGGGACCTTACCTAAGCTTCCTACGGTGCGACGATGGAAATAGCCTCCATCTTTCTCTACCACTATTTCCGTATAGGTATGCGTAGGTAGGTATGTAGCAACCTCACCACCACCGTCCTCACCACCCTCGTCATCAACTTGCCACCACCACCCCTCTCCCGTACCACCTACCACAGTCACCCGCCCTTGTAGTCTACACAACGATTCCGCACGACAAATCTGCACTCTAGGGAGCTCTTCGTTATTCTCCTAGCTGTAGTACCTACGTTTAGGCAAGCTACGGACGGTCCAGATCAACCCCGGCGATGTAAAACCCTTAACGGGCAAGGTCCCGAGACCTGAGCCAGACGCTCCTCTAATCCGCTTCCTCCCTACCCACCCCGAGCAGCATAGGTCTGCCCGACCACCTCCCCAGTCCTATTTTGGCCCTATTCGGAATCCTATCCTCGAGGCTCAAACTCCCGACTGTCTCTTCTAGACCAGACCCTTGACACAAGAAACCCAACAAGAAGGAACAAGGGAAAATACCCAAAAATACAAAGACGCGAATGCCAGTTGAGAGCCTCCAGCAAATCCTGCCAGAATAATAGTACACGAGTAATCAAGCGAGGAAAAGATTGCGGGCACAAACCAAACACCCTCTTTTTTCCGATAGTGGTATGACAACATCAAAGTCGATGGAGACGAATAGTTAATCCCGAAGGGAAGAGAGACGGCAAGGAAAAGAGCTTGGGTCGTGGTCGTACGCCGATCGATCGTCTCTCGGCAAGTATATTCTTCTGCAGCCGGCGTAGGATGCAGAGGAAAGAAGGGATAGGAATAAATTCCTTTAACACCATCCAGCGGATGCCGGCTCCGTTCGGTAGTAGTGGCCGTAGAACGTGGATCTGACCGGCTCCCGTGGCTTACTGGCCTTGTTTGCTGCATCTTACGAGCCACAAAATCACGTCGATCCCGACAGTAGCGGGAAAAAAAATCAGAAAAAAAAACCAACCCGGGGTATCTATTTCTCTCTTCTGCAAATAACAAAACAGATAAATGGAGGACTACCCCTTCGAGAAGAGGCAGAAGAGACGAAAATGGCAACGGCCAGGCGACGAAAGTGGGCCTCTTTAGAACCCTCCGAACGGATCGTCGCGGAAGTAATCTTCCTCGCCGCCCGCCCGGCTGCTGCCAGTGTAATACGAGTCGGTGCCACGGGTGCCACGGGAGGCGTAGCTATCACGATGGCGGCTGCGGCTGCGGCGGCGGCGAGCTTCCTTGCTGCGACGGCGCGCACGGTAGCGCCACTCATCCTGCTCGTCGGGGTGGTCTTCGAAGCGCGGGAACGTAAGCGGGCTGATAAAGGCTTCCATGCGCACGGTGCCGATGGCCTCGAAGAAGTTGCCCGCCGCCGGCCGCGACGACGCCTCCGACGTCCGCTGCGAACCGCCCGCGCTGCTCATCACACCCCACGTCGTCGACACCGCCGTACCGCCGCCAACGCTCGAGCCGGGCCCTTGCGACGGCCCGTAGATGTCCGACGAGCCAGCCGTCCCGACGCTATTGCCTGCCGTGCTGTTTGACGACCCGTGGTATGACGGCGTCCCGTGGCTCGCCGACCCTGCCGGTCCCGAGAACCCCCGGAAGGAGAGCGGCGGCGGTACGTGCCCGCCCGTATTGCTCCGCTTGCGCCCATGCAGCACCACCTGGTTCGCGCGCTCGTGAACACGCTCTTGGCCCCTCTCGTGGAACCGCGGGATGAAGGGCGGCTCAGCGGCGTCTCGCGACAGCTCGCGCTGGTGCGTCGGCACCGGTGCCGGCATCGGCGGGAAAGCTTCTTGCTTGAACGCGAGCGCGTCCTCGAGATGGTTGGTCGCGGGAACGGGGCTGCGGCGCGCCATAAGCGCCGGGTTCTTGCCCTTCGTCAGCCGGATAGAGTCGCGGATACCCGGCCGCTTCGTCTTGATCGGCGGCGCCTCGAATTCTGGGGCGGGGCCGATCTTCGGCATGCTAGGCGTCGGGATGATCTCGGGCACGTCCTGTGACGAGTGCGCGAGAAACGAAAGCGCCGTCAGCCATAGGTAGTGACGCTCAGCCGTCGTAGCCGTGAATTTCAGCGCCCTCTGTGGCGTCAATATGAGGATAGACCGGTTGAAGATCTGCGTTACACCCTTCGGTGGGCCGTTGTCATCCTTGACGTCCAGCACCGATTGTATAGCCACTGCGTACGCACACGAGTTAGCCGGATCGCTAGTCGGGAGAGGGATACCACAGCTTGGATCGGGAATGCTTACGCTTTCGACCGGGTTTGCCCATCAGCGCCGTACCGGACGCTGGCTGCTTGCTACTCCACAGGATCGCACGCTCGTATGGTGCGAGCCATACCCATCGCTTGTGTCGATCATTGCTATTTTCTTCCCCACGGCCGGTGCCTTCGGCCACGCCAAAAGACTTGCGTCTCCTAACATACTTATACATCCATTCTCCGACCATTGTCTGCGCGATCGCCTCTACCACGCCCGAAGTCTGCTGGGTGCTGTTAACCGAGGCCATATTCGTGGTCTCCGTGTTGGCCGTGTTCGTTGACGGCTGAGATCTGTGGCTGCGGTAGCGGGGCTCGCCGTTGCGGGTTCGTGGCGAGGTTATGTCGTTGGTCGGGAGCGGCGGAAGACCGGGACTCTCAGGAGCCTCCTCCGAGGGCGACATTGGCGGTGGCGAGCGGCTGCCCTGTCTCCTGTGCTTCCGGTTTCCGGGTAAAGCGGTGGTAGATCGCACCTTGCGGATGCTATTGGTGCGATACACACCTCTCTTGCCCCGACGATGCCACGCCTCGCCACTATGAGTGGGACTATGTGGGTCGTCACTAGGCGCACTCGCACTGAACGGCGGCTTTCTCGAGCTCGCTCTCGTAGGGATGGGGAAGGGCGGGTCTCGCGCTTCAAGCACGTCGGGGCTGCGTGGGCGGCCCTGATGTGTAGCAATGCCACTCTGGATCAGGGCTGACTTCCGCATGACACTGGCTCTCGAGCCAGTGCTCATACCAATCGCCCTCTCAGTTGCACGGGTCGCCAACTTGAGATTAGGCCTCTGCAGGCCCTCTGGAGAATCGGCGAGGCGGAAAGCGTTATAGGCCTCAGACGGCCCGACCCTGCTCATCACGCTCGTCGACTGTCTGTTCGTGGTCTTTGGCTGTTCCGGCGAAGAGGCCATTCCTGAACTAGCTCGCTTGCCAGCTTTGCTAGGCCCGGTCTTGGGTCTCGGTGCAAGTGCTGTGCGGTATTCAGAATCGCTCTGGTCACCGTCGAATTCATCGACCTCATCTGAGCTTTGGGCATCGAAGCCCGCAAATAAGCTACTAATACGGTGGGGGCGCCTCACAGGCGCTTTGTGGCTGGACAACGGGCCATCGTCATTATTTCCGGGATACGCGTCTCGCGTCTCCGCTTCCGCCGTCGGCGATGCTGGAGGCGAGGAAGGGAGTTCGGAGAAGCTCCGCCTGTTGCTTTCGAGGCGGCGGGGGTTCCGCGGGGGAACGTGTCCGGGAACAGGGGTGAAGGCCTTCGTCTCGTCGATTGCCGAGGTAGCGGTAGGGGATGTAGGCCTCGAGGTAATGGCGGAAGGATGGAGGTGTGGCGGCAGCCTGTCAAGTCTCTTATCGACGCGGATTTCATCCGTCTGAACCGAGGCAGAGGCCGTGGGCCTGGACTCCAGGATGGAAACCTGGCACCCAACGTCCTTAACATACTGAGGCAGACGGTGTTCGTGAGGCGAAGATGGTCGGCTAGTTGGGGGGATGATGCTGATGCTCGGAATCGGGAGCGGCATCAAGGGCTGCGGTTTTGTCGGCACGGGATCAGTTTGGGTAGCAATCGACGTCGATACCGCCGCGTCGCTAGGCTTCACGTCGATCATAACCGGGCTTGAAGTGGCTAGCGTCGGTGATGGCTTCTCTGCCGTCTGGGCAGCCGCTGATACCATGACCTTGACAGCCTTAGGAGCTTCCGACGGCACTAGCTTATTGAGCTGTACTCTCTTGCGGCTCTGGTTGGCCTCGATCTCACCGTCGACTCGATGCGGACTCTCCAGACCTGCAAGTTTCTCGGCCTTGGATACGGGTTCCGGCGTCGATGGTTTCGCCGGGGCCAATTTTGGTGAGGGCGGCGGCGAAAACTGAACGCCCGTGTCGGTATATTGCACCTTAGGGGCCGCTACCATGTCCTCGTCGTCCTCGCGGATGCCCCCCTCGAGCCTGTCGAGCACGGTCTGGTTTAGGAAGACCCTGCTCCGCACAACGCTACGTGGGCGGATCTGGCTTTCGATGCTCTGATTACGCCGATGTGACTTCGACATCAGACTGTCCCTACTCTCGTTTCGATTATGCCTCCTAATTGACAGCACACTTTGACGACCTTCGGGATCCGTCTGGTAGTCATCGTCGGTTGTTTCGTCAAAGTTGAGCTCATCGGCGAGGCTGTGGCCGTTGAACTTGCCGAGACCGAGTCCGCTCACCGTGGAAAACCGGACACTGTTGGTGATGCTCATCGTACGTACGCTAGCGCCGTCGTTCTCCTTCCCGGCATCTTCCGCCTCGGTCTCGGGCGGGTGGTTGAGGCCGTTCACTTGGGCCGTCTGGAGGTTTGCGACCTCCTCGAGGACGACCCGAAGCCGGCTCTCGGCGACGTGGAGTTTCCGCTCATACTTGCGCCGCTCCTCGTCCCAGTTATCCCTCTCCTTGGCCCAGAGGTCATGGACTCTCTGCGAATCCTCTTCCTGGCTGCGGACCCTCTTCTGTGCCGCCTCGAGCCGCCTCCTAGTCTCCGTTATGGCCTCGACTGCCTCGTCGCGCTCCCTTGATAACTCGCCCAGAGCTGACGAAGACCCTCCCTCGAGAAGGGAAAGCTGCCGCTTCAAGGACCTACTCTCCTTAGCGGTGTTGCTCAAATTCGCCTGCAGGGACTCCTGCTCCTCTCGGGTTGAATGCAGCGAAGACTCGAGGCTCTCGATGATCCTTAGCTTATCTTCCTGGTCTCTCCGCAAAGCTAATATCTCTGATACTAGGTTCGCATGGAGGGTAGGTGTAAACCGACGAGGATCTAGTATGCTGATATTCTCGTCGGTTGCGATATCTTTCGATGACCGCTTGCTGTTCTTGTCTGTCTTGCTGTCGCTGAGCACCGGCGGCGGGGAAGAAGCGATGCCCGGCGGCGTGACAGAGCGCCGCGACCGTTTTGAGTTCCGTGAGGGGGTCCGGTACGGCGTCTCCGTGGGAGTCGGTAGCGACGCGACGGCAGCACCGCTCAACTCGTCGTCAGTCTCCCATACAGCCATGTCTGTTGCTGTTGCTGGCTGCTACGACTACGGCTTCTACTATTCCGCGGTCTTGTCTGGTTTTCCCCGTTGAAGTTGGGCCCCTATGGAACACACACACTTGGAGAGAGAAAGCAGGTAAGGCGAAGCCGCATCGACCGTGAACTCGCAAGTCTTTTGTTCGATATTAGCAAAGGGTCCAAACGCCCGTCTCCACCATGCAGACCCCTGTTTGCAGTGGGGTGATTGTGCTGGACCGGGAGGGAGTGGTGATGTGTGTGAATGGGCTTTGCATTAATACAACTATCTCCACCATTAGCACTAACCGGTCTAGAGACAGCAGAGAGCAGGGGGTAAGATGAGCTTGGACATCTCCAAACCTACCAAGCGCGAGAAGTGATAAGTAGCGATAAGTGATGGAAATTACGAGTACATTGCCGACCCTGCTCGCAAGTATCGCCAGGATTGGCTGCATGCGAAAGTGAGTTATGAAAGCCCTGATGCGTTTATGCCTTCTGGGAACCGCCATGCTAGCCATTGCAGATCTACAAGCTAGGTCGGAGAATACTACACATAGAGAAATGGCGCTCACCTAGGTTCCTCAGGTAAATTACCCAGGGGAGGCTCTAACTTCGTATTGAAAGGCCAACAGCTTCGGATAGCTCAACTAGAGCGAGAGCTGGTTACAAAGTAGCGCTTATACCAGAGTGTCCCTCGAGCCGAATGAATAAGAATAAGGCTTAAAACGACAACGCTATAATAAGCATTGAGGACTTATACGACAATGAGCTTTAAGAGAGAAAGAGGGAGAAACAGTACTGGCTACTGTACAAACATTACAATCAGCCATGAAACGACAATCATGTAATGGGGACAATCATGTAATGGGACTCGAAAGAGCATACTGGATATGCACGATGGATTTGCCGTGACGAACTTATCAGTTCCCCAGATTGGTGCTGTAAAAATGAAACAAAGCGATTGACGGGATATCTAGACGAGACCGACGAATGTTTGCGCTTGCTCGCCGCTAGGGTTATAATTAACAGCTCGCTCCGGCAATTCTAGGGGGGCGGGAATATGCGCGGACAGCTCGGACGAACAAGCATCGAGAAGAATGTGAGGGCAGGCAGACAGACCCATATGGACAAGACGGACCGATAGTGGCGACAGTGGTGGTGGTGCTGGTGGCCAGCCACGCGAGAACCAAGCAGGAAACAGAAGAAGAAAAAGGAGGCCAGAAAAGGAAAGACACGCCAGTTGACCACGTTCTGCCGGATCGCCGTCGTCGCCGCCTAGCGGCCACTACCTAATACCCAACTACGACTCTGAGACGGGGGGGTTAGGGAAGGGTTGGGGGACAGGAATGGGGGTGGGAAGCAACATCAAGATGGCAGGCAAGGAAGAGAGAGAGATAGGCGTCGTCGTAGAACATGGAGCCCAACAGATGCCACGAGCAAGGAGCAAAAAACAGCCTACGGCCAACCAGGTTACAGCGTCGTACACAGCCATGTCTATAGGTACATAAATGTGCTCCAGCCCACGATGACACCCACTCCAGCACCGGGGATACAGGGCCAGGCCTTGATGCTTGGGGCCGGGATGGCGAGGATATGATGATAGGTTGTGTACCTGCCTACTTACCTACTTGTGTACGGATGCAGATATGGCATGCACACACTCGAAAACGAGGAGGAAATTTGCGAATGGCAACACACGCGGACAACCAACGCGCGGTGCGGAAGGCGGCTCGGGCTACGGTGCGACCCATGCCTCCGCCATTGCGCCTCTGCGTTGCGGTTCTGCATTGTGCGTGTGAAGAGAGAGAGAGAGAGAGAGAGAGAGAGGGAGGGAGAGAGAAGAGAAGAACCCTGCAACCTGACCTGGGCATCCGCCGCAGTGCGACGATTCCATGCCGGCAATACCTGCGTTGACGAAACCCAATCATCGAGCTGAGGAACGGGCACGGCACTCAATCGACAGGACGCAGTGAGTGACCGTTTATCAGGGCATATCACTGTCACTCGCAGGCCGCGGCTCACAAGTTGGTGACAGCTTAACCGGAACAAGCTTGAACAGGGACGGTGATCAGGGGTGAAATTTGAACCAAACGGTTCCAAAGCCGCGGAATGAGGTTAGGTACCATAACCAAGAGGCCGCACCAGACGAGGGAGACCCCTGGAGGGCTAATATGGAACATGTCGTCCAATGACCCGCCTACCATAGCTTGGCTCCTCGGCCAGCTTGGCGAGCCCTTCGTACATCCCAGAGACGGTTTAGGGCAGCGCCCCGAACGGGGGGTGGTGGAGACTACTGCAAAGGGATAGTGACAGTCGGGATGAAGGGCTTCCTAGAATTGATGTCTAGGAACTCGACGACACCACCTCATAATAATATCCAGCCCACGGCCTACTATGTACGTATGTACTACGTGGTGCGTATTCGTAGTGTACCTACAATCCATACAATCCATACACAGTGCTGATGATGTGGGAGCTAGAAAGGAAATGGAATTTTCTTCGCTAGGCAGTCGGGTCATGTATGGATGCGGTACTATGAGGTTTAGGTATACAAGGGAGTTGAGACACGCGTCTGTAGGCAGAATAGGAGAGTACTCTCGTTAAGTGTGTGCATGTCCGTGTGTCATTCGCATCTAACGAAGACATACTACTCATACACATCCTCGTCCACCTCGACTCACTCGAAGGGGTTTGATCTGACTTCTCTGCACATGCACATGTGCATGCACAAGCCACCTCGTCGGGGACCACAGGGACGAGGGGAGCATGGGCAGGCGAGGCAGGCAGGTAGGCGAGCTGCGACTAGACCGGTCACGAAGAGGAGGTAGGTAATTACAGGGAATTTTAGCACCGCGAAGCCGTTCAGGGGGGCTTGCCTGCGCGCGCCAGAGAGGCGAGGCAGCATCGCGCCCCGGCTGACGTCTCTCGACGGGCAAGTCCTGGCCGTCTTACGTAGCTGCGTCGGTAGGAACAAAGTCGAGAAAGCCCGAAGAGGGGGAAGCTCGGCTCGACAGATCGAGCGTTTATTCCTCACCCGGCCTACTCTTAGCTGGCGAAGGAGAGAGATGTGATGTCGAATAAGATGTCTGCTGGCGATCACCGGCAATGTCGATCTCTCGCGCCCCTCGAATAGTATCGCCGCGTCGTCGCCTCCTATTCTTCAGTGACACGGGCGCGGGCGCTTCTCCAACGGCTACTCGGGGCGTAACGTGGTCGTAGCATTCGCCAATTGCACGGCCCATGCCATACAACGGCCTGTAAGCAGGCCTCCATAGGCAATTAGCATCGTGGGCAATGCCGAGTGGTCCGGCGGTGGACCAGTGGGCGGCCAGATCTTTCTACCCAGCTTCGCGAAGACAAAACTTGGGGGTCTCTCCCCTCGTAGGTGACATCTCCAGGCGGCCAAACTGCGAGGGCACGCCCGATCCTGCCATTAAAACCGCATTGTACATATGAGTATGCAAGGCACCGCCAGACATGCATGGGACGGGCCACTGGCGAAGAACGCAGCGACAGGCATCTACACGTAGTCGTGGCGTGTTGGTCACATCGAGAGGGGAGTACGACTCTACGGAGCGTCCTTTAATTCCATCCGGCTATTCAGAAGATCCCATTTCGTCCTAAAATAATACTACTAAAAAAGAAGAGAAAGATGTCGGCAGCGACGGCCCCATAACGAGCGCCCTGCTTTGCGATACGAAGGCTCCATTCCCGGGTCGAGACCTCTAGCACACGTACGGGATGTAGAGGCCGTGTCACAATTAGCGAAGAGAGAGGCAGAGAGAAGGCGAGAGAGAGAGAGAGAGAGAGAAGACCACACAGACGTCGATCTCGCCCATCTATCGTGATCAGATAGAGTCCCGTCGCTCGGACTTGGAAGACGGCGATGACAAACTCTGGGGTTCGCACCGCTGATAGCTCACATCGGATCCCGCAACCCCAGGGCCTCTCATGCAATAGATACGGAGGATATGGGGTGCGTCCATACTATGTGCGTGTACGTATGGTCGCCCTATATCCCCCCTCCCCCCTTCTTCTCGAGACAGTTCTCGCCCAGGGCCAAGATTACCGGCCTCTGGCATAGGCCAACCAGGTCCCCAGTCAGGCCATCCTCCAGCGGGGGAGGGAGGGGGGATTGTTATCTCCTCGTCGAAATCCTGACAGCTCGTCAAAGGAAAGCCCTTGAAGTCGCCAGGGACCAGCCTACGAGCGCTGAACAGGTGAGTTCTCGGTCGCTTCCCGGGTGGGGCTGTCCTGCCTGCTAGCACTCTCTGCACCGGCTGCGTCTGTCGAGATGCCGTAGGTAGTAGTTAGGCTAAGCATACGTGTATTTCGAGGCGGTCGGGTCCCGAAAACAGGGCCCGTCGCCCAGCTTCGTCAGGGCCGCTAGAGTTCGCCGTCAGGGCAGATAATCTACATACATGTGTACGTGGGTATGTAGGTAGGCATATCACATGTTTCCGGGCCCGCTATTCTCGGCGTCGACGCAGCGACGGAGAGAGAATCCCTCTCACGAGGTGACCTTCTGCTGGCTGCCGAATGCGACTGTGACGGGTGTGACGATTCTGCGTCGTCTCAGCCCCTCCGTCCCGCGAAGATTACGCACGCTCTGCGAGCAGCCGTAGGTACGTAATTCCTATCTTCCCTCTCACACACTATTCTACACGTAGACAGCTCCCTCCCCTCCCCTGACCCATGAGGATAGGGGGCAGCGGGGGGCACGTGGTACAAGCCAGCTCCGTCTGGGTACTCATAGAAAGTGGGAAGAGACAGAGTCGGTCGTACTTTGGGACGCTTCGGTTCTCCTCCCGGCTCGCGAGATTCGCAGACGGTCTTCCTAAACTACGGTATATCCCTCCAAGTGCTCCTCTCTCAACGATCTCCCGCACGCGGCTGAATGACCGAACCAGCCTCGAGGTCCTCGAGGCGGCTCGATCGAGAGGGCGGGCATGCACGTACAAGCCCGTCCTTCAACTGTCGGCATCCTCCCCAGATCAAGTACTACCTGCTATGAGTACAGACGTAATATTCCGTGCCGCCCCTCCTTCACAGCTCTCCTACGAGCCGCGCGAAATTACCCTGCCGCGACTCCGCCGGCTTCCTGATTTCTAAATGACTTAATATCCATACCAACCTACACGCGCACTACAGTTAGCCTGAACGGCAACGATCCACCGCGACATCGTGCCCGTACCATACGTACGTACACATACAGGTCTGTCCTTGTAAATGTCGAGTAGGTACTACGTGCATAGGTACTACGCGAGAGCTAGCTAGAGCTGAGACGATGCTGATGTCTCTCCCACGGCCGGCCCATCCCAGCCCTAAACGCTACGACTAGCCCTGTTGCGTTTCAACCTCCACACAGATCATGCAGTTTCTTCCTCGTCGAGGCGAAACGTCCCCGAAGCGTCGGGTTGCCAAGGCCGGATCACAGAAAAGGGATGAGGAGTGCGACTCGTTCCAAGATCCAGTACGCAGCCGGGGCTCGTCATCACCCTATGTGCCACGTACTAGTAGAAAGCCTGCTAGCAACCCGACATGGCCAGGGCGGCTGGTAAGCGAGTTGGTACGCGAGTACTCATAGAGAGGTAGGTAGAGAGATAGGTAGAGAGATAGGGAAGCGAGAGAGAGGGAGAGAGAGGGCGCTGCAACGCTCTGGGGTTCGACACCCTCTCCAACTAAATTAAGATGGGCTTCCCTTGCTACGCAGCAGCCTACGCCTGCCTACAGGGCTAAAAGGGGAAAATGGGCCAGACGGGGAACTCCGGCTAGGGTGTCCTGAAACTGACCTAGGTCGGCCTAGGTCGTGGTGCTCGTTGACCTAGGTAGCCGGACAAGGCCAGGACGAGTTGCCTTTTCCCGTCTCTCTCACGCCCGTTAGGGATCGAGCCGGTAGGGATCAGGGAAGATTTCCGAACACGTCCCGAGCCCTTTTCTGGGATCTCAGACCGGAGAAGCTGTCAACAAAACGAGCCAAGCCGAGGCCTGTCTAGGACGTACGCTAGCCGGTAAAACCCCCGTCGAAGCTTCGACAGGATCTTGCTTCATTTTCCCATTCCTCACTAGCAGCCCATCCGCTTTCCCTCTCGCTCTCCTCCCCCCCCCTCCTCTCTCTTCCTCCCAAAACACCCACCGTATAGAGTCTGGCCTAGAGAGTTTAGCAGCAAGGATACCAAGGTTGGACAACCACCGCACGCGCTAGAGCGGATAACATGTTGAGAGCAGAGCGTACGTAGCATAGCGATGCAAGTTACGTGTGTGTCTGGACGTACATATGTATGGAGAGGAGAGCCAACGAGAGGGACAGCCAGCCGACAGACACTTACGGGTTCCCAACACGCGGGCCGCCTTCTCGCGTTCCTAGACTTTCTTCCCACGCGTGCAAGTAACCCAACCTTGTTAGCCCCGACCAGAGAGTGCGAGGGTTTGGTACTGTCGAACGAAAGGGGAAAAGGGCGTCGAGAAACAATATGTATACATATACCCTAGACACACACGTGTGGACGTGGCTCAAGGGCGCCGCGTCTTACTCCATCACCAACAAATCTATGCAAGGCGAAGAAAGGATGAAGCTGGGCTGTCCGCCACTGCACAAATATACCTACACACGGGTATTGATGAGTGTAGGTAGGTATGTTCTGGAGTCGGATATGCCTCCTCCACCGCCTCGCCCGCTTTCTCTCCAGCCCCTCCCCCCCGGTCCTCATGCCAATTTCCACGCGGCTTGCCTGCAGAAGGGAGTAACAATATTGCCCTCGCGCAGGCAGACAGACATGTATTTATTCATATGTGCAGCTGCAGTCCCGTAGGAGGCGGACCCGTGGGCGAGAGCGCGACAAAGGGGTGCCCTACTAATCGGCGCGGACCGGGCGATCCTGAACACATAATTACCCGGGCATCGCGTGCGCAGTGCCCGCGCGCGACCGCAGATTCGCTGGGCCCAGCCTTCTCCGCGCATATATGTACATGAATATATCTGCATTCACACGCGAATGCGGCTATATTGATTGAGTGCGTTCCGTCCCTCGGACGCTGCGGGCACGGCGGCGGGAGATGCGTCTGGATCCAGGTTGTATGTATGTATGTACTCGTGACCTCGCCGACGCCTACGCCTACCTACGTGCGTCCGTATGTGCATCCGTCCATACATGCATACCTACGTATACACATACACACACACTTGCTGACTCCGCGGCAGCCAATGCCGCGTAAGATCGGTGGGCATTTGACCTCGGAGAGGCTGGGTCGGCGTGGACACTCGGTGTGGATGCTCCCCCCCCCCCCCATGCAGGCATCGCGAGCACACCAGTCCGCACGGGAGAGACGAGATGCACACACCTACCTACCTACCCATACTGTGGCCACAGCTGCGGGAAGCTCGGCCTCCGCGCCCAACCGGATTCGCGAGCGCGAGCATCCGCCGCCTTCGTAGAGTGGCGGCCGTGGCGCCCTCTTCCCCCCCTTCTCGTCAGCTTCGCTCGATGGAGAGTAGGAGGCTGCTGGTAACGCGTCTTTTCGATCCTCGAAAGGGGGGGAAGGGGAGGGGGAGGGCGGCGTTATTGCTGACCGCCGCCGCTGCCGCCGGCTAACTGCGCTTCCTCGATCCTCGCGACGCAGGCCTGCGGAGACGATTGAGCCTCAACGTTCCCTTGCGTGGAGCTTACTGCAGATCCGGCGTCGAGGCGGCTTACCTCGTCGCGCGCGCGCGCGCGCATGCGTAGGTATATTGCCTGCGTGGCGCACGCATGTAGACCTGCTCACCAGCCCGCCTGCCTACGTCCGGTCGGCGAGCTGCGGCGGCAGGCAGGGTATGTCTGCGCGGGTAGGTCGAGCGCGCGTGCCGCACTCGTGCCCCTGATTGCGGCGGGCTCGGCTGGGCTCGTCTCTCTCTCTCTTGTGAGCGCCACCGAACTGGCGCGCAGACCAGGCCAGACCAGACACACCTGCCGAGCCCCGGGCGCAGAGCAGACGCCTCGCATCCCAAGACCTCGGGCGCCTGTACGAGTGGCGCCAGTTCTGCGCGGCCGCCGACGCCGCGGCGCTGTGACGGAGAGGAACTAGCAGGCCGACGCGTGAGCGGGCGACTGGGTCGCCCCCCTCTGCTCCCCCCTTCTCCCCTCTCTAGGCAGACCAGGACAGCGCCGCGCTGGGATCTCTATGAGTAGAGGGGACGGGAACTGTCTCGGCACCTCCTCGCCTTGTGTTTGCTCTAGGCAATCAACCAGCGACGACGCGGCGTCACAGAACCGTCGGGCACCGGCCGCTGCGCGCGCGCGGACCGACCCTATCCCGTCAGGATCTCGCCCCCCCATGGGACTCGAGCGTCTTCGCCGGGGCGCGCCCCACGCGCCCAGCCATAAGCCGTAGTGGTAGGAAGAGCGGCAGCTCGGCGAATCTGAGACAGTATCTCACCTCCCCCCCTCCCTACGCAGACCGCGGCGTCCCCGTTCTGAGACCCCTGCGCCATCGCGAGGGTTACCGACAGACCGGTCCTCGTCCTCCCTTGCGCCACCCCGACGGGCCTGGTCTGAGATGTTCGGAGGACTTGCTCCTGAGCTACGCATGTACATACGCGCAGAGGCGTGCTGCTCATACGTTGCGCGCATGCGTTTACCTGCTGCGTAGTATACGAGAGACCAGCATCGTCTAGTTCTTACATTGTAGTACCACTGCCAAGGAGGGGAGGGAGGGGGGGGGTTGGAAAGAGGGCGCTCTCCTCTTTTTGTTGTTGGATCACTGAGATAGATAGGGGTTTATCCATTATTTCCCGGTGCAGACATGCGAGACGGGGTATCCTCGCCGTCGGCTTCTCCCTCTGCGAAATAGTGATAGTCGCGCGAACGCTGCCACAATCCCCCTTGGCGGGAATGCCTGCCCGCTCGCGCCGGTCCCGTATATGACACGAAGTTAGGGGGGCGTGTGCCACGAGCTTACTGCGGCGCATATACGGGATAGCGCTCTCGACGGCATTGGGTAGACAGAACTCGTGTGGAAATGACGAGGAATCGGCGTGAGGCTTGGTAGGATACGACACAGGCCCCTTTCTCGATGCTGCTCGAGGAAACCCACGCTCGTGAGTTCCCACAGTAGGTGGTAGTAATGCTGGACCATATACGAAGTTTGCTATAGCCCGTCGAGGTTGCGCCTAAGGGTTTCGAAAGGCTTTGCTCAAACCGAGATCTCCGCGGCATCAGAGCCAAGCAATTGTTATGTAGGCTGCTTGCCTGTGTTCGGCAAGATCACCCAGGCAAGGGATTGCTAGGTTAAGTACATCGTCTAACACTACATCAGATACGCATAAGGGGGTTCGGCGTATTTCTTTTTTGTTCAGAAGTCATGTTCGTGCCGTATCACAGCCAAGTTATATCCGTAACTGGAGGCACTCCTCCATAGACAGCGCTCTGGCCGGAGTCAGTGTCGTTGCCACATGCGATGTTACCCCGGGACCGACGCTAGCCAGCTGCTCGCGATATCTCAGTCCTCGTGCTCACGGCAAGGGAAAGGGGGAGTGGCGATGGCTCTGCTTCTCTCCTGTCTAGAGAAAACCAAGAGGGGACGGGAATGCCGGCCGATGGCTGAAACTCGCTAGTCAGGTGGTTTCTTCATGCGTGTTGGGATATAATGGGCCGGCAGAGCGCCCTTCCTTGTTGCGAGAAGTAGTCCCATTTACACCGGGAGCGGGAACATCAACTTCGAGACGCCATGCCTAGTACCTGTCCGTAGCCACATATGACGCTGGGGTGTCAGGAAGCCCTCGTCTCTATAATAAGTAATCAGCAGAGTGTCGGGGGAATGGTTAGGAGGGGACGAGGGATCTCGGGCTGTCCCGGCTTAGTCTCGCTTCTCAGTCGCCGGTAACGCGGGCAGGACACCTCGGTCCGGGCCAGATAGGTTGGCGAACCAGTCCCGAGCGATTCCCCGTCTCGTGTTGAAGCATCAAGCGCCCCGCCTCTCCCCTCGCCCGCGCCGGCGGCATCGCGAAGGGTCGGTAGATCTCGCGCTAGCAACGGGAAAGAGAACGTCGATCGTATGCGCTCTTGCTATGCACGGCGTAGCACGCAGGCATGCGGGCTGAGCCTAGAGGGGGCGTAGAGGCCTAGGGCAACGATAGCCCTGCCTGATCCTCTCTCGACCCCCTTGGCGCGTGGCGGAGAAGAACGCGATGGAGAGGAGATGGGAAGGGGACGGCAGGAAGGTCTTCAGTTACCTAACAGTCTGGTTGATGGCTGGTGCCCGGCGAAGAGCCACGCGCATGTCACGGTGCCGTTGAAAAGCGGTCGCTGGTTCATTGCCAGCTTGCCTGTCTGACGGTGCCGTGGTTCGGGGATCCTGTGTAATAATCACAGGGGACAGTCCAGCTACCGTTCCCATCCAAGCTGGTGAACGGCGTAACGGAAGCGATGCGCAGCAGGCGGTGCACCGGGGAGAGAGGACGATGCACCCGAGGCTACTTGCGGCGTACCTGCTCACGCAAGCAGGAATGACTAGTAGATATCGGAGTAGGGGATTTGGCCGACGTACGATTCTGCTAATATGAGTAGGAGGGAAGACGCCTCTTCCCAGCGGCTTTGTCTACAAGACAGAAGGAAAAAGAAGAAGAAAAGGCGAGCAACGAGTTACCATGCAGATTTACCTAGGTATTTACTTCATTGGCATCAGCCGCGAGCAACGATCACGGCCGGAATATGAACAGTGCCGGCATGTATATATTTATTACCTTATCGCCATGCTACCGACTTACGGCCCAGAAACACGCCCCAAGACCTCCCGCGCGTCCTCCGACATGCGGCAGACGAAAAGGATCGGGCCTATTACCTCGCGCCCTTTGGGTGCGCGCGGCCATGTATGGCATGATATACGCTAGTATTGGTCTTCCCGGCATTTGACGGCAGCCCCTCTCTCCTCTTCCCGATGTCCGGATATCGCCGTCATCTTCGTCTTCCTCCTCCTCCTCCTCATCACCGTCTTCAAAGTACTTTGGTATTCAACTCCTTTCTTCGCCTCTAGTCCTCAGAGGGACGCCTATATTATAGCCTCTTTTATTTCTGAGGCGGCAACAGTACACACAATCGTAGTATTCATCTTCTCAATCTATCTACCAACCGACAGATACTCACCTACCCAGGGTAGACCTACACACAGGCACGCACGGGGGACAGATCAAGTAGAGACAAATCTACGAGTAAAAAATGGCAGCAGCAAACCCGGGAGCGGCGGCAGCAGTCGTTGTCCCCGAAGCGCTCCGGGGCGTCAAGGCGCTCACCTTCGACGTCTTCGGCACCGTCGTCGACTGGAGGAGTTCCGTCGAGGCGGAGCTCGCGCAGCGCGCGGCGGAGAAACTCGCCTTGCCGGCCTCGGCCTCGCTGCCGGCCGCGGCGGGGGCGCGCTTAGCCGCCATGACCAGCGGCGACTGGGCGGCGTTTGCGCAGGAGTGGCGCGAGAGCTATTACGCCTTCACGCGAGGCTTCGTGCCGGGGTCGTCGTCGGCGTGGAAAGACGTCGACGAACACCACCTCGAGTCGCTGCTCGCGCTGCTCGACGCGCGCGGGCTTGCCGATGTCTTCAGCGAGGACGAGGCGCGCGAGCTGAGCCGAGCCTGGCACCGCCTGCGCCCGTGGCCCGACGCGGTCCCGGGCCTGCGCCGCCTCGGTGCCGCCCGCTTCGTCACCGCGACGCTGTCCAACGCGAACCGCGAGCTGCTGAGCGACCTCGACGCGTACGCCGGCGGCGGCGGGCTCGGCTTCGCGCGCATCCTGTCGGCGGCCGACTTCACCGCGTACAAGCCGCACCCGCGCACGTACCTCGGGGCCGCGGCCGCGCTCGGCCTGCGGCCCGACGAGGTCGCCATGGTGGCCGCGCACCTCGGCGACCTCGCGGGTGCGCGCGCCTGCGGCCTTCGCACCATCTACGTCGAGAGACCGGGCGAGGAGGCGTGGGACCCCGCTGAGGAGCGGTACGTAGAGGCACGTCGCTGGGTCGACTTGTGGGTCGCCGAGCAGGAAGGCGGCTTTCTCGAGGTTGCGAGAAGGCTCGGCATTGCCGACGAGACGAGCAGACCAGGCGAGGTAGAATGAGCGAGCAAGTGAAGAAGCATGCTCGGGGAGGGGTGTAGGGAGGGGAGCGCTGCTTGCCAGGTTTAGGGGCTTAGAACCGGGGCCGCCGAGGACGTTCGAAGGATTACATCGCTGGCCGCAGTTTGTCCGTGGTATGTCGGTGGCCAGCGTTCGAATGACAAGTGACAAGTTAGACTCCGAGGAGAGCGCGGGCATGCGAATTCGAGGCTGAAAGAAAACCCTCTCCCCCCCCCCCCCCCAAAAAAAAACACCTCACATAATCTCCTCCTGACGGGACCCTGTGGGATCGCGGGGGTGTCTGGGCGATATGTTGTTTACTCCGCAGCCGTCTTAGCTCCCATGTATTATGTCGCGCGAGGTCTCAAGCCCACGTTTATTATGCAGCGGTAGTGAGGGCGATGAGAAAAGTCGAAACTAGCGGTGATGCCGCTCACTAAAAGTCCCCGGCATGTCTGCTTGCGGTAAGTCGGGGTTCCGAAGAGGCCACGTGCATACACCACATTATGTGGATGGAATCGCAAAGCTGCAGATGTTCTCTTCGGGGACACTGAGCTGTGTGACGAATGCATGTGTATCGTAGGTATGTGTGTGCGTGTACATTGAGCTCTATATGTATTAGTCCTAGCCGTGGTTGCGGCGTCTCCGGGAGGGTCCTCAGGAAGGACAAGTGAGCGCCTCGACCGAAACTCAAGGGCTAGACGCGTCCCGAGTAGGTAGGTAGGTAAGTCGAGGGTTAGATGGAGCGATCGCGGTTTGGGAGCACAGTGAAGAATCGGCATGCAAGGGCTACGACTGGAGGCTCCCCCCCACCCTCGTCGGTTGGGATCGAGCAAGCAACCCGTCGCGTATCTGAGGAAGCATCACGAATACCAACATGAGCCTAATACGAACTGCCGGCGGCGACGGGGCGTCCAAAGACGGGCGATACCCGTCCAAGTTGGCGACAATTGGACAGCATCTCAAGTTACCCAGGCTGACCGTCTGCTTCTGGTCATACCTCGTAATCTATCTACCCACAAACCCGCCACAACGATGCGACTCGAGATGGATTTAGCGGTAGTCCGGGCTTGGTAGGTGGGTGTTGCATCGAGGGGGGGGGGGGCAAGCGCCGCTGGTCCCGATGGCGAGGGACTACGGTGTCCCTCGCATCATCGACGCACTACTCATTGAAGAAGGTCATCCATCATTTACGGGGGCTTTCTTCTTCCTCGGGTCTCCCAGTACGAGCAGAGGGCCATCTCCGGGTTAGGAGTGGGCGAGAGAAGGGGCAAATCGCAAAGGCGTCAGGTCGAATTCCTGGGAACTGGGAACTGGGAACTTGGTAGCCGGACGGGACAGGAGAGAGAAATTTGCTGCTGTCTTCCACTTGCCGCGTCCCGTTCGCTTTCCCAGGTAAGGCAACGCCGGCGATGGAGAGAGAGGGACAAAAAGCAACACCACACCACTGCCACTACTACAGCGGGCGGCGGACTAGTTCTACGGACGCCGCGCAAGCCACCGAGCAGGCTCGCAGGGCCGTTTTGTGATTCGCAACGACGGCAGCTCTTGCATATGCGGCAAACTGCAAGTTAAGCGCCGCCTGGTCCGGACGGTACGCATCGAGGAGCCCTGAGGCGGGGCGCAACCCAAGGCAAGACGTGGAGGGATGGGGGACGAAGTGCTGCCAAGGCGAAAAAGGCGCTTGCGTGTGTGAAACATAAGCCAGACAGCGATTGGGGAAGACATGAGATCAACAGGCGTGACGGTATACGGTCGTGAGTGGGTTGTGTCGCACACGCACGATGCGCGATAGACCTCACGTCGTGACCGACCAATGATACCAGCGGCGAGGTTGACGGTGGACGATCACGAAGGGCAGGGCATCCTAACCGAAGTGTGTGCCAGTAGTATTTACCTAGGGAGCGAGTAGGCATGCGGGCCAAGCCCATTCGTCGCCTCTTTTTCTTCTTCTTCCTCCTCCTGCCCATGGTCCTGTAGGTATGGTAGCATCAGTGTGAAACGAAAAGAGGTGCCGGAGGGACGTGGTGTCGTTGTCCCGTCCGAAAATCGAAATACGCTGGTTGGGAGGAGCCAGAGAGGAAGAGAGCGAGAAAGAGAGAGACAAGGGGACGGCAAGAGAAAGCAAGAAAATAATAGGTATGAATTGGCGATTCTAGTTGGTCTTCCTGCCGGTGATCGTGTCCACACACTTGCATCGTCAGTTGGGATACGGACTTTGCCTTGATTTGTAAGTGCTGCAAGTAGTAAAAAAAAAAAAATTAGCAGTAAAAATCCGGTGTCGAGTCGGAAGTGAGAGCCAAGTCGCTGTCTGATCCTTTCGTCGCCCACATGTCGAATGGTTGTTGGATCTCAACCACCCCTCTAGGGATTTCCCGTCATACGAGTGGACCGGCGCAAGGTAGGTGACAGAATATGTACCTCGACGAACTTCGACAATCCGCATTGGACGGGGGAGAACTTGGAATCAGCATGTCCAGGGTTGAGGATGCCGACGTACCTGCGCGTATGTACGTGGTAGTTAGCAGTTACAAGGCATCGTCACCCTCGTCACCCTCGTCTGCCTCTCCTACCCCCTACCCCCCTTTCCTCTCTTCACCTCTCCCTCTTTCGATCCCTCCCGTCCCTCGCTCTCCACGCAGGGGTCTTCTGCCTGTTAGTGCAGCGAAAATCGGATGCTGTAGTTCCCCGGCTCGGGAGACGGAATGGTGCTTGTACATCGGCGTCGAGCCTCAGCGGTTCTAGCGCAGCCGGGCTTCGGTACGTAGTATCCGAAAACGCAAGTTCTAGAATGGAGGCTTCCTGGCTCAGACACAAAGAAATTCGGTTGGGGGGGACTCTTCTCGTCCCCTCCCCCCTTCCCGCACGAAACCGGCATGGGCCCCCATGGAGAAAGTCTGGGATGAATCGGGATGAATCGACTATGGATGGGATAGGATGCTGACAGAACGACAGCGAGATCTAGTCAAATACTTCTAGGACGTAGAAGAGAGGAAAGAGGAAAAAAAAAAAAGAGGCGGCGAGGGAGTGGTAGGGAAGGCGTAGAAATGGTAGGTAGGGTTGTCCCATAGAGTCGTTGTGTTGTGACGAGTTGTCATGAGAATCCGTCTCTCCCTCTCTCTCTAACGTTTCCTCTGTTTTTGTTCTGATCCTACTTCCTGGCTTCTAGCGAGTCCATTCAGCGTATATTACCACTACCTAGGTATAGATGGGCGGGCCGCTCTGCTTCATTGCATCATATACAGCTATGCATATGATGCACAACCGGGTATATGATGCATACCACTCTGTGACCTCAGGATGATTGGTACAAGGCGCAAGCAATGCTATCGGGTCTGACCGTCTTCGTCAACAGCACTCTATAGACGCCCCAACCGGCGACGTGAAGTTGTGTGGAGGATGTGCAGGTACCTGTCTAGGGTAGGTACATTATGTAGGTATGTGAGCAGCTTATATAACGGGGGCTACCAACCTCATAGCGGTTGACGTATCTGCGTTATGAGGGTGATGAATGCCCAGGCCGCCCATCAAATTTGCCAGAATGCACCTTTAAGCGCCCTGGCGACATTTGTACGCACATATGTACATGCATGCACATGTATATACATTGATTGATGTGATGTGAGGTGAGGTCAGGGCCCGTTAGCCTAAGTTAGGTAGGGAACGAATGTATGTACATACAACCTTGGGAGGTAATGAATGTGCAGTACATAGAGCACTCTGTTCAGGGCACCTTAATGTGCCCCTCGAAATGCATCTGCACGCAAGCATCCGGGAGGTATCTCGGCGAGGTACTTTCATGCTAGGTATATAGAGGTATATAGGTGGTAACAGTATTGGTAGGTATGCATAGGGGATGAATGCCATGCCGGAAGTGTAGTGTGGGTTAGGTTGATGCGCTTATTTACTACAGATAAGTTCAGGGTATAGATATATATTAGAGACCTCCTAGAGAAGTATATAACCCACGAGGCTCTTGTTATGAAGGTAGGGAGATTAGGAGGTAGAAGGTAGGCATCTAAAGTAGTGTAACCTTTCTAAGCCTCCTCTTAGGTTTTCTCTTTTTATCTTATCTTTTAGTATATAGTATACTAACTTACATATCTACTAAAAAAAGATAGGAGTCTATGGATAATATATATATGATAATTTATTATATATTAATTAAATTAACTATTATATATCTATATACTGTAAAGTATAAATGTAAATATCTACATTTTATACTATATAATTATAAATATTTTTAGTTAAAATAGTTAGAGTAAAAATATTATATTAAAGATAAATTATTTTTAAATATATATATTTAAATAATAATTATATTATATTTTAAGTTTATTATATTTATGTATAATTAAAAAAGAAGTTCTAATAAATTAAATTAAATTTTTAAGATAGAAAAAGGTTTTAATATAGTATTAATAAAATCTCTATCCTCTTATATAGTATCTATTTAATTAGTATATAGGTACCTTCTAACGTTGAGATTTGCATTTCCGAGGAGCACTATTAGGTAGATTTAAGCATCTACATAGGTATGTACATCCTACTAACATGACAGCCTAATTTGTTCCCTCCTACCTTGTATACGTATATATACATATATATACAGGCATGCAATACCCTACATTGTAGGTATGTGAGGGACAGCTTCGGTTATTATTTACCTCCCAGAGGCGTAGGCATGTCGGTCTCGCATCTCATGCCTACATATATTAGATCAGAATCCGGGAATGCTAGCTTAAGGGAACTAAAAAGGAGGAGGGGAGGGGACAGAGCGGAATATTTGGATGAGGTTGACTCCTCCTCACGCCCACTGCCGTAAACACACATGCTAACCACGAGACAATCTACGTGTATAATACACACAAGCAGTTTGGGTTACGCGGGATGATTAGCTTGGCCCTTGTTTTTTTTCTCGGGATGGTTTTATAGAGGGGGCGGGAGGGGAGGGAAGAAGGGAATCTGGATATGATTTAACTAGAACTCTTACATCTCACCTCGTACGTCTGACGCTGTCAGCAGCGACGCTCCCAGCTCACAAACTGCCCTGCCTCCTCGCCCTCCCACTCCTGGCTTACGTGTATGAGTGAATACATGCCCGTGTCCATTTACCTATCTATCTACTGCTGCTAACCAGGAGCCCACAGGCAGCTCTGCTTGTCAGGTATGTTCATAGGTGCATAGGTAGGTAGGTAGCTAACCTACCTGCCTACCTTTCTATGCAGTCTGATATACCCGCCTCCATATGCATAGTCTACGGCCAGGCTCACAATCGGCGTATACCTGCCTCTGGGCCAATCCTTACCTATTGCATTTGTACGACGTACACACTCTACACGCGCGCAGCATATACAAGCAGACGGGTTGCAAATATATTTACACCTGATACATACGTGCACGCCGGTTGTCTCCATCCCTTTGGCGGTTTAGAGGATATACGGTATACCACGGATTTCGGGTGGAGCTCGGCTCAGCCCAGCTTACCTGGAGAAGAGCCCGCCTGCTTGCGGCATCTGCGCGTACACACCAAAGAAGATCATCATCAGGGAAGATTGGGAGGTTCGAATATTGCCCAGCGATTCGCAGGCCCTTTGGTTGCTCTATATTACGCACAGATTCAAGGTTGCTCGTCTGAATTATCCCCATCGGTTGCATGGTCAACTCCATAACACGCGACTGCTGCAGGAGATGATATTGGCGATATACTTGCATATATCTTCCAACGATACACATGTGCCAACATGTATATAAAATACACATACGATATTGGCGATATCCACGATATCAATTGATATTATGGCCTTGGCGGGCTGACAGTCAAGAGGTCCCGGGCGTATGACCGTGGTCATTCCCAGCGCCACTCTTGCAACGGAGCTGGACACGCGAATTAATTGGTCGGCGGTTTTTCTGCCTACAACTCCATGCCAGAGCCCAGAAACCTTGAGCTCGAGTTGGGGAGGGGGGGGTTTAGCTGGTGCCACACTGTTGAGATAATAACAATGAGAAATACCCCTTCATCCCAACTGACCCAGGGTATTCCCGCAAGGCACATGGCACGCATATGTATAATAATATAATACAAGCTACTTACCTACCCAAGCAGGCCTGATAGGCATCTCTCTAACCCACACATCAGGACTTGGGACTCATAGCTGGACGGATTGTGTGCGCATGGACAGGACTATTGTTGCCTTGTCGTTACATAACCATTGTTACTTGCCTACATTAGTACACCACGTTAAGGGGTCTGGGCTGGGGGGTACCTCAGAGGTCCCGTCTTAGGCTACCTAAGGTGCGTAACGTTAGGTACCCCCAGGACACCTTAAAGAGGTCACAACGCGTCAATCATAGCGGGCGGCCAGGGCTACGGGGGGGGGGACGCTGGTACGTTGTAGTTTGGGCCCTTGGGTCCGTCACTGAAGGTCCCCACCTCCGCTTCGACTTCGCCATTCAAAAATCATCCCGGCTCGGGTGCTGTACCGCCCCTCCGGCTAGAGCCTAAGCACGCTATCCCTCAACGAATTGAGGTATTGCCTGCCCTACCTTTACTGGCTGAGGTACCTCGGATAACCCACCTTGCCTAGGGGGTAGGTACCTAGCAGCGAGTGTAATCTCCTCTGCTGAGGCATGTACCTACGGCCTGCTGCCCTTCCCCTCCCCCCCCCCTTCACATATAGGAGGTGGGCACCTAAGCTTGCCCACCTAATATAGGTACCTACTTCTACCTCAGTAGGTACCTCCTAACCTGCCTGTCTCCGCCGAGAAGGCATCGCAAAGCCCCTCGGGGAGCCCAACGTGATGGCAGCATGTCGAGAAGTACCTGAGCCTACGTCCCAGGTAGGGGTAGAAAGGCAGAGAGATGCCGCCTGCTGCACCGCTGCACGGCACGGCACTGTAGGTTAGGTGGGTGGTTACCGAGCCGTACCAAAGTACCGTACTTTCTCAATGTACGTGCAGCATGCACACCTCTGGTGCGGTACCAGAGGTACCTTGGTAGTGGGCGCTACCCTCCATCACCTAATTTTCCCAAGCTCAGGCCCGCCGGAAATCGATTTCTCCACAATCCACAACAAGGTCCTATCCTGTCCTGTCTTATCCTATGGATGTATCCTATCCTGCCTATCCTATCCTATCCTACCTATGTATCCTACCTAATCCTATCCTACCTAATCCCTCCTCTCCTACCTTAATCCCTATCCTGCCGAATCCTATCCTATCTCTCCCTCTCCCTCTCTTTCTCCCCTTCTTCTGCCTTTTTTTTTTCTTCTTCCCTAACTCCTCACACACACAACACCCTCCCTCCCACACTCCCCTTCTCCGTCTCTCGTCCTCGAGCTAAAAGCGTGCGGACGTTGCTGCGATCAACAGCGTTCGAAGCCTCGGCTCCTCTTCATACCGACCGAATTGAGCTTGGCCGCCCTGCTACCTACGTACCCAATACGTGAAAAGGTGTACGGTGCCGTGCTCCAACCACAATCATCCTGCCGCCTCCCCCCTCGAATCATCTCGCCCACATAGCCGAATAGCTCGGCGGCCCGACGAACTTAGCCACTTCGCCTACTATCCGTGCTGAGTCCGGTCTCTTGATCTCTCTCCCCTCCTCGGAAGTCTATCATCTCCTCTCATCCCCTTCCTTCGCCGCCGAACATAACAACAAGACAACTGCTGGGTCCTCCGAGACCACTATCGACGACGACATGGCGGGAAAAATGGTGTTATATAAACTGGTAGTGCTTGGTGACGGTGGTGTCGGCAAAACAGCTTTGACTATTCAATTATGTCTACAGCATTTCGTTGAAACGGTAGGTCTATCTGCGTCTCCATTCACCCCTCGGGCGAAGAGACACAATCATCTCCACGAACGCACCGTCTTCCTCCCCCCACTACCACCACGTAGCCTCGCCACCCCCCCCCGCGGGCGATGGGACTCTCCTCAAGGAAGCACCGCTGACAGCGCCCTGCAGTATGATCCGACAATCGAGGATTCGTATCGTAAGCAGGTCGTCATAGATGGCCAAGCCTGTATGTTGGAAGTTCTGGATACGGCTGGCCAAGAAGAGTACACGGCCTTGCGGGACCAGTGGATCCGAGACGGCGAGGGGTTCGTATTAGTATACAGCATCTCCTCTCGGTCGTCCTTCTCGCGAATCAAGAGGTTCCATCATCAGATCCAACGCGTCAAGGAGTCATGCTCGGCGTCGCCCACATACCCTGGCTCGCCGATAGCTACCGCGACGCCACCCAGCGCCGTCCCCATCATGCTTGTCGGTAACAAGTGCGACCGGGTAACGGAGAGAGAAGTGTCAACCCAAGAAGGCCACGCCCTAGCGCGCGAGTTGGGGTGCGAATTTGTCGAGGCATCGGCCAAGAACTGCTTAAACGTCGAGAAGGCGTTCTACGACGTCGTCCGGATCCTGCGCAGGCAACGACAAGCGGCATCGCGGCCGCTGCCGCCGTCGGGCCGCCCGCGTCCGCAGAACGGAGACCCTCACCTCCATCGAGAGCCCTCCGACCGATACAGGCGGAGCCGCCGGGGCGGTGGCAATTCGGGACGTTGCGTTATATTATAATGAGGTCCTCCTATCCCGACTATTACCTACGTGCCCGAGCATTCGCGACCGACAATCTAAGGACTAGGATTACTGAAAGAAGTATTGTGTCACATCGAAGCGCACCGGACGTTCTGGATCAACCTGTCCGGCCGAAGATTAAAATAAAAAAACGATGCTAAGCACGATGTCGCGACAAGTTTTCCCGGGTGCTACCCTGTTCATACATACCAGAGGGTTATTATTATTCGCCTCATCCCTATACACAACACTCTATACATCTACAACTAGCTTTCGATCTGGCGAATGGCGTACGAACTAAAAAGCGGCATCATTGGGCGCAAGTACTTCGGTTTTCTTGAACGGGGACGAAGACGTGTGTGCGTGTGTTTTGCGGGCAAGATAGGGTGGGCGGGCCGGTGGTGTTTTGGAGTCTCGGGGCGTGCCTTGCTCTCAGGTCAGAACGAAGTATTCCCAGCCCAGTCTCCGGCACTTCTATCGAGACATCCATAGGTCGCTGGGGTGGTGTTTTTATCAATAGTCGATTTCGTTTGGAGATCCCCCAAAGGAAAAAAGGCGCTGCAGTGGTACGGCTCGAAAGTTCCGAGTCCCACGGATTTGCCTCGGGCCAAAAATGATTACTACTCTATTTACTCGAGCCTACGGAGCGACGAACGAGCTCTCGGTTTCAATGAATTAAACTACTTGACCATATTCCCCATTTCCGCGCCACGCAGACAATTTCCCTCATTTCCTAGGCTCTATTATTCTGTGTGACGAGCACTGCCGGCTGCTCCCCGGCAATCTACGATGCGTCCTCCCTCCGATTCCCTTTTCTTGTCCTGGGGAGAATACGTGCAAAACAGATCTTTGTCCTATCTCTTGTTGGCAAGCCCACCCCCCTAAATCACGCCCCCCCCCCGGGAGTCAACCAACAGCCTCCCCCCCCCCCCAGTTCGGAGAAAATAAAAGAATCGCCGATGATTCCTCGTCGCGGCCGGTCCTAATCCTTCGAAACACGTAGAAAACTATTCTGTCGCGCTAGGGCGTTGCGCGGGAACGGACCAGGGGACTGAGGCCGAGATGGCCCATCGCATGTATAACCCGCAGGGGGCCTGTGTGCCCGGGGGGTGGGGGGGAATTCATTATCAACCGCGCGGCGGTGGTATGGACGTTGGATAAAACCAGCAGCGCAGACAAACGAAGGGGCTTGCCGAAGCGGTCAGGATCCGAGTACACACACCTAGGGTGAAGACGGCGCCGACCTTTTCTTTACCGACCGGTGAGGGGGAAATAATATGGTAAATCGCATCGTGTGGCTAGGAGAGAAGACCGGTGGGTAGCTCGTAGTACCTATTCTTTAGGTATGTATGTCTGTAGCTAGGCAGGTAGGTAGGTACCTATGTAGGTATGGACTCGAGGGGGGAGAAAACGGAAGCCGAGTTGCCCTGTCGCCAATCAAAACATCCAGGCCAGTCTCAAGTCAGTTTAGGCCTGTACGTTGCAGGCGTTGTGGGGAGTTATTTCACTGCCTGTACCTTGGGGAGGTAGGCATTGTGGGCGCGACGAACTTTTCTCACCGGGCGTTGGTACTGGGTCGCCAACATTGATCTTAGGTAGGGGGGGTAGCTCTTTGGTACGGGTCAGTTACTGGGATAGCAGGTAATGTCGGGAAACCCTGCCCTATCTCCCGTCGGTCGGTGTCTAAAACCAAACAGGGGGCGTCGGCTGGCATGCTGGTAGGGTTCGGCTCACTCTAGAACGGACGAGGGGAGGGAGCGAAGGGAAAAAAAGGATGAGGAAGAGAAATCGGGATAAAAGAGAAAGACGACAAAGAGAGATAGACAGGTCTGTATAGAGACATGCGTGCGTGCGTGCATATAGGGAGGGACGGTAGAGGTAGGTACCTGTAGGTAGGCATATTTACTTGCACAAGAGGGGAGGCGGAGGAGGAGGAGGAGGAGGAGGAAGACGGCGACGAATGGAGAGGTTGAGACGGAGTCGACGCCATTATGGGTACTTATCACTTCCCTATACTACACCAGATACTCCTATGTACCTATAGGTGAGGCATAGGCACGGCTGCCTCCTGCTCACGTCGAGTACGCCGACCATCCCATCAAGCCACCCCCCCTGCCTCTTGGGTGCTGCCCGACAAGAGACTTGGTACTGGCCTAAAGATAATGCCGCGAGGTTCGGTGGCTACTCATACACAGATAGGTAGCAGCAAGCTAGCTAAAATAACTAACTGCCCGACTAACTACCCGACTACGCATAGGATGAGGAGTTCCGGATACTCCCCCGTTGCACAGACATCTAACTAATGTACGTGCGTCTACATATTGGAGCCCCCCCTCCTCTTAGTTTCGGCTGGGCAGGAGAGGGAAAGGGAACGGGCAAGGAAGACAGAGAGGGAAAAAAAAAAAGAGGAGAAGCAAACTATCCCGCCGTAACGGAGGAGACTCCGACAGCACATGGGGGGAGACGAGGGACGAGGGACGGGGGACGAGGGACGGGAGATGGGGGATGGGGGATGGGGGATGGGGGATGGGGTGTTCGAGTACATGCCTCTCCCCCTCTCCCTCTCTCGTTTCTCTCTCCCCGGTGTTGACGCCTGAATGTTTGTAGGCGTAATAGATCGCGGATGATGCCACCTCCGACAACCACAAGCCACGCAGATGATAGAGGGCTGACTAAACTAGCCCGCGTAGCTGTCAATGTAGCTGGCAAGGGAATGCACATAGGCAGATGGTTAGGTCAGGTCAGGATGCATACGAGGCGACGAAATCGTAATCCCGCGGTGCCGTACCTCCGTACATGCAAACGTGCGCTGTTGTTGTGTGGAGATGGTTATGTATGCATCCCCCAGGAAGGGTCAGTCGCCTATAAGCGCGAAACCGTCACCGTCATCGTCACCGTCATCAGCCTTCGTCACCTCCGTGCCTCTCCCTCCCTCGCACCCTCCCGCCTTGTCGCATGCGTGTTGCGCAATGGCTGAAGCGTGCCGATGCTGGGCCTATGACATATATATATTTACGCCTGCGGAACACTGACTTACATGCTCGCCCGCGCATGCATGCCCACCTACATGGGGGGGGGGGCACCCATCCGTCCGCCCGTTCCCCCTCCAATTATCGAATAGCACAGCTCGTGTAGGTAGGCATGGTTCGTATGAATATATGCGCGTAGATGTGCACGTATATGTACGTCCTGACAGAGACAGCCGGGTTGGGAGGTCTTATAGGCTAGCCGTCGTCCTCTCTCTGTATGTTTCCATACTATAAAGTGGTTCGCCTCTCGGCACTTATCTATCGATACGTCGTGGCCGCAGAAGCGGCCGCTTACAGGTTCGATCCCATGTTTTGTAGCTGGGGGAAATGCTTTCCTGTCGTTTTCGCACGAAGAGCCCCATCCGGCATGTACTGAGTATGTGTGGACGTACCTACCTAGGTACCCCCTAGGTACCTACCTAAGGTAACAGACAGGCCTAACCCGTATACCCTACACCCCTCCTCCCCCCCTTACGGTGCTTTGCTTTATCAGATCCACGCACCCATTCACGCACGCCGGATATGACAGAGTCTTGTAGCCCTTCCCCATGAATAATGTCCCGTGGATGACGGTAATGGGAATGCATGCGTTAGGTACCTCCCTACCCCCTACGTGCATGCCTACGGTACTTGCCATACTTACATATGTACATACGTACACACATGAGAACCTAGTCGCGCTTTCACCCTGGCATCCCAGACCATATACGTAGGTAGGTAGGTACCTTAGGTAGGTAGGTAGGCACATTAGGGACCTACATGTAGTGCACTGCGTAGCTTCCAGCTCCCGTGGGCCATGGGCAATGCTGCTGTGTTAGGTACAAGGGGTAGGTGGGTAGGTACCTACCTAGGTACCTACGCAGACCTGTATGGAGGAGCTACCTGTAGGTTAGGTAGGTAGGTACCTATCTAATGTGCTTACACGTACATATTAAACTAACAGGTACGTGCATGAGGCAGGCATGTAGGGACCTACATATAGAAGGTACATAGGTAGGTACCTATAGGCGGTACTTGCTAAGCCAAGGGGGTGTCTACGTAACTTGCATGTCTTTCGTGGGTGTTAAATACGCGAATTATGTACGGGCAGCCGGGCGTGTCCGTCCTCATTCCTTTCCTTCTTTCTTCATCCTCGTATCTTCCCCCCTTCTTCGCCCTCAATATCGGCCTTCCCTTGGTGCCCACGTACAGATATGCGTGCTCGACAATAGAGGCGTCGACGCCCGGGAGGTCGGTCCCAGTAGCCTTTCCCTGCCTCGATTTCTCCGAGCGCGCCAAAAGTATTCATGCAGTCCGTTCGTCTGGCTCGCAGGGGAGCTGTACCCGGACTGGGGAAGCTCCAGGCTGAATACTTCCGTAGGATGATAATTTATACCCATCTATCCAGGGGAGGGGAAGGGGGGAGCAGAGAAGGGGGGCGCATTCATTTGGAGCATCGATACCGGGGAGGGATATTTTATTACGGAACGCTCTCGCTTCTTGTCGAATCTTGTCTCGCGTGCCGGAACTCGGATGCTCGACCCGCGCCCTGCTGCGCTTGCGCACGCAAGTCCATGTGTCGTGTACGAACGGACGTGATCTCGTGCCAGAATCTGACCTGTCACGAGATGCCTAGAGGCGAGCGTACAGCTGTTTGCCCGAATGCTTCGGGAGAAGAAAAGAAGACCAAAAAAAATATAGAGAGCAAAAGAGGGCAGCGACTGAACCTGTCAGATATCATGACCCCGTCGAGCCGTTTCCTACCTACGCCAGCACGTCTTGCACAAAACCTGCTGGCTCGCCGGGACCGTACCCAAGTGGCTAAGCCTCGTTCAGTCCTAGTCCGTCCGGGACCCTCGCTGGACCAGGATCGTCGGATGAGACCGTCCAGTTCGACACCGGTTTTCACTCGGCCTCTTTCTGCCGTGTGAAGCTCGAAGCGGCGCTCTAAAATCTGTCGTAAGACTGGCGGACTGCGACCTTTCGGCTCTATCCGCCATTATCCGTGCCTAATCACCTAAACCCCTCGTCGGTCTCGAGTGGGAACTTGCGGTGGCCCGGCATCGATGATGCTGTCTGAGTCTCGCGGGCCGGCGCGGCACGTCCCTTAAAAACAGGGCGCAGTTCGCATTTTGGCAATTTACCCGGACGTGCGTCCCTGATAGGCGTTGGGGACGAATACTACGTATGACGAGATGGAGGCACCCTTTTCGGGTTGCCGTTCTGTGCGTACCTACGTAGCAGTGCCTTTGCCTACGTCAGCTACCGTACCCGGTCTCGCGTCCCATCGGTGTCGCCCAAGACAGTAAATGCGTTACCATCACCACGCAACATCCAACCGTTCGACTAGGTATTCTTGTGGGGTTGCCCAGCCAAAACGGAAGGTCAAGCTTCCTATCGTAATGAAGGGAGGTGAGGCATCAAAAAAAAAAAACAAAAAAAAAGACCTCGGTCTCGTCGGGACTAGGAATATTACTTCGTCGTTCATCTTGTATCATTACCCCATCCTATCGCCTGGGGGTTATCAGGGACTCGAAGCTCTCCGACATGCTCCCCACAACTCCGTCCTCCGACCCCTAGCTCATCGTTAGAGAAGCCTCGCTTCCGGGATTCTCTATTTGGTAGGCAGAGGCGTCGAGAAGGGTCCGAGTTTTCCCCTTTCCCACAAAGTCGTTCATGCCGCTAGACTTCTCCCTGTCAAAGATCGCCCAATAATTCAACTCAGTCGTGTTTCAACCTCCTTTTTACCCCCATTCCTTTTCCAGTCCCCGAGAGCGTTCAAATGCCGAGACGAATCATATCCGATCTGTCAGAGCAAAGAAACACCCCCTTCGTCCAGTGGCTTCGGGATTCCGCCTTCACAATTCACTCGACGATAATTTAGCATATGATGTGACGGTTTCTGGGATTTTGCAGACTTAGTGCTGACAAGCTCTTGCAGGGAGTATATTGCTATCTGCTCAATCTTCGAGCTCGAACTGTGTTTTCCTGTCTTGCTCATTTACTTACAGTGCTGATGCTCGCTGACGAGCCTCGCCTCCCCCCACGGTAGGCAGGCAAGCCCTTGACGATCGGCTCAGGCCCGCGGCCCGCGGCTCGCGTGGTTATACCAACCCCACAGCTTAATCTTCCCGGTGCCACGGACACGGTTTGGGGGTTTACGTTCCGTCAATGCTGCTATCACCCCTCGGAAACCCAAACAAAAAGACGACTTCTCATTTTACAAGCTCACGCAGAACATAGGAAGATACTACGACTATAGCGAGAATACCTAGGTATCTCGCAGGACCATCCCACTGATCCCTATGCTTTGGATTTCTTCGCTCTCGAAGGACCCAGCATTCCGATCCTTCCAAGCACTGGGACGAATCTTCGGCTCGTTCCCCCACGTGCCACACAGGCCTATGGAAGTCCGATTCCTGCACGAAGAACCGACTAGTGTCCAAATTGGAATGCTTGAGATGCGTAAACTGGGATCGTGAAATGTGCTAGAAGCAACAAAGCGTGGCCAGCGTGCAGGGCGAGCGAGCGAGCAGGCACTACGACACCGGCACGTGGTTCAAGCTGAAGATGCAGATAACCTGGTCGTTCAAACCCACAGAGCCATCCTGCGCAAGTCGGCTGCACCGTGGTAGTTTGTCAGCTAAACATATTATAAGCTCGAGAGGAAGCGACACAATGGAACGAGCGAGAATCTTCGGCCCCCCTTTCCGGATATATTCTACAGATCACAATCATGTTTTCTCCTTCCTTTCTCGGCCGGCCCGTCCCGTCGTAGTCCGCGTCCCTTTGCACTATCGACCGGTGTGAGAGGGGGGAGAAGGCCGTCCAGGGGTTACGATCCTTCCCGACAGCCAATCTCTGCTGGTTCTTTCGTTGCCAGTGTCTCTCTAAGTCCGTGTTGTGCGTAAGCAAATGTTACGCCCGATCAGCCTCCCAGAAAGTAGGAAGCGGTGGGCTCCGACAACCAGAGGGGATAGGGGAGGGATCATTGCTCTATGGCGCTACGTCCTCCGCTCCTATACCACCACCAAGACGATAAACAATTCGCCACCAGCCGGTCCGCCGTGAGGCGTCTTCTGCTTTCCGCGCCAAATATCGCACGCGTATATACAAACTACGTGTAGGTAGGCAAACGCTCGTGTTGCGGTGGGCTCTGATCCGACCTCAGATCGGCTTCACCCTGACGGATACAGGTTTAGCCCACCTAACATAGGCCGTATTCTATCTCGAACCTCGCCCCCCCCCCCCCCCCCCCCCCCTTCTCCCCCCCGGCTGGTATCTGCGTTCCTGCTTAAGCCACGGCACGGGATTATGTGCATCCCAAGGCTTGTTGTCCCTTCCGTGGGGGTGGGTTCGCTTACCTACCCGACCCATATCCCCATATCCCATGCAATAAATGTGTAGGCCCGGCCACTCAGACTCGAAGGCGCTGCGTGACGGCAATGCGGGCGCGTACGTACGTCTGCCCCGGCCGAAGTCTAAGCTTAACAGAGGAACCGCGCCGTGGTAGCAGATTCGGCGTGTGGGCCCGGAAGAAGACTGGTGTCTGTCTACTTCCGGGCTACAGACGTAGGACTTTAGGAATCCCTAATCACATATGCTCCTGGCGCGGTTAGGGAAGCAGCAATACCTACCCTGGCGGCCAGTCTTTTCCCCTTTCCCCACCCACCCTCGCTTCGCGATCTAGCCTTGGAGGCGTGCGTATTCGCATCGGGGGCGGGATATGGTAGGCGGTAAGGTCAGAAAGAAGGAAGGGAAGAAGTATTCCCGTACGTCACGCCACAGGAGCGGTGGTGACGAAGTATCGCTTCTGGTGTCGCGTCTCCTCCCCCCCCTTCCCACCCCTTTACCACCCTCCTCTCTCCCACCCCCGGCCAGATGGTAGCGTGGGAGAAAAAGAAAAGGAAGGACAAAGAAAAAAACAATCTCACACCCCTCCCCGGCCACTTGGTGCTGGGCGGCCATCCCCGGACGGCTAGATAGATAGGTGGGGGGTGGAGAGGACTAGGGATCAGAGCCCTCCGCTGCAGGGTGGGTGAAGGAGGTAAGCACGCAGGCATCCAGGATAGTCAGGGGTGCTTGCGGCTCGAGGCCGGCAGATGGGCCCGGCAGGCTGCCCGAGCAAGAATGTGAGAGGATAACAGAGCGAGAACGAGAGCGAGGACGAGGTGGAGCGAGATGAATCGTAAAGTCTGCGAGGTAAGACGTGTGGTGTTCTTGGCGAAACTCCTCCATCGTAGCTATCCAGGCCGCCATCACCTGGCCGTCTTCGCCAAGGCTACCTCCGCGGCCCTTGTCTCTCCCTCTCTCTCTCCTGCTCCGGATAGAGTACGTTTCTTCCCGCGCGCGAAGAGACGGGACGGGACGGGACGGGACGGAAGAGAAGAAGGGGGCCAGAGGGCGAGATTATATCTTTCCGGAGCGCTCTGCGGGCCTTGGGATTCGGCATACAACCACCTATGCGCCGTGTTTCGTAGCAACGCTACCGCGCACATGCCGCATCCAACATATCGCTGTCCTCGCCCAGGGACGGCGGCCTGCCTTCCAGTCAGTCGAGTACGTTCTACCTATCACCCACCCGATCAGGTGTACAGCGCATACGTATGCCCAACACACGGTCAGTAGGGAGGGGGAGGCAGGCGGGTATACGGACCGACTTGATAAGAGGGCAGATATGTTGGCATGGCCCGCCTTTTGCAAGACTTGGAGGCGCTACCGCCTCACCCCTCCCTCGCGTCGGAGACCGTCTTCACCTGTCGCGGCGTGCGCTAAGTTGCCGAGTACGCGGGCAAGGGATGGGGAGGAGAGAGAAGCACGGGGGCGGCGGATGGCGTTGGTATGTAAAGTACTAAGAGCGGGTGATATATGTATAGGTGTAGGTTAGGAGGGGAGGGGAGGGGAGGAGAGGGGAGGGGCGGTTTATCTACGTGTATACGGCGGGCAGGTTGGCATAGTGGTATTAATCCTACCTCGCTGTATATTCGTACATGCGTACACATGGAGAGTGGGTATATATATGTGTGTGTGTGTAGTCCCTCGCAGCAGGAGACAGAAAGGAGACGACCACCCCGGCCCCCACGGCAACAGCACCGTATCCCATACATGTTTACGTTCAGGTCCGCATGGCCCCCGCTACGGCCGAGAGGCGGGCGTGCTGAGACGACGACGGGGAGCAGTCGGGAGCAAGAGAGAAGACCCGGAGTGCCCACAGCCGGGAGCGGGAGGGCCGCGGCGAGAAGGGGATATGTTTGATGATGGACCCTCGCTGGGCGGGCTCGAGGGCCAACTGAGGGACGGCCTCGATCCCGGGTCCCCAAGCTGCCCCTCCTCCTCCTCGCCTACTGGCTCCCGGACGACGACGCAGCGGAACGGGTCCCAGGGGGAGTGGGGGAGGGCTGCTGTTGATGAGTTGGGTGTTTTTTTTTTTTTTCATTCCGCCGGATGGAGAGGAGAGGGAAGAAGGCGACGCGCCCGCCTGCGGACCCTCGGGGGTCATCCGCATGGCGTGTCCAGAGCCACACCTCTCTCTCTCTCTCTGTCCCTCTCTGCATCTCCAAGGCGTAGGTGGTCTCGTCGTGGAGGCCCCCCCCCCGGTTTCCGGGCACACAACGCATGCTTACTCCTAGTCCATCTACATACCTACCTGCCTGCCGTCGTACGACCGCGCCCCTCGTCCGGAAAGCGGTGTGCGCTCGCTACGGATAGGAGTCACGCCTCCGTGCGCATGTCGATAAGAGGACGGGGGGGGGGGGGGAAGGCGTCTCGCCGACGTTTGTATCTCTCCCTTGGGTGCTACGACTTGTGTCCGGGCGCCTGCGTTGGGTAGCTAGCTAGCTAGCCAGCTAAGTCAGGGGGAGAGAGAGCGTGCGCCGGGCCGACAGCAAGTCGGCCCAGCTGGCGGCAGCGATAAGCAGCTTTCACACCGGGGGGGAAGTTGGAGGTGGAGGTTAGGCGGGCGCGCGGGCAGGGAGAAGCCCCGGGACCACGCGCGGCCGACGGACCCTCCAGAAGCAATGCGCTGGGCGCCACGACGAGGGCGAAAGGGCGGGCGCGCGAGCGGACCGTCTGCCTGCCTGCCTGCCTACCTACCTACCTACCTACCTACCTACCTACCTACCTACCTACCTACCCACCTACCTACCTACCTACCTACCTACAGACGTACTTAGGTACGTGGATAGACCACCCCTCCCCCCCCCCTTATTGCGCGGAGAACCAGGCTGCCGTGGCTTGGTTTGCGATACACCGCGGGGTCGTACGGTGCGCGCCACGCAGAGAGGGAGGTGCGCGGGCGCAGAGAAGCCGATAGGCGCGGAGCCCGGCCGGAGGCCCGCGGGAGACGGTGGTGGTAGTGGGGATGGAGGGGCGCGCGAGGAGCGGATAGGCAGGCAGGTCGAAGGGGAGGGAGGGCTCGATCGATGCGTTGCCTAGGCCTAGGACACACCTACCTACCTACCTACCTACCTATATGTAGGTGTGTGTGGTGTGTGTGTGTGTAGAGAGAGTGTGTGTGTGCCGACCAAGCCTGGTGACCTCCGCCCGGCCCCCCCTTGCGTCGCGCCCTCGTCACGCGCACACCCACCACCATTACGGTCGCCGCCGCCGCCGTCGGGAGGGGGGAACTGCCGAGGGCCCTAGAGCGGAGCGTGGGAAGGGGGGGAGTGAGTAGGTAGGTAGGTATGTACAGGGCCGCAGAGCGGGCGCACAGGTAGAGGCTGAGACGAGCGAACTGGTTCGAGAAAAGAAGAGGGAGAGAAAAAGGGGGGAAGGGGAACGAGGGGCTCCGGCGCACAGCGCAGCCCGGACAGCCGCGAGACGAGAGGCGCATGCGCCTGCAGCTGGCCCTATCCGGATTCGCTGCCACACGTCCGAGATCCGTGCCGCGAGGTGCAGCGGCGCATCCGTGGAGGGCCCGCGCAGAGGGGCAGCAGCCTCTCTGCATACGGAGATGGCCCTGCGCGGGCGGAAAAAAAACAGGTTCGCTGCACGAGCTGGGTTGAGGACTTTTTTAGAGGAGGGGAGGGGGACCCGGTGAGTAAAATCCTGGCTGACCTGTGTTAATCACCAGGTGTTCGTGCTGCTAAATACCGGGTATGAGCTAGGCAAGCCTTTTCTCTACGGATGAGAGAGGGCCGTCCGCGATACGGACACGCGGTATACCTACCTAAGGAGAGAGAGCCGCAAGTGAGGACGAGACCGCCGGCGCGGGCGACGTCGGAAACGCGACGGGTTGGGGCCGACCGAGGGGCGCAAGCTCGCTTTCTGGGAAGTGGTAGGCAGGTTACGTTCACCGTCAGCGGTAGGTACCTATTCACGGCCGAGTCCGCCTATCTCGTCGACGCTAGGCCGAGCGCCTCTCCTTTGCTAGATGCCCTCTGCTCTGCTACTATGCCACCGCTACCTATACTATAGGTAGGTAGGTAGGTAGAGCGATAGACCGGCCTGGGGAGACGGAGCCCCCCGTTGCGCGCACACGCATTAATACACACCGGTATACCGCCCCTCACCAGTCTCTCTCTCTCCATTAGACGGCGATGACGAAGCGCCCGCCCGCCCGCCAGGACATGGGGTCCGTTCGTCTCTGCGTCTGCGTGCGGGTAACCTAGCCGGATGGCGGGTTAACGTGCAGCAGCAGGATTGCGACGGGCAGATCCCACATTATTTTTGGGGGTTTTTTTTTTTAAAAAAAAGTCCCCCAAACCTTCGCGCCCCCCCTCGTCCCTGTCCTCCTCCCACACCACGTGGCCCCCAAGCAGATAGACAAGGGTCGTCGCGATGCGAGCCGCCAAAGCACGCGAGACGACAGGGCCCCATACATACTGTGGCGGCTGCGCGCGCGCGCGCGCGCGCCCCCGGAGCGCGGCCGTGGTAAGCGGCAGCAGCGCCGGCGACGCGGGCCGCTCCGGCGCGAGGCGAGGCACCTACGGGAGGCGGCCGGGGCAGTGCGGTGGGCTGCTTACCTACCCTGGGTGCAGGGCATGCATGCAACAGGTCCGTTGCATCACGGCCGCGGCGGGCGTGCCAGCCGGCCGCATTGCGCCCTAGAGGGTACGTCGCCGGGAGCGAGCTGGGGCCCGGGCCTGCGACGAGAGGCCGAGTATGACTTCCCGTAGGCTGCGAGAGCAAGTCTATACATACCACATGCGCGAAACCGACTAGATCGCACGAACCAAGGTAGGGGCGCACGCAGGCTGACTTAGACACGTCGCAGTCCCTTCTCCTGACAAGGGCCGCGCGTTGGAAACATATCGTTCCGCTCTATTTCCGGGCTTATGTGCCCCGCAGGCCCTAGGAACCGAGACGGCGCCGGGCGCGGGCTTCGATGCTCGCAGGGGCAGTAGACACAGGGTATTAGAGCCGGGACAGGTAGCGAACACACACGCATACGTAAGACACACGCAGAGGTAGTAGTGGTAGTAGTAGTAATAGGTATACCGCCGACGACGACGACGACAGCTACTGGGTCTAGCCAGACGACCCGATGTCCTGGGCATTGTCGGGACTTGGAAGAAAAATACTCTGATCCACCATGCATTCGTATCTCTCTCTCTCCCTCTGCTTCCTTTCTCTTCCTCTTCCTCTTCCCCCCCCTCCCCCCCCTCTCTCTCTTATAACCCGCCCCCCTATTCTCTCCTCCGAAGCCGAAACGCCGTTTCCGTTCCAGGGGTGTCGGTATGACGAAAGAAAAGAAATCCGCGAGGATAACAAGACAAAAAAAAAAAGAACACAGAAAAAAAAACCAGAGCCGAGTTCAGCCCATCCCGCTTCGTCACCCCTTTTCGTCTTCTCCATCTCTTCCTCCCCCGCGTCCATTCGAGACGGGGGCGGGGGGAGGGATTTCCGATATAGAAAGAACGGGGGGGTAGTGGTATGTATGTACGTTATATCGCGCCCAAAAAAAAAGGCAAATCGCAAATGAGGACAGAGAAGTGAAGCAAGGAGGCAGACGAGTGCCGATCGATCCGCACGAGAACGTAGTAGGGGGGATCTGTAGAGAGAGGGGCACACAGAGAGAAAGAGTAGTGAGAGTGGAAAAAGAGAGAGGGAGAGGGAGAGAAACGAGAGATGGAAGAGGAGTGTGCGAGTTAGAGTACGAGGGGAAGAGCGAGCGAAAGAAACGGCTCCGGGACTGGTTATTTTATGTAAATACCCGGAGTAACGGATTATCTCTCGCCGCCTCGCTCTCTGTTCCTATATTCTCTCTCTCTGCCCCTCTTTCTCTTGCTCTCTGACGATGTAGATCGAGAGTAGGACGCGATAGATGGTATATATATATTCCTCTCGCTTCCATTTGACTTTTGAAAAAATTTTGGGTCTTGTCGACGACGACGATAATAGCTCGAACCATGAGCATTTCCCGCATTTCCAGTCATGACACGCAACAAATCACTCACAGCCTGCCAGCCATCATATGTCCGAGGAAAAAAAAAAGAAAAAAAAAAGGTAACCGGGACGCGGGGTGCCGGATGTACGTGGTGGTGTGATGTAGCCGAGATGGCTCGGGCTTCTCGCGGGCTTAGTCCCGCAGGGCGTTCTCGTCGCCGAACGGGCTGCCGTTCCGCTCGCCCCTACGGACACCTGCCTCGGGGCCCGCCACTGCGCTCAGTGAGCTCGTGCCGCTAAGTGCAGAGGCCGCGACCGGGGTCGGCGACGGCAGGGGGTCCGCGAAGGGACTGCGCAGCGGCCGCTTCCCGTCTGCGCCCGGGGACGTCGGTTCGTCGTCGTCGTCGTCATCGTCGACCAGGATCGTCGTGGCCGTGTTTGATGAGTCCCGCACTTTGTCCGTCGACGAGGCGTTACCGCCACCGCTCGTTTTGTCGGAACCAAAAGAGGGCGAGGAGACCGGGGAGCCCGACTTCGCCTTCACCTCGACGGTCTTGGGCCCGCTACCCACGCGCACCATTTGCGGCCGCACGGCGGTGGCCGTGGCCGCGTTCGCGTTCTTGAAGAACGTATCACCGATGCTAAAGGCGGGCGAGGGCGGCGGCTGGTCCGAGTACTTGCCGTAGTCGACGGCGGGGACGGGGGGGGCGTTGGTATCACTGCCGCCGCTGCTGCTACCACTGCTGCCAGCGCCGCCGCGCGACTTGACGCTGACGATGGAGGGCTTGAGGAAGTTGCCCTTCTGGGCGGGCAGCGGCGAGACGATGACGTTCTTGCCGTAGATGGTGGACGCGACGCTCGACCGCGGTGCGTACGAGCCCCGGTCGCCGCCGGCGCTGTAGCCCGAGATGCCCGAGTACGTCGAGTCGCGGAGCTCGCCGGGGACGAAGAAGCGCTGCTCGTCGAAGGGTAAGGGGCTGCCGGTGCCGTCGGAGTGGGCGATGGGGATCGGCGGCACGGGGGGTACGAGAAGCGCAGGGGACGTCGGCGTCGCGCGGTTCGTGACGCCGGGGATGTAGGCGATTTGGATGATGTTGGAGGCGCGGGTGAGGACGGTGGAGGCGATCGAGTGGACGGTGTGCGTCGAGGCCCGCTGGGACCGCCGCGAGGCGAAGTCGTTGTCAAGGCCCTCCTTGGTGTGCTCGATGTCACCTTGCCAGTGCTCCGGCTCGTACTGGCGCCGCTTGTTCTTGATGCAGAACCGCCACACGATGTAGGTGACGAGGCCGATGGCGACGAGCCCGCCTATTATGCCGCCGGCGATGGCACCTACATTGGGACCTGCGCTGGCCTTGGGGGTTTGGGAGGCGGTTGTCGGGTCGCGCAAGCAGAAGGCTGTCGAGCAGCTCGTGCAGGTCTGTATGGTGAATTGGCACACTTCGCCTTGGGCACATGTGGGACACGACGGCGCAATCGTGGTATCGCACTCGACGCAGCCATTCTGTCGCTTCGAGAAGGGGGACGCCGGCGAGAACTCCTCGTCTAACGGCAGAGCGGTATTAGCGATCGGCAAATGTGCTGGTGGCAGCGGTAGGCGGGGGGAGAGACGGGAGCAGTAGGGGTTAGGGGATCGACGGGACTTACGGAGCGGGAAGCCGACGAAGCCAGGTAAGCCCGCCATGGTGATTACAAGTGAGAATCTAACTGGATTCGACGGCGCGAAGATAGAATGCTGACGGCTCGAACGTTCTAGATGACTCTCAGCTGTGGCCTCGTCAACGATCGACAATTACGATAATGCCGCCGCTGCCGCTGCCGGTGAGGAGGATGGTCGAGGTATTGGCTTGGCAATGAGATCGACCGAATGCCGATCGCTAGTCTATTCGACGGTAGCGCGAGATATATTATGTATATCCGTTCTTCGATTGGCGATTTCAACGCTCGCGATAGGCGTGTGCTGAAACGTGCGCAAGGAACTCTCTCGCGAGTCTCCTCCAGGTATCGTATCGAGCAGAGCGGCGGAATTGAGGGCGGGAGTGGGCGTGGGCGTGGGCGTGGTCGTCGTGAACGGAAATGAATTGGAGCGTAGAAAGGGGTCGGCGCAAGGGCATCGACTTGGCGGGCGAACGGAGAGGAAGAAGTCGTGGGAGAAGAACAAACGAGTGACGAAGAGACTAGCTCAAAAGAAATGAAGGCAATGAGGGCAACCTACACGTAGGCGGTCATGAGGGGGACATTTGAACCGTGGCAGCTGGGTGTCGAAGGTTACCGTGGTGGTGGCGGGCGGTGCGGGTGCGCTGGTGGTGTGTGTGTAAGATGTGCGGGCGATTATTTGACGACGACGTTGCGTGGTTCAAAAGAAATAAGATAAAAAGTAGGAGGGAGAGGGAGGGAGGCGAGTTGGAAGGGAGGGATGTAAGTAAGGCAAGGCAAGGCAAGGTAATGCAAGTAATCGTTGCAAGCAATGCAATAGCAGGACCTAGTCGGGTCGGTTTGGTGAGTAGGTGCTGGAGAAGAGAAAAACGACGAGGATCTTGGAGAGTCCCGCAACACAGTTAGCGTGGACAAAAGGGACGGTGGCCAGCGGACAATGGGATAAGATAGAAGAAGAAGACGGGGGGGGGGGTTGTTTAGTGGGAGAGACGGCGAGGAGGGAAAAGAGGCAGCAGGGACCAAACAAGAGGAGCGGACAAGAGGGCATAAAGATAGCCGACAGGGTTAATTCAGGCTCGCGTTCATTATTCGAGGGATGGCCCTGGCGAAACATCCACTCTCCCACGGCGACGACAACAATCTGTGTGTACACTGGTGGACGGCTGTACGGCCACGGCAGGCCCCATGTCGCGGCGGTACCAGGTACGGCGGGGTACATGATGACCTGATTAGGCGAAACGAAAAACGGACCGGCCAGAAGCCAGGGCCGCCCGCTGATTCGCTCGCTAATCGTTGTCACCTGTAAATGAAGCCCATCCTCCAGCAATCCCGTTAATTGCTGTTGGCACTAGTAACCACCTCCTCGAGGGTGCAGGTACCACTACTTACTACGCGGTACGCCGCCCGCTACCCGAGGTACCTAGCGAACCCGAGACGGCCGTCCGTAGGGGGAGCGGGAGCCTGCTGCGTGCGCCTACAACATGCCTACCTTAGGTACCTAACTTACCTACTCTATGCGGACCATCCGACCCAGAGCCTCTAGCATCAATCCGGTAGGTGTGTACGCCGTAGGACGCCGGCCTGTCTGCGAAGTCATGCAAGGGGAAGCGCGGGACCCAGCCAGCCCGGCTACGTCGAGACAGTATGCCTACTCGACGGATTCCGTCGCAGCATTCGGCCACATGTGCGCGTCGCGCATAGCTGACACCTCATCTCCGTCGCCGACAGTCCGCCCTCGAGAGGGATATAATACCAAGTGCCTGCATGGCGCACTCTCCGGTGCCTATATTGCCGCGTCGGCCGTGCGGCGAATGGCGTTGCGGGCAATCCCTGGAACGTCGGTGGGGTGCCGTAAGGGGGGGGGGGGGGGGGGGAGACGCGCGCGGTTGTCGTACGTGGTGACAGTCGGTAGGGCTAGGATGGACGACAAGCCCGCCACCGAGCTAGGCCAGGGCGGCGCGCGCCAACGCAAGGGACGGCGAATCTGAGATTGGGCTCCTGCCACACTCCTTTCCCGCTGCACCAGTATGTTGTTTGTTTGATCGTGAAGAAGAAACCAACACGAGAATCCCCTGGGGAGCTCGATTCGGCAGCGGGGGGTCAGCAGCGTAGTAAGAGAGGGCTGAGTCGGCCAGTGTTTGGGATGTCTGCGCGAGCTACCTACTCATATGCCCCCTCCATCTTGGGTGTGGACTCCGTCGAGAAGGTGCAAACATTAGGGCACCGGTTCGATCAGTCTCGCCGGGAAATCCTGTTTGACATCAGGTTCCGCGCAAGTAGACGTATTAACCCGACTACATATAGTCTGTGTGAGTAGATTATTTCTTCGCAGACATGGCGTGCGCGTACGCAGCCTCCGGTAGGTAGGTACATATCATATATATGCCCGATCGGTAGAGATGATGCGAGTGGACGGCCCGGCTGATTACCAAATTTTACCTGTTAAATTACCCTGGTTACGCCGTGCAATGGGGGCCTTCCACGAACCATTTCCCGCCCGTCCCGCCTCCGTCCCCCCCCCGTCTGATATCCATCATCTCTTCTCCTTGCCGCTTGCGCGTACGTGATTGCTGGCGTTGCGCTATATTTCGGATGTTTCCCACCAGTTCCACATGTCTTGGTCTTAGACTAAGCCCCCTTGTGCCGCGTGGGTGATAAATGCGCATTCTTGATTGAATATCGCTTTCGATTGTGTGAGGGCAGCATGTCGCCGGCGGTCTGGCTCGGTCCGCGACCTGCTGCTTGGCCGGGTTATCAGACGAAGTCAGCAACATCCCCAGAGGTGATAGGTGCTGAGTACGTACATACCATACCTGCCATCAGGTACGTAGTGCTGAGCCGTCTACCGGGGCGAGGAGGAATAGAGAGCAAACATGGGATTCCGCGGTGAATCCATGGCGCACAAGGTCGGTTACCTTAGACACGGCTTGCGATGACCATGACTTTTATTTAATATCTTTCGGTAGAGGTCATGCCCAGATCGACACCCATCAGATCGGAGCTTCTCGTTGGAAGCTCGCGGAATCACTATAACAATTACCTAGCCTGCTTACGGGGCCGTGAGAGGCGGCCTAGTATGTCTCTCATAAATAAAATACACCACATGGCGGACTTCGAGAAGCTAAGCAATCTACTGAATAAGACAGCCCGCATCTGGAGAACGTGTGCGTCTTGCTAGGTGCGGCCTCGGTCGTTTGCAAGCTAGGGCAGTTTGTTCCCTCATGCACACAGACATGTGTAGTAGCGGAGGGCGACGGCCGGTAGTACACACCAGCCCCTGCATGATCCCCCTTGAGATTCCCACCGAAGACTATTTCGAGAGAATTCTGCGGGATGCTACGCCTGCCCGATGCCTGGCTCTTGATGTTTCGGCCTCCTAGCACGTGCTAGCCTATTTATTCTCGGCATGTCTATCTGGATGCGGTTGGGCGGGATGGAAAGGGCGTCGTCGGCCACGGCGCCTACAATAACACATCCCGCCTCGCCCGTCCTCGGGGGGGCTTGGGCCTATTTATATGATCGCCGGGCACAGCACCATCCGGCAGCGGAGCCAGCGCCACTATTTACGCCGGGTACCGGCGCTTACTTGTTGATACCGGCCTCGATCTGAGGAACCGGAGTGTGACGATGGCAGCACAAAGTCTGGTTTGCTTGCTAGTTGTCAACGGGAGCTACCGAGACTTTGTTAGCGGGGGGGGATGAGTGAAGTCGGGCTGCAACACGCGCGACAAATCTGTCTTTGATCATTACAAAGCCGACCTAACTATCGTAATGCTTATCCGTTTTGCTGCGGTCAATATAATAGATATATATAGGCGCGTCCTGCTAAAATACCCGACGACAGGATGAGAGAGACATCGCGGGTCCGCTTCTAAGGTAGGTAGGGCAAGGCTTGCTATTAACCCCTCCCCCGGCATAGCGAGGGGAATATTCGGCGGGAGTAGTGCTGATGTGAGACGGCCAACACGAAAAGCCGAACCGCACACGCGTACACGGGACAGTGGAAGAGTGCGATTATGAGTGTGTAGCAAAGGTAGGAAGCAGGAGAGAGGAGGTAGGTAAGTACCTAGGCAGTATTACTGGGGATTCTGGTTACGAGGAGACCAACTTGCACCGCCTCAGTTAGTAGGAGAGCCCCACCCAACGAGGCTGCCGGTAGCGTCCCACAGGAAAAAGTCTCCTATATGCTGCTATTTTTGGGAGGTGATCGCACGGGCCTGGCCGCGAGCTGGAATTTCCGAGGCAGCCTAGATGCTAGGCACGGTTTTGTACGGTACCGTAATGTACGGTGCTAGACTGCACCGCTCAGCGGAGTGCATGCGTGTGGAAGAGGAGAAAAGCTCGAGAGGAGGAAACAAAGAAAGGAAAGACAGGAGGCGAAGCGCAATTAATTCATGGAGATCATGGAGAGGTTGGGGCGCTATACGTGTGCTACGAGATAGCATCGTATCGCACGGCGTATGAGTAGACAAGTATACACGTAAGCCCGAGACTGGCGAGTTGTACATAAGGCAGGAGACTGCAATAGGTTTAGCAACATAACCCGCCCAGATGCAATATCTGCGTCCCTATAGTATGTCGGGTTCCTGGGTGTTGTTGTACCGGTTATGCTACACATGTGTATAACAGCTGGGTCGTGCAGCATGGATGTGTCTGGCCGCTATGCAAGCAACATTACGAATGCGCCTGTATGAGTACACATATATATACATTAAATGTACAACAAATCTGAGAGCCGAAATACTGTATACCTAGGTATATAAATGTGTATACGTAATGTACCGGGGTAAAATGCGAGGGGTCGAGTTTCAAGCTAACAGCGAGATCGCCAACATTTCCCCTGACCAGCTACGATACGGTGCGAGGACTTGCTGCTGCGCATCTGTACTGTATGTACGTGTGCAACAGTTCGTATTAGGTATCCTGGGAAAAGGAGGGGGGATGGATAGGCGAAAGTGGTGTCTGGTATTGAGATGCGCAGAGTTTTTTCGACAGTAGGGTTGACCGTATGAGAATGCTTATATGCCTTATATAGACAGACAGACAGACAGACAGACAGACAGACAGACATATATATATATTGACATCTCTCTCCCTCTCTACGTTAGGTAGTTACCCAAGGTAATATGCTTCTATCCCTCCCCTCCCCTCCCCTCCACCTTGTCGCCTACTTCTGAGTATGCATGCGCGTGCATATTAAGTAGGCCGACAACTGTTTTATTACGGAGACAGAGAGCGCATTACGCCTTGCCAACCCGACGCGATTTGCTAGTCAGCGTCTGTGGCTGAAGCTCGGATCCGCCTCCATCCCATCCTCTAGCCGGCCTAATCGTCTGCAAGTCGACGCTTTCTCCACGTTTCCGTCGGGGGTAGCGCCCTTCTCCTCTCCTCTTCTCCTCCCTGTCCTCCTGTCAACAAGGTTGTCTCTCCAGGTAGGTAGGCGTAGGACATCTGGACATGCGTGGAAGGAAAGGATAAGCAGGTATCGCCATTCTAAGACATCGTGAACCGGTGACTTGCGCGAGAGCGGCCGCCACGAGAACAGGATGCGCGTAAAACATGCAAGTGACGTAGGTAGCATCTGAGTTGTGTTTGAGGGGACGCACATAGTGGGAGGCTGGAAAGCAGCGTATACGGAGCATATGTATCGTACCCAAAGGAAACAGGTAGATAGGTACCTATCCTACCTGCACCTACCGTGCCGACATTACAGTATGACGGAGAGGGATATGTGCTTGTATGGTACCTACGTAGCTTGAATCTGTCGAGGCGGGCATAATAGACACCCCCTACCGTATGAGTAGGGCAGCGGGAGATATCTACAGTAGATACCTAGGTACCTACCTACCTCTATACCTGCAAAAAGCTGGGAGTGCCTACGCACCTAAGGGATCCGAGTGGTTGGAAACTGGTCAGGGGGGCACTGCTCTTGGCCAATGAGGAGCGGGGTTGTGGTCTCCACATATGTGCATTTATCTGTACGTGGCGTGTACACAGGTACCTCTACCTGGGGTCCATTCTCGAGTTGGGTAGAGCCAGAAGGCCGGAGGCAGAGCCTGTTGCTTGTCGCTAGAGGAGTCTCTATTAGCTGGTACTATGAGTAGTACTACTACTACTACCACTACGTAGCAAGCGGCAGGCAGGCGACGGAGCAGCGAGATGCCGGGAAAGGCGACGGCTAAGCCACACCAGCCCCCAGCCGCTTTCTCGCGTGCTTTTGCAGCACACGAAGAGCAGGATGACTACTGCGCAGCTAGGCAGGCCGTAGCGCGATGGCGTTACCCACCCAGGGCGCCGCCCCGAGGGTGCTGGGCCACGGAGGACAGCCACCTAATGCTAGAGCATACTCATAATGTTAGGTTACGTACCTAACCTGACCTGTCGCCAACCTGGCTAGCCCTGACGGACCTGAGCCGACTTTTTCAGACCTCTATACCTGCATACCACGCAGACGTACCGGATTACGGTCGTATGCCAATACCAGCAGAGGATACCTACACGTACGTGTAAGACATCCAAGCAGCAGCGTGCCTAGTAGATGTATCTAGGTACCTAGGTGCCTAGGTTGGTAGGTAGACGGTGTGTGTACGTAAGGTACCGGCTATTGCCTCCTATTGTGGCGGTACTTCCAATGTCTCGATTGGTACGTGTACTTGCGATTGACATACCGTTTGCGTGAGCTGTCTCTCGTCCGCAGGTACATCCACTTCCTGTGCGCTACGTCTATCTACCTAATACATACGAGTATATACGTACATCCTGTTTACCTACATACCTAGGTACCTCTCCTCCAGGTATATACATACCAAAAACCCGCCCTACCTTTACATACGGCCTGGTTCACCGTCCAGGCTTTCCTCCCTCTCCGCCCCCTGCAGGTCTCCTTTTGACTGCTTTTCCTGCTGCTCAGTGACCTCTCATAAAACCGTATGGGGTGTTTTCCGACGCTGATCCCATCCCCATCCCCAACCTGAAAAAGAAAAAAATACGAACCGTTGTCTTCTCTCCTATCAACCAACCCTCCCTCTTCCCATCTTCCCCCCCCCATAAATCTGGGAAACAAACACCGATACACAATATCATATCATCGTCACCCATCCATCGCACCCGTCTTCCCTAATGCCTGGGAGCACCGGGTGATTGATCGATCCATCAAGACGCCGTCCTCTCTTTCCCTCCCTCTCGCTCTTCGTCGTCACCAGCTGTATAGCTAACTTCAGGCCCCCCCCCCCCGCGAAGACACGCTGTCTGTTTTTGCTGTCCTTCTTTGTCCTCCCGCGAAGGTCAACCTTAACCCTCGCGCGGTCCCTGCATCACCTCGTCTGTGTTCGGCCTAACGCTGCGTGGTGACTCGGATCGTCGCCACGAGCTTCGTAACGCGCGTTGCAACCCAGACAGAGACGGCAACTGCATCGGTCAGCGTCATCGCTCCCCTTTCCGACGACGGCTACGCTAGCCGACCGTAAACATGGCTTATAACGGCGGCGGCGGCGGCGGCAACGAATACGACGGGCATAGACTTCAGGACATGCCCGCTGGCAGCACGGTAAGGTCCCAACCTTAACCCTCCGTCCCTTCGACGTCTCGTCTGTTGGCTATAAGCTTAAGCAACTAGCTCTCGTGACACACCGCTAATCCGGGTTGGGGCTCCCTCCTCCCCCCCTTTCCCCCCTATCTAGTACCATCTCCCCCCGCAAGACCAAGACGAGGATGAATCCCAGCGTCACCTCCTCGGACAGACCCCGGGCCATCACTACGAGCAAGACCGGTTGGGCACCGGCACTCCTCCCGCCCGTCCCGTTTCGGCCTACAGTCTTACCGAATCATATGCCACCACCGCCCCTCCCGTCACCCAATCCCCTGCGCCGCAGTATGGTGGCAGCGAGTACGCGAGCGGTGCTTTCACGGGACACCAGCTAGAGGACACCGGCTTTGGCTATGGCAGGCCGGCGTCTACCGTCGATAGCGACGATAGCTGGATACGCCGACAACAGCCCGGCGGCGGCGGCGGCGGCTTGAAACGTTACGCCACCCGCAAGGTGAAGCTGGTCCAGGGCTCCGTTCTCAGCGTTGATTATCCCGTACCCAGTGCCATCAAGAATGCCGTGCAGACCAAATACCGTGATACCGAGGGCGGCAGCGGAGAGTTCCTCAACATGCGGTACACCGCCGCCACCTGCGATCCTAACGACTTCACCCTGAAGAATGGTTACGATCTACGGCCCAGGACATACAACCGACACACCGAACTGCTCATCGCCATTACGTATTACAATGAAGACAAGCAGCTGTTCGCCCGAACGCTGCACGGTGTCATGCAGAACATCCGTGACATCGTGAACCTGAAGAAGTCCACCTTCTGGAACAAGGGCGGCCCCGCCTGGCAGAAGATCGTGGTCTGCTTCGTCTTCGACGGGATCGACAAGGCCGACAAGGAGACCCTCGACGTCCTCGCCACCATCGGCGTCTTCCAGGATGGCATCATCAAGAAGGAGGTCAACGGCAAGGAGACGGTCGCCCATGTCTTCGAGTACACCACCCAGCTGTCCGTCACCGCCAACCAACAGCTCATCCGCCCGATTGACGACAGCCCCCAGACCCTGCCGCCCGTGCAGATGATCTTCTGCCTGAAGCAGAAGAACAGCAAGAAGATCAACTCCCATCGTTGGCTGTTCAACGCCTTTGGCCGCATCCTGAACCCCGAAGTGTGCATCCTGCTCGACGCCGGTACCAAGCCCGGTTCCAAGTCGCTCCTCGCGCTCTGGGAGGGCTTCTACAACGATAAGGATCTCGGTGGCGCTTGCGGTGAGATCCACGCCATGTTGGGCAAGGGCGGCAAGAAGCTCTTGAATCCCCTCGTCGCTGTCCAGAACTTCGAGTACAAGATCTCGAACATCCTGGACAAGCCGCTCGAGAGTTCGTTCGGCTACGTCTCCGTGTTGCCCGGTGCTTTCTCGGCCTATCGATTCCGAGCCATCATGGGCCGGCCGCTGGAGCAGTACTTCCACGGTGACCACACCTTGTCCAAGATCCTGGGCAAGAAGGGTATCGAGGGCATGAACATCTTCAAGAAGAACATGTTCTTGGCCGAGGATCGTATCCTGTGTTTCGAGCTCGTCGCCAAGGCCGGCTCCAAGTGGCATCTGACGTATATCAAGGCCGCCAAGGGCGAGACCGACGTGCCCGAGGGCGCGCCTGAGTTCATCAGCCAACGGCGACGTTGGCTCAACGGCTCGTTCGCCGCCTCGCTCTACTCGCTGATGCACTTCGGCCGCATGTACAAGAGCGGTCACAACATCATCCGCATGTTCTTCTTCCACATCCAGCTCCTCTACAACGTCGTCAACGTCTTGTTCACCTGGTTCAGCTTGGCATCGTACTATCTCACGACCACCGTCATCATGGATCTCGTCGGCACGCCTACCGCCGGCGGTCCTAATAGCGCCGAGCGGCACGGCTGGCCCTTCGGCGACACGGCCACGCCCATCGTCAACATCGTCCTCCAGTACCTGTACCTCGCCTTCCTCATCCTGCAGTTCGTCCTCGCCCTCGGTAACCGTCCTAAGGGTACCAAGTGGCAGTACGTGACGTCATTCTGCGTGTTCGGATTCATCCAGCTCTACATCCTCATCCTGTCCGGTTACCTCGTCGTGTCGGCCTTCCAGCCAGAGAACCTCAACTCGGGTCAGAGCGCGGGCGACGCGCTCAAGGAGATGTTCACGGGGCAGTCAGAGGTGGCGATCATCATCCTGGCGCTGCTCGCGACGTTCGGTCTGTACTACATCGCCTCATTCATGTATCTGGACCCGTGGCACATGTTCCACTCGTTCCCGTCTTACATGATACTCATGTCGACGTACATCAACGTGCTGATGGTGTACGCGTTCAACAACTGGCACGACGTGTCGTGGGGTACCAAAGGTTCGGACAAGGCCGACGCGATCCCCAAGGCCCAGGTCATCAAGGACGAGAAGGGCGAGGCCGCCATCGAGGAGGTCGACAAGCCGCAGGAGGATATCGACAGCCAGTTCGAGCAGACGGTCAAGCGCGCCCTCGCTCCCTTCAAGCCGGAACCCGAGGCCGACGAGAAGGACCTCGAGGACTCGTACAAGTCTTTCCGTACCTCGCTGGTCATCGCTTGGCTGTTCTCCAACTGTGCCCTCATCGTCGGTGTCACTAGTGATGAGCTTGCAACGTTTGGTATCGGCGTAAGTCCTTTTTTCTTCTCCTTCTCTCTCCTCTCTTTACGTGCTACGAAACGTAAATGTGTATACTAATGACGCCTCGATGGAATAGGGCACGACCACGGACCGAACGGCGCAGTTCTTCAAGTTCCTGCTAATCTGCACGGCCTGCCTCTCCCTGATCCGTTTTATCGGATGCTGCTGGTTCCTCGGCCGGACGGGCATCATGTGCTGCTTCGCCAGGCGGTAAAGGACGTTATGGCGACGGCGTAATTGGGATATCGAGATTTATACCCGTGTGTCATGTTTACCAATGTGGCTCATCTCTCTAGGACCTGGCGTCAAACACATACTTGTTTCTACAGCTGGATAGACAGATGGACGGAGAGCGGGAAGGGCTGGGGGTGGGAGGGGAAGGAAGGCGGAGGGACAACTTGGTTTGCGAGATAGGGAGACGGAACCCAGAAAAGTTACAGTTGCGGCCGCGCCGTTGTCCTTTGAACAATATCTCGTTGTGGCATTACTTTCGGCGTTGTTGCCTTCTTCTCCTTATACACTCATAATGTCTCCCGACTGGATATCAGTGCCGACTTGTTAGGATGTTGCAGTTGCTGTTAATGTTGCTATTGCTCCGTACCGAATGTTCGTCCCTGGTTCCGTCTCTCCCATGTATACAGATAACCTACAATATAAGAAGAACATTTATATATATCCGGGTATCTCTAAGCGAACATAGTCCTTACCGTGGTTACTCACTATTCCCTCCGACTTTCTGGGTAGATGCTGATTATGTAATGCGTGAGTCCATCTAGATGTACCTCCAGAAGTCACTTGAGGTACCTCACCGCGTCTTCCCGCCTATTCGAGCTCCCCACCATCCTCGCTTCTACACCTACAATTTTGCTCTTCTATTCAACACCAACACACACACACACGCACACACGTAAATACGGTAAAGTTGCGGTTCGCAGTATAGGCGGTATAGCATTTCCACCCACGGTTACGGCATCGTTACAATAGAAGCTCAGGGACGACGACGTAGCCAAGGGACCAGCTCCACCAAAGCACCCCCCGACGTCCGGGCTGTTAGGGTCACACTATGGAGTCTCTCGAGGCGATGCAGGCACGGCATCGCAAGGAGCAGCGCGACTTGCAAGGGCGGATCACCAGCAGGAAGAAGAACGCGACGAAGAAGACGCGGAAGGCCGTCGGCGACGAATGCGCCGAGCTCGAGCGCCGGCTGAGAGAGAAGCAAGCGCAGGAGCTCGCGGCCCTGGAGGGCGGCGCCGAGGGCGCCCAGGACGCGCCGGCCGGAGCGGCGCAGCCCCGCGAGGACGGCTCGCGAGACCGGGACCGAGCCGGCGGCGCCGCGGGCGCGGACGCGGACGCGGCGGACGGGATAGCGGAACAGCTGCGAGACGCGACGCTCGCCCCAGCCTCGCCCGAAACGAGGCGGCCACCTCCCCCCCCACCACCGCCGCAGCAGCAGCCAGCGCCCAAGAAGCGGAACCGCCAGAAGGAGCGCATGGCGCGGCGGGCGGCAGAGCAGGAGGCGGCGGCGGCGGCGGCGGAGCGAGAGGCGGCGGGCATGGCGGACCAGCGGGGGCTCGAGAAGACGGCGCTGCTGCGCGCGTTCGCGGCGCACGGCCTCGTCGAGCGGGAGATGCGGCCCGACGGGCACTGCCTGTTCTCGGCGGTGGCGGACCAGCTGCAGACGCGGGGGGTGTCGCTGGCGCCTCGGCCTCCCCCGGCGGCGGGCGGCGGCGGCGGCGGAGAAGAAGAAGAAGAAGAAGAAGAAGAAGAAGGGGAGGACGAGCTGCCGCCGTACCAGCGCGTCCGCCGCGCGGCGGCCGACTACATGCGGGCGCACGCGGACGCGTTCGCGCCGTTCCTGGACGAGCCGCTGCCCGCGTACGCGGCGCGCGTGCGCGACACGGCCGAGTGGGGCGGCCAGCTCGAGCTCGCGGCCCTCGCGTCCGCCTACGGCGTCGCCATCCGCGTGCTGCAGGACGGGCGCACCGAGACGGTCGAGCCGGCGGGTGGGGGTGGGGGGAGCGGAGGCGGAGGGCGCGACAGGACGACGATATGGCTCGCGTACTACCGCCACGGCTACGGCCTCGGCGAGCATTACAACTCCCTGAGGCCGGCCGAGAGAGCGCCCGAGTGAGAGGAAAGGCGCGCGTCCGGACGCGTCCCCGGGCGCGGGCCCGACGGCCTCTAGCTCGACGTCTCCCGCGCCGGCGGAGGAGGCGTGCCTGGGCGGATGCGCGTAGACGCGTGCTTGGAGGGGCGAGGAGAGGGGAGGGGATAGGGCTGCACGCAGAATAGCTGTCCCAACCCGCTCAGACCCGCTGCTACCCGGGAGAGTCGGCAAAGCTGGCCGAGAGGGCGCTGTCTTCCGTCTCGTTGCAGCGAATCCGTAGGACCTGCTAGCCCTCCCTAACGCTAGAGCTTTCCAGATACCCCCCTTCCCGGTTCGTCTTATCTTAATCAATCGCCGTGCCAACCCGCCGACAACCAACGGCGCGCCTGTCCTGCGGGATCGCTTGTGCAAGTCTGGGATAAGCGTGCCTATCCACGATTCTGCTCTCTCGACCGCCATCAGGGCCTGCCTCGGATTTACCTACTTCTCTACAGACAGGCACGGGCGGGCAGCTCTGTTGTGGGCTTTCTAGGGATGCTGGGTCGCGGCTGGTAAAAGAGGGGACATAGGAGGCGCACACGCTGGTCAAGCGTGAGACTGGAGGTGCGCTCGCATGTAGATATCGCATCCCGACAACGGGAAATAGACGACGACTGTGTAAAGTACGCCTTACATCCTGCCCCTGACTCTGTTCTCTCCGTTCCCGACGCGCGGCAGAATCCCCTACCGCGCCCTGTGCAAGGCCCCCAGTCCTTCCTACCTCGCCGAACTTCGGCAGCTGGGTGCCTACTCTCTGGAGTCTTAGCCGTGTTAAGAATAGCGATTCACAGTGCACAACTAGCTAGGCATGCTCTTCTTCTTCTTCTTCTGGCGCCTGCAGCCATTGCTGCCGCTGACGGGTACCCCTGACGCCCCCTGGGCCCCCAGTCCCCGGACGCTTCTGAGATGGCCCGGCTAGCTTAGAGGGCGGAACTTGCAGTGGCGGGACACGCCGGTTGCAGTTTAGGCCACGCTGTTGATAGCAGCAACTAGCGAATACCTTTCAGTTTCCATGCCCCGTCGGAAGCTGCACGAAGAAGCTAACGGAGTTCTGGATACGGAATGGACAGCAATACACGGTCAACCCGGAGACGGAGGGGGTACGCTAGAAGAACAAAAGTGCTACCGGACGAGGATCCTACGAACAGCGAGATAAGGCTCATACACATGCTTACAACTTCCAAAATGGCGCATGCTGGTTTACATGCTAGCTATTTATATATACCTATTTATTCCCCTGTCCAGAGGGTCCTCTCCACGATCCGCGGGCACCCGCCAACCGTAGACGAGCACGGCATCGGGAAGCGCGGCGACCGGTCCTATCCTACACGCCCCGGAATACCGGGTCCGGTTCTTTCTCTCCGGCCTCGCGCCTCCCCGGCGGAAACGCCCCGTTCCGTCGAAGCCTCGCCGCGACCCGCGGCAACCTCGCGTCGTCCTGGACCAGCCAGAGCACCACGGCCGCCACCGCCCAGGTGACGAAGGCGATCAGGACCGTAGAGGCCAGGAATGCGGATTGCTCGGTTTGGGCGTCTTGGTAGGCGAAGGTGTTCATGCTGAATATGGACTAGGGATCGAGAGAGGCGTGTTAGGCCAGGCATTCTTCGCTGATAGGGGTGAGGGGTTAGAGGGGTGAGGGGAGGGTTGGCGACGTACGGAGACGTAGCTCAGCGGCAGGTAGAAGATGGTGACGAAGGTAAAGACCAAGATGTACTGGTTAAGGGATGTCGCGCGGGACGCCTCGCGCACCGAGGTGGCGCTGAAGAGCTATTGTGCGATGGTCTCGTTAGCCAAAATTCCTAGGCACGTGTTTGCCAGTCGACAAGACGTATGCAGATGTCATCGCACGTACGCCATCCCTGAAGCTCTTGATCTCCTCGTTCTTCTTTTCTATGCGGTCGGCGAGCGCGTTCGCGGCGGCGCTGTGGAACTCCAAGATCTCGTCCCACGCGCCGTCGACGTCCTGGGAGAAGGGACGCGTCGGCGGCCTGGTCCCCGCGGCGCTGCCGACCGAGTCCCGCCGCGCGGTCTCGGACCGGAACGCGGCGTCGAAGTCGCGCCGCAGCCGCCGCAGCTCCCGCTCGCTCTCCTGGATCCACTCGGCGAAGATGCGCAGCGTCTGCAGCACCGCGAAGTAGAGCCGCGACCGCGCGAACGACGTGCCGTCGAACATGACGCCGCTCCCGCTCTGCGGGCCGAATAGGTCGTCGACCTGGGCGCACGTAACGACGCGGTTAACTTACGGACGTGGGAACAATGCTAGGCGCTTAGCTGCGCTCTCCCCACAACATGGATATATAAATAAGACGAAGGAGAAAAGAAAAAAGTAGTCACGCCTCTCACCTCGACACCAACCAGATTATCCACCTCGTTGAGGGACTCGATCCAGCGGCGCTCCCAGAGCGGGAGCACGGCGCGCAGGATGCGCAGGAAGACGGCGACGCCGGCGAGCCTGCCGGCGGCGGGCACGTCGAGAGGGCGGCCGCTCTCGACGAAGAGGCGGCGGTAACCGCTGTCGGTCAGGTAGAGGACGGTGAAGAGGGGCAGGTCGGCGGTGTAGGTAGTGGCGACGGCGAGGCCGAAGCGCTGCTCGACGATGCCCACGTCGGCGGTGCCGTCGAGCGAGGCGAGCTTGCCGGCGACGCGGGACGGGCGGAGCCCGCCGTCGAGTGCCCGCCGCCGCCGCTGCTGCTCGTGGTACCGCTTCCCGGCGCACAGCACGCGCAGGTGGAGGTGCAGGTGTGCCCATCCGGCCGACAGCCATACCTCGCTCGTCGGCATGAAGCGCGGCCACCGCGACGCGTAGCAGCTGAGGAAGCGCAGCGCCTTCTTGGTTCCCAGCATCCGCTGGCTCGCGTCGCCGACCACCGCGCCCAGCTGCGATAATACGAGGTAGATGCACGCGAAACTGAGGAGCCCCTGGTCGTGGAATACCTTCCTGTCGGCCCCAGCCGCCCGCCCGGTTAGTTACGGGCGGTTCAGAGGAAAAGGGGACAAGAAGGGACGGAAAGATGTATACGTAGGCACGTAGAAGAAAGACCTAGAACTCACCATACTCGTCCGAACACCCTCCCATCCCACGGACAGGTCGGATCGATGCGCAGCCTATCATCGTACGGCTACGAAAGCGTCTCGGATTAGCCAGCCCTGCCGGTCCCTCTCTCGCCACATTGTCTCCTCCTCCTCCTCCTACCTCCCCAAGGAAAACTCCTTAATGAGAACGCACGAACCTGCAACTGCTGAAGCAGCGACCGCTTCCCGCCGAGCCAGGGTTCGCGCGCGACGTGCCCCCCCGCGGCGTCGTACCCGGACTGGTACAGCAGCGCCTTGCTGCCGCCGGGGCAGTGGAGGAACAGGACCGAGTCGGCGAACTCGTCGGACTCGAGGCGCGGCGGAGGCGCCCCCGCCGCCTCCCCCGGGTCCCGCACTGACCGCCCCTGGTGCCGCCAGTGGCCACGCGTGAGCGCCGCCGCTCGCGCCACCCGCCGCGTTACCTGCTTTGAACCCCTGGCGTCTACGGGCGCCCACTTCACTGTCGTCACCACGGCCTCGTCTGCGTCGGCGCCGTCCGATCTCCCCAGCTCTCGCATCTCGGCCGCGGTGGCTGCGGCGAACGCGCCGTCTTCCTCGTCACCCCCGCCGCCGACCACCCCTCGCACCGCCAGCTCGACGTCGCCGTAGTCCTCGGGCTCCCACCCGTGCATGTGCAGCAGCTCGATTGCGTCATACGACCCGGACAGCACCTGCGGCAGGCCAAACCGCGCCAGGAACATGTCGCACAGCCGCACCGGGTCCGGGTCCAGCGTCATCTGGTGGTAGCGCTGCAGGGCCACCTCGTCGAGCGCGCTGAGAGGCGGCGGCGGCGGCGCGCTACAGACTTCGGGCGCCTTGTCGGGGCGTGACTCCGCGAGCAGGAGAATCGACAGTATCTGTTCCTGTCTCCTACCTACCTTCGTGAGCTGCTTGCTGAGCCTCTGGAGCTGGCTGCTGCCGCTTTTGGGCGCCGCCCCCGGCGACGAGTCTCGTGACCGGGCATCTTCGTCTGGACTCGGAGGGGCGCGACAGGGAGGCGGCGCACTTAGCCTCCTTTTACTCTTGGGAGAGGTGCGGTAGCCCTTTTGTTGAGAGGGTCGATGGCTGCGGTTGCTGGCCTGCTGGTGGGCCCATCCTACACCGGATGTCGATGACGAGTCGTTGTCTGCCAATATTATAGATTCAGCAGATGCGAGGGGTTTAATACTACTGCGATTGACCAGTGTAGGGTCGGCCGGAGCTTTGAGATGTTTCTCTCCCATGTTCGTAGAAGTTTCCTTGATGCGGAAAAAAAACAGCGCTGGGTGCGCTGCATTTCTTGCGGTGCCTGGAGCCCGATATTTGACCGGCCTTTCTCCCTCTCCCTCCCTCTCCGCCTCTTGCCGCCCGAGTGCATGATCACGATGCAGAGTCGCGATTCATGAGGCGCAGCCACCCTGTTTTGTGCGTACGGGTGTGCGTTGTTGATCCTATGTCTTCCTGCCTTCCTCCCTCCCTGACCAGGTGGGCATATCCCCCCCCCTGATAACTGCTGGGGGATCATGCGAGATAACCCCGATGTCACATTCCGGCTTGCGCAACTAGAGACCGATCTCCAGGGCAGGTCAACGCTTTAGTCGCTGTGTCCATTGAGAAACAGAAGGCCTTCCAGCCTACCATATTCGCCATGTTGGTGGAGTCGAGTCTGCCGATAGGTAAGAGTACGTAGTTATACATCCGCGACCAGCTTTGGGCTTTCAAGCCTCCTTCTAAGTCGTCCAATACGTGCTGGGTTGAGGAGGAATCTCGTGGGCGCACATTCATTTCGTGTATCTTTAAGGCTGACATTGATAGGGACGTGAATGTCCATCGCACTAGTATTGCTTGAAATCCCCCCTTGATAACCACAATTGTCATAATAGATGCCAAGAACTTTTTTCATGACCTAAAAAACATGTTCGTTTCGATGCCGGGTATCTACATAATATGACATAACTACTCGAACTCCCCATGTGTGTTAACTCATCGATAGTCTCTCCCCTGTACTTAGCGATACTTTACAACATTTGAGGCAACAGTCGTTAAGTATGAAGCAAATGCAAAGCTCGTGCGAAACGCCGCGCAATTCTGTGTTGTTTTCTCGTAATATCCACCATGCGTCGTCGTCGTCTCTTCGTGCACCCTATTCGAGTCGTCCCAAGCCGCGAGAGACCCCCAAGATGTAATTTTAGCAGTGTAGTTGACCTTAACGATCCCCTCATGAACCTTGAAGACGAGTCCGGTTCTCGAGCTAGCCAGTTGGCTTCGCTTCGGTTAATGCAGAGGATCGCTATCGTTGCGGTGGCCCGGATCTGGTTTAAGACACAGCGGAGCATCTCTAGGTATGCTTACTGTCGGGCTCATCCGTTGGAAAGGAAATTCAACTAGTCCTTACAGGAGAGTCCGAATTCCAAGAGTCCACCAACGGCCCAAGATTTGGTCTGCTCTCCGAAACTGACGGGCGTACGACGCATACCCCCATAGGATATAAAGCTAGGCGTCTTAGGTTTCTATGGTCGTGTCGACTGCTTATCCTCTCAAGAGTAAGGGAGGTTCGACTCGCTCTTGTGCCCCGGCTGCGTGGGCTCGATGTCTTTGATGGGGTGCAACATCATTGGCGGCAAGCAAGGTCTTCCGTACATCTCTTCCCATTCGGCCCCGCCTATGTTCGTGTCTTCCCAGCCCATGAAATTGAGATAGAGTCGCTGTGGCGGGTTTGCGCGATAGTACCAAGTGCTTCCGCGGTACCTAGCCTCTCGTCCCCAGCCCATGGCAGAGCCAATATTTCCGCTTTCGCCTTTGGGGCCACCGTTGAACCACCTGGCGAGATCTTTGCCTTGCCAAGGCCTATCAAAGAACACGGGCATCGGGACATAGACTGCCTTGAGACCATGGAGGAGTGCGATTGTCTGCGTGACCATCTCGGAGGAAATATGGTTTCCGCGGATATTCTCGACATGCATGATGTCGAGGAGCCGTTTGGACACCCTAGAGTGAGTGATGATGGTTGCTCTCCTCGGCAGATCTAGGGTGGCGTGGGTGGAATCATTAAATCCCCAGAGCTCGTTGCCGCTGATCCAGGAGCTATTCATCGGGTTGAAGATAGGAGCAACAGTGATGAGGTCTGCCTCCTCCCCAACGCCCCATTGGTAGTCGTCATCCTCGGGATTCGCGACCGGAGGCTTCGGCCCGACGGGATTGACAAAAGGCAGCTGGGGAGGCCCCCAGACCGTATCCTTGCCCGATACGCGCTCGACCTCCTTCCGAAATTTGGAGTCGTAGTCACCGTGGACGGACGGGATATAGTAGCGCTCGTTCCGCTCCCATAGCCCCCGCCGGGGCTGGCGCTTCGCAAAGGACGCCAATTTCTCGACAAAATCGTAATGATGGCCGGTGACTCTCGCGTCGATCTCCCAGTTCCAGATGTAGTCGAACTCGGGGAACTCCTGAGCAAACTTCTGAACCGACAGCCACTGCGAGACATGCACAGTCGCCTTCTTAGGGTCAATCTTAGGGTACATGCTTTGCGTGGCTTCGTCATTCCAGAGGATAGCGATGCCCCGAAACTCCGGAGGTACATTCCTCGCTAGCACATACTGGTAGGTCTCTTCATCCTCCCAGATAGCTAGGGATGTATCCTTAACGTGGACAAACAAGAACACTTGGTACAGGCCGCCAGTACGCAGCGAAAGTTCAGTGATCAGAGCCCGGATTACCTGCATATCATTGTCGCTATATTCCTTCCCGGTGTACGTCCGTAGCAGAAGTGCCGTTCTCGCTTCGGGCCTGACGATCTTTTTTGAGTTGCCAGATTTGGGCTGTTCAGCGCTGTCCCGCTTTCGCAAGGTTGGACTCGCCCTTTTCGAATCGTCGATTTGCCACGGCGATTCTACAGGGCCGGACTTTTTCGTAACGTCACCACCTGACATCGCGGGGCGGGTTGAATTTTGGCGCGGATAGATCGAAGTAAGGTAAGGGTTCGGATGTCCCTTCATATCGAACCGGGCCTTGTTCTTGTAGGCGCACTTGTCCTGTAGCTCACCCCAGCGGGTGCTGTCCCAGTCGACTGACGAAGCCGAGGTGTCGTTGTCCGATTGGTAGCCGTATATACCCAGCCGCGTCGCACGCTCGTAGCACAAGTTTCCATCCATACCGAGGAGACTGTAGCTGCCAAATCCAGGCTCGGGGAAATCTTTGGGCTGTCCCTTGAAAACCATAATATCCTGGGGTAGTACGCCACCGGGGCCTTCACAAGGCACATGCTCGGCCTTCTCGGCGAGCCAGGCCTCGCCGTTGTACGTGGGATAAGGGTTGTAGACGTAGGGGTAGTGATCGCTATAATATACCTTCTCCTCAGAAGGCTTCAAATGCGAATCGATAGTGAGACGTTGATTTTTTCTCGTCCCCAGCGTGTAGAGCGTCTGCCCGAATAGGGCGTCGGCACCAGGCTTCCTGCGGAGCCGTTAGTATGTCGGATAGGAAAGTAGCGAGAGCAGACCTACTTTGCTAGTGCCTCGTATTCTTTATTAAATTTAGCACGTAGGTCCTCTTCCCTTTGCTCGTCCTCGTCCTTCTTTTTCTTTTCCTCCTCATCTTCCTCATCCTCTTCGTGGGTAGAGGCTGCACCTTTGCTGTCGGGGTGCCGGTTGCGCTGGTCGCCGGCGGGCTCGACGGGGACTACGGGAGGTAGAGGTAAGGGAGGTAGAGGAGCTATGGGGGCGTTTGGAGGCGCAAGTTCAGGTGCTTTCTTGCCTTCGGCGTCGCCCTGGAGCGGAACACGCGCCGGCGCGGGGTTTCCGCCAGACCACTGGGTAGTTGGGGGAGCGGCGGATGCATGGAGTAGAAGCCAATAGAGGCTTGCGGCGGAGACTGCGATGAGTAGCAGGCCCCTCCGCCGCTGCAACAATCGACGAGGTTGGACTGCCAGCATGATGCCGAATTGATGGGGTGCTCGACGTGGTATTTGAACAGAGGTAGAGAGGCAGATGCGATTGGTCGGGATCGCCACAGGTTCACGGACGACCGATAATCTGGACCATGGCGAGAAACGGACCGGCAAGTATCGGGTTGGGCAGGGTTTCGGCCTCGTATAAAGACGGTAGAGGTTAGAATGGCTAGGTGTTATAGAGTATCGCAGGGTCGGCTCGAAAATGAGGACAAATCAGAGGCAAATCGCTTAGGACGCTGGGTGATAACTCGGTCGACGGCCGCATGCCCCGATGATGGCGTACTATCGTAATGCCCGACGAAACGCAGGCTTAGCCGTAGCTTATCGCGGATAGTTTCTCCTGTAAACGCGAGAGCGGGTTATGGTTAAAAATAAAAATAAAAATAAAACCCAAGCCAAGGAGCGTACTGGTTCGACGGAGAGGTGGGTATCCGACCGGATAAAGAAGGGGATTACGACGACTGGATCGCAGGGCGAGATGTGAAAAGGTGGCAGGAAGCCTTGCACGTGTACGTGTGTGCGCGTAGCAGGATGCGGTGATCGACGAAGCACAGGTAAAAAACATAGGAAAAGATCGACTGCCCAGTCTTCAGAGAAGAAGGGAGGAGGAGAAGCGGAAGAAGGGGAAGAGGAGAAAAAAAAAATCAAGGGAACTGGGGAACGCAATCTCGCGATGTCTTGGCCGAGGCGATCAACACCAGAGCAGATGCAGGCGGGATAAGGGAAATTATTAAAATTAGGACCCTTCCCGCCTGGTCTGGTCCGTGGACCCTGTGCCGATTTCAGCAGATCAGGGAGAAAGAGGGATGGGACGCCGAAGTCTAATACCGAGCCCGGCCAGGCATTACTTTAGGGTTGGCGGCAGCAGCAACAGCATCAGCAGCAGCAGCAGCGGGAGGCGCGTACTACGAACCGACTCAGGTGCGCCTCGATAGCAGTTGCGCTCCGACAGCAATTGCGCCCGTGCTCATATCAGACCCAGCGGAGTAGGATGATATGGATTTATTGTCCACGACCGGGCCTGCCAAGGGGGGCTTGTTGAGCTGGCTCGAGGGACCGCACTCTCTCCCTCTCCCTCTCCTTCTCCCTCCCTCTCTCTCCTGCCGCCGAGGAAAGCGACAGTGGGTACGGTGGTACGTCACCATTAGGGCGCATGAGGTGCTTTGGGTGCTTTGAGGAAGTTGCCAGGCCCGTGCCGGGGTGGGACAAGACCGGGGTGTACTGCGTAAGTGCAAGAAGGTGCTATGCTATGCTACCTATCAGACGGCTCTGCTCATACCTGACCTACCCTAGGTGCCGAAGGTAGAGGTGCCTAGGTAGGTACCTCCTCTATCTGTTGCCTTGCGGTACCGTGCCGTATCCTCCTCCGGCACTGACGTCGCGCGTCGATTACTCACAGGTACTTTCGCCACAGAGAGAGAAAGAGGGAGAGACACGATCTCGACGCAGGGGAATGGTGGGTGGGGTATACCTGTATCGGCAACGCAATAGAGTGTGTCATCCCATCCCGTCCCTCGACGGATAGTCTCTTATAGTAGGTACCTCTCTGCGCGTGTTGGCATCTCATATTGCTGCTGCTGCTGCTGCTGCTGCTACTACTAAAGGTAGGTACTAATACTACTCATATACTGCTGCCGCTAACTAACACAATGTCCCTCCCGAGATCGACTCAGTTCCGTAGCGCCGTGGCGAACAGGTAACCTGCTCATATGAGAGGTAGGTAGCTACCTGTTAAATTCGTCTGCCCAGCCCAAAACAAGGTCCCGATAATACCAGGTAGGTATGCCGCAGGGGAGCGGGGGTCCTCCTATCGCCTCTTGCTAACCCAGGGATGGGTTACTGTAGTGCTACGTAGCAGCATGCACTGCGACTCGGCGTCGTGTGTCTCGGCTCGGCTGCAATTTGCGGTGTAGCCACATGTAGCTATTGCGCGATACCTACAGACCCTACAGCGCCGTTTCACAGGTGGCCAGTGGGATCGAGAGATCTCCGTCGCTCACGGCAAATCCCCCTTTATCTGCGCTACCACCCTGATGAAATCGCGAGAGGCACGGGGTAATGCACACGTCCAATATCGGAATCCCGTCTCGCATCCCCTTAATGTATAAACATGTAGCCTACGCCCACGCCGTGTTTTGCTTTCCCAACGCCGGAATGCCGTCTACCAAGGGGGGGCGACGCGCACTCCCTTTATACAGAACACGCACATACCAGGATCGGCGGAACAGCCAGTCCTTTGGACATCTAGTCTGCCCGACTCGACTCGCCGTCCCTCGACTCGCGGCGAGACTTAGACAACTGCCGGTTACCTATGTCCTGACGGAGAAACCAGCCCCCGTTTCGGCGACAGTGGTGCGATGCAGCTCACCCTGTCTACATGACACAGACGCAGACGAGCGAGACGAGAATCGCTTACATTCATACGGTACCAGTTCGGTGTAGGTCAAGCCATATCGGCAGGCATCTTTGCGTCTTTTATCTCACTGCCCCCGTCCTGTGCCACATGTGGAGAGGTTGAAGGGTGATGGATAGAAGGATGGACAAATGACTTTAGCACCGTCGCATTTCATCCCATCTCAATCGAAAGGATCATTAAGAGTGCCGTTATATGCTACGGGTGGAGGAGGCCGCAACCTCCTACCTATCTGGATTTCGGGCTCGCAATTCCTGTCGCTTAGCACAGGCGTTGCCGGTTCCCTCTGCAAGCTAGGTAGACAGACTTCCCGGCGTCGCCCGGGGCGGGGTCCGAAGACCCTCTCTACCCCTCAAACACAAAAAGGGGGGGGGGGAATCGAACGGGAGGGCGATCTAAAACAATGCTAGAAGAAGAAAAAAAGGGAGGGGATAACAGTGAAACCAAACAGAACAGAACAAACCGGGCATCGTCGAGAAGGGGGGGGAGGGGGGGCGGAAATAGACGTTACTCAACGGACCCAATCTGACACATGGGATAGGGCGGCTTTGCGACGCAGCCACCCGATCTGCACTTCGCTCTACGCCATCCCAACCCCGTCGACGCCACCTAATCCTCCCCCTCCCCCATCCCCCTTCCCCTTCCCCTCCCCTTGCGTCGGGACGCCGGCCAGCGACCCACGAACGCGTGCGCGCGCGAGCCCACGCATGTCGGGGAATCGTCATCGTGCAGCGCTGCGGCACAGTCCCTATGTACGTGCCTACCTACGCATGCGCGCACGCGGCGACAACGGTTGGCCCGAGCCGGTGGTCAGACCGATGACTGAGGTCTGCGTTTGGCTGTCGCATTCCGAGCACGAGAGCAAGAGGGGAAAAGGAGGTAGGTAGGTGTCTATCTCTGCTTCGCATTCCGTATGCATCGGAGATGAGGAGCGGGAGAACGTATCCTCTTCCGACTAGTGCCACCTACCTACGGTAAGGAGTGCGTAGGGAGGTAGGCCGAGGCCCTGACACTGCGCTAGGACAGCAATGCCGCCATGCATCAGGATATAGGTAGGTACCCTCGGGAACCATGTCGCCTTTCCACGGGGCGGGTGAGGATGTCCGCGTACTACGCGCACGCGGCAGAGGCGAGAAGCGGCTGTGTCTGACGGCGTTGCAAACTGCACGCACTCTGCTGGCTGCGTCCGCATACCTGAGGTACGTCCGTATATGCACGGTACCTGTTACGACCCTTCCCAACGACAAGAAGATCGCATGATGGGGGACAGTGTAGCGTATACCTCCATATGGGCCGACCAGGCGTTATCAGAATCACACCTCATCACGTTTTTTCTCTCTCTTTTTTCGTATTTCGGGATAGGTACGAAGTGCTTAGTCGCTGCGTAAGTTGCTTAAAAAAGCTCGCGACCCTGACGTATAAGCGTACGCCGTATTGTCGGACAATAGGAGTAATACGCCTATATAAGGGAGGAGGCAGGGGGTTGCCTTATACGATTATTACTCCACGCCCTCCCTCTCCACCTCCGCCTTGGCCCGATCATAAGTTATCAGAAGAGAGCGTAATATACACTCGCCAAACCATGACCCCTATGCCGCCCTCGGGACGAGAACCTTAGAGGTACCTACTCTACCCACCGCCACCACCACCACCCCTTCGCGTACTTACCCAGCCTCACACCCCCCCCTCTCCCTCGCTCGACCGACGCCCGCAGACTCAGGCCCTTCTAGAACTCCCAGCCGGGACCGGCTAAGTCCTCTCCGGAGCAGCCTCGCCCGTCCACACCCACACCCACACACACTCTCTCTGCTCAAGCAGTGCGCCCACACGAACCCCCAAACAACCGGACGTAACGCACGCGGACACCCACACCCACGCGGACCTTTCCCCCCCGGGCCGGAATACCACCGCATCCGCCCGTCGATGCGACCGCGCCCGCTGCCGCCGCCGCCGCCGCACAACCCACACAGACCTCGCACCTTCGACGTAAGATGCGCGCGAGGTAGGTATGCGGCAGCGTCGGCTCAGGTCAAGATGGGTAGGTAACGTTTAAATAGGTAGACAGAGGTAGGCAGGGACCTCGTAGAAGCAGAGAGTACAGTTACTAGCAGATAGCCATGGCCTCTTGAGAAATAAGAGTATACTACCGACTAGATACAGGTGTCCCAAGATATAGGTAGGTAGTAGGTAGCGCCTAGCATACTGTCCTCGACGGAGCACACAAATCGGCGTTGGAGATCATCAGTATTGGTATGTTCTTGTATTGTTCGAGTAGCTCAACTACGGTAGTTACGACATTGTAAACGAGCGCCGCCAGAGTTAGCCCAGTTGTGCTGATCGCTCCCAAGGCCACCCTCCCTCCCTCCCCACTCCCTCATCGCGTCTACTCCATCCCTATCCTATCCCCCGGCCTGTTCTCCCCCCTTGTCCCAGCCTCTCACTCCCGAGACGACGTAGGCTACATCTATAATTATTCAACTCTGGTGTGGTATAGTTCGAGGCTCTCTCGCTCACACCCGATCACCATCTATCTGACCCCGATGACCAATACCGAATCGGCGAGGGGGAGAGGGATGTGACCCTTTCCCAATTATCAATATTATGATAACGGCAGCGCATCCGCTTCGCGGTTGCGGTGCTAATATGTAGGAGCAAAAAAAAAAAAAACAGATGACACCTCATCAAGGGGCATAACTAGACCAATATATGCGTATGGACCAAAAACCATCTCCGCGAGAAACGGTGACAGTTGAGAGACTCGCGGGTGGGCGGGCGTTTGTGTCCGGGGGTATATGCGAGAGTGGAAGAAGTGCATACGTTTCTCCCAGCACACGAAGATAAAGCCACAGAACGCCGATGCTGATAATTACATGCAGTCCAAGTGTCCACGTGACCCTGCTACGTTACGAGCGGGGTTCGTGGGGAGAAGAAGAAGAAGAAGTCGGTTTGGTGACATAGGAGAGTCGTTATAGTCGTCAGGCGACAAAGAAAAGGCAGAGAGGGGAAAGGGGGCCGGATGCGCATCAGGTTGGATCGGGTCGGCCCTACATCATGCCAAATCGCGTCATCCGCTTCTCCATTTTCGGTATCGGCCTCAGTCCGCCGCGGCCGAGAGCCTGGCCGGGAGCGAGGCGGTTTCCGGTCGGCAACCCGAACGGCTGGTTCAGAGGCCTTAGTTTCGAGCCGGGGCCGGCCGGAAGCCCTCCTCCCATCGCCATCGGCGGCGGCGCCGCCTGCCCGCTTGGCCGGGGGGACGGTTGCTGCGTTCGCGTATTCGGCGACGGTTGTTGGTGCTGTTGCATCCGTTGTGCGTCTCGTATCGCTGATTGTACCCGTCGCCAGGCGTCGCGTTCGCAATACGATTTGCCGTTTACGTCAAAGTATCCGTCACGAAGAACAACGCCGCAGTCGCCGCACCGGAAGCAGTGTGGGTGGTACTTGATCGACGATTCATCCTCGAGGTATTGTCCCTCGATGCCGCGGTTGCAGGTCCCGCAAAGGCTGCCATTGAGCTTGTGGTAGTGCTGCTCGCAGTACGGCTTGTCGTTCAATACGTAAAACGTGGCCGACGAGAACGGCTCCTGGCACGTCGTACATACGAAGCACGCCTTGTGGTAGCGGCCGGTCAACCGGCCATCCGCCGAAGAGATGGATTTGCCCGTAATGGGCTTACCACATCCCCTGCAATTGCCACGCGAGCGCGAAGGCTGACGGCTGTGCTGCGGTCTGACGCGCTCTGGCGGTGACCCGCTTCTCCCCTCCTGCACCGCGGGATCTCTCCGGTCGGCTTCGGAAGAGTCCGGGGTAAGCGGGGTTTTCACCGGCGGTCCCGATCGCAAGTCTGGCTCCCGGCCTGTCAGACTGACAGGATCTGGCCGACGAGTCTCTGGGGAAGGATGCCGGTGGCTGGGGTTAAGAGGCGACGGCGCCCTCTGGATCCGCGCCCTGTCCCCGAGTGAGGGCGGCTGCCCTTTGGTTTGCAGCGCACCCATAGAGGACTGCAGGTCGTCCAGTAAGGCGTCGACCCCCGACATATCGGACGGCTGCCGCACGCCCCCGCGAGACCCTACCGATCGTGCTGGGCTTGTGTTCGAACTCGCCTGGCTGGGAGGCTGCGACATATGACTATAACCTGAAGTGCTAGACGATTGCGATATGGAGGGCGAGTGATAAGGATTGTTGACGCCGAATTCCTCGTCCAGGTTGATAGGTATTGTGTTGCCATCTCTCGTTGGCGGGCGGACTAAACTTGATCGCGGAGGTGGCCGTAACGCTTCCTGCGGTCCAAACGACGGTCGCTGCGACCGTCTGGTGCTTATCCGATCCCCGGTACTGCTCGACATGCTCTGCAGTCGGTCCGGTCTGGGACCAGGGGCCGAAGGCACGCGCGCCGGGGCTTCGATTACTTCGTCGCTAGTTCTCACGAGCTTCTCGGGGAAAGTCTCGGATCGCTTTCCGAGGCCCAGCGGTTGCGGCTCGAAGTCGTCACTCTCTCTCTGTGGTGGGCCGAATCCCCCGTATCCGTTTTTCCGCGGTGCCCTAGGAGGGGCCATACCGCCGCTCCGATTCGACGAAGTCGAACCCGCGGTACCCGGTCTCTCCAGCGAGTATCCGACATGTAGCGAATCGTTGTTCGACTCAGAGCCAAAGTCCCTGCTGTTGTTCCGAGCGAAGGCCTCCTTCGCACCGGGTCTCCTATTCCCCTCGAACGGGCCCGGCGCGATGGTGTTCATCCTGGTCAAGAAATGTGACTGTTTGTTCGGGCTAGTACCGTAGGCAGACTCCCCTTCGGACGATCCCGAATCTCTAAACCCCCCATACCCCCCAGGTCGCCTTGGCGAGCCTGCTATCGCCGGTGCATAGTCATCGCCGCTAGGATCGGCGCCGAGCCGTCCAGCGGTCGGTGTCTGGGGCGAGATCGAATGCGATCCCGTGGAGGCGCTGACTGGCGTCAACTGATCCAACTTGAATGCGTTATCTGTTCTTTCATTAGCGCCTGCGATGGCAACAAGTGGAGAATTTGCTTACTTGCTGCCGACGTATCTACGGTAGGGGGCGCGCGGGTGAGCTTGTCAAAGACGCTCTGCTTAAGCGACGAGAACGTGCCGCCGAGAAGATCGGGCATAGGGGGAGACGCTGCTTCGACAATTAGAACCTGATTCAACTGGAAAAGAATTACGGGGAAATGCGTGGCGGGAATCACGAACGTTCTGCTGCCAGGACGGAGGCGTTGCACACATGCTCCCCCATCAATGAGATCTCGACTTGTGACCCGCAGTTCGAACATTTGATTGTCGGCATAAAAGCCGACTGTCGAGTGTCCGCCATCGCTGGTTTGTTAGTAGAAACGGTTCTTTAGGGTTCCGTCTCCCTTTTTTCTTTTTTTTCTTCTTTTCTACCCGTCTGCTAGTTGTCAGTCGGGGTTGGTCAAGCCGATTACACGCATCAGAAACTCGTGGCCCGATTCGTCTCTGACCGAAGCTTGGGGCACTATATGTTGACGATGTGGACAATCGTTGATTGGCGGGTGCCCCCCCTTTTTTTCTTCTTCGCCTGCTCTGGTTTATGCTGTGACTGACCGGGCAGACATCAATTTCCAGTCCAGGTGGTGGTGAAGGTGAAGAAGAAGAAGAAGAAGAGGAAGACGGGAAGCTCGAATCGATATTCTCCGTCCGGGGACTTGCGTCGGGAACCTAGGCAAGGCGCCGAGTGACAGGCTTCAATGGTGAAACTCGAGGCCTGGGAGAGGCGTGTTGTGCTTCAACAGGCGCGGGCGGTATTTCGAAACCGGGCGGGCTATAAGGTCGTTGGGCCTTACGATAGGGCGATAGGGTCGTATGTAATGTCGTCGCGCGAGGATGGCCGGTTAGACGGGCCTCGTCTCGAAGAGTATGAAGGGCAAAATGGACAATTGGCCGGGAGGGAAACCAGATCTGAAAAAGGGTTTCTCGACGACCGGGTGGGTTGCAAGCCTGGATGGAAAGGGTCAAGGCAAGGTCGGTGAGGAGGGGAGGGGGGGGGCTCGCAGATTTAGGCACTCTCTCCGCTATCAGTGTGTGTGTGTCTCTCTCCGTCAGTCTCACCTTTGCCCGCTCTCCTCGCGCTCTCTCCTCTCTCTCTCTCTCTCTCTCTTACACGCGCTCTTCCTTAGCCCAGCTCTCTGTTTCCTTGGAAGATGCGACCTGTGTCTCGAAAGAGTGGAGGGAGTTAATACGATCCCCTGTCGACCGGCCCCTGGTCCTGGCTGGGCTACACAATGCACGGGCAGCCAGTGACAGCGATTCATGGGAGACCCTGGTTCGCCGGCCTTGTCAATCATGTCCCAAAAGGGGGAGAGGTACCTAGCCATCATCGCCCAGATAGTGCATGCCTCCATACTCCGTGCATGCAACCCATTCCCTCCCAGTTCGAATGCAGAGAGGTACGCGATGGGCGCTCGAGGGGGAGGGGGGCCTGCACGCACCGAGATGCCCTGTCTAGGCGCGGGCGGAGGTACCTGATACTGCTGCCCTGTACGTACGGATACCTGTCTTGATCACTGGGCGCACGCGCTACGTTAGGCTACGTTAGGTACCTTCTCATCCGCCTAACCACCTGGCTTGGAGTACCGAATGTACGTGTACATACAGACCTGCCTATAAACATGAATCGGATGCTAGCACCTTAAGGCGGGACCTACTTAGGTACTCAGGTACCTAGAAAGTTATGTACGTGTAGGGGTGGGCACACACACACATATGTCGCTATTACATTAGGTAGGTATATTGACCGCCCTAACGGTATCGCATAGGGAGCCAACGCTATGGATGATGCATCTCGCTGACGAGAATTGGGGGGGACGAGGACATTATTGGTCTCTGCATCACCTATGTATGCGCCTTCTATCGAGCCTTAAAGGGGGGGGGGGGCCTCGCCGTGTCATCGAGACAGCCCGTATTATCTTTGTAGTATATGTGAGGTCGCCGGTTGACTCGAGAACGGATTTTATTTTAGAAATTCGATACGTGTTGGCCGGCCTCGATGTCCATTGTTTCTACGTGCTGACACTCCTGTCGGTGCTGTGTCAGGTATACATACGGCTGGGTATGTGCGCAATATGTGTAGGCCGCAGCCGTGTGTGAGAATGGGGAGGCTATGCCGAATTCTACAGGAGGATCTGGGGAACTCAAGGCAAAACATTGGTGTTTCTCGCAACCCTTCCCCAAATATGGCAGCTCTTCACACGCGCGCACACCCCTGGTTGGTTCGGCGCAAAGTCCCGTGACGATTCAATTGCCCGTCCGCCAAACCCGGGCAGAGAAACAAACGCCCCGATGCAGAGCCCGGCCATCAATCTGAATCGGCAGGATGCTCTTCTGCGCCCTGGCTCGCGACTGTTTCGTGCCAACAATAGACATTCCAGAACGGTTCGGCAGTGGTGAAAGGATTACGGGGCAGCCGGTCTGAGGTCTCTGACAACCTCCTCGGCGGCATCCTGCCTACTTCGGATTCAGCTTCGTCGCGGTCCCCCTTCCTGACGGTAGCATTGCGCGCGCAGCTTACCTACATACCTGTATGTCGCGGACCCGAGATAGAACTCTGAGACACAGATACCTGTAATAGATAGACACCTAATATTGCCCACGTCCTAACCTACCTTACCTTAGGTACCTACCTGGTAGGCAGTCCTGAGGAAGGCTGGGCGAGCTGGGTACAGTCGTGGAGGCGTCGATACCGGAGGACGCATCTGCATACCTACCTACATACATACAGATATATATACATGCATACACGTACATATATACATGCTTGCATGCATGCACGCATGCATTATGAGCCTGGGAGGCTCGCACTATTGCCATGCACATATGTTAGGCAGGTCGGGTACCCAACGGAGTAGTGCCCCGTGCTGCTACGCGTGCCCGACGGAGCCGCCCATGTGCGCTAGAAATACAGAAATGAAACAGAAGAACGGAAGAACGCGGTAGGGTCCGGCCGGTGTTGCGGCTTCGGGGAAGGGGTTTAAAAGACAGACCGAGACAGACAGACCCGAGACAACATCACACACCACCTAACTCGCCTTGGCCTCTGCGTTAGGTATCTCGCGAAGGCACATAACTGCGTAGCTGGAAACCTAAGGCTGTTACCTTAGGTACCTTACCTAAACTCAGCAGCTACCTGGCATCAACCAGCTGCCCGGACAGGTACGGCCGCGCACTAACCCACACGCTCACCTGCCTGTCTGTCCGTCTGTCCGTTCTGTTCGTCTAGCCTCTTTGCGCGATAGGAACGCATAGGTTGCTACGTACCAGGTAGCAGCACCCGTCCAAACCCTTCGATGGTCGGCATGTTACTGCGTTAGAAGCCACCGAAGCTGGCGAAAGTCGTTTAGATAGTGGAGTGGCGGAGATAACTAGGTAGCACTAATAAGCTATACGATCGGCCTTCCTCGCAGCGTTGAGCCATCGCTGGCCATCGCAAACCCGGTAGCGGTCTAGCGCGCCTCCGCCAGGACAGGGCTGGCACGGCCTGAACGGGTACCTTGCAGCGAGACCCTCGGCCGTGATTCGCTGGTACGACGCTCCTTGTCCCCACTTTGCCGGTGGTAGGAACATGGGGCTAGATACCTGCCTTCTAGATAACCCAGGTGTATACTTAGGTACGTACTGAGGACCCGGCCAGTAAGGTGATTTCTACATCTGCTAGCCCGGGGGCCGCTCAGCACATTTAGCAGGTGCTAACACACCACCCTATCGCCTATGAGTAGTATATCACACAGCACCTCGTGGGGCAGCTATGGTGGCTAAGTAGTAGTAGATGGTAGTGGTAGTGTCAATTAAATTTACTATAGTATGGAAGAGAGGTGCCTAGATAGGAGGTATATATATATAATACCTATGTGTATACCTAGGTATATATATTTGTAACGCCTCGGTACACAGCTCGATCCGCAAGCACCGCGACTCAATCTCATTCTTAGAAACGGGTCTGGCCGAGGAGACGGAAGGAGGTAGGTGCCCTTAGTGGCATCATGGAATTCTTCTTCTTCGACCCTACCCTTACCCTCCCCCACCTCCTTCCCCCCCTTTTTTTAATTGCTCGAGCTCCTTTCTCCGTATGGCGCACTGAAGTTTTCGTGTCTTCCCTATCGATATTCGTGCAACTTACGATGCGGACATCCGGAAAACCCGTTCTCGTGCCGTGAAAAGGACACCCGATTCCAAATATGCGACAAGATGCTAGCTATATTGTCATCGCCGCATCGGCACCGAGGGCGCAGACGCCACGCTGCTACCTTCGTCGCAGCACGCGCAACTCGTTCCGCCCAGTTAGGAGTCGCAGCAGGCATCGCGGGCGCATCCTTCGCCAGGCCCGCCCGTCGACTTCAACCAACAACCCCAAACGCCCTGGACTTTTTTTTTTTTATTTAACCCGATCCGTCTATTTTCGTTCTTGTTAATCTGAGTAAAGCCGAATGTTACCGTAGGCGGCCGTGTGCAATTGGTCAATCGGCCCCCGGTGCGCCAGATTGCGCGCACCAGAACAGTTGCGCGACGGTTGTCATGGGAGACGAACCCTGGTTCCCTGCCGGCGCCGGTGCTGGTGGCTTGCCTTTTGCGGCCTCTGCGCTGATCGTCGCCATAGGTCTGCTGTCAGATTGAACGTCATTTCTGCATCTCATTGCTTCTCCAAGCTGGCGTGCCCATTGATCACCTAGCCGCCACTATCGCCGATTAGGAACCCCGGACGGCCATCACGGGGATATCATGGGGACAGGTGGAGGGGCTCGATGGGGGCCGGCAATTTGACTAAAGACCGCTATGATCTGGGTATCTTTCTAGCGCTGATCATCCACATCTCTTCTGTATTGAGAGGGGAGCACCTGTCAGCGAACCAACGCTTGTTCCCCCTCTCTGCTATCCATCATCCCACTTGGATGAGCGCAGTCAGTTATTGGCTCTGGCGAACACGTCTGCTTTGCCTTTTTTTTTTCCCCTTCTCCTTTTGGCCTCCTCACATATTAGGTAGGAGTGGGCTCAGAGGCCTTCGCATTTTGGTCCACTTAGAGGTGAAGCAATTATCGACTCGGCTGCATTTCTACCCATTTTATGCTACTTCTTCGATCCTATACGGCATTCACTGCTGCCGAAGACCCCTGTCGCCCTTAGTCTACGCCGGGATCTGCAGATGGCACGAGCTTGGAAACGCTCAAATGTCGAGCTCCCGGACTGATGAATAATGCAAGAAGCTACAACAATATCTCCTACGTAATGCCGTCGCTATCATCGACGTTGTCATCGACATCCAGAAACGGGAATGAATCTGCAAGTACGTGCATCCTCGGCGGTCTAGACGCGATCGCGAATATCTCCGATGCGACTGGTCGGGATCGAGTCTCGCCTCAGCTTCCAAGAGGTGTCCTGAGACTCTCTTGTGCCCCTGATCGGTACGGGGTTGTCAATAAAACGGACCGCCAACTCGGACCCAATGAGGTCTCGCCAGGCACGCCGGAGGTAATGTATCATCGATGGCAGCCCGAGGGAACGCCAGCGACGCCCAGTGGCAGCGCGAGGGAATGCCGCTACATAAAATATCCCTATCAAAAAGCAACAGTGGCTTTCATATCGGTTGGCCCTACGAACTCCTGGCCTGTTCTCGCACCTGATTCGAGTCCCCCCCCCTGGGTACGGAAATGAGGCTCAATATAGTGACTGCCGACACCATACATAGGACGACATTTCCTGATTCAGGCGCAGTGAGTTGTGGAATGCGCCCTTTTTTTAGGGATGACATTGTCCGTAAGCCATGGCTTAAATTATTGCGGACAGTACTTGGGGGTTTTTTTTCTCATGTGAACGCCTTCTTCGCACATGCTATGTCAGGTGCGCCATTAGTGAGACGCGTGGTTCAAATGTGTCCTAGTTGGTATGCTGACTCTACCATACGTGTAGACCTCAGAGTCCCTTGGCTCCCCCGGTCCCGGTCACAGATCTCAGTCTGTGCTTCATTCAGAACGAGATGGCCCAATAGGAGTTATTTCAGCACCATCCCGCCTGTTCGCAATGTTTAGAGCCGTTAAGAATTTCCCCGTACGATGGGAAATCGCCGCACAAGTTGCTTCACACGACCTGTCTCAGTGTGTGTATGTGCGCGCGTGTACGTTGCTTCGCGTCGAGGCCATCTACCTAAGCTGGGAGACGAGCTCGTGTGTACCTACCCTCCCATAGTTGCTTGTCTTCCAGTCCAGGTTGACTCTTGCTTACTCTTCTACGCAGGTACTTCGCGGACTACTACCTCTATGGAGCGAGAGATGGTCTTCAAGCGGACTTAGGTAGTCTCCAATAGGTTGAGCCCTCTACGCGACTCTTACCCAGTCTAGGGGCTTGGGCAGGGATGCCACAACGCGATGCGGAATAAAAGCACCCCACGCCGACGAGTAGAAGCCGGCGTGCAAGCCGTGGCCGGGCTGCCCAGACAGGCCGCCCGAGAAGTAGAAAAAATCGTGGTTCGCAAGACCCGGAGATCGAGATGGACCAAGGTAGGAATGACACCAGATGCGGTCGATGCGTAAAGACACAGGCGACCTCGACATCGCCGCGTTAGCGATGCTCAGGACAGCCTGGTCTCACTCAGGCTTGACACCGACATTTGCTATCGTCAACCAATCATACCCCTGATCACCCCGCCGAGGGCGTGGAAACGGTCGCTAGATCACCACGGCGGGGATCACGCAAGGCATGACCCCCCGGAGGTCGCCCAACGATTGCTGCTTGCAGCTACCGATATCGTGAACTGCTGCTACTCGACGTCGTGTTGCCGTCGGTCGTTGTTCCTCTTGTCGTGCCACTTTTAGCTGCATCGCTGCATGTGTTGTCCAGCCTTAGCCCACTGTAGCTACCTACCGGTAGCGAAGTCGTCCCCGCTGGGTCCAGTTAGCCGCCGTCCGGGTCTTCCGGCCCAACCGTTGAATTTTCTAGTTCGCCCTTTTCTTAATAACTCAGGGCTCGCTTGGTATTCTTTTTGCTTCTTACTCCGTCTTCGTACATTCTTGTTCGAATAAGTTTTGCAACGCCTCAGATTCTCCAGAGATCTAGTTCGTGACAGCATTAGAACTCGACCCCGTCTCCGGTCGTAGAATTCTCGTCGCTGCTCTCTTCGCGTTCTCTCAGTCTCTGTAGGACCGCCTCTTTGGACGATCGCGCTCACAAGCCGCGATCACCCAAGCCGTCAAGACGTTCTCTAATCTACTCAACTCGTATGTACACCACGGGCCCCGATGCCTTAGAGAGACGAGATGTGCCAGTCTAATCAATTCCCCCTCTCCGTAGCGTCCACCACCCGTACGCAGGAGCCCGCTGCTCTGCCTCGCCAGGAAGCGCAGCGGACTCAGCCTTTACTCAATAAAGGCCCTTCGTAAAAGAAGAAATCCCCCCCCCCCCCCCCCTTGTCAAGAATAGCTTTGAAGATGGCGCCGCACGCAGAGGTAGGCGCAAGCGCTCCTGCGAACGGGAGTGGACAGAGCTTCAATGGCAATGCCAACGGCCACGGATCGGCCCCGTCGTCGCAAAACCATAACGACCTCTTCACGGTCAACTCCCCCAATGTGACCTACACCGACGAGGCAATCTTGTCCAAGTACACGTACCGAACCACCAGCGTGACTCGGGATGCTGCTACGGGTAAGTACGTGGCCGTCCCCAAGGAAACGGTGTACGACTTCAAGGTCGGTCGCAAAGTACCCAAGGTCGGCGTGATGCTCGTAGGCTGGGGCGGCAACAATGGCACGACCGTGACCGCCGGTATCCTCGCCAATAAACGAGGCCTCGTCTGGGAGACGCGAGAGGGCCCCCGCGCTGCCAATTACTACGGCTCCGTCGTGATGGGGTCTACCATCAGGCTCGGCACTGACCCCGTCACTACGAAGGATGTGAACATCCCCTTCCACGATGTCCTGCCCATGGTACACCCCAATGACCTCGTTCTCGGCGGCTGGGACATCAGCGGCATGAACCTCGCCGAGGCCATGGACCGTGCTGCCGTGCTCGAGCCCACCCTCAAGGCCCAGGTCCGTAAGGAGATGGCCCAGATGGTGCCGCTCCCTAGTATTTATTACCCGGACTTCATCGCCGCCAACCAGGAGGAGAGGGCCGATAACCTGATCCCCGGCAGCAAGGCCTCCATGGCCCACGTCGAGAAGATCCGTCAGGATATCCGGTGAGCTCCGAACCCCCCCCCACTCCTGCGTCACCCCTTTTCCTTCTCTACCCTCTGCTGTTGTAGAGGCCAATTTTTTACTAAACAATATACAATAGCGACTTCAAGACGGAGAACCAGCTCGACAAGGTGATCGTGCAGTGGACGGCGAACACGGAGCGATACGCGGACGTGATCGCCGGCGTCAACGATACTTCGGAGAACCTGCTCGCCGCCATCGAGGCGGGGCACCCGGAGGTGTCGCCGTCGACGGTGTTCGCGGTGGCCAGCATCCTGGAGGGCGCGCCGTTCATCAACGGGTCGCCGCAGAACACGTTCGTGCCGGGGGCGCTGGCGCTGGCGTCGGAGCGCGGCGCGTTCGTCGGCGGCGACGACTTCAAGTCGGGGCAGACCAAGATGAAGTCGGCGCTGGTCGACTTCCTCATCAGCGCCGGCATCCGGCTGACGGCGATCTCGAGCTACAACCACCTCGGCAACAACGACGGCCGCAACCTCAGCTCGCAGCGCCAGTTCCGGTCCAAGGAGATCTCCAAGTCGAACGTGGTCGACGACATGGTCGAGGCCAACACGGTCCTGTACCGCGACGGCGAGCGCCCCGACCACACCGTCGTCATCAAGTACATCCCCGCCGTCGGCGACAACAAGCGCGCCCTCGACGAGTACTACGCCGAGATCTTTCTCGGCGGCCACCAGACTATCTCGTGCGTGTTTTCTTTCTTTCTCTCATTCTCTCTCTCTCCCCCTCTCTCCTCTTCCCTTTTTCCTTTCCCTTCCTACAGAACCCCCCCCCCCCCCAAAAAGTCCTAACCCTTTGCAGCATCTTCAACGTGTGCGAGGACTCGCTGCTGGCGTCGCCGCTCATCATCGACCTGGTGCTCGTGGCGGAGCTCATGACGCGCATCCAGTGGCGCGTTTCAGCTTCGACCTCGGCCTCGGCCTCGGCCTCAGCCGCCGCCGACGGGCCCTACCGCTCCTTCCACAGCGTGCTCAGCGTGCTCAGCTACATGCTCAAGGCGCCGCTCGCGCCGCCCGGCGCCCCCGTCGTCAACGCCCTCGCCAAACAGCGCGCCGCCCTCGCCAACCTCCTCCGCGCCTGCGTCGGCCTCGAGCCCGAGAGCGACCTCGGCCTCGAGCACAAGCTGTTCTTGTAGCGCGCCCTTTCCCGCCTAACCACTCCCCCCCCACCCTTAGTGGGAGCTAAGTTGTCGAGGTGCACTGCTTGGAGTTCTACTGCGTCCCGTCCCGTTCTATCTCCTCCCCGCCTGCGGCTGGCGACGCGAACGCGTGGCGTCTAGGTGGTGTGGTGTCGTCTATCGGCACGTGTCTGGTAGATTCGCCCTCCGCGCGCTCGCCGGCCTGCCCGGCCGGGTTTTCTTTCGCGGCAGCGTTTCGTCGGATCTGGTCGTCTCGAATCGCTGCATGCTCGCGTAGGAGCTGCTCAACGCTACTTACTACGGAGCTACACATGTGTGCACACACACACACACATAGATACAGGATCTCAACATCCTGGAGGTTAGATGTGGTTTCTAGTATGAATCGATCGATTGCCAATTAAGGTTGCTTTGCTTATTTCCCACTTCTGATATATCGTGAACTCCCCCAACGTCCCCTTTTCCCGATTTGCGTCTCGCGAGGACAACATGTGTGTCGGTCCTTTTAATGATAAGTGATCTCGGATAAGTCTGTTATCAGGACCTAATCAGAGAAATATATATATCCCTTTATTTCCCGTGATTCCACATTCCTTTAGTATATAAGCCTTGCCCCGTCTTTGTTTGTCCCCCCCCCTGCCCTTCTAAAGCTAAGAGCAAGTTCCTAACGCCAACACCTATATGCTCCTCTTATGCGCCCGATACCATGCTATCATCCGCAAAAATACGCAAGAGGCGCCACGCCTTAAGGCGCCAGCTGTAATCCAACCGGAAGGGGGAGGCTGACTTCACAGCCACGCCCGGCTACCGCTGAGTCTGTGGTAATTGCTCCGGTGCAGGCTATGCGCCGACAGCAGGTCCGAGCCGCTCGTCGCGCTCTGGCGGTCGGCACTGATATACCCTGTTTGGGACGGAGAGCGCTGCGACTGTTCCAAGTGGTACTGGTGCGCCTCGCCGTCTCCGTCCTCCTTGTACTGTCCGCCTCGCCCGGCGCCGCGTTCGTTTTTTCCCATCTCCTGGAAGAAGTAGTGGTTGGCGGCGTACGAGTAGCCGACGCGCCAGGGCACCACCATCTCGCTGGAGTCGGGCCCGTGGCCGCAGCTGCCGGAGAGCGCGCGGCTCGGCGGCGAGTTGACGGCCACGGCGAACAGGTTCTGCGGCTCCGTGTAGTCGGCGACGAGCCCGCGCCGCGACAGCGTGAGGTACAGCAGGCCGGCGAGGTTGATGAGGAACACGCCGCCCAGCAGCGGGTAGAAGACCACCGCCTGCCAGGTCGCGATGTGCGATGACGTGTACTGCTGCGTGCGTAGCGACACGTGGAACGCCTCGTAGACCCCGGGCCCTAAATCCACGTTCGGGTAGTCCCAGCGGGCGCGGTAGGTGGAGCTGAGGGACGACGAAACGAGGGTTGAAGAGCCGAGGACGGCGAGGGCCTCCGCTATAGAGGGTAGGAGAGGGTCGAGAGCGGGCTCCTGGAGAATGAGGTGTGACATGATTCGCGCGTTGCTTGCATTGTTGCTCTGTATGCCGCCGTTCAAGTCCATCGACAGGCGCCATTGGTCGGCCACGTTCCTCCAGTCTCCCGAGAGGTAAGGTGGGTCGTTGGCATCTTCGTTGCCGGAGCCTCGGACGTACGAGTTCGCATCATCCGGATCTTCGCAGTGCGCGCGCATGCTACTCCCCAATATGCCCGAGACGTCAAACTCGGTCGAGCACTTTTGCGTAACCCACGACCGCATCTCGCACAGTGTGAAATCCTCAATTGTGCTCGATTTGATCAGGGTGTACACCGAGTCTGAGAAGAACACCGTGGTATTGGTGATCATATTAAAGTCCAGGGGGAACTGCGTTTGGGATATGCTCGTTAGTCCCTCAAATAGTGTTGCTGCAGAAAAGGGGAGGTTCCTAACCATCTGGAAGACAGGTGGCCGACGACGATACTGGGGTCCCCATCGAAATATATCGTCCACCGCGGTCCGGTTCAGCCACTCACCGTCCGTCGCTACCGGTACGTCATTGGCCCAGTCAACCACGGCGACGCGCCGCCCGGGAACGTTGGTCGGTTCCGTCCGAGGATTAGGCCATTCGGTGTACACTAGGGGGCTTAGCTCATGGGGAGCCATGTTGACACACATGACATTGATGGCAGGCGATACGACGCTGGCTCGGATGGAGTACTCGCCGACACCGGCTAGGTCGTTGGGTTGTAGGATGTCGTTATGGGGGTCGGTTGCCGCCGCTGAGATACCCGGATGCGGGATGGCAAGCGTGACGTTGTTGATGATGCGGCTGTAGCGTGCGAAGCTGGACCGTGGATCCGCAAACTCCGTCTCGATCCAAGTAGATTGCATCGTCGTATCGTCAGATAGGGTGTGTGTCCCTTTGGGTCTCCCGCTCAGGTAGTCGATCGTCGAGGTGCCGTTCTCGCGAATTGCGTGCCACTCTCCCCTGTTACCAGTTTGTCAACTCGGCGACCGGATATAAAGAGGTGAGGAATGATATACAAGAATGCGAGCAAGTTACGATACGATTGGCCCGAGTACTGGACATCGAGACAGGACGGCCCCGAATTGTTCACGTCCATGGTACGATCGATAGGTGTCAAGCAAGCCGTCTGGACATAATAGGGGTTGGCGTACGAGGCTTTGACTAGCCCTTCTAGTTGGCGGGATTCCCACTCTCCGAACTTGAGCTTAGGGGAGATCATGGCATCCGAGGCTGTGATGTAGAACATGCTGCAGAGGGTGGCGATCAGCGTCAGCAGACCTAGAAGAGTTGGGGCAGCGTTAGGAATTCCTTCCCAATACGTGAGCAGAGAACCCGGTTGCTAGGATGATAACTATTAGATTGGTGGCTCGGAGACAGACGCGAAAATGATACAAGGAGAACGCCTATCCTGGAGCACGACCGATCACTCACAATGACCCAATTTCTCATCGTCATCTCAGCAAGCGTCACACCATTGGAGCTCTTGCTAAAGGCCCTACAGGTCAGAACCTGGCCCAGGAACGCGACAAAAACCGTCACGAAGGACAATTCGATCGACTTGGCAATCAGCGTGCAAAGCAATGTCGCCGTGGAGGGTGCCATCTTCCAGCCTTCGCTGGACGATATTCCCCGTCCGTACCGCGGCTGATAGATCGAGGCCACGAACCAGACGCCGCTCATGACGGTGGAGTATATGGACAAAGTCATCAATACGACGTATGCCCAGCTTCGTCGTTTGATATAAACGTCTCGCCTTGCACGGCAGTCCAAGGGAGGTCGAGCTGGACCGGGTTGGTTAGCAGTGATAAGTATTTAGCGGCTCTCGAGACACGGAGGGTTATCAATACCGTATTTTTCGGCTAATTCCTCGAGGCCGCCGCCGCCACCAAACTCGTCATCCTGGCTACGATGGATCTCCGTACGGGGTTGACGTATATGAGATACCGAAGACATGGGGAACTCGTCCGGTCCGCCCTCTGTCAAGGCTGCGGGGGGTTCGGGTTCTCCCACCGCCTCATACCCGGCGTTGAGGGACGAGGGCGACTTGTTCTTCCTGAAAATCCGCGCGGGAGAATGAGCAATCATCTCTCTGAATTTAGTCCGTCGCGGTGCGCCAGCGAGTGCGTGTGCTGGAGCTATACTAGGACCACCAGCGGTGATGACTACCTCCGTTTTCGGATGCATACCATGATCGGCCGGCCTCAGCATCATGTCTAAGTCAACCGGACCTGGTGTCGTCGCCGTGGCGGTATGCTCTAGGGGCGTCGCCTGGGGCGTCGCCGGGGATCTCGCCGCATTTGTGTTGACAGCGGCCGGCGAGAAATGCCTGGCCGTTTCGGGTGACGACAGCGTGTCCCGAGCCTCGGAGCGGGTGGAATTCGGGTCACTGTCCTCATCAGGTTCGTCGCTAACCCAAGGCGAAAAAGTCGATGGTAGAGCATAAAGCACCGCGTTCCCGTCCCCAGAAGCGAAGGAAGTATCGAGTCGGGACGCGCCGTGCTCCATCGTCCCCAATCCTTGCTACTTTTCTCCCCAGTTGGGGCGCTATAGCTGGCGTGAATGAATTTTTAGCGGTGACGGGTCGGTCTATTATTTGTCATGGCAGAGGGAGAAGGAGAATTATGTCTAGCATTGCAAAGAGAGCAGAACCATGTAGTCACGATACAATCGTGGCGGCGCAATGTTGGATTTCGTTTATCGCCCTAATCTGGTCCGGCAAGCTTCTTAAGAAGGCACAAACCACGACGGCCCACCGAGTAGGATCAGAGACGGGCAATAATGGGATAGTGTCCAATGAAAACAACAGGTGAACAGGCGAACAGGCGAACGGACAGGACGATGTTGTCGGTGGGGAGGCAGGATTCTCGTCAGGGATCGGCGGCGGGAAGGCTAGCCATAAAAGACATGTTGGACGTCTCGTTATTCTACCTAGATGCCGCCATCCCTTGCCAGTATACGATGTGGTACGGCTGGCAATCTCCTTTGTCCATTCGCCGCCTCTGTTCCCGCAGCCCGCTCCGAACTGCTGCCGGTTTGCTTGGGCGGACACGTGTGTTTGTGTAGGTCTTGTTTGTGTAAGTTATTTACGAACCATCCGTCAGCCGTCGAGGTGGGTTTGACGAGATCACGGTGGCTGTGGGTAGGACATACCATAGTTACCGACATACCTATCCCTCCTGAGCGGATCGGCGAGTCGGCTTGGGAAGACGTGCCAACCCAACAAACCCCCTTCGTCTACGGGGCCCCCAAGCTCGTAAGCACGCCTAAAGCAGACAGCAGCATGGGTCGGGCAGGGACCAGTTCTGTCTGCCTGTCCGGCTAGCCACCGCTGGAGTGACCCGTGTACGTAGGTAGGTAGGTGCCGGGGCTGTCGGTGCGGATCGTGGGCGCTCCTAAATGAAGGGTCGGGTCGGGTCGAGAAGAGAGGTGTGGTAAACAGGTACTCGTATGAACTACCTACCTAGGTAGGCAGGGCTAACTTACGTAGCATTGCGCATGTTAGGTATTAACCTGAGGTCGCTAGGGAGAGACATTACTTACCTACACAGATATTACCTACGTTAGGGGGAGCTTTCGGCTCTGCCAGCTCCCCCCGCCTGTTCCCTCCTCGCCTTTCCTTCCACACGGGTTCCCGTGAGATATGCGCAATAATGCAAACTACCATTCACCACATGAGGTCACCGACGCATGTCTGCGCCAAGCGCGTGAACGAAGCCTCGAGCCGACTCTTCCTCTCTGCTCGGGCTTCTCCGAAGTCGACTGCCCATGTATCTAAGCCGGCTGGCGAGCAGTTCGGAGTATCGCCCCCTACTAGTGCACCTACCTAGTACCGCGCGACGGGATGGGCATATTACGTGTACATTTGGGGTGGATGGAGATACCTGTTGGTAGAGAAGGTGCCTAGATTAGGTACCTCCTAGGGAGGTATGTACCGGGGTACAATACGTGCAAATGGCACATGGCAGCGCCTCCCTCATCGAGACCGGCCAAGACATCCACCACGAACGTAGATATTACCTACCCTTCTCTCAGACCTGCCTCCTATCGATACACCCACCACCTACACCACCCCCCCCCCCCACGTCGCCTCATACAGTTCCGCATCGGCTTCGCTTATCGTTCAACGCCCGAAACTAGATCGAGAGAGAGCTCGAAGCATACCTACCCCGATAGCGAGAACTGAATGGATGCCTAAACGTACGCGATAGTTATACCTAACCATTTCTCTTCTCGCCTATCTCCTCGTCCCCGCCACCTCCCCAGAGCCATAGCTACGATCACGAGCCGGCCAAAGCCCTCAGGTCCAATACTAGCTTATCGTCTCCCGCCGGGAGTCACATCAACTCTCCTTGGTGTGCTGTTCGTTGCGTAAACCTTCCCTTCGAGGCGACAGGCTTGTTCAATGAAACCGTCCACCCTGCGTTGCCTTGCGAACGGGACGTTACGCCGAGCACGGCGCGGCTAGACAGGTGGCACTAGGAAGATATCCGTACGTGTAAGTCCGCCGTTACGAGCCCTTTTACCCAAGGACGCGAGAGATATCTCAGTCTCTTCGAGTTTACGACGCTACCCATACTTATACCTAGGTATATTAGGTATGTACATATGCAGCAACCGCTGACCCTTGGCGCCTCGTGGAGGTGGATTTATTGCTACGTGCTCAGTATACCTAGAGCCGGAATAAGGCTGGATCCGTGTCTGAGAACCGGGATGGTATGGAGAGCCCTCCTACCGTGTTCCGGGTAGTACAACTTCGTGAAACGCCCGTCGGACCTTTACTCAAACAAGTGCACAGACGCGGCATCCCAGGCCAGCAAGGATACCTATTCTCCAAGTAGGTATTAACTCTCCGCGTCTGAAACCTAGCTTGGATAAGGCCATTCGCATAGCCACTTCCAACCCCAAGGCCAGAGACAACAACTCGCAGTGTTTCGACGGGGCTTAGAAATACGTAACGTACATGGTATATACTCTCATATTCGTCATTTTCGGAGATGATGAAAGAAGCGCCTGAGAGACGATCAGGTGTGGACAAGATGATGGGAGGCGGCAAACTCTCGCGTCATCTGCATGAGCCACTTTACGATACTTGGCGCCTGGTAGTTGGGCTCATATCAGTTGTCGTGTTATACAGAGTAACCGGTCAACCAGCGCTAAGGGAGAACCTACCCGACAACCCGGAAAAAGATATTACTTCTACGGTGGCCCACCGGCTCTTCTCAGTCAGCTAATTATGAATCCGCGGGCTTTGCTAATTTATATCATGCCATGCTTAGAAGTTTGGATTATGGCACCAAGTTCTAGGAGTATTACAAAGTACTCATGAGCAGCAAAGGTAATAGGTATTATCAGCAAATCAACCGGCGCCGCTTCGTATAAGGCTATATATATATATATATATATATACCGCTTGTATGTCTACGAAACATAACTCAACTCGATTTATCTCCTGTCAGAAATGACACCGAACCCCGACAAAGAGTCAAAATACTTACTCTTGCCAGCGGACCTTTGGCCATGCTCTAGGTTTGAGGCATGTGAAGGAGGAAAACCAGCAGCGGAACTAGCCAGTCATGGCTTGCTGAGCATCGCCGTACCGGACCGGCTGAAGCACCACCCCCACTGGCCAGGCAATAGAGCCGAATTAGGACGCCGCGCCACGGAACCATCGTGACATGCCATGAGCCCACGGCCACGGTAAGCCCTATTTCGGGTGAAAGACCGCTCGTCTGAGAAATTGGAGGAACCTGCCTGATCAGTTCAGCCGCTGGCTATGGATACATCCTCTCTCCCGCAGACCACACATACACCCGCTCACCCACGCACAAACCCCCGTCTCGCGCCGCCACACCGAGCCCAGCAAGTGTCGACCTGAGTACGGGGTCCGACGATCCCGCCCAGCCGGATCCTGAGTAAGCCCCCCAACCTGGTGCGCGTGCCAAGGCGGCAACTAGAGACTCTCCCGCGCACGACTCCAGCTACAACCTAGCCACAAAGCTTGAATCCGACACAGGCACCTACTTATATTGCAGCGTGCGCGCGGGGGGCTCCCATCAATGTGGCTGCAATCTAACCCGCGCCGTATATATTGGCGCGGAGCGAGATGATACTATTAGAGGGTACCAATGCGGGGGGAGAGGGAGGGTCGCCGTCTTACTGTTCCGGGTTTTCTCTCTTCCTCTTTCTCCCTCTCTCTCTTCCCCCCTCTCTTGCGATGACCGGGGGCAGACGGGGGGGGGGGGAAGCATCGTATCGAAGCGAAAGGGAACGTAGTAATGGGACCCGCGGCTCGCCAATGGGGAAGAGGAGCACCCACGGAACAGGATCGTGGATATCCGCAGCCCTCTATTTGCGACCGTCTATCGAGACGATGGGAGGGGGAGGGAAAGGTTGCGCTGTTTCGTCGCGGGCGCGAGGGCCAGCGAATCTACAGTCAAGCTTGGCGGCTAAATTGCAAAGGTGGTCTGCTATAGGGGAGATGGAGAAGAGAGAGGGAGGGGGGCGGATTCTGGGGCGACCTTGCGTGATTTGGCTGCGAGTCGGCGAGAAATAGAAGACCTCTGACGATATTTCCTTATTACCCGCCCCAACAGCCCAGAGACAATCGGACCGAGAGTAGAGAGACCGAAGAGGATCGCGTGTCCGCATGCAGACCTGCGTGCGTGTATGCATGGTGCGGGCAGGTATAGGCATATCATAGGTAAGCAACACCACGGCCTGAATATTAACACCGGACCGCCGTGTCCGCTGGCAGCATAAGAGGGGCCTTGGGGATCTCGCTCGTCCAGCTCTCTCTCCCTATTCTGCTACTGCTACTCCTCATCCTCGTTAGCATCTTCCCTCCCCTGGCAACACACCGTGGGACACGACTAACGGACCGCAGCGCGCGAACCGAAACCCTCGCCATTCCTAGGATCGCCCAGGCAAGACAGAATTCGGCGAAGATGGTTGGCGGCGGCCCCCCGTCGGACAATATCGTCCATCGCATGGCGATGGAAGATACCGTCCCCTGGTACCGCAAGAAGAACCTGCGTTACCTTTACTTCATGCTGTTCCCGTGCCTCATGGGCATCGAGATGACCTCCGGGTTCGACTCGCAGATCATCAACGCTGTGCAGCTGGTCCCTGCGTGGAGCGCGTGTAAGCCCCATTTGCACTGAGGCCCTTTATCCCCCTTCCCACTCCTTCCTATGGTCAGTCGAGTGGGAGTTCCGCTTCTGGTGGAGAGGGCCGAGTGCGAGAGGGAGAGAAGACCGTTCCTATGAAGAAGAAGAAGAAGAAGACTAGCGAGGAAAGGCAACGGAAGACAGCTGACCACTGATCGCACCATAGTCTTCGGACATCCTACGGGCGGGTACAAGGGCATCCTCGCCTCGGCGCTTCCCCTCGGCGCCGTCATCGGCCTGCCGTTCATCCCGCTGCTCAACGACAACCTGGGGCGGAGGTGGTGCGTCATGTTTGGCAGCGTGACCATGATTATCGGGTCGCTCATCCAGGGCTTCTCCATCGACGGTTCGTGACCCCGCGCCGCGTCCCCCCCTAACCTACTCTCCCTTCCCCCCTTGTCGTTCTACGAGCGCTCGCTTACTTTCGTCGTGGTTGCTGTCGCGTCAGGGCCCATGTACATCGTGTCCCGGCTCATCATCGGCTTCGGCCTGCCGTACGCCATCGTCGCCGGCTCCAGCTTGATCGGCGAGCTCGCGTACCCCAAAGAGCGCGCCATCCTGACGTCCCTGTTTAATGCCGCGTATTTCATCGGCGCTATCGTCGCTTCCGCTGTCACCTATGGGACGCAGCTCATCCCCTCAGACTGGTTGGCCTCCCCCCTATATCTCTTTTCGAGCCATTCCGATGAGAGTGGTCCCCCCCCCCTGCGGATAATGGCTAACTGGCGGTACTCTGGTTAGGTCTTGGAGGTAAAGTAATATTCGTCCAGGCTTTGCTTTTTTTTTAACCGCGAGGGGTGGTTGTCTAACCCGGACGCGTAGAGTGCCTTCCCTCCTGCAGATGTCGCCGTCCTTGATACAGGTGGCCCTCGTGTTGTAAGTCCCTCCCGGTGCTCCTACCGGCGCAAGGCCCGTATTTGCATTTGCTGACTTGGCTCAGCTTCCTGCCCGAGAGCCCCCGTTTCCTGGTGAGTAAGGAGCGGTACGAGGAGGCCTTCCAGGTCCTGGTCACGTACCACGCCGAGGGCGACGAGGACTCGGAGTTCGCCAAGGCCGAGATGGCCGAGATCAAGACCACCATCGCCATCGAGCTCGAGCACTCGAAGCGCTCCTGGCTCGACATGATCAACTCGCCGGGCAACCGCCGCCGCGTTATCATCGGCTCCCTCCTGGGCGTCATGTCGCAGCTCTCCGGCAACGTCGTCATTTCGTACTACCTCGGCGACATCTTGAACCTCGTCGGGTTTACGGACCCTTCCTTCCAGGCCAAGTACAACATCGGGAACCAGTGCCTCGGACTGGTCTGCGCCGTCTTCACCGCCCTCCTCGTCATGAAGTTCAAGCGCCGGACCATGTTCCTGACGTCCATCTTCTCCATCCTGGTCATCTACGTGGCGTGGACTATCTGTTCGGCCGAGGCCGTCATCACGGGCTCCCAGGTTGCCGGGAAGCTGTGTCTGTTCTGGATTTACGCGTACCAACCCGCCTACAACATCGGCTTCAACGCTCTCACGTACAGTAAGTCCGGATGGGGTATAGGACGGGTTTCTGGAAGTGGCCGTAATCTTTATTAACCCAAGTCTCTTAGCCTACCTGGTGGAGATCTTCCCCTACGCGATGAGAGCGCGCGGAATCACGATATTCCAATTCTTCGGAAAGGCGGCCCAGGTAAGCCCAAACCCCCAACTGCTGCAAAGCTCCCGCACCGCCTCTCTGACCGCGAATGCGACTAGTTTTTCGGCACGAACGTCAACCCCGTCGGCTTGGACCCGATCCAGGGCATCGGCTGGAAGTTTCTGGTCGTGTACTGCTGCTGGATAGCCGTAGAGGCTTTCCTCATATGGTTCCTCTGGCCCGAGACTTCGGGCCACACCTTGGAGGAGCTCACTTTCTGTACGTTTGAACCCCCCCCGAGACATCGTGTTGCTCGGAATGCTCTCTCTCCGCTAACCAACGAAACTACACGTGTTAGTGTTCGAGGACGCGGACCGCGCCCAGGCGGCCACCACGGCCGTCCAGAAGCAGATCCAACAGGGCGAGCACCGCGAAGACGTAAGGGCGTCTGAAACTGCCAGCAAAGACAAGGCTTAAACGCGTCGAGAGTCTCGGCAACTCTTTTACGCGCTCAACGATGGGTTTTTCTCGCTAGCAGAATCACCTGGCCGGCTGGCTCGGAAATAAGTATGGACGTCACAGCATGCGTAGGTAGAGAATACGGCGTGCGTCTAGATTGACAGAGGTAGGCAGCTATATAGAGCTAAGATATTCAGATCAGAGTACACGACTGACAAAACGGATGTGGAACTACCGCGTCTTCGAGAGTGTCTGCTAGTCACTGTTTTAGTCTAAAGTACCTACCTATATACATGTGACGAGACGGGCCTCTTATTTATTCTCCTGTCCTCCGGCTCAAACCAGCCGCCAACCCGGGCTTTCCCGGCGCGATGGGACGGCCGCTGCTGCTAGATAGAGACTCTTATTAAAATACACGTAGCGCTCCGCTCGCCGGAGATCTCGCCCAAGTACAAGCCGGGTAGAGATAGATAGGCGACGCTGAGCTACCACGTCGCAGCGCAGGCGTCCCCAGCAGGGGTTGTCGGCTGGTTGCTTCGCGCGTTGTTCCCCCCGCCCTCCCTCTTGCGTGGTAATACCTACCTATCATATATTTCGGGGCGGGTGGCGCGAGTGAAAGAAAGATTTGTATGAGTAGATTGCGTAGTTTTTATTTGTTTATGTTATGTGTGCGTGGCGCACCATCTTTACATATCTACACACACCGACGTAAGCCTCTCCCGGGCGCGTTAGACGTGCGGGCTATTACTAGCCGTAGCGGGACGGATGGTCATCGCCGTTGGTGCCCGCTTACCCTCCCCCCCTACTTAAGATAAAAAAAGCCGACAGATCGCCGGTTCCTGTACAGCCCGAACGTAGTATTCCGGCCCTCTCGCGTCCCGACGCCTTTCGTTAGCGAGGTAGTTAGCAATTCCCATCCCTCGGAGGGGGTCTCCCATTGCTAGTTCAGCGAATCTGCTGCAAGTCCTGGGGCCTGCGGCGTGGCGTGCGACCTGTTTGTCTCCCCCCCCCACCGAGCGCAGCTGCGAAAAGCTGTGCGCATTCCGATCCTGCGCTACGGCACCGCAGCATCCGGAGCAGCGGGAGGATCCGGCTGCGGGGACGCGGGGGCCGCGTCGTTGAGGCTGACGAACTGCTCGGTGTCGTCGAAGGGCCAGTGGGCGTCGATCTCGGCCCTCTCCCAGACGGTGTCGGCGGCGGCCAGGGCCTCGGCCTTGAGCTGGGCGGCGCGGGCCTTGGCGGCGTCGTACCGGTCGTTCGGGACCCAGCCGTCGGGCCCGCAGCCGAGCAGCTTCTGGTAGGTGGCCATCGTCTCGTCGGCGGCCCTCAGCCGCGCGTTCAGCTGCGTCGCCGCCGCGACCTCCTCCTTGTCGAACACGATCGGGCAGTCCGCCGCGTCCTCGCCCGTCAGCGCCTTCCAGTACTTCGCCGCCCGCATCAGGTCGAACGTGAGCGGCGCCGACTCGCCGTCCCACGGCGCCGCGGCCCGGTAGAAGAGCCGCCGGCGCAGCGCCCCCACCGGGTCCGCCAGCGCGTCGAAGTGCGGCCTGACGTGCTTCTTCGTGGCTGAGACGTAGTGGTGCTGGATCTGCAGGCGGGGGAGCGCCTCCCTCTCTATCCTCTGCTGCACTGGGTTTAGTAGGTCGAAGTTTGGGGGTAGGCGCGGTCGCCCGAGGACGGGCCGCTCGGGGTCGCCGTAGTCGCGGAGGAGGCTGGGGATCCCGGCGAGGAGGAACATGGGCAGGACAGACGTGTGATGCCAGCCGATGACGGCGGTTATCCGAGGCTCGGAAGCCTGCGGGTCGGAGATGAAGATGTCGTCGAGCCGCAGGTCGGGATGCCGGATATGGAAGGCCCTCTGGGCCGGCGCCCGAGGCGCGAGGGAGGGGGCGCATGTGACATAACGCTCGAGGGAGACCACGCGATCGCTCGGGGACTGCTTCTGGTAAGAGTATGCCTCTCTTCGTATCCGCCGGTGCGGATGTGAGTGCGTGTGAGACCACGCACGGCGAAGCTGCTGCGCGCCCGGGGCCACCAGCATCATTTCGGGATCAGCGACTACATTCGGGTTAGTACACCAAGAACGAAAGGCCTCGCGAGGGAAAGGAAAGAAAAGAAGAACTCACAGGTTCTGTTTCTATGCCGGTGGTTGACTTTTGGGTTGAACCACCATGACTTGCCCATGTCTGGACCTACGCAGAATTGCTCGTCGGACAAGGGGACGGATTGGGTGATCAGAGCGGGGAGCTTCAGGTCATCGGTATAATACAGACCACCGCCTACCGGGAACCGCATAGACATGGTTTTCGCCTCGAGCTCGACGATCTGCTCGATGAGCCTAGAGACAGCTAGCTCGTTCAAGTCGGGCCAGACGCGGCTAAGATTCACCCCTTCGGCGAACTCGGTGAAGATGTACTCGGTGTTGGCAGCGTTATTCATCGTAGGCGAATACCCGTAGACTTTGGGAATAGGCAGGCCGCGAGCGCGCAGGTATCCCATGGTCGCGACCTCGTTAGCTATTATGTATCGCTTGGGGTCAGTGATGTCATAGGGCAGCCGGGCGACGAGTCGGAATCCGTCGCGCATGGTGATGAGGAAGCACCGGTAGAATCTGCCCTCGGCCATTTTCTCGAAATGCTCGATGTCGTCTACGTTGCGGTCGACGGACGCGGCGGCGAGGCGTTTGAGCTCGTCAACACGGAAGCTATGGCTACGCTTTGCATGTTGTAGCACGTCGTCGTATCTGGTAGGGTTGGTTAGCCCGCGATGCGGACAGAGCTAGGGACAAGTACTCGGCTTACAGCCAACGCCCCGAAGTGTATTCGAATAGGCTATTATTGAGGTCACCTACGGCAGCGGTAGTGGTGGCGGCGGAGGTGGTAAGAGGGACAGTAGGATCAGTAGAGTATCGGCGTAGAGGAGGAGGAGACAGAGAGGGAGGCCGGACGGCGCATGGTCCGGAGATGCGACGACGGACTCGCGCCGAGCCGTGCGGCCTGCCGAGGCCTACCCGCAGAGTAAACCCGAGCAAATTGGCATTCTTCATACAAGCCATCTCTGGCTCGCGTATGCGTGCGCCTCTATCGGCGGCGACCTGTGTGAGACTGAATCCCCGGGCCGTTAAAAAAAATTTCCCGGGGTGGATGGACAGAAGTTTTGGCTTGAAGAGTTTTCGGCGCCCCTCCTTTGCCCCTCCAAGCTTTAAGAATCCGGTACGGAATCTTGAAGGCTATGGCGCTGCAAAGGAGCTATTTATACCATCGCTGACAACAACAACACGATGTAACAAATTCCTCTCGAATATTAAGCCGGCGACCTGTTTGTAATGATGTCTTTAATGGCTTTCCTCCCTTGCTCTGCCTATTTCGTAGGTATATGCAATTCGTAAAATTCGTAACCGAAAGTGGCTTGTGCTTCGCATTCACAATCATCGGTCATAGGTAGGTAGGCACGCGGCCCATACTGCTGCGGCGTACATCATCCTCTTTTCCCGTGTCGGCGGTAAGTAAGTCTCTCTTCGGAATGGCCAGCGGGGGCTCGACTTGGGTGAAGGTGGAAGAAGGGAAAGACAACTTCTCGAAGATATCAAATAACTAGATGCGTATGCACACCTCGCCTAGAGGCATAAGGGCACTAAAGTATGCAACAATCACAAACCTGGCGTGTACTTATCTAGATACGCGTACCAGCAACAACCCCTCCCCCCTTTTCCCCTTTCCCCTTTCCCCTTTCCCCTTTCCCCTTTTTCCTTTCCCCTCATACACCTCCCTACCCTATCTTTAACATGGGTTCCAGTTCGTTCTAGGTACTTTCCCCTTACTCTAGGCACTCCTCCACCTTAGGTACCCTAACCTAGGTAGGTACCTAGGTAGACCTACCCTACCTACCCCCCACCTACATCTCCAGTCCGATCCGTCACCCACCCACCACCTCCTCTCCCGCCCGCCAACCCATTCCGTCCCCCCTCCTAGACCCCAACTCCCTACGCCAAACCAAACCCCGTCATCCGACCGACCGACAGGATTTTATCTCCTCCTCCTTGGCAACCCGCCCCCTCGCACTTCACGCTCGTCTGAACAGGTCCGGAGACCTGCGGCCGCCGGGGGAAAGGGGGGGGGGCGAGTACGCCGATCTGGCCGCGCCCACATTAGGCCAGGGTGACCGCGCGTAGTCGTGGCCGTGGCGGAACACAACTGTACGGGTGGCCCCAGGAGCTGAGAGACGGAGGGAGGGCAAAAAAAAAGCCCGGGGGAACGAGGTAAGCACGTAGAATCACGACCGATGGGATGCGTATGCGAATATCCCATCTTTGCGAGCATAAGAGCCTATATTGGTAAACCCAGCGTATGTACGGTATATGTGTGGTATATTTGACCGGTGACAGGTCACAGTTCACCTGCCAACACTGTAGGGGGCTTTTTTTTTTTTTCCTTTCGTCCACCTCCACCTTCCTGCCTGTGAAAAAGAAAAGAACCAAAAAAAGCGTTGAAGGTAAAGGTGGTATCTATCATATTCCTCTCCTACGACGCATCTACCCCGGGCCAGAGATGTGGTCGGACTGGACACGGAGGGCAAAGGAAACGAAGGCAAAGAAAAAAGAAAAAAGAAGCGAAACAGCCAGGTAGCGGAGGATATATCCCGGATCCGTTGCCTCAGAACAGAGAAAAGAAGGCTACCACCGATCAGATGATAGTACCAACGCCGAACACTGCGTAGCCGCCGTGCAAACCCCCAGAAGCCAAATCTATGCCCGGACCATGCCAACGATGGAAAAAGAGAAAACACCACAAATGTTATCGTGATCTCATTATGGGATGCGACTTATATGCAAATGCACCCTCTGCCGCCCGTCAATGATCGTCTGACCTGCTGAATGCTAATCTCGATGCTGGCTCCGCGCAGTTTTTTTTTTTGTCTGCGGTCCCCTCCCTGCTCTCCCGGATTCTTCGTGGCCCCCCCGGGGGGTTGGGCCAGCGGGTATATATGGCTACGCTACGGCATAGGACCGGCGATGCCGCTACCACGGCCCAACCCGGACCGGGGAGCTGTAGTTGCCGTTTATCAACTGGTGCAGAATCGAGTTCGGGTTGGCTGCTGGGGGTTGACCGCTGGTGCCGGGTCCCCCACCAACCCATCCGACCTGCGCGGACATGGTGGCAATGGCGGCCTGCAACCGTCCGCCGGATTGCTGGTTGTGCTTGGCGAGAGTCTGATCCCATCCTCCCGAGTGTAGGAGGAACCCGGCACCCTTCTTAGAAGCTTCGTTGATAGCTAGAGCCCAGGCGGCGGATATCTCGTCGTACGCATTCTCTTTGTGATGTCGATAGCTTTGACTTTCCCACTCCGGCAAGGAGTGGATAATCTTGGTGGCGCCGTCGAGATACTGCAGCGAGACGTTGGCACTCGTCTCGGTGGGCGGGAGGAACTGGGGGGTGAAGTCGGAGAGGGCGTCGAGGAGTGCCATCAGCGGCTGCTTGACTCGGTAGTAGGTGTAGTCGGAGCTCGAATCTCCATAGGGGAATGCGCTCCGCAGCTTGGCTTGGTATTCCCCTAACACATGCAACGCGCACTCGACGGTCGGCCGCGGTGCGCTCTTGACCACTTCCTCTCCGATCTCGGGCTGTCGCTCGCAGATGGTCTGGAGAACAACCCTCAATTGGGTGGCGTCGAGGGTCTCGAGGAGGCGAAGGAGGGAGAGAGGACGGCCGGCGATTTCGTTGGAGCGAGGCTTCTTGGACGGCCGGGGGACGAGCTGCCGCAATTGGACGGCAGGTGAGCTCATGGGCGAAACCGACATCTCATCACCGTCGTCGTCGGCCTTCCGTTTCCGGGCTGTAGGGGCAGTGTTATGAAAAGACACTGCAGCGGAGAAGGTGGGCTCTGTTAGTGTCTAGGTCTTTATCTGAATATGACTCTGCCCGTTTGTCGGTGCGCCAGAGCACCAAACCAGGCATGCATGCAACCTCCGGGCTACGGTGCCAAAATAGCCCGAGACGAGAGGGGGCAAGAGGAAGCAAGAGAACGGAAATGCAGTCGGAAATGCAAGGATGCTGACTTACTTGAGCGGGTGGGAGACCGTCGGTTGGGGTCGTGTTGATGAGAGAAGAAGGACGGTGGTTGCGGCGACAACAGCACGTTCATGGTTTCCCGGCAGCACTATCGGGGTGGTGGGCTCCGCCGGCTATGGAGGGAGTACTCGGGGGGGGTTGGTGCAAGCAAGGGTGCCGAGGTGTCGACGTGTGTAATGATAAATTATTCGAGCCGGTAGGGCGATGGTAGCGGGTATTGACGGCGGAGGAGAGGAGTTTGCCGACGTGAGGGCGAGCAGGCGACGGAAAGAGAGAGAGAGAGAGGAGAGAGGAGAGGAGAACGGGGGAGAGAAGAGGAGACTGGCAGATAGACGGGTTTAGATAGCAGGGCGGATGGATGGATGAGACCAGGAGGGGTGGGACTGGGGAAAAAAAGAAGATTGTTGACTTGTTGTTACTCGATGATTTGTGTGGTCCCGCCGAGCTAAGAGGGCAGGCAGTTAATAACTACGGCTCGTGCACCGACAGGGCTGGCAAAAGCGGGCGCATACACATACATAACAGAGGCAGACCAGGCGGGCGAGACAGACGAGACGAGATGCAGCCAGGCGGCGGAGGAGGGATGGAGAGAGAGAGAGAGAAGAGATCCGTACAGGGCACAACGGGTTGGATGGATGGAGGAATCAAATGGCATTTCTGGAGGGAGGGAGTGGCATTCTGAGCGAGGTGCACACCGGCCGGGCAGGTCTCGCGAGGGTACCTCTCCACGCAAGCACACATGCGCCCGGTACCACATGTGTACGTGGCTGCGACAAGCCGGGGCATTGGTATACATACCTATGAGTAAGGGGAGGAGGGCACCACATCTCGTGGATACCCGATTCCCATGTAGGCAAATGTGGGGAATACTACCTTAGGTACCTATAAGGTGCCAGGGTACCTGAGGTACCGCCTGTTTATATGAGTACTGACAAGCAACGCATGTAGCTACACAGGTACCTACTACGTCCCGACCTGTACCTGACATGCCCGCTTACCTTAGGAGGTATCTCATCTGAGTCAGGTACCTAAGGTAGGCAACACCTACCTGTATATTAGGCGTATAAGGAGGTAGGTAGGTAGATAGGTAGGCACCTGCCTCAGGCACCTTGGTCCCTATATGAGTACCTAACCTAAGGTTATTATGTAGGTACCTAACCTACCTCTAGGTACTTACCTTAGGTACGCCCCCCCCCCGAGGCAGCATGGGTGGGCAACCAACCTGCAGACCCCGTCCGTCCTTCGAGAGCCCGCCGCCCACCGCCCGCCTGCCCCGACCAGGGCAAAATTGCCCCAGCGCCCACACACACGCGGTCAGGCCCCAAAACTCCCCTAACCTCACACCCCCACTCGTCCCGTCCCCAATCGTCTTGCCTCGTCGGCCTTGCCTCCGTTGGCCGCCGCCGCCCCTCCCCCTTCCTCCAGGCCAATCAGCGGCAGCCCGGGTCCTTCTTATGCGAGAGCTTGTGGCTGCTGACGGTCCCGTCGCAACTTTCTCGGAACCGGTCTGTACTCATACGTGTACGGGTACTTTTATTTATGCGTGCGCCTCTGCACACGCTGAGAGGTTACCTAAGGTGGTGGTGGTGGTGGTATATACCTAGGTACCTACCTCATATATTACACCGATAACCGATCACACACAGGCAGGTCAGGTACATATTCATCATACCTATTACCACACAGATCCCTCCCTCCGTCCATCCACCCATCCATCCATCCATCCATCCACATCGGTACGTAATTCCGTCTATCTACCTAGCTGAGGTATCTACTCTATGTACCTCCTACCGACCTACATATCTCTACATCTTCCTCTCCCTATAGGTATCGTAATCCTATAGGTATCATCATCACGGCGCAGTTCCAGGAGGAACACGATGACTACTATAGTACAAGCCGATGCGCAGCACGCGCCACCTTAGGTAGGCACCTATGCACCTGATAATCCAATCCAAGCTCGGAGCCGACCGGCCAGCCAGCCAGCCTCCACCAGGTAACCACCAACAACGTAAAAACCACCAGCCCGAGCTCCTCTCACCTGACCCTCCCCTTCCAACTAGGTACAATTAACCTACCTACGTACCTATTATATTAGCAGTTAGCCTAGGTAACCCAAGTACCTAAGGATACGCCTGCAAGGTCTTCTAATACCTGCCTACCTACCTTACCTATAACGATGCACGTACGTACGTCCACGCATGCATCCGCCCAGCACACGCATCCCGGTATAGCACCGTCGATAGGACGAAGAGGGCCAACGAGAGACTGACTTTACCTTACATACCTGCTCATACATACTACCACGTAGTAATACCTACCTATAGTACCTACGATCGGTACAGTTACATACACGCAACTCCCGCTCGGCCCCTCTGCCAACATCGCATCCCATCCCTCTCCCGCCATGTGGAGATGGAAAGGACGGGAAGAAAAAAAAAACAAGAACAAGTCACAAGCTACAACGCAGCAACCGTTCCGGGACCCTGCCCCGGACTTCTGATTGGACCCTCCAGCATACTAGGGGTGTGCTCCGGCTTACCTATAATGTACCTTAGTACTTTTATACTGCTACCTATCATACCAGTTAGGTACCTTAGGTACCTGCCTACACGTGCAATACAATATGTTGCTCGACGTACCTTGCGTAGGCGCCTCTTCCTAACCTCCCCAAGTTCATGAAGAACAACATCACATCACATCGTAATAACAAGCAAATCCATCTCGTCCGCCCATCCCAGAGAATGTGACCGCCTCCTGCCGTACCCGTACGCCTTACCACCTATCGAACACGACCTCACGCCTCATCCGTACTCGGGCACGCGTTGCCCAACGTCCACCTTCCGCCCTCGGCACGTAAGCGGAACCGTCTGCCCGCTTCCGGCTATACATATGCACCACCACTGGCCATGTCAAATACCGCTCATCGCACAGTACTCTTTTCATTATGCCTCCTACCATCAATCACATCACTCTATAGGTACACATAGTACTCGCTCTCTTCCCCCCCCATCATCTATCACTACAATACAGTGTCCAGCTAGGGAGCCATTTGACGTAACAGTCCCTGGGCCAGGGACGCTCAAGGCCACGGTATGGTGCCCTACGCTCGGGTGCCACCGTGAGCCGTCACCTTCCTACATCTTAGCATGTGAACAGCACACACAGTTGGGTGCTGCAGTTAACGGTGGCCCCGGTCCGACCAGTGGAGATTTGCCAACCGGCCTGCCAGAATCGTCGAGTACGGTCTTAGATCAGCATCGCACTGCTGTTGGACCGGTGGTGCCGTCGCTGTAGCCGGGAGAACGGTATCGCGCGGCGTCTTATCACCACTGCCACTTCCTTCGTCATGCCTTGCCTCCGAAACCGACGACCGATCATCTGCCCATCTAGACGAGCTGAGGCCGCCCCCTATCATCTGGTGGCGTGCAAAGTTGATATTCGCTCCGGGACCTGCGCGTGGGACCGACGGTGTTCTAGTCTGACCACCGGGGATAGGAGAGCTGGTTGTCTTGTAAGCTTTTCGGTCAGTAGAAGGATCCAAGCTGGAGGCTCGTAGTCCGGACTGGTCCGCACCCTTGAGCTGCATCGAACGCGTTAAGCTGGCGCGTAGCCCCTGTCTCAGTTTCTCCTCGTCTATATCTGTCGTAGAAAAGCGGTTGAGGTTAGGGAATGGTCGAGAGCCCGGCGCCTCCCCATCACTCAGTGGCCGGTTGTGACTCTGCCCGCCCGAGGTGTTGCTGTCTGCTTGGCCGGGCGAACTGTGTCCGCTCAGAACCTTCTTGTACACCAGGGCTGACAACTTTCGCTGCTCGTCAAGCTTCAAGGTTAAAAATTCCTTGTCTCGCATCAGCTGCAGCACCGCTGTCTGTAAGGCTGCGTATTTAGGTAAACAGATGCCGGAAAACTGCTTAACGTCTGCCAAAACTATAACAAGGTTATGTGCTGTCTCGATCATATCCTCAAAATTCCGGGCTGTCAAGTTACAAAAGATGCCCAGAGCAGCTTCTGACAGGTCTGCTCCAATACGGATTCCCTCGATGGCCTCCAAATCTAAGAGCGCGAGCTTTGTCTTGGCGTTATCTTGATCTTGGGGCATATCAGAGGCTAACGAGACCTTTAGTGTGGTGGAGTGCGCGTCGCTTTGCTGTGGATTGATTGAGGCAGTGGTATCGTCTTTGCAGTGGATATCCGACGATGTCAGGGCCCTCTCGTCACTACCCAGCACTGCTCTGAAAATCGGCTCTTGGGAACTGGCCAACCGCATTCGATGGGTTTCCGCAACTTGGACAAACCTGGCCGCAATCATAATATTATCGAATCTGACCTCGCTAGACCTAACTTCGGACTTGGGAGTGTCTTGTCGCCGTACGAGCACAGTGCTTCCGATATTCTTTAAGGGGAGGCAAAGGCGAATATCTTCTTTCACCGTCCTTCCCTCGTTGGCGATTATTTCCCAAACGACGACGGTTCCTCGGGATAGAGCATGAATTAAAACACGACCCGGGGCCATCTTGAAATCGACCCCAACGATAGGCTTGACAATAGCATCCTCATGAAAGAGGATTTCATGAGGTGCGGGCGAGACGACCCCCTGGCTCGACAACTTGAGTACGTCACGACCGGACGTCTCTATCTTCTTTGACTCCGGTGCACGTGTCGCTTTAGGAAGCCGCATTGCCTCGACATAGACCGAGGCGAAAGGATCATGAGGCGGTGACGTCCGTCGACGTTCTTTGGAAATATTCTCGCCTTCCTTACCATGCTGCTGGCTCCCGGCGGCTTTCGAAGGAGACACAACCTCCTCTCCTTTTTTCTTAGTTTTCTCGGGGTCAGCATGGGTAGGGGGTAGTTCTTTCTGTTCCAAGGTTGAACCCGCCGGTATATCGAGAGCCCGTTCTTCTCTAGGGTTCCAGCGCTTGACCCCGGTGCCAGGTGGTACAAGGCCGCCTAGCGACGACAGGCGAAAGCCTGGCTCAAGCTGTAGAGGCGCCCGTTTAGGCTTATAACTAGGGTAACTCGGGTTCCTGTTACGAAGTTAGCACAAGGACTAGAATAGTTAGAGCTTTCGAAGGAAGACTTGCGTTGAATCGTAAAGACGATGTCCCTTCAACGCCTTATCGATGACATCGCTTATATTCCTTCTCTTGCCCTGGATATGCTGGCGGCTGCGGTCGGCACCATGTTTCGAGGACTCGCGAGCGGCCCTGTTAAAATTCGGGTTACGGCGGTGGGCATTTCCGCCCTCAATGGGGTCGAGGTCCTTGACTGCTCGAGCATCTTCATCATCGAAAACTCCCGCCTCAAAAGCCCCTGCCATCAGTTAACTAGCATGAATAAACCAGCTGATATGTCATCTACTTACTCCTCCACATTTCGACTTGATCATTCTTGTATTGCGATGTTGACTCTTGCGAGGGAGTAGGGCGAGTAGCGGAAAGGCCTTCGGGAGGAGGGAGGTCAAGTGATCTAGAATAGCCGTCAGAGGCAAATAGCTCGAGTCTGTCGTTTCCCAGGTCCTCCTAGTTAAGAGCAACGTTAGCCAGCAGACTATACGCAGCCCTATCAAGTCCGAGCAGCCGCCCACTAACGATTGCTCTAACATCAAATAGGACTCAAGCCTGCGTATCGCCTACCATCATGGCTGCCAAGTCATCTATATGGGCAGTAGAGCTAGTAGGGCCCTTGCCCTGGGGCGCTCGTCCTGTCGCGTCCATCCCTGCGGAGCAAGGGAAATTGTGTCTCTAATACCCAGGAAAGGGGTTACGAGGTACCGGGGCTGAGGACCGACGAAGAAGCAGTGTCAAGTAGTAGAGAACCCCGTGTGTCGCCAGATGGCCCAGAGCTCTGGGGGCTTGACGGGTTCCTCAGGCACGGGGGCCAGGGAGAGATGTCGTGTGTTTACGGAGGAAAGGAGAAGCCACGGTCCTAGATCGTCGGATACGGGCTGCCTCCGCCCAGGCACAATTTAGGCGCCCGATGGAGGCAGCTCGGAATGGCGCAAATGGCGAGTATTAAAAATGCTCGTACACCTGGGATCGCGGCGGGTTGTCAGATAAGGTGAGAATGCGGAGTACCTATTCGTAGAGAGAGGGGGCGACAGGAAAGTCAAGTCGGCAGGTCTCCAGCTGGACACTCAAGGCAGGGCCGGTTGTCGATGCCTCTCGTGCTGTACGACGTACCGGGCTTGCGTTATGCATAACTATTTGGTGGTTTTGTGAATGCTTTGTGCACGGGGGTATTGCCTAGGTAGCGACTGCCCTGATACGTAGGAAACGGCCCGGGGAAGGTGCGCTCCGGACAGATTTGGGTTCGGTGGCTTAGCAAGGACGGGCAAGAGGCTCTGGGAAGCGACGGTGATACTAGCGATAGCACTGGCCACGACACTGGGGATGAAACCGGCGATGGAGTCCTCGCTGTGGTTCATGGCCCGGGGGAAGTTATCGTCGGCGGAGGAGTTGGGGAGGGGAGGTTTAGAGGTCAGGCGCCTTGGGCGTTGGCTTACTTCAATGAGATACAGACGTTGCTGGAGCTTCCGACCAGTCTCAAGCTGGATGTATGCTGGTAGCTCGAAGGTGGTAGGCGATTCCAGGAAGCCCTAACTTTGACGTGACAGGTGTTGCAGAGCAGCAGATCAAGTATGTTGTTGGAGAGGAAGGAGAGAGAGTAAATATGCCTATCAGAAGCTGCAGGTGGACGGCCAACAAGCCTGGAAACCTGGTCAGAGCTTGGAAAGTTGGCAAGGGGCAACCGCAGGTAACCAGAAAGAGGTGGTGGGCGATCTCTGTAGGCGGCGATAGTAGGTGAACTTGCGTGATGAAAAGAGGATGTGTTTATAAGTAGGTTAGGGGACAATGAGGGTAAGAAGGGGACGATAAAAGCCGTATAAGAGAGGAGTAGAACAGACAGACAAGATGATGGGAAGGAAATAACCCTCACAGCACGGTCAAGTTGTTGCTGGTCTAGGGGTTCTTTCTTTTTCACATTACTTATAGTATAATACTACGTAGTCTAAGACATCCATCTATAGGGGTATCAGTAGTAGCATTCTAGGCTTCCATCGAAGGACTTGGAATCATAACCCTGGTAAAACGTCCGTTTCTATCTCTATAGAATTTCTCCAGTTGGTTACGATACCTACTTAGAGTCCAAGGGAATAGGGATATAGTGTGTTAGGATACAATAGATCAACACTATCCTTTCAAGTCTAAAAACAGGTAAGAGAACAACATAAACATGTGCCAATGGTAACAGTAACCACAGAATGTCTTTCGAACTTATAGGTATTCAATATCATGCTAATAGACATTCCCAAGTTTAAAGAATCTCCTTATTGACAAATCTATGGGTAGTTATATTAAAAGAAGACTAATATGACGGCAATGAATACAGAAATACCGATACCATCACGACTCTAGTAACTCTAGCCTTCTACTTGACATGTGAGCAAGCCCACCCCCCTTCGAAGAGCTGGGCTTCTACGCCGCAAAGCCAATAGTAGATCCCCAGATCTATCGGTCCTGTCCCCCTAGGGAATCTTGCCTAGATACAAGCCCGCATAGCCCACAAGGGAAATTTGTGGGCGTCTACGTCTCCAAGTGACAGACCCGAACACCCCCACAACGACAACCCCGAGGGAAAATATCCAGTCTGATGGTGGAGCCAGGCAAAGGGAAATACAGTTGAAAGGGAACCAAGGTTTCCTACAGAAAAAAAAAATAGACGTCTACATTCTACCATAGGACTTGTAGATATAAGCTTATTATATAAGTACGATTTCCTACGTGACAGTTTCCGAGTCGGCTGTAATGCCGGAAACGTGGTATTAATGGAGGTACATAGCTTCTGCGTAAGTGGGCTGTGGGGGTTTACTCCAGGGATTCTAACCCAAGCCGACTGATGGGTAGACCCAACGGCATATGGCTGATGAGAATTTGTCCAGAGAAAGTCCATGTTGCGGTGGCTATAAATGCCCATCATATACAGGCATTTGGTTGGTGTTCGTGCTATATCATTGGAAAGCTACCTGTTCTCGTGGAGACGATCAGCGGCTAACCCGGAAGCTAGCCAAATACTACCCACGCAAGCCCACAACCGTTCAGAGAGTCAGTCCCTCTTCTACCCTCGGCTCCCCCCACACCGCGATCAACGAGCCCTAGCATCCTTCGGCGGCTCCCCGAGGCTGTCCTTGCCCTGCCGCCCGACGCCGCTCAGGTCGACGTCGGTCTTCTTGCTGGCGGGCTCGCGCAGGCCCGCCGTGGCGCCGTCGCCCGTCGACACGCCGCTCGAGACGCTGCCCGAGCCCACGTTGACGTTGCGCGCGTCCGCCGAGTTCCAGTCCGGTGCCGTCGGTGGCTGCTCGGGCAGCGGCAGGTTCTGGCGGACCTGCTCGATCTTGTCGGCCTTGGACTGGGTCATCGTATGCGCGCGGTCTGCTACGCTTGAGGGTTAGTCCGGGCGCTTCTCTTTTTGCCGTTTATACTTTTTGGGTATTCGTGGATCTTCTCAGGTACCTACACTTCGTTGATTCCGAGATAGATTATACCTACCCCTAGGTGCAGAGGGAAAAGGAGTGGGGGGCAGTCGGCTAACAAAGGGGAACTAGGTAGCTCACAGCTTAGAATAGATGTTGCAAGTGAGGCAACGAGCGAGATGGGAGAGACGCTATACTTGGACGAGCTGTAGTGATTTTTGGCATGAAAGGGATAGATGCTCTCTTCACACAACCAGAGGGGGGTCTGAGGCTATAAGTGAGTGGTTAGAGAGATGGATCGGCTTACAGATTGAGATGCCTGCCTACGTCGTCGACTCGTCATGTCCGGTGTACTTTCCTCCGGTATATATATACCTCGGTACCTGGGCCGAGATCTTGACGTCATCAGAGATGTGACAGGTCCATCTTGCAGGTTGACGTCACATTGACCAATGAGGCACGTGGAGGATTGCCAAATCGGGACTGTGACCTGGCACTTCGGAATTTATTGCGTCTTCTACCGGAGTCGATTAGGTAAGTCACGATGTTGTCACTGGGAGGGGATGGTGTCCGAACACTAAGTTCTGTCATCGTTCTCATAGCTTCTACATGTAATCGTGGTTGACTTTGCTATCATGCTGGTATCCTCGCGAGCTCAGGGCGTCGTATTCGCCTGCTACCGTGCCCGTGTCGGACATCGGACCAATAACGCCGGAACACCACACTAACATAGGTCATGCCTGTCAAGCATCTGGGCCGCGAAACTACCAATGCTTTCCTAACGCGAAAATAAACCGTGTAACCTCTACTTCTCGGGCGTGGCTTCGGCTACGCCACTCTCTTATCCGTCTCCCCGGACGTGGCCTTCTCTCCGTCGTCGGGATTGAGGTAATTGGCGTCTTCGGCGGCCTCATACTCGGCGATCAGGTCTGTCACCACCTCCCTCGCCTCGTCGAATTCGTGGAAATTCTCCGAGAAGGGCGCCGTCTTCTTGTAATTATCGATAAAAGCATTGCGCTTCCGCATGCCGTCGTATTGGCGGACGATGCGTTTAAATAGCTATGTTGCTCGATCAGTCGACAGCTCGCAATTAGGGGCATCCCGGTAGCGACTTACTGTTGCGATGCTGGTGTGGTTGGCCAACATGAGGCCGCTCACACGGTGGCTCATCGGGATATACGGGCTGCGTTTCGTCAGAGCAACCTGGATGCTCGCCGGGCCCCAAGGTATGAACGTAGCCAGTCTTCGCTCGCGGATACGTAGAAGACTCTTATGCACGTCCGTCGGGTCGACCTCGCCTTGGATCACGTTGAGGATGGAAATATAGCAGCTCTTCTTCCCCGGTATGGTGGACACCATGCGGTTCTTTGGTTGCAGCAGTCGTCGCATGACATCTAATACTGTAGTCTTCCGTACGGTCTTAGCCTGCTCGACCTGATCGCCGGTGAAGGGGGTGTAAGCGGTCATCAAGAAATGGCAGCGCGGCGTCGGTATCAGAGAGGCTAGAATGCTGACGAGGTCGTTGTGCATGTAGCCGGGATACCGTAGCGTCGTCGTGCTGGCCGACATGACGGTCGAGACGAGTTGGTTCGTCTGCTGAAACGATGGTTCTTGGACGTGTAGTCGGTCGGCCGCGATATGGGATAACGCTCCATTGTCTAAAACCACGACCGAGTCGGCGTTTTGCGTCAGCCGCCTCATGGAGAGAAGGCTGTTGTAGGGATGAACCACGACGTCGCCCGAATTCGTGGTGTCGGGGAACACCGAGTACGTTTGGATGATCTTCTTGGGGAACCTGTCATTCATTCGTTCGAGGAGAAAGGAGCCGAGGCCGGAACCTGTGCCGCCGGCGATGGAGTGGAGCAGCATGAAGCCCTCCAGAGAGTCGCTGCCGTCCGCTTCCCTCTCTATCATCTCCATGATCTCCTCGTGGACGGCCTCGCCGGTCTGGTAGCCATCGCCCCAGTTGTTTCCCGCGCCGACGCCGCTTTTGCCCACGTAAAAGTTCTCCGGGTTGTAGATGTTCCTGTAGGGGCCGGTCTGTATGCTGTTGATGACGCGGGGCTCGAGATCTATCAGGATGGCGCGAGGGATGTATCTGGTGTCGTCGCTTTGGTAGTAGAAGACATCTTTGCGGTCACCGCCTTCCGTGGCGAAATCCTCGAGGTTGCCGTCCTGATTGATGCCGTGTTCTTGGCAGAGCTGCTGCCAAAACTGGCTGCCGACTACAGCGCGTTAGCAGACTCGACCCGGAACATGTTCGGGTTGTCTGGCCCCCGACTCACTGCTGTTGCCGCACTGGCCTGCCTGGATGGTGATGATTTCTCTGGGATCGGATAGAATGTTAGTTGGGATTGCGATCGTTGCGGGGGCGCTCCGAAGCATTCGTACCTAGGCATCACGGCAGCATCTGTAGATGTGTCCTGTCAAGGCCACGCGCTTCGAGTGAAATTCTAGGACGATAAGTCGGGCCGCGGCTTCGTCTCTGGGGGCATCCAAACCGGAATTTGGTCCTATCGGGGAGATTTTAACGCGTTGCGCGTTCCCGTCTAGCCAAGCCCGCGGGGTTGCTATAAGACCGGTTAATCTCATAAATAGCCGAATTGCATTTTATTATGTTTAAAACGGCAGATACGGGCTACCGGGGTCATCATACAGACGGGGTCGTACTAGACTTCCTCCGCCCCTTGTCTGTAGGTAGGTAGCTTGTTCGTATTCTAGGAGGTATATAAGCGTATATTCTAGATACTTGAGAGGTAGGCAGCAGATAGTTGTCTTATGTTCACAATCCATCCGCCTGACAATCCGGTGATGCGCATTCCCTGCGACCGAGGAAGACATTGACTTTGGGTACTTAGGTCGGTAGCTTGGAGAGGCCAGGCACGTATGAGCATAGTATAGGTACGGTAATCTCGCAGCAAACTGTTATCAAAGCAGTGGACCGATTTGCTTGCTTACTGTTTGCCTCCGCCCAGTACGTGGGTAGGTACCTCCTATATAATGCATTGTGTGTGGATTTGTGGTGTATATCCCGTCCTATTGGAGGCGCCTACGTATGTATAGTATTCTCTCATATCCTCCCTCCCGGTATTCCCCCCAAATGCCCCCCCGTTCTTATTTGCATTTTTATTTTCCAGAAAAGCCCACATCCAAATGCCTGCACATACACACGTCTTCTGCTGCGTATTACTGGGCCGTTTCTCTTGCGAAACCCGGCGGATCTAGGGTCGGGCGTTTCTTCTTATGCTACGCAGCAAGACGTGCCGGTTGACAAGTCGGACTTCTGGAACGCAGCATCCCATGACGCCTGACAAACGAAACGCAGTTCAAACAACAAACGACGAACACAGCCAACCAGGCCTCGGGCACATAGAGCGTTCGTTGTCCGTACCTCACAGCGCCGCAGGGGCTGCCCGAGCATTTGGGGTTTCTTGGGCCTTTCGCTAGACAGCCGGATCGGTGGTATCGTGGCTTGGATCCGGGTCGTTTCAAGGAGGCTCGATCCCGTCCACGGAGACGGTAACATTCGCTAGATAACATATGATCTATCAAGAATCGGCGTGCCTGCGCACGAGGTGGTAGGTGTTGAATGTTGTTACCTGTCTAGGAGGGACCTTATCTACAGCCTACAGGAGGTACCTACCCAAGGTATGCACCTCAGGCACGCGGCATGTGCCAACTCAGCGTGGTAAATCGGGTATCTTAGGTACTCCCTACACGTACTCTTCCGCCATTCTCTTTCCGCCGGAAGGCCCCGTCCCTTGGCCCCATCGGGTGCCTCCCTGCTGCCCCTCCGTATTTACCTACCTACTACCTAGGTAGGTAGGTACGTACAGAGGTAGGTACCTTACATAGCCTATGTATTGTACCTACCTAGGTACCTAAGGTACGCGAGGCCCGTATGGTAAAAGCACCGGATTCTGACGTTGCGATGGGAAGGAAGCTTATCGACTTACGCGTGGGTACGTACGTGAGGTATCCGCCAGACCGTCCGCCTCCCGCTCCTGCTCCTACGCCCCCCCCCCCCCGGCTCACTGGTCGCTGTTGCTGCCATCTTATGCCCCTATCTAGCGCATCTAAGCTGCCTTAGGTTACGACCAGGAGGCAGGAGAGGCAGAGGTAGGCGAGGTAGGAGCGGGGGGAGGGGGCGGGAGGAACGAACAGGTTGAGGTCTCCAACAGCTAAACCAACAAGCTGGACCGGGGGGCGGAGAGGGGGGCCGCACACACAAACTACCACCACCTGTAAACTCGCTAGCTACAGACCGATCGCCATACTTATACCACATGCTACCTAACTCGCTAAGCCTAGAGACACCACGCACGCCTACAACTCGCACATACACCACGCCTACACCATCCATGCCTACGCCATCTGCCTAATTTAGCTGCACTCGCGGCTTAATTGCCCTCGACACGCGACGCTTGATGTGCCTATCTTGGGAAATCCTCGCCGTCGCCTTCACTACATCTGCCGCAGCCTGTTCCTCGGCCTCTGGCCGTCCCGTCGAATCTCTCCCTCCTCACCGTCCGCGGCCTGTCCTCGTCGCTAATGCACGCCATGCCACGTCCGCGAATCGACCTGCCTACCTAAGTCTGGTACCCATCGCCGTCTCTCACCGTGCACCTAATAAGCCGTTAAATTGGCTCGTCCGCATTGCCTTTTCCCCCCACATCAAATTTAGGAAATAAAAGTAAAGAAGGGGAAAAGAAAAGAGAGACAGAAGGAAAAAAAAAAGAGAGCAAGGAGCCGACGCTTCGCATCCAGATAGGGGAGGCCGTCCGAACGAGTCGACGGATCCGGGCAGGGACTCGGGGCTTGGTCAGACAAGCGCTAATATTAGATCTACTTACGGCTTAATTCTCAGAGCGGCTGGGAGCCACATAGCCATCCGCCATGCAGAAATCAGCTGCCACGACACCGACGCATAATGCGACTCCTTTCTTCTCTACCAACATCTGGGGCACCGGCAGCAGCAGCAGCGGCACCAACGGCGCTTCCGCCCACTCCCAGTCGCAGCAGACTAGCGGTGCGAGCACCACCACCACCACCACCACCACCACCAGATCGCGGCCCGGCACCAGTTCTGGCGACCGCGAGAGGGAGAAGGACCGGGACCCCAACGTCCTCGTCAAAGACCGCGAGCGCAAGGCCTCTCTAGGCCGCCGGCCCTCCTTCTCCTCCCCTTCCAAGGGCAAGCAGCGTGGCAGTTCGGCCAATGCCGGCTCGGCGTCTGCCAGCCAGATCAAGACAGACGCTGCTGTACCTCCCGCGATCCCTCCGGACTTCGCCCTGGCTGCCGCCGCCAAGCTGTCGAGGGAGGCCGAGGGCGTCCCGACGCCCGCCTCCGCCGACTCTTTCTCCAGGATAATGGGCCGCGCCGCGCCGACGCCGACGCCGACCAATGGCTTCTACGCAGGTATCGCGACCTCGCCGCCTCCGCTTCAGCACCACGAGATGCCCTCGCTCCACCAGCACATACAAGAGGTCGCCAACAAGAGGATATCGACCTTGGATTACCTGCGCAAAGCGTACGTTCCCTCGAGAACCCCCCCCTTCCCCCCCCCTCTGTCGCGTCTTGTCGACGTGAGTCTCCCGACTGACTTGTATTGTCTGCGATAGCCACGAGGGCCGAGTCTACTGGTTCAACACGCTCCTTTTTGACAAGCCCGACCTAGCGCGCATGCCCTACTTCGACAGCCGCAAGCTCGCCTACCGCGCCACTAACTATCTCCTCCTCGGCCTCTCCCTACCCGCCGTCATCGACCTAAATTCCGCCACCCCCCTCGACTTCCTCCGCTCCCTCAACACCCTTCTCGCCGAGTTCGAAGCTTACCAGCAGATCCACACCGAGAACGGCGTGAACACGAGCTCTCTGTCCCGCGCCCGTCTGCCTAACATGTTCCGCCGGGGTGCTGGGGGTCGGGGTCGGAGACAATCGGGCGCGACCGAGCTATACACGGATGCGTCGAACGGCGGCCTGGCTAGCGGCTCGGCAGTCAACTCGGTGCCTACGAGCGTCATCAATTTCGGCCTGGGCGGCGAGGGCAGCGATCTCCTACCGGGGGAGGAGTACACGCACCTGCTGACGCCGAACCTCCCTTTCGACCCGGATTTTTTCGAGACCTTCGCGACGCTCTGCGACGCCCTGATAGATTGCTATTCCCGGCTGATGACGCTCCTCCCCGCGGCCAAGGACTGCACGCCCCTCATTATGGAGCTGTTCACCAAGGCCGACGCCAAAGTACGCAAGATCATCATCCAGGGCGTCGTCAAGGAGTTTGAAGACTCGAGCCGGACCGGCCTGAGGCAAGAAGTGGCGAACATCGGGAAGGTGGTCCTGGGCGGTTTAGTATGACGACATGCCCAGTTATATGGATGTGTGCATTTGATGGGCGTGACTCGGGGTATTTCGGCGCTTCTTCAGGATTGCTTCAGTATACCATTACGGCATGAGTAGCACGAGCATTATAGCGCTGCAGGCTCTATTTATCTTATCGTTGTTTTATTTACAGGGGAGAGCGGGAGGGCGCAAAGCGTACATACGACGCTGGACGGCATACCACTCGCAAAACCTAGTCGGCGCGAGCATATAAATGAGAGACATCACTGTCGACACTCCGAAGCCTCGGAAGCTGCAGACTATATAATGCAGGAGACGCGACGGGGATGGTTATAATACAAAATAGTGCACAGCGCAAGAAGCGAGTGAAGGTATATATAATAATGTTCATCAGATACCATAACGCATTCGGAAGTCTTCAACGAGCGATACCACGACAGTGGCCCGCCTCAGTGCTTGACTCTTGATTGGTATTCATCACCTGAACGTGACCAATGCGGCGTCGGCCGGCTTCCCAAAACCAACGCCGCATCCCCCGGAAGTCAAGATACGTCTTGCCTCCACTACCGTTCGGGAAGAGCAGCACGGACAGGTGAAAGACTTCCCATGAAGCCCAGAGTTTTGGACGCATTACCACGCTTAAATCCTCCGTCGCGGCAGTAAGGCGAGAGGCAGAGAGAAAAAAAATCCAACATTCCCACGATGAACCCCCTCGCACCAAGAATAAGCCCCATCGAGTAACCACGCCCGAACTCCTTCGAAAAGGGGGGAGGCGAGGCAATCGCATTACTTTCAATCTCGACAAAAAGGGTGTCCGACACCCGGTCGTACGTCTGACCAACCCAGCCCGTGGGGAACCACGGCCAAACTGCCCATCAGCCCACTGCCGAAGCGGCGCCGAGAGAGAGACACCGTTGCCGCGAGAACCAAGAGCGCGGGCTCGTATCTTCGCCCATATCCCCGGAAGGGGTTGTCTCGAGGCCCCGAAGCAGGAGCGGGCCGGTTTCCCTCGGGCGCGCAACGGAAATCAGCAGCACCAATTTAAGCGGCAGAAAGGGGCGGCTCGCGAACGGAGGAGGGATAGAGGAGAGACGGCGGCCGGGGAGACATGAGCCGCGGTGCTTCTATGGCGGCGCGTTTCCGCACGGGTCTTAGCCTCGCGCCCGAAAAGGCGACGAGAAAAAACCCAGTCCGGGGACTTTCTCCCGAAGCAATCCGGAGATGGAGGGGAGACGGGCCCCGGAGGGACCATCTCTGTGTGTAGCTTCGATAGCGATTTGTTGGGCGAGGGGGTCGTTAGGAGGAGAAGAGGGGGAGGAAGAGCAAGAGGGAGGAGGAACTAGGAGACTATATATGAGTAGGAGGATTAAAAAAAAAAGAAATTTTATCAGAGCTGGTCAGAGCTTCCTCCACTATGAGGTAAAGTGGACCCTACTGTGTGAATACCACCAACTCTATATGGTGCCTACACTGTGTATACCTATGAGATATACCTTACAAACATTACCTAAACACCTTAGGTAGCTGGGTACCTACCTACCTAGGTACCTAGATACCTGACAGTACTAGATGTAATTAAATACATAGAGGCACTGTACCTTTTTAAAGATTTTTCTATTAATAAGTGAGATACCTATATCTTAGTGCTGTTTCTAGACCTCAAAGCACGTAGAATGTATAGTATTGTCAGGGTTATAAAAAAAGTTTAAGTTTTTAAGTTAAGTTAAGTTAAGTTAAGTTTTTTAAATTTAAGTTAAGTTAAGTTTAAGTTTATGTTTAAGTTTTTTTAAGTTTTTTATATTAGAAATATATACGAATTTTATTATTTGTATATATTTTATGCATTTTATACTTTTATACCTTAATATATTTATAGAAAAAAAAATTTAAAAATATATATATTTATTATTATTTTTCTTAATTAATTAAAATTTCTCTTTTAAAATTTATATATTTTTAATTAAGTTTTATTAATAGATTTTTAATTATAAACTTTTAACATTAAGGTTTTAAGTTTAAGTTTTCTTTTATAGCTATTTTTCATTTTTAAGATATTACTATTAGATTCTTTTAATATTGCTTTACTTATATTAAATTACTAAAATATAAAATAAAATTTAAATATTAAAATATTATATTAAAATAAAAAGATAAAAATATAAAAGTATAAGAATATTTCTTAATAATAATATAAATATAAAAATAAAGTAAATATTTTATATTAATAATAATAAAAATTTAAATTATAATTAGTATTAAAAGAAATTCTTTTATAAAAATAAAAAAATTTTTAACTTTTCTAAAGTTTTTAAGTTAAGTTTAAGTTTTTTTTAAAAAAAAGTTTAAGTCAAGTTAAGTTTTTTTAAAAACCTCTTTTTTTAAGTTAAGTTTAAGTTAAGTTCGAAATTTCTTAAGTTAAGTTAAGTTCGGGCCGAACTTAACTTAAAACCCTTTTTTTACAACCCTGAGTATTGTGCGTATCTGTATGCCTAGGCATCTCGGTACCTAAAAGGTCAGTACCAGGTAGGTACCTATCTACCTATGCACCTTGAGGTCTCAGTTGGGAGGCGTACCTGCCTAGGTTTGCTAGGTTTGCTACGCACCTAATTATACGCACGTCTGATTGGGTAGAATCTTCCTCACCTGGGAAGGCTCCTAGGCACGTACTTGCCTTGTTCACGCGGGTCATTGCTCCACCTAAATTCTAAGCTTCACACCTGTTACCAGCCTCTTATGCTCTGCCTCTTCTCTGTCTTCTTCTTCATCATCCCCTCCGTCCACATCGAGAGAGACGGCACACCAGCATAAAGCACCGTGTTGATACACGCAACACATTGCCTGTCAACACCAACACTCGTCTCCCTACGAGTTACGCAAGTCTACCCATCGACCGGCCCATCAGCACCACAGCACTAGCCTGCCACATTCTACTTCTCCCAAACCGCTAAGGTCGTGATGCGACGGAGTGTCCTCTAGACCTCATCATCGTCTTCCATTCTATCTCTTCCACCGGCTTGCCATATTCGCCATCCTAAGTCCTCTGGAAACCAGCCCGATTGATCCATCGAAAGTTGTTACCATTACTGCTACTACTCCAAGTAGCTAGTAACTGCTCAAGATGTCCGGCTTATTCGGCAATGCCTCTTCATCTGCCTCTAGTAGTAACACTATTGGTGATCTGAAGAATGATGTTGCTATCTCCAATCCTCCCGAAGACACCGTCTCAGGCCTCTCCTTCTCGCCTACGTCCGACATTCTAGCCGTCTCGAGCTGGGACAAGAAAGTCCGCATCTACCAGATCGCGCCCAACGGTTCAAGTGAAGGAAAACACATGTACGAGCATGATGCTCCGGTCCTCAGTGTAGATTTTTCCAAGGTGAGCCAACACAGGCCTTGATCCATCCTCTCCCGGAGTTCGCCACCAGGGCGCCATGGATGCTAACACACGCATGTCTAGGACGGCAACAAGGTTGTCTCCTCCGGAGCCGACAAGCAGGCCAAGGTTTGCGACCTCCAAACCCTCCAGACCGCCCAGGTGGCCGCCCACGACCAGACCGTTCGATGCGCGCGCTTCTTCGAGTTGCCCAATTCCAACGGTCCCATGCTTGTGACAGGCTCCTGGGACAAGACCGTCAAGTACTGGGATCTCCGAACCAGCAACCCGGTCGGAACTGTGGCATGCCAGGAGCGCGTCTATTCCATGGATGTGCGCAATTCGCTTCTTGTCATCGGAACTGCCGATCGATACATCAATGTCATCAACCTGCAGGATCCCCTCAAGTTCTACAAGACTCTCCAGAGCCCACTCAAGTGGCAGACTCGGGTGGTGAGCTGCTTTACCGACGCTACTGGATTTGCAATCGGAAGTATCGAGGGACGATGCGCTATTCAATACGTGGAGGACAAGGACTCGGGGTAAGTTGCTGAAATGGGCACGTTGCAGTTTGAGAACTACTTCTTCTCACGCGTCTACCCGCCTTATTTCTCCCTTCCTACTAACAATTCGGACGTGCAGCTCCAACTTCTCATTCAAGTGCCATCGAGACCCGCCCCAGGGCAATACTACCCAGGTCTACTCAGTCAACGATATATCCTTCCACCCTCAGCACGGAACGTTCAGCACGGCTGGTAGCGATGGTACGTTCCACTTCTGGGACAAGGACGCGAAGCACCGCCTCAAGGGCTATCCTACCGTCGGCGGTAGCATTACCGCCACGACATTCAATAGTAGCGGCAGCATATTCGCCTACTCGATCGGCTATGATTGGAGCAAAGGCTACATTGGTAATAGCCAGAACTATCCGAACAAGGTCATGCTTCACCCCATCCAAGGCGACGAGTGCAAGCCCCGCCCTAGCGTCAAGAAGCGATAGAACCGAGGAGAAGGGCAGCTAGGGTCGGGATCAAAAGAGGGGGAAGATAAGCTGCCGCAGAAAGGTACAGATCTATGAAGTGGTGACGGGACAAGGGGGAAAGAAGGGGGGAAAGGACTGGGACACAGGCCTATGCTTTTGCTAACGGAGGCTACTAGCCTGACAGGTGGTTTGCGGCGTCCAATGTAACGGTCGGAAGGGAGAGGGAATTCCGACAGAAGTATAGATGCGAGTCCTGCGTAATCTCCCCCCGAAACGCACCTTTTCTCTCACGGGAGATTCTGCTTCTTTTCGAGGGAGAGACACCTAGTGGAGTGAAAAATAATTATCTGAAAAAAAGAAGAAATTAATGAGGGATACCCTATGATACGGAGGGAGGGGGGCAGGCAGAGTGATACCCAAGTGAGTAAACGCGAGTGGGCGGGCGGTCGGGTGGTCGGAGTGCTGCTCTACTGTTAGGGACGCTCGCTCTTATGTTGGGTCAGATAAGATGTAATAGTATGGGGACAAGTCATGCGCAGTTAGATCTAGATAGGTAAATAGGTAAATAGACATACCTGTGCAGACCAACCGACCCCCGCGCACACCAACACACCGCACCTAGGGTTTGCGCCCACCACTCTGCCTCACCAACTCGCCCTCCCATCCTCCCTCGCGGCCGGGCAGTCGAATGCTCTCCCGGGCCTGCCGCGTGCGAGGCGAGACCGAGCGGCCCGTCCTCGACGCCCTGTGATAATGTGCTACTGTGTTTCTCTATCTATATATCCATGTCTGCCCCGAAGCATCCTACTGGTGTTCTGAGAGCAGTATTCGCAACAGCTATGCTGGAGGCAGCTAGTTTCCGCGCTATGTTGCGTTACACATCAAGAAGTGGATCTAGGGTGTTGCCTTCAACTACTTGTATAGCGTCTTTCGGGCAGAGGATAGATAATCTAGGTTGCTCTGCTGTCAACGTAGCTAGTAGGTAGGTGCCAAGGCAAGTTACACCTGGGTCTGGTATAAGTCTCTCTGGTCGGCTTAATAATTAGACTGGTTGGTTGGCCCCTTGCGGGTTCGACTAGTCGGAACTACATCATGACGATTTACTAAGGCCTGGCTCGTGATAGGCTTTCGATCGGCATATATAGAGCCTCAATTCCTCGGCGAGTGCCATCGCCTCTTCTAATCTAGATACCCGTCGTTGCGTGTAGTGAAGTTTACGCGCACTCAAAGTAACTAACTGCTCCTGTCTGGTAATAGCTGTGTAGTAAGAGTAGTTGAGCTAGGCTAATGAATTCGGTGGGTTTTTTAAAGCTTGGTAATCGTTCAGACCCATCTTGAAAAGTAACCTTGTGACTACCGGTTTATGTACATAATTTATGCAGTTCTTAGATAATTTATTATCTTATCTGGAAGGTAATTAATTACCTATACAGTAGGACCGTCTACGAGTGGGAAAATCACGGAGGGGAAGAGGGGCGAAGGATGGGGGGTAGGCTCTGTGCAACGCGCCCTACTAACGACAAAGCTCTGCGCCTTAGTAACGACAAGCTGCGGCTAGGTAACAAGTAGAAAAATATGCTGGCGGGGTTTGTTGCCAGGTTGCCTGTTACACGCCCACCTCGTGTTACCAACCAGGCTTAAATAGGAGACCTTGCTGGACTTCGAAAAAAAAAAAAAGGCTGTTTGCCTTAAACCCGTCCGATTTGGGCTTCCTCCACCACTTTACCACCTCCAGGACAGCCTCGACGAGCTCGCAAAATGGCCTCTATACCAGCCGACAAGCTCCAGAAGCTCGACAGTCAGCGTGCCCACCTTCCTAACTACCCCTCCCCCTCCCCGCTGCTCGAGCCGTTCTGGCTGACAGACGTCTTGTAGTCTCCGACGCTGGAGGCGCCAATGGCAAGGCTGCCTCCTCAGCGAAAGGCGCCAAAGACGAGGATGCGGCAGAGAAATCTGGCGGGGACTCAGACGATGACGCCGACGAACAACATGCGGAACCTGCACCGGGTGCCGCCAAGAAGAAGAACAAGAAGAAGAAGCCAAAGAAGAAGAAGAAGGCCGCTCCCACTGCCCAGACCGACCCCCCAAGCGTCTTGATGTCCCAGCTCTTCCCGAACAACACCTACCCCAAGGGCGAGGAAGTCGAGTATAAAGACGAGAACCGCTACCGCACTACCAGCGAAGAGAAGCGCCACTTGGACAACTTGAACAATGACTTCCTGATCGACTATCGACACGCGGCCGAAACGCACCGTCAGGTGCGCCAGTGGGCCCAGAAGAACATCAAGCCCGGCCAGTCGCTGCTGGAGATTGCCGAGGGCATCGAGAATAGCGTACGGCGCCTGGTCGGCCACGACGGGCTGGCAGAGGGCGACGCCAAGATCGCGGGAATGGGCTTTCCGACCGGCCTGAACCTGGATCACATCGCTGCCCACTTCTGCCCGAACGCGGGAAACAAGACGATTCTGCAGCAGAGCAATGTCATGAAGGTGGACATCGGCGTCCACGTCAACGGCAGGATCGTTGACAGCGCCTTCACCATGGCATTTGACCCCATGTACGATAACCTGTTGGCTGCCGTCAAGGACGCGACCAACACGGGAATTAGAGAGGCGGGCATCGACGTCCGCCTCGGCGAGCTCGGCGGATACATTCAAGAGGCGATGGAGAGCTACGAATGCGAAATCAACGGCACCACCTACCCCATCAAATCGATCCGAAACCTCAGCGGCCACACGATCCTACCCTACAGCATCCACGGAACCAAGAGCGTCCCCATCGTCAAGTCCTCCGACGCCACGAAGATGGAGGAGGGCGACGTGTTCGCCATCGAGACCTTTGGTAGCACCGGAAACGGCTTCGTCCACGACGACGGGGAGGTCTCTCACTACGCCCTGCGCAGCGACGCGCCCAAGGTCGACTTGCGCTTGTCTTCGGCCAAGTCGCTCCTGAACGTGATCAAGAAGAACTTTGACACCATCCCATTCGCGCGCCGGTACCTTGACAGGCTCGGCCAAGAGAAGTATTTACTGGGAGTGAGCAACCCCTCCCTCTTCCTTCGCTGCCTCTCTGTTCCTTGTCTTCTTTTTTTCATTCTTTTTTTTCACTGCGTACCTGACGTGCTGTTAGTTGAACAATCTCGTCCAGACGGGAATCGTGGAGGATTACCCGCCCCTTCTGGATAAGAAGGGCTCGTACACGGCCCAGTTTGAGCACGTAAGTTTCCGATTACTCGCGCAGGCGCTGCGAACGGTGATGGATTAACTCATGGCCTCTAGACTATTCTGCTCCGACCTACGGTGAAAGAGGTCATTAGCCGCGGCGAGGATTACTAGGCGAGCGGCGAGAACATTCTACGGATAGCAGATAATCCGATGTCTATTCCTTTCCGACGCGATGCGGGAAGGGCATTAAGCGGTAGCCGCATTGTGCGCCCGTATTTTAGGGTTATATAGCTCAGGCCATCTCATATTTCCTAGGTTTCTACCTAGCACCCTGGTCTGAGGGGACGTGGCATGTGAAAGCGTGAGCCGTGCGGTGAAATATGCGGTGTGAGGTCGCGAAGGCCGACTGGGCGCCTCCGAAGAGGAGAGTAGCCTAGACAGACAAAAGACCCCATACTCAAGCCGGGAGCGTCGCGCCGGGAATTCACCGCGACTTCCGACCCCGCTAGGAAGTCGGTCTAGCATTCGTTATGTGGCTTTTCTACGTATGCATATCATCACCGGATATAGGTAGGCTAGGTACGAAGCCGAACGCCGGTGTGGCGGACTGGGGCGGCGATTGATGACTTGCTGCACGCGCTATTGGCGGGTGCCCGTAGGTCGGTGGCGGCATCGGCTACGGCTTCGCTCGACGTGTACGGCGCTAACCCGGCGCACGCTACGGGGGACGGACACGGGTCCGTCATTAGACACACCATAGGCAGGTAATGTGGTGTGCGTATTTCGCGCGCAGTGACGGTGTAGCGTGTATGTTAGGGAGGCAGTTCGGATGCGCGGCCAAGCCAAGGCCTCTTGGGCTTTGGGCGTTGGGAGAGATGCGTAGGTACATCAACACCGACACTTGGGTGCATATGTACGTGCGCATATACGTATGTATGTTAGCCACCTGACGCTCGGGGATGCAGGAGGACGGAGGCGGATCGACAAATGATCTCAGTCCGTTATCGCGGTGATCGCCCCAACGGATGGCGACGCTGCGGGGAGTGGTTAAGGGGCAGAGAGGAGAGAGAGATGGCCCCTGTCGTGCCAAGCTGCCCGGCGGGAGGGGGGACGAGGAGGAGGAGGAGGAGGAGGAGGAGGAGGAGGAGGAGGAGGAGGAGGAGGAGGAGGAGGAGGAAGAGGCGACTCTCTGCTGAGGTGAGAGAGCCTAAGGTCAAGTTATGTAGGTACTTATGCATGTGTACGGGTTGTGCAATGGCTGGAACCGTCTGGTGCGGCCACCCGCGGAGAGGCATCATTAATATGTAGTAGACAGTCATATCTATCTACTTAGGATGGGACATGAGGGAACAAGATGTCGCTCACTCTGCGTCACCTAGCACGTAGCAACATATGAGTACTCCTCATACATATGCACATCCCGCCCGGTCCTAGCGATTGGCCCCCCCCGCTCTGCGCTTGTCCAACAGGTGGTCCGAGCTCTCCAGCCCCACCCGAAGCGGGAGAGAGCCAATGGCAGGGCGGTGCTTTGTCGAACCGGCCCGGGCTATTTTCTGCGCTAGACTCCGCGCTAGATCAGGCCAATCCTTAGAGGGAAATTCCAACGAGGTCCAGTGGAGCACAGTGCCCCCACCTGCCGAAGATTGCCGGGTAGAAGTGGGAATCGATAAGGCAATGACAAGTTACCTGCCCGTGGGTCTTTCCAAGTTTCTCGCCCGTACCGATCCGGGGGGGGGGAGGAGATCATTTTGGCTTCTGATTGAATGAAATTTTTCTCAAGCAGGCCTGTCACTCAGCATCGTCTCTTATTATCGACCACCTCCCGCGCTCCCGAGACTCCCTTCTCAAATCCCCCTTCTCTTCCCAACCATTCGACAATTATTTCCCATTCAAAAGCCCACCCATCGTTTTACGCGACGGCACATTCGGGTCTGCGTCGAAGAAAGGGGGAAGGAGACGAGGCACCAGGGGGGGCCTTGGTTTTTTCATTCTCTTCGTCTCTCCTGCGGTATTCGGCCAGGTAATTCACATCCCGATCTCCGACCGACTCGCAGCGCTGTATCCTATTACAAAGGTGGTAGTGTGCGCGCCACGCTGAGTACGTCGCTGACGCATCCATTTCTCTGCACGCAGATACTCCGTTTATACCTCATCCCCGCCCGGGAGGTTCCGATTCTGCCGGAGGACTTTTGCACGCTCCTTTTACCGACTTATCGGGACTGTCGACGCTCTCCCACCATGAAGGTCTTCTCGAGCACGCACACGTTCAACTACTCGTGGGAGGAGGTATCGACCGCCAACTGGCGGAAGTACTGTCCCTGGAACGACAAGTCGACGCATGTCATAGCCGTCGACACCCTCGCGCGCTCCGTCGACCCCGCGACCGGCATATTGCGCACCGAGCGCCTCATCACCTGCAAGCAATCGACGCCCGAGTGGCTCAAGTCCATCATCGGCTGCATGGAGACGAGTCGGGTGTTTGAGACGTCGTACGTCGACCCCGCCGCGAAGACGGTGACGATGGTGTCGCAGAATATCACCTGGTCGAACCTGGTCAACGTTCAGGAGACGGTGGTCTACCGGCCGCTCGACGGGCACCGGACCCAGTTCCAGCAGGACGCGCGCATCACCGCCCTCTGCGGCGGCTGGCAGCGCATCAAGAACAGCATCGAGGACACCCTCGTCACCCGCTTCCACGAGAACGCCGTCAAGGGCAAGGAAGGGTTCGAGTGCGTCCTCGCCATGAGCCGTCGCGTGTTCGCCGAGGAGCGCGAGCGCGAGCGACTCCGCGGCCAGGACCGGATGTTGGCGTAGACGCAGACAGCGGGCCCACGCCCAAATGAAACAAATTCATTAAAAAAAAAAAAGACATGAGACACTTCTTCGACGGCCTGGGACTCAGGATGCTCCTTCTACGAACAGTAAGAGGGACTATTCGAATTAGAATCGGATAGACGATGGGCATTATTTGGTTGTTTCTTCCAGGAGTCCGTCCCCAGCGAGGGGATAAAGCGGGAGAACCGAGTAAGGGCTCTATTTGGTTTGACTAAAGGCAAAAGCACGGCGTTCCGGCATACCCAGCACAGCAGAGAGATGCGTGTGCTGTTCCTGTTTTCAATAGAGGGGGAAAAAAAGGTTTCGGCCATTGGGATGGATGACGCAATTCTGGGGGCATCGGTCCGCCCGCCCGCCTCTCAATTTTTGTTATATACCCCTCGACAGCTTCGCGAACCAACGAACGACCAGAAGGGGGAGATACCAGAGACGGGCTCGCCGATTGCCAGATATAGATGTATAGACATTTAGCTCTCTGCGGCCTCGCCAGAGCTACGCATAGAATACAATACTACGCCTCTCTGCCCCACACCGTGCTCTTCTCTCGTTCTCATCTCGTGTGTGGTTCTACGGTGTCACCGATCTCGTTGACGTGAGACTTGTACCCCACGCTAGAGGGGCCGTTGCCACGTAGGTACAGCGCCCGTTGGGGCATCCGTCATCCTAACCCACGTACGTATCCGAGGAGGAGAAACTGCCACGGGCTCCCGCCTCTATCTATCTGTGCGCTCTCGCGCTTCGCCTAGCTACCCGGTACTCGACCCGCTCCCGCTCCGTGGCCCCCCTACTCTCCCTAGGTATATTGTGTGTCACTTTCCACCTACGGCCCGTCCCTCCAGAGTAGCAGCAGCAGCAGCAGCGGCGGCGGCGGCGTCGGCCCTCTCGCGGCACCGCACCTCGTAGTAGCGCAGCGCGGCGCGGGTGTCGCCGTCCAGGGCCGCCTCTCGGTGGCCGTCGTCGCCGCGCTCCGCCGCAGCGAGGGCCGCCCGCGCGAACTGCGCCGCCGCCGCGTACCGCCGGAAGAAGTAGAGCTCCTCGACGGCGTGCAGGAGGGCCTGCGCGGCGGGCTTGGGCACGCGGGGCGAGCGCGACGAGAGCGGCGAGAGCGCCGTGCGGTGGATCTGCGGCGCGGGAGTATGATAGTGTGAGGATGGGTGGGAGATGGTGGCGAGGAGAAGAAGAATGAGGAGGGAAAAAAGGGAAGAGAATCCTGCTGTTAGAAAGGGGGAGGCGAGGGGAGGCTTTGTTCTGGTGCTCGGCGTGTCCGAGGGCGCGGGATGGCGATAAATGCTGTTGGGCGCGTGGGGGGTTTAGGAGAAGGGAAGGAGAAAGAGGCAAAGAATGGAACGAGGAAGAAGGGTGGCGAGGCGAGGCGTGGCGGCGGGGATGTGCGAGTACGAGGGATAGAAGAATTGCTTCGGCCGTGGGCGACAGACGATAGAATGAGGGACGGACAGGGTGGGTGAAGAGAAGACGCGACATACCTCGCCGTTCTCGACTTTGGCCCGGTACGCCCGCCGCACCGCCTGGAACTCGGCCTCCGACTGCGCCGTGCGCTCGTCTCGCGCGCTGCCGCCGGCGTCGGTGTCGGAGGAGGAGGAGGAGGAGGAGAGCTGCATCGCGAGCAGGTCTGAGCTGTCGGGGTCCATCGCCGGATTGGCCTAAATTCTAAATAAGTAGGCGGGTAGGAAAGTGTGTTGCAGAATTATGATGTGTTTCCGCGCGCGGCGCAAGTATTAAGGGGTGGATATCGTTAACTGGTAGTTTGCGCCTCTAGGTAGAGTATGAATAGAGCGAGATGATACCTGAAGAGATGAATTGAGAGCCGTGGTTCGCTCGGGTTGACATCAGCGTGCATTATCGCACATCTACCCCCTATAAGGATAGGCGAGCAGGTAACGGGGTGTAACGCTGGTTACCGACCTAGGTATACCTAGGTACACTATAGCGGGGTGAGGTGAGTAGGGTAGGTTAGTTCCCATCTGCCAAACTGGTGCCATCATCTACCTACTGAAGGCAGCTATTTTGATTACGACCTAACTGCAAGCTGATGTTGTATACATACACATACGCATAGAGACAATAGGTATAAACCCGATTTCTCAAATATCCTTCATTTCTTTCTTGTTTTTTTCTTCCTTGGCGCCGTCAGTGATTCTGCGGCACTTGCTTCCTCTCCCTTTTCTCCCCCTAGTACACCACACAACGATACCCGGCCGTAGAGCCGCAGCACTCAGATGGACGACCAGGTCACCCGCCTGGTGGATAAGGCGTGGGGGAAGCTTCAGCAACTCCCCGACGACCGCCGGCTTCGTAAGTGGTGCACCATACCACGTCCCATTTAACACGCCAGCACCCCTTCTCCGAGGGCGAAGGACATAGCTTACTAGGACATATCACGTCTCTAACCCCTTTCCCCCTCCTTTAGTGATCGCTATAGCCGGCATCCCGGGCTCAGGTTCGTAGTCTCCACCCGAACCCAGCTCCGCAGCCGGCGCCAGCCCATCTCACCGGCCCCGCCCAGGGAAAACGACGCTCTCCAAAGCCGTAACGGCGGCGCTGAACGCCCGGCACGCGGCGCAGAACCCAGGCCCTGCCGGCTCGGCGGCGGCGGCGGCGGCGGCTCCGATCGCCGTCTTCGTGCCCATGGACGGGTTCCACCTGACGCGCGCGCAGCTGTCAGCGATGCCGGACCCGGCGCGGGCGCACGCGCGGCGCGGCGCCGAGTTCACGTTCGACGGGGCGGCGTTCCTGGGGCTGGTGCGGGCGCTGCGGGGGCCGGCGACGGCGACCGTGTACGCGCCGAGCTTCGACCACGCCGTCAAGGACCCGCGGCCCGACGACATCGCGATCCTGCCGGCGCACCGCGCCGTGGTGCTCGAGGGCAACTACGTGTGCCTCGACCGCGAGCCGTGGCGCGCGGCCGCCGCGCTGGCCGACGAGCGCTGGTTCGTCGCCGTCGACGCCGCCGCCGCCCGGCGCCGCCTCGTCGCCCGCCACGTCCGCGCCGGCATCGCCCCCGACGCCGCCGCCGCCGCCCGCCGCGCCGACGAGAACGACCTCGTCAACGCCCAGCAGATCCTCGCCGAGCGCCTCGACGTCGACGAGCTCGTCGTCAGCCGCGAGGACGCTGCGTGGGTCCACGATTAGCGGCGGGACGGATGCTGTGCCTAGGGGAAATAAAAGGGGGGAGGAGGTTCGTGTCTGAGCCAAACGGGAACGTGTTGCGAAGCGAGATGGCGATGGTTACGCACTACGTGTGTATAGTAAATCTATATCCCTGGTGCCTACCATCATGAAAGGTTCTTCTTTCTGAGACGTTGGAGGATCTCGCTTCGGTAGTGACCAGCGATTACGATTCTGTTGACGAAAAAGGGGGAGAGGGGCCGATGACCTGTCAAGTGCAAGTCGGTATAGCTGAACAATTTGTTATGCATTGCATACCTAGGTATCTCTTTCCTCTGTCCCCTCTCTTTCCTCTCTTTCCTCCCTCACGGCCTTATCTATGACGGATTTGGAAGGAATGACCGTTGTTGAAGCTTGAGTCACAGCTTAGACCCTCTGACGTCATCCGCTCGTGGCGACATTTAGCTGTACTTTCCTTCCACTGCTATTGCGTGATAGATGTGCCCTTACCGCTGGTTGTGACCATCACCAGGTCAAATCCCCCCCGACCTCCAGTGCCCACCGAAACCAACCCTCTCCCTTTCCACTTCTTCCCCAACACCATCCCCCAAACCCAAGCTCAGCGGGTCGCCCAAGTCGACAGAGGCCCCAGGGATGCTTTGCAAAGCACAGCGATGTTTCAACTAATAGCAGACGGGCTCAGATGATCCTAGCCGTAGCTCGGACTCACGCATCCAACAGAGATCCCATGCAAAGAGCCGATAGCGAAGCCAACGAATGGCCAGTAAGATGCTCCCGTCCAGCGGTTGTGCGAGCATGTTCTCGTGTGCTTTCAGGCATCACTGCCGCAGTCTCCCACAACGCAGAGTAGAGGTAGCGGCCGCTCACGCAGAAGCAGCGAATCTGGACAATCTAACGTCCGTATTTGCCCTCCATCCATCCATGGGAGACATGCCAAACCCAGGCTGCTGCCGAAGACGTGGCGTGGCCCGCGAGGTGACCATGCCGCTGATTCACCTATTCCCATTCGCGAATGCAGCCTCGTCGGTGTGTTCGCTCTGCATGGAGAGACATAAAGATTGCGTGCCAGTAAGTCCGAGGGACTACGCGAGTTTCGTTGACGGAATGCTAACGCGTATCAACGGTTCTCATATCTATCCTCTGGGCCTCCGGAATGCCCTAGTTACCCCCGTATAACCCTTCTAGTTATCCTCCTGATACCTAGATCAACGGTTCATCAGGTTCAGCATCCTAAGATTCTAACGTTAGTTGCTTACCGACTGGTGTTGTGGAATCACAGGAAGCGGACTTAGCCGGGAAACACAGGTTTGCAAACATGGGAACCCTGCCGTTAGCCTTAACCCTAAACTTCCCCGTCTTTTGACGATCCCAAGAGAGGTTTCGACGAAGCTACTAACTACTCGACTCGCTTACGCGGAACATGTTCACAGCCGGATATACAGTTGGCTTTCTGTGAGAAGCGTTTGGTTCGCTGAGAACAACTTTGACGTGTACCTACTTGGAGATAACGGTGGTAAGGGTAAGCTAAACGGCAAGATAAGGATATCTGATAAAGATGACAAGTGCCGAGAGGCTATCAAAAGCCTAACAGAAGTAAAGGACAAGGGGCATGTTGTGAGGACATATATTGGTTTAGGCCGTAAATACGGGGTAGATAGATAACAGAGCCCCTGTGAACCCGATAAACACTCCTATCTAGGTATATAGGCCATGTCAATGTTGCGTAGCCTGTGCATTGATCATAAATATTCATCAAATAGGTACCTAGAATGCCCCACTATAATTTTGCCTACATTTTATCGGCAGGTTTAAGAGCCGTGACGAATTGTCAAGCACAACAAGAATTAAAAACTCACCAGAGGGTCCTTAAAAATAGCCCCCGCCCCCAAATCTTTTGCCATAACTGTCATAGCCATGGCCGACGCAGATTTCGGAGCCGGATCGCCCCGAGCCTCGCCGGCAGCGGCGATAACCCATGACGACGCCCCATCGAAGAAGAAGCGCAAACCGCAGGTCGACGAGATCGAGGTCGACCTGTCGTTGCCGGAGCCGCCGTCGAAGCGCGCGAAGCGGCTGCTGAAGAAGGGGAAGCCTCTCCCGGCGAAGACGCAGAGCGACGACGACGCGGACGAGGGCGAGCCCAACGACGGGCTGGCGGTGCCGGCGAGGCGGGAGCGGGGCGCGAAGGGCGGCGACACGAAGAACAACAAGAAGAAGCAGGGCGACTCGGCGGCGGGTGCGGCGGGCGGCAGCGGCAAGCGCGCGGAGCACGGCGTGTGGATCGGCAACCTGCCGTTCACGCTGACGCGGGTGGAGCTGTTCCGGTGGCTGGTGGAGAGCTCGGGGGGCGCGATCGCGGAGGCGAACATCACGCGGGTCAACCTGCCGACGAGCAAGGACGGCGGGGGGCGGGACCGGAGGCGCGGGGGCGGGGGCGGGGGCGACGGCGACGGCGAGGAGGGCGCGCCGCCGAAGCCGCAGAACAAGGGCTTCGCGTACGTCGACTTCGACGGGGCGGCGGCGGCGGTGGCGGCCATGGCGCTGACCGAGACGGAGCTCCGCGGGCGCAAGGTGCTGATCAAGAGCGCGACGTCGTTCGAGGGGCGGCCGGCGAAGGAGGGTAACAGCAGCACCACAACCGACGGCAGCGGAACAGCGAAGAACGCGGCCGCGGCCGACGCCGGCAGCAGCAAGATCTACGTGGGCAACCTGCCCTTCCAGACGGACGAGGACAGCCTGCGGGCGCACTTCGACAAGTGCGGCGAGGTGGAGTGGGCCAAGGTGGCCACGTTCGAGGACAGCGGCAAGTGCAAGGGGTACGGGTGGGTGCGGTTCCGGGACGCGGCGGCGGCGGCGGCGGCGGTGCGCGGGTTCGCGCGGGTCCGCGAGGCGGCGGAGACGGAGGCGGACTTTGCGAGCAGCGACGGCGAGGACGAGGACGAGGGCGAAGACGGCGCGGAGTCGCCGCCGCGGCAGCAGCAGCAGAAGAAGCGCCCGAACGCCGACAGGTTCAAGACCCGCAAGTGGTGGGTCAACCGCCTGCGCGGCCGCGAGCTCAAGATCGAGCTCGCCGAGGACGACGCCGCGCGGTACAAGAAGCGCTTCGGCGGCGGCGGCGGCGGCGGCGGCGGCCGGGGAGACGCCCGCGCCCGCGGCCCTGCGTCCGCGAAGCCGGGGCTCCGCGGGGGCGAGAAGAAGAAGACGGCGACGAAGAAGGAGCCCCCGCCCCCCGCTGCAGACGCAGACGCAGACGCGGACGCGGACGCGAGGTCTCCCGCCGAGAGACACCGCAACAGCGCCGCGTACGGCGACGCGGGCGCCATGTCGTACCGGACGGGCGCGGTCGCCGCGTCCCGGGGCTCCAAGAAGATCACGTTCGACTGAAGACTCGGAAAACCCAAACCCCCGAAGGGAGACTACGACGGCTGCGTGCGGAGCGTAGCGCGCGTGTATATATGCACCTACATAGAAGATTACGAGCGCGTGTTGGGGAGAGCATATTCCCCGCACTGCCTACGAAAAAAAGAAGAAAAAAGGGGGAGAACGAGTCGTTTCCGAGAACGCGAGGCACGCTCGCTCGGATGTACGCGGGGGTTGCCTACCGAGACCTGACACGGGAGAGCGCCCGAGGATCCCAGACAGCAACATAATATAACGCTACCTCGAGAGACATCCCAAGCCTTTCTTTCTTTCTTTCTACCCGCTTAGATGTCGCACTCACATACAAACGTGCTCGTGCTTCCATCCATTCCCCCGCTCTACTCCTCATCCAAGAGAACCAACGTAGCCAACTCTTCTCGGTATTCTAAACCTAACCTCGGTCGGTTCGTTCTCGCTTTCCACGACGGCCTCTTCTCAAAACCTAACAACATCTATCTGCAACTCTCCCCCCCCAACACCCCAATCAGGATGGAATCGAGCCTCCGTCCCCAAACGCCCATCTCAATACCTCTCCAGCACCCACCGCCGCCGTTCCTCGGCCCCCATGGGTTCGAGGAGCCGGAGCTCGGCTTCCTTGACATCGACGTACCGGCGCACGAAGGCGGCGTCGAAGCCGAGGCGCGGCGCGTCGCGCTCGAGCGCCGCGAGAGCCGCGCGCAGGTCCTCGGGCAGCTGGGTCGTGATGCCCAACGCCGCACGCTCTTGGTCCGAGAGGAGTGCGGGGTCGTCGGCGCAGTCGCCCCACGTGAGCTGCACGCTCCCTAGGATGCCCGCCGTGCCCGCCGCGAGTATCGCGGCGGCGGCGAGGTACGGGTTCGCGAGGCCGTCTATCGTCTTGAATTCCCAGTGCGCGCCCTCCACCTTGCGCAGCGGCGCCTCCTTGTTCTGGGTGCCCCACGTAACCCACCGCCCTCCCGCCCACCCGCTGTCCACCATCCGCTCGTAGCTCGTCGGGTTGCTGTACGTGAACGCCAAGATTGCGTCTAGATGGCTTAGGATGCCGGCGTAGAACGACTCGTAGACCGCAGGAGAGGAGGAGGAGGGCGACGACGACGACGACGATACCGACAGGTGCAGGTGCGAGGCGGTCCCGCACGCCCCGGCAAACGGCTTCGGGTGTAGTGTGATCCGGAAGCCGTGACGGGCGGCGACTGACTCGAGGATCTGGCGCGCGTGGAGCAGCGTGTCGCAAGCCTCGAGCGGTGGCAGAGCCGGTAATACGATCTCGTACTGACCGGGCGCGCTCTCGGCATGGAACTGCTCGACCGCGATGCCGGCCGCATCGAGACTATCTAGTATCTCGTCGGCGGCTGTGGCGAAACTGCCCTCGCGGCCCCAGTCTGCCAGCGCCCTCGCCATCGACCAGGCGTGACCGTCGTTCCGCAGCGTGGAATACTTGTCCACGCTCGTCGGATCCGGATTGCGCTCTAGGACGACGAACTCGATCTCGAAGCCTAACAGGAATGTCAGGCCGTGTACCGCTGCTCCGTCTGCCTGTTTCCTCAGTATAGTCCTCGGACATAAAACGGACTCCGAGCCGTCTGATTCGGCGAAGTTAGCGTAGCAACTGACGTGGCCGTCGGCCGGGCCTAGTTTCAAGCTCAACCAGTCAATATGCAGCGTATATGCGCCGGTTGCCGTTATCTGGGGTATCATCACGTCAATCTGTAACAGCCCGAGGCTTGATTTTGTAACGGACAACGTCAGAGGCTTTCCGCTCGCAAGCGTCTTGTAAACATGTTTAATAGGGATGACCCGACACTTGACACTCGAGGTGTAGTCGTTCCAGTACACTCTTAGGTATTTAGCGCCCAGCCTGCGAAGTTTTGATACAATCTCTTGGTTACTCGAGCCAGGGAGCGGGTCAGAGCCGAGTTCCGCGAAACTGGGGAGGGTGGACCTGACACTATCGAGGTTGTACAGTTTCTTAGAATTATTGAACAGGACGTCCTGGACTAGCTGTACGGCTTGCTTCTCGTCGAGCTGGCCTGACTGGACAGCCTTGCCTAATACCTAGGCGGAGGTTAGCGAGTCCACATTGCAGCTTGATATAACAATGTCTTCTTACCGCCTTCAAGACCGAGCGGATTTGTGCCGTCCCGATTAAATATGTCTCCGGAGAGCAATTACCGTCGGTGCTGCAGAGAACCTTGGACCAGGGACATAGTTCCAGGATCTGCTTGAGGACGCCCTCCTGGCCCTCCTGGCTAAGAAAAAGAAACACCTCGCCGATGTCAGCGTAGACGTTGGGATACATAGCAGCTAGATATGCGGTCTCCCTGGTCCATGGGTAGCCAGCATGAAGTAGCACGACTGGGATGTCCGGAAAATATCGGATAAAGGGCTGCAGGTGTGCCGGTGACGATTTGGTGAGGTTTATGTCGTTATCGCCAAGGCCGGTGTGGAATTGTATTGGTTTCTTGTGGCCGGGAAAGTCGCGGATTGCTGTGGCAGCGGTCAACACTATCAGGTCGTTTAAAGGCGAGTTTTCCAGCCTCTTTTTGAGGGAGAAATTAGATGCAGGACGTTCATCATGGTTCCCGGCGTCGATGATTTGTTTGAGGGAGTCCTCAGCCGCTGCCAGGTCTACATGTTCAGGGGTTAGGATGTCTAGTCCACGTCGATAACAGATTATGGATTTGAAGGCGACAACCTCGGGGTCATGTAGGAACGCCGTAACCTGGCCGGTCAATTCCTGAATAACCCGAGCTAAATGCTGGGTAGGGGACATCTCTGAATTTTGAAGAGCTTCGAGGGCAATGATATCACCTGCTAGGGTCTCTAGCCTGACAATGCGCTTGCACTTGCTCCTCGTGAATGCATCGTGCCACGAATAATGCTCGATCTTGTTAGGTACGGTAAGCCCGTCGTCAAGTAAGATAGTTTCTATGCCATCTAAGCAGCGCTTCACCCAGGCTTCCCACGAATCCGACGTGAGCTGCTTCTGGGCGATACTAGCCGCTACGGCATCCCACGTCTCCTCGCAGCCGAGAGCATCGGCCAGGTGCTTCACGGCCAGGAAGTGGGCGAGGCTCGTTCTGGAATCCTCGAGGGCAGATCCGGTCGCCTCGCTAGCGACGGACAGCAGCGGATGCTGGCTCACGCTCTGGCGCGTTAAGAGGGGGTGGGCGTGGTTGTCGATGAGGGGGGTGTTGTCGATAGCGGCACTGAGCTGCTTAAAGCCATCGTACGATGACGCCATGTTTTCACCGACAACACTGTCCGCGATCCGAGATTTACTGAGAGGGCGCGATAGTATGAGAGTGTGTGTGCGGTGATAGGACCGTAGGTACGTAAGGTCAGGTCAGGTATACTGAGGGTATAAGCACCTGAGGGAATAGTAGCGGGAGGAGGAGTAGAGATTGGCCGAGGAGTGAGGGTATGGAGGCGCGCATTTAACAGGCGTAGGTAAATGTGTTCGCGCGCGCTTACCCGTACTAGATGCACAAGGTACCCGAGGTGCCTGTAAGCACCTAACACTACCTATAAGGTACCTTAAGTCTAGGATGTAGGTAGAGGTAGATACCTACCTAGGTAGACCATCCTCTCTCGTCGCCGCCTCGCCTCACCGCCCCAGCGCTGCTCATCAGTATCACGCAATTCGCCCAGATCAAGCCTAATATCTGATGGATTTGCGTATTGGACATCCACGCTACGGCTTAATTCCCCCTTGCTGACAGGTTAGCTAAACTCGCTGCCCCGGCCAAGCTCTAGGGCTAGTGACTTTCTAAGGCTGCCCAAGCCGTCGGTTGCCTTATAGGGGTTAGCTATCTCGGGTGTAATGTCGCCGTATTGAGAAGAGTAACTTACAGTGCCAAGATCACACGTGATTCAACCCGCTTAGGTCGGAGCCGATGTGAGGTGTCTCGAGCTACTAGGCAAGGGAATCGAGAAGGCGACCGATGTAGGACGAGCAAGAAGTATCTCGCTCCCAAGATCAACTTACCTAAATCCTAGTAGCTGCTTCAAAGTGCCGTGTCTCTTTATGGAGTTTCGGACACTGAAAAAAAATTACTCAACTACCTACATAAGGAGGCAGCTGTATGGTGCTCAGGTCGTCTCACAGAAGCGTCGTGACCCCGCCAAGTACTACAAGCCTTTGTTCGTAGAAGGTCGCATTGAACGTTTAAGCCTACGCCAACGTTTGAGTGCAACAAGTCGCGAATTCGGGCTTCGAGAAGCTGGTCTCGGCAGAGTCCCCAAGCTGCTGGCCTCTGGCCGGATGGGATGACGTCATATAGTAATATGCTCCTTGTCGCAATGGCGCACGCCAGTACCGGGCCAAGGAGTTTGGGGCGAGACCGACAGTGAAGCGGGAAGGGATACCGTGGGTGGCAGTCTCGTAAGTGACGGGCGCTATCCCGTCACCGATGTCCGAATTTTCAAAAGACATTGAGATTGGCCGTCGCTTTTGCACGGCACGTGCTCACAACAAAAGCTTCATTGGTCTCCCGATCGTCCGATGGGGGGTGCGCGGTTTCGCGGGCTGACATGCTATAAGCTTCTCGTAGCCATTGGTGAGGGGTGCTAGGTTGGGCTGCTGTAACAGTAGCTGTCTCTTCTCGTGTGTAAGTTGGCTACCGTGCGGTGAGGCGGTGCTTGTCGGAATCTCGTAAACACGCCAATTCATCGGTAGATTTTCTAGCGAATTTCCTACTCCATTCTGGCCTTCTCACTGCAAAGGGTTGGTTACGATATCCGTTCTTAGCGCATGTCGTCCTATAGGATGTTTCCGCGATACCTCGATATAGGTATACCCGTCTGCGCGATAGCAAAACTGCCAGTTCTCACAGCAGGATGGTGACCTGCCTGATGCCTGCATCCGGCATTCGACCGTTGGACGGGTTGGCGATGGTAAAATACCGGGACACACCCGTGCGCGACGGGGTAAGACGAGGCGGCAGAGAGGGAGAGGAGAGGTATGCCCTGCCCAGCTTTGCCCCGGCCATGGCCAAGAGAAAATAAAAAGCTTGAATTTTCTTGGGAGACGGGAGTGGGCCAAGGCTCCTGAAGATGACCCTCGGCCCTAAGCTCTTCTGGGGCGCCGCTACGCCAGTTGCAGCAAGGTGGCCAGGGAGGGTTGTCGATCGGCCGGGATCTGCTTGGCAGGTGGACCTGCAAGTGGACCTGAAAGTCGTCATCAGCGTGCCGATGCTACATGTACCTCGTGTAGGAGGCGTACAGGCTCGGTGCTGTGTGCTGGATGTAGCCCCGACCGCTGCTATGCTGCTTTCACGTACCTCGCTTGTAGCCTCGCCTCTCCCTCTCTTCGGGTCCGCAGTGTTGGGGATACCTGTCGGGTACGTTTCACGCCGCCGGGCAACCGCACAGAATACGTTGAGATATGTACTTGCCTCTAGCTCGGAACATAGTTGTCTCCTAGCAAACATCCATCTGAAGCAGCCACGCTTCGTAGACAATATGCCTATACCTATAGGAGGTAGGTACCTATCTCCTATCTACCTGTAGGTGCCCGCCCAAGAGGTACTCCGGGGGAGGCAGATAGGCAAGCGTGTACCTGCCTCCTACCCGACCCGATGTACCTACATCAATCATTTGCGCGCCTCGCCTTCCTGTGTCTTACCGACCCGGCCAGCCCTTCCTGCTCTTTGCTCCCTTCTCCCATGTTTCGCGTCCCGAGAATGGAGTTTGTATCCTTTCTCCTTTCCCCAACCTTTTCTCCCGCCTCCCTCCCTTTCTCCTCCTTCGAAAGCGGGACGTCTCCTCTGCCTTTCGCTTGATACTCCTCCCTCTTCGCCGTCGCCCCCCCAACCCGTCTCTGGGAATAGGCATCCTACACGCAGACAAGACATATATCGCTAGGGCCAGCGTCACTTCCTCTCTGTCGGCGCAACCGAGTGGTGCGGCGGGCTGCTCCATCTCTATTTTCGTCAATTGTTTCTGTCCGCCCGTCGCTCGTTTCCCTCCTCCCACCTTCCCAGTGGCCGACCTTTCCACCCCGCCTAAGGAACGATGTTACCTCGACTGTCAGGCCTGATTTCAGTCGCGCTGCTCCTTGCGGGCGACCTGGCATCTGCTCAATCATACCAGATCGACTCAGACGGTGCGTCGCAAGTGTAACCCCTATACAACGCTCGCTACCCCGTTGTCCGCCTGCCGGCGCACAATGCTAACCTGTTCGTTTCTCCCGTCTCCTCGCAGTCAATGTCAGGTCCGCGGCAAAATCACTTGCTGCTAATGTCATGAGTTACTATCATGGAACCGATCCTGGAGGAATACCTGGTATCCTGCCCGGTCCTCCGCCTGCCGGCGACTACTACTGGTGGGAGGGGGGCGCTCTCTGGGGCACGATGATCGATTATTGGCATTACACCGGCGATACCACCTACAATGACCTGGTCACCCAGGCCATGCTTTTTCAGACCGGCCCTAACAGAGACTACATGCCTCCTAATGTTACTGCTTCGCTAGGCAATGACGACCAAGGGTTCTGGGGCATGTCTGCTATGCTAGCCGCCGAGGTCGGGTTTCCGGACCCTCCCTCGGACCAGCCCCAATGGCTGGCTCTAGCCCAGGCTGTCTTCAACACCCAGGCAGATCCTGGCCGGCATGACGATACCTGCGGTGGCGGATTGCGATGGCAGATTCCTTTCGCCAACAATGGCTACAACTACAAGAACAGTGAGGAGTCGTGCTTCCCTTCTCGATGCGGCGCCGCGAACTAACCAAGCGAAGGCATTGCCAATGGCTGCTTCTTCAACCTGGGCGCCCGATTAGCGCGCTACCTCCACAATTCGACGTACGCCGACTGGGCCGAGAAGTCTTGGGACTGGGTCCAGAGCGTCGGGTTGATGAACAGCGAGTACAAGATTTTCGACGGGGCACATGTCGAGTCGAACTGCACGGATATCAACCAAGCCCAATTCTCATACAACAATGCTGTCTATCTCTTGGGGGCGGCGTATATGTACAACTACGTAAGGACTGCCCTGTTACCTTTCTACCTTCGTACGCTTAGCTTACCTGCACATATTAGACGGATGGCGACTCGAAGTGGGAACAACGGGTCAGCGGCCTCGTCGATGCTACCATCCGCGACTTCTTCCGCAATGATGTCGCCTACGAAATCGCATGCGAAGATCAGATGACCTGCACGACGGACATGCTGAGTTTCAAGGGCTATTTGCATCGATGGATGACCACCATGACCCAGGTCGCTCCCTTCACAGCGGACAAGGTGTTGCCTGTCTTGCGGAGATCAGCCCAGGCCGCGGTAAATCAATGCACCGGCCCGCCAGACGGAAAGACTTGCGGATTCGGATGGGCAAGCGGCACTTTCGACCAGAGCGTTGGCGCCGGCCAGGCTATGAACGTATTGGGCGCGGTGTCGTCTCTCCTTGTCTCAGGGTCTAGGGCACCCGTTACCAGCGATAGCGGAGGCACCAGCGTCGGTGACCCGAATGCCGGCGCAGGCAGCGACTCGTTTATCCGAACGCCGACGCCTATTACCACGGGAGACCGAGCCGGGGCCGGTATCTTGACTGCCTTGGTCCTCGCATCGGCAATCGGGACCTTCACGTGGATGAGTATCGGAGGGTAAAGCGATAGTTGCGATGTCACCGATACGAACTACTACCAACGACGGTAGACTCCGATTTCGGTATGTGGTTGTCTATGGCAGGCCTCTCGTGAACTATGAGAGTTTTCGGTTTTGCACCAAATAGAAGGACACGTGAGGCGGCCTTGACGTCAGGCCGGTTGATAGATACAACACACGGATGGATATATGGCGTTTAGCATTACTCTCATCGAGCATTGTACCATGTTGTGAGAGGCAAATGTGGTTTGGTTTTCTCTTCAGCTCTGGAATTGGCCCATCTTCAATATACATGGCAACCCTGGGGCAAAGTGGCCAGGGGTAGTCGCGGATTTGTCACGAGCGTCACGGCACGAGTATTCGGGGATAATTCGGTCGGGGCAGTTGGTTGTAGATTACCGAGTGCAGGTACATCATGTAGGACTTAATACCCTGGATGGGGCTTCCGTCGAATCGCAACTAACGTGTGACTTTCTTAGGGCCTCACAGCATCAATGTCGTCGGCGACGGGCAGCCTGCCCCCCGTCCGCATCATAGCGCCGGCTTTATGTTCCTAGCGTAGGAAGGACGTAGCCAAAGCAACCTGGCAATTATGGAGGTATTGAAACGGGGGGAGACTGCCTTCAGGTAATATATCAGGTTCGTAGGTGAACGATGTTCATATTGGATCGTTAGCCAAGGGCATGCCTGTGTAGAAGGTGTGTATAGGGCTACAGTGAGGCTCGTGAGGCTCGAAGACGAAGCCCCAGGAGGATGTAGGCCTCTCATGCTTACGGATCCCGAAACGGGAACGCTTGTGGCCCCGCACGACAATGTCCGTTTTGGATCTGTCTCCACCAGATGAACCCCAACTTCGTGTCTCGTTCATCCACGAACCCTAGGTATATCGAGATATATCACGGGACACTCCGAGGGGACCGATCCATACTCGGGGTAGCATCGAACACATCCGGGACGCTTTCATCCATCCCGCCCTTTTTCTTGCGTTGCAAAGAGAAAAAAAAAGGGAACAGACTGTTTGAGCATGCACCCCATAACCAGTCATACCTAGCACACACACACACCTCTATGCCTATGCCTATGTAACGCGCGCGCCGCACTCTCCAGGAAGCACCCTAGGCCCATCCATCATGGCGCCCAACTTCGGCGACCCCACGCTCTTCCCCACCTTCCAGGAGCTCTCCTCTTCCACACCCGCCTCCCCGCCTTTCCTCCTCGCTCAGATCCGTGAGGACATGACGATCACGAAGCCGACGCTGATCGTACGAGACCGGACGGGGGCCGAGTTCGCGGTGACGTTCGACGACGGGGATCACCGGGGCCTGGACGCGCCGCCCTCGTCGTCGTCGGCGGCGCCGCACGATCTGCTGACAGCGGGCGGCGGCGCCAGCGCGGGCAAGCGCTTCCGCCGCGGCCACACGCTTGTGGTGCCGGCGGCGGCGCGCGAGGCCCGCGGCGGGGGCGGCAAGAAGGACGTCGTGCGCGTCCCGCGCGGCGGCGGCGCCGCCGTCCGCGTGCTTCCCGCCCCGCTCGAGCGCGTGCTCGAGGTCGGCGCCGTGATGGCGGCCGTGGCGCACGAGGAGAGGAGCGGCAGCGACGGCGAGGGGGGAGGGGCGAGACGGAAGACGCGGTGTGGGGCGTGCGGAAAGGACGAGGACGAGGGAGAGGGAGAAGAGAAAGTGTCGCTGATGCGGTGTACCGGGTGCGGCACGGTCGCGTATTGCAGCAAGGTAGGTGGGCGGTTACGTCTATATCTGTCATCTATACCTATGGTTTGGGCATCGCGCTGACTGCAGGCGCCGCGGCGCGCGGGGGAAACAGGCCTGCCAGGTCCGCGGCTGGAGCGAGCTGGACCACAAGACGAACTGCAAGCTTATCCGCGCTATCAAGGAGATATGGCCCTGAGCGCGCGCCTCCTCCTACGGATAGGGAGCGGGCACTGGGGCTGGGGCTAGTTCGCCTACCTGGGCTCTGGGTTCTGGGGGCTCGACAGTTCGCCGTAGGTGCACGGCAGCTCTAGGGCGGAAAATAGGCCGGATGCTGAATCAGGGTGTCGGGATCGAAGGGGAGGTTTTGTATATGAAGGTGGTTTGGAGTGCCGGAGTTGGAAGAAGGAGATAGCCATGAAGAAAAGGGGGAGGGGGAGGCGTTAGCTGCGTACTGGGACGATGGGATGTGTGCATGGCCAGAACGAGGAGGGAGCCTCTCTATGCCCATCGCTGCTGTGGCATTGAGTAGAAAAGGGGCAGATTATTTCTAGCTGTTTTCCCTCGCGATAGTATGGTAGAAAGAAGTTTCTTTCTCGAGTTCAACACGTGTTTCAGCGATTATCTCCTTCACTCCTCTTCCATCCACTCTCATGGCCCTTACCAAAGACGCGAAAGCAAAGGGGAGCGCACGTTTAGAAGAGATAGAATCGCTCCCAACCTAGGCATGTCTGGGTCACACTCCTTATCTCAAACGGTGGGGCACCGTTCCAGCAACCGTTTATTAGGGGCCGCACGTTCCGTTTCAATGACGGATCCAATAGGTACCTAGGTAGGTACACCTATTCACCGATAAGATAACCGAAAAAGACGAATCTCAATTCCTTCTAGGTAATGAACTGAACGTTCAACAATCGATATCTACGACAGATATTGGTTTATATCGGACTGCCGACGACAACAGGCGCCATGGTTCGCAAGCTTAAGCACCACGAGGAGCGCTTGCTCCGGAAAACGGACTTCATCACCTGGAAACAGGATCACGACCACAGAGACGTGAGTCCCTTCGTCCCTAGATGCCGTCTGCGCGCGTGCTCCTGCTGAACTGGCTCCGCTCTAGCACTCTGTCATACGACGGTACATGATCCAGAAGCCAGAAGATTACCACCGATACAACCGGATATGCGGCGTGAGTCGACCCAGACATTTCCACCTCCCCAACCTCCCTCCACCGCCGAAGAACGTAAGCTCACCTCGAGCGACCCGGTCCAGTCTCTACGACAGCTCGCGCACCGGCTGAGCCTGCTACCGCCCGACAACGCGGTGCGGCGGAAGCACGAGCAGCTGCTGCTCGAGAAGCTGCACGACGCGGGGATCCTGCCGTCGGCGTCGAAGCTGTCGGCGGTGGAGAAGGGCGCGACGGTGTCGGCAATGGCGCGGCGGCGGCTGCCCGTGGTGATGACGCGGCTGCGCATGGCCGAGACGGTGCAGGCGGCGACGAAGCTCGTCGAGCAGGGCCACGTCCGCGTCGGCGTCGAGACCGTCACCGACCCCGCCTTCTTCGTCACCCGCTCCCTCGAGGACTTCGTCACCTGGACCGCCGGCAGCAAGATCAAGCGCAACATCATGAAGTACCGCGACAAGCTCGACGACTTCGAGCTTCTGTGATGGCCCAGCGGCTGCTGGCCTCGCCCGCCTGGGGGGCTGCGGGCAGGGGGACAGAGGACGGCGGTGAGAACGAGCGAGACAGGAGTTGGTGGGTGGGTTTGTTCGCTCCCCACTCTACCCTGTTCTCGCTCTTCTAGAGCCAAAGGTCGCGTATGGCTTCCGCACAGCATAGCATGGCGTTTGGGATACCTGTGGTAGAGAATTCACTTTGAAGGGATAATATCTTTAGCTTGCACGTCACAGCCCGTATGAGCAGCACTATAGGTATAGACTCTCTAGCGCGTCTAGGATGAGAGAAACACTCTCCGGATCCTAACTCTCCTGGCACTCTCGCCACGCTTATCTTGACTTATTTCCTTATACCTACGCAAATCACCATCGTCGATATCCGCCACATCGTCGGGTCTTTAAACAGGTGCTGGCCCGAAAATTTTTTTCTGGGATTGTGATATCCTTGGAGAATTATTTTTGGAACCCCTACACGCCTATGAGAAATGATTACTTCCTTTTCATCCTATTTAGGGCTCCCCATGCCGCATCTCGTAGACGGAGAATGTAGGTGTACAGTGAATGAACGTTGATCTAGAGGTACCTGGGTATATCCTGTGACTAGTCATGTGACTGTAAATAAGCGGTTGTAATTACACGTGACTCATACACACGTGCTTCCGCTCGCTTTTCGCGATGAAATGTGATAAATGCTAGCACCTTTTTCTTCTACGTTACTCCACCACGCGTCCGTAATAACACCGCCCGTGATCACCAGACTACGTCCCACCTACACACACCATGGGTGACATTAACGTGTTTTCGGCATGCCGCTCAGAAACATGGCCCGACCTGCGGATGTGGTTATCGTCTCAGATGATGATGCTACCGAATCCTCCGAGTCGACACCCGAGTCCGTCGCCGCAACCTCCGTTTCCACTGAAGTGAAGCCGTCGAGGAAGCGCAAGTCGCAAACAAAGGTTTCTACCAGGGTTACGTGGAGCGATGACTCAAGTGATGCCGATGGCGGGCCCAAGAAACGAAGAAAGAGAGATAGCAAGAAATTGTCCGCGTCCACAAGAGGCAGGGGGAAGAAGGGTCGGGGTCGACTTCCTAAGGGTGTTAAACTGAGAAGCACAGAGCCTCGCTATAATGATGATAGCGAATCCTACTCAGACTCCGATCTTCTTGAAGACGCGCTCCCTCAATACATCCGAGATCGCCGCTTGCAATTTGACCGGAATCGTGAAACCTTGCGTGAAAAAGGTCTGCGATTGCCTCCAGACTATTCGGGTGTTTACTTTTCGGACGACGAGCGACTCGCGGACCTGGAAGAGAAGCCACAATTTGACGAGAAGAGCGGCATCAAGCCGTGCCGCGCCTATAAGGACATCGTGCTAGAACATTCAGCTGGTATTATCCCGGCTTCCATCGCTCAGTATCTCCGCGATTACCAGGTTGACGGAGTCAGGTTCCTTCACGATCTATTCGTGCACCAGAAGGGCGGCATCCTCGGCGACGATATGGGGCTCGGCAAGACAGTTCAAGTAGTCGCTTTTCTCACAGCTGTGTTCGGTAAGACTGGCGACCGTCGCGATGCCAAGAGAATGAGGAAGTTCCGGCGGGCTAATGATGACTGGTACCCGCGTGCCTTGATCATCTGCCCGGGCTCGTTAATCCAAAACTGGAGGAACGAACTCGACAGATGGGGATGGTGGGAAGCCGATTTGTACCACGGCGCGGGCAAAGACGACGTCCTCGATACCGCCCGTGCCGGAAGGCTCGAGGTCATGATCACCACCTATGCCACGTACAAGAAGGGCCACGATCAGGTTAACAGGGTGCCTTGGGATGTTGTCGTGGCTGACGAATGCCACTCCATCAAAGCCATCACTGCCGAAGTCACGAAAGCAATGAACCAGGTCAACGCGCTCTGCAGGATCGGCTTGACCGGGACGGCGATCCAGAACAAGTACGAGGAACTCTGGGCCCTGCTGAACTGGACCAACCCCGGGAAGTTCGGCACCATCGCAGAGTGGAAGAATACGATTTGCAAGCCGTTGACCATCGGACAATCACACGACGCGACGATACATCAACTAAGCGAGGCTCGCAAGACGGCGAAGAAGCTGCGCTTCAATCTGCTCCCACGCTTCTTCCTGCGCCGGATGAAGAGCCTCATCGCGCACCAGCTCCCTAAGAAGACCGACAAGGTCGTCTTTTGCCCACTTTCCGACCTCCAGAGGGAGGCTTACGAAAACGTTCTCGGAAGCGACATCGTCAATTTCGTCCGGTCCGCCTTCGATTCCTGCTCGTGCGGCTCGGGGAAGACCCGAGGACGGTGTTGTTTCCAAGTTACTCCGGACGGGGAATCGTGGAAGTCAATGGTGTTCCCGATCGTCAATTCATTGCAAAAGCTATCGAACCATCTCAACCTCATCATCCCGCAGACTTCCGATGTCCTAGATAAACATAAACGCGAGCTCCGATTCCTGCAAGTGGCCATGCCACATAACTGGGCGACGCATTACAATAGTAGGGACTCGCTAATGAGCCTAGCTAACCCAGAGTATTGTGGGAAGTGGAAAGTTCTCAAGAAGCTTCTGAAATTCTGGCACACCAATGGCGACAAAGTCCTAGTCTTCTCGCATAGCGTTCGGCTGCTGCGAATCCTACAGCATCTATTCAGCAACACGAGCTACAGCGTAAGCTATCTCGATGGGTCTCTGTCCTACGAGGAGCGGCAGCAAGTGGTCGACGATTTCAACTCGGACCCTGGCCAATTTGTGTTTCTGATTTCCACCAAAGCCGGCGGCGTTGGGCTCAACATCACCTCGGCCAACAAGGTCGTTATCATGGACCCTCATTGGAATCCATCATATGATCTCCAGGCGCAGGACCGCGCTTATCGTATAGGCCAAGTCCGCGACGTCGACGTCTATCGTTTCGTCTCCACGGGCACCATCGAGGAGATCACCTACGCACGACAGATCTACAAGCAGCAGCAAGCGAACATCGGATACAATGCCTCCAACGAACGCCGCTATTTCAAAGGAGTGCAGCAGGACGCCGACCGAAAAGGAGAGATATTCGGTATCAGAAACCTGCTAACGTACCACGGCGACCAAGTCATCCTCCGGGACATCGTCAACAAGACGAACATCGCCGAGGCCAAGGCGGGCGTCAAATTGATAGACATCGATATGGATAAGGCGGCGAAGGACGCCGAAGAGGAGCAGCAGTTCGTCAAGAAGGAGGGCAAAGCCGACGACGACGAGACGGGCGGCCTGAAGCAGCTGGCAGCGTTGATCACTAAGGACGACGACAAGGACGTCGTGCTGAGTAGGCCGACCGCGGCTGAGCAGAAGCCGAAGCATTTCGACCCGATCCAGGCGATCCTGGCCTCGGAGGGCGTCGAATACACGCACGAGAACTCGGAGGTAGTCGGCACATCGAAGGTGGAGGACGAGCTGTCGCGGCAAGCGCAGATGGCGACGAGCCAGGACGCGGACCCGTCGGCGCTCGCGCTCTTCTTCGACAGTCAGGGCAGTGGCGCTGCGGCGGGCCGGGTGGCGTTCGAGTACGAGTACAACCCGCCGGCGGAGGTGCGGCAGCGGCAGTTCTGCACGATGGCCGCGACCTTCGGGTTCCCGAGCGCGACCGAGTTCGCGCTGGCAGTCGAGAGCATGACCCAGGAGGAGCGGCGGAACTACCTTGACCTGTTCTACAGACGGCGCGCCGAGGTGCTTAAGAGCGGCAGCGGCGACGGCGGATGTCAGAGCGAGCCGGCGGAGGACCCCGAGAGGACCGATGACAGCACCGAGGGAGAGACCCCAGCTCCTGATGACGTGGGAACAGGGGAGGGGGAGGAGGAGGACGACGACGACGACGAGGAAGAGGAAGAGGAGGGGGTGAAGGTTGAGGAAGAGGAAGTTACGGAGGACGAAGAGGTTCAGACGGGAGACACCAAACCCGACCCGCGAGCTATCCAGCGAAAGGTCGAAGGCGTCTCTCCTAACGATGCGACAGCCAGCCAGAGGGGGGCAGGTGTGCCCACGAAGCCGCAGAAGGCGTCCTTGTCTATCTGGGTCTCGGACGACGAGGAAACGGACGAGCTTTGACGTGTCCCTTTTTCTTCTTGTTTCGCACCCCCTCTGTAATGATACCCCTCGATAACATACGTTTCCCATTAGATTTGCGCTCACGCGTTGTTAGTTATTGTTGGCGTCTTAGATCCTGGGCTTTGATCCAGGGATACGCCATATTGACGACGGATATCAGTCTCAATCATGCCTAGCCAAGCCATTGCCAACTCACCGGTTCGCTCCTTAGGGCAATGCCCACCCACGGGAGGATTTTTTTTCCCCCTCCTTTTACTAAGTGTGTGGCTGGTTCGGGAGGTGCCCTGCGAAGGAGAACGAAACGAGAGAGGGGGAAAAGAGAAGTGTAAATACCGTCACCTGCTGACCGCAAAGCTGTGTCATGTGCCTACGCTAGCTGCCACGTCAATGGGTCGGCGACTACGATGACGGTGACGACAACGATGGCGACGTGGGCGGCGACGCTGGATGTCCTAGTGGAATAGCAGTGAGGCTGCGCGCCATGTGCCCGACTTCTCTCTCCCTCCCCTCCCCTGAACCTCGCCCCTAAACTCTAACCGGATCAGGTAGAAGCTCTCTACACCAGCCTCCCTCTCCGCCAGGGGGCTGGAACCTTTGGGGCTGCTACTAATGTCGAAGCATTGGTGCCCGCATCGTGTCCGCATTGGTACGTGTGTAACGTAAATAGGCAACTGAGTTAAGCAGGTAGGGAAATAGACAAGTCGTCCTGCTCACGCCCGGCCCCCCTTTCGACCCAGGGCCTCTATCCATAATCTCGAAGCCTGCCCGGGTCGCTGGGTCTCGGGGACGGTGGCGGCGGCGGGGGGTTGGGGAGGGGAGGCAAATTTGCTCTTCGGTGCCAAGTCGTGTCGCTACCCACTACGTAGCACGCACATACATACATGCGCGCGTGGGAGGCCCCGTTTTGTGATTTGTATGTACGTATAGTAGCTAGGGGGTTCAGGGGGGTGGGGAGAAGAAGAAGAAGAAGGGGGGGGGGCTAGGCAGGGACGGGGCTACGGGAGCTGAGCAATAGTGCGGGATTGCTGCGGCTCACGCTTATCTAGTACTACCTACTAGTAGGTAGACGCGGAGCCAGAGCCAGGGTAAAGCTAGGGTAAAGTGAAGTGAAGTAACGAAAGTGAAGTGAAGTGACGAAGGTGAAGTGAAGTGACGAAAGTGAAGTGAAGTAAAGAAAGTGAAGTGACGAAAGTAAAGTGAAGTGACGAAAGTAAAGTGAAGTGACGAAAGTGAAGTGAAGTGAAGAAAGTGAAGTGACGAAAGTGAAGTGAAGTGAAGAAAGTGAAGTGACGAAAGTGAAGTGAAGTAACGAAAGTGAAGTGAAGTAACGAAAGTGAAGTGAAGTAACGAAAGTGAAGTGAAGTAAAGAAAGTGAAGTGAAGCGACGAAAGTGAAGCCAGGGTGGAGTAAAGTAAAGTAAAAATGCTACCCAAGATGAGGTTAGGGTTATCCGTAGCAGGTGAAGGTGACTACGTAGGCGTCTCTTCTCTCAAAGCTACCGCCTCGTCGCTCAAGATACTAACTAGTTCGCGGTAGGGTAGGTCAGGTGCGAATTCGGAGCCCAAGGCGGACAGGTATAAGAGGTGTAGCTGAGGTATATAGGCTATATAGGCTAAGATGCAGAGACGAGGCGTGTCGCAAAGCGGGTAAGCCACCTGTCTAAATTTAGGTATGCGATACCTACCTATAAGGTTGATTATCTCAGCATCGACGATGCCGCGAGCGCGTCTGGTAATCAGGCCCTTCCGACCCCACCTCACGTTATGCTGGTGTCTGTCGTAAGCGCTCGTCTTCCTTTTTTTCCTCCTCTCGTCGGGGCTGTGCTTCGGGCGTGGTATGATAGGCGAGTAACCTCAGATCGCTGTTCTCCGTATACGATCACGCACATCGTCAGGGCACCTTTGGTAGGTATAACGCGGCTAGGGTTCGCGGCGAGGATTTCGGGGAAGCTGAGACTAGTGCTGATGGCATGGCAGCATTGCAGCCATGCGGTTAACGAATGGGGGAGGTGTCGGGACCGGCCAGGGTCGTAGCCGTCGCCGTTTCAGAGGGTTGGAGGCGCATGTCTTTAGGCACCTAGGGTAGGTAGGTAGGTAGGTATACCGCCGTAGGGTGGTATCGACTTCTCGTTGCCTCTGGTAGGGGGTGTGTCCAAGGTAGGTGAATAATGAATATCGACCTACTAGTATACGAGAAACCGTAGGCACCTCGGGAGACGGCAAGGATGGGTATAACCTCAGCCGCCGAGGGTTGCAACGGGATGTTTTAGGTAGGTACCGGGGCTGCACGCCTACCTGCACTGCGGGCTACCTGCATACCCAACTCCTGCTACCTCTTCCTCTTCTTCCACTTCTTCGGTACTAGCAGACGACGCGTAACCACGAACGGTGATCTTCCTCGCGATGTGATGCTGTACAGCCAGCCTCTCGTGCTCGGTTCCGAAGAGAAGAGGCGAAAAATGGATGCGGTGGACTCTTCTCCAAACTCCATCGTCCGGGGGGGGGGGGTTGCTTCAGGCCACCGACAGGAGACCGGCCCCCCGATCCTCCAGGGCGCCTCACGGGCTAATTGCCACAACCATTCCTGATCTGGCCCTGCAAGTCCGCTGCGTCTCGTCTTGGCCAGCTTCTAGTCCACGGGCAGTGTATTCTCTCGTCTCTCCTCCCTACGTCTCCACGTCGCTGCTTGGGGGCCAAAAAAGCAGCAGTTGACAGCCTCGGAATGAATATCTTCAGGTCCCCCCCCCAGTGAGAGGGGAGTGCTATTCCGTCGCTTCTCCGCCGCTTCGCTGTGACATCTCTCTTTTACACATATATATACTAGGGCAGCCAGCCAAACTGGCGAGTCGGCTAACCTCCTCTTTTTCTTCGGTTGTGCCGCGAATAGTGGCATCGATCTTTCTGGATCGCATCTCTCCAATTGCCGCTAGACGTCGCGTGCCACCTTCGATTGGCTAGAAGCTAGAGGACCTTTCTCCGTCTTCCCCAGACCGTCGGTACCCGAAGACAGCAGCCCCCAATTGTTGGTCGCATAGCAGCCTGCACAACATGCGTCTCCTCAACTCCCGTACCGGCGAGATGAGACACTTCATCTCGTACGCCGAGATACCGGCCTACGCCATCCTCTCGCACACCTGGGGCGAGGATGAGGTAACATTTCAGGACTGGCTTACCCTCCCCCGCTCCGAGGTCCGGAAGATGAAGGGCTTCCAGAAGATAGACTACTGCTGCCAGCAGGCAGTAAAGGACGGCCTCGAGTGGACATGGGTCGACACGTGAGCAAGCCCGTCCGCAAGACCTCTCTGCATGCAACGCGTGCGAGGACGGGAACGCGATCAGCAAGCTAACCAGGACGCCCAGGTGCTGCATAGACAAGACGAGCAGCGCCGAGCTGACCGAGTCCATCAACTCCATGTTCCGATGGTACAAGAGCGCCGCCGTCTGCTACGCCTATCTACCCGACGTACCTAAGGACCTCGATAAAGAAGAGATCGAGGAGGAGCTGGCTAATAGCCGCTGGTTTACTCGTGGGTGGACGCTGCAAGAGCTAATCGCCCCCTCCACCGTCGTCTTCTACTCCGCCGGGTGGCAGCAGATAGGCACCAAGGCCGAGCTCTCGTCCTGTATCGCCGCCATCACCGGCATTGAGGAAACCTACCTCGATGCCGCCAACATAGACCGCGCTAGCGTCGCCCAGCGCATGTCCTGGGCCTCGCGCCGTCAGACCTCACGCGATGAGGATATCGCCTACTGCCTCCTTGGTATCTTCGACGTCAATATGCCCCTCATCTACGGAGAGGGCCCCAAGGCATTCCAGCGTCTGCAGGAGGAGATCATGAAGGCCTACCCCGAGGATCACACCCTGTTCGCGTGGGGTAAGGTCGTCACGCAGTTTTCCAAACATGCCCAGGGCGAGAACCAGCTCAACGGCCTCGAGCCGCTCAGCTTGAGGGAGAAGAGTAGGCAAGATGACGACGAAGACGACGAAGACGAAGACGAGGATGACGAATCCCTCCTTGGATTTCTTGCCCAGAGCCCCCATGACTTCAAGCAATCCGGCAAATTCATCTGCTACCGCGAGGCTAAGAAGTTCTTTCGGCGCTGGGACTTCCCGCTGACGGCCCCGACCATCGTCGGCCGCACAACGCGCCTGGACCTGCCCTTAGTAGGGGCCACCCCGCCGTTTGCCGTGTGCCGTCTCGACGAGAGCCTGCCCATCTTCCGGCTGCGGCGCGTATCGATAGTAGTGCTCGTGTGCGGCCGTCAGGACGAGGTCTTCAAGTACGTCACGATCCCGCTGCTCATTTGCACTGGAGGCTTCTACGGTCGCACGCGCGAGGTCGTCGTCAACGAGCTCATCTCGACGCCGTCCGTTCACTACGACCTCCTAGGACGCTGGCGCTCGCAGATCGTTGTCGAGCGCCAGCCCCGGTACCGCCCTAGCGCCGGGGACATCATCCTGCGCCGATTCGTCACCCACGTACCATGCGCGACATCCATCGCTATCGACGAAGTCGACGTCTCTATCGACGATGGTGTCATCAAGGCGCGAAGCCCCCCCCAGCCTGGCCACATCGTCTGCCTTACCTTCGAGTACAGCAAGATGGCCGGCTTCGGCCTCGCTATCGCCCGCATGGACAGGGTCGATGAAGGCGGTGGCGACTTAGGCAGTCTGCACTTCTCGCTGATGACGGTGGATGTGGAGCGCGATGAAAAGCGGGCGAAAGAGTGGTCGGAAGCGGAGCAGGCCCGTTACGATAGGCAACTCGAGAAGGATAAGGAGCCGGAGCACAGAGAGGTGGTAGAGGTTAAGGGAGACGAGAGTGACGGAGACGACGTTGGCCACGAATATACCAACTACGGTAGTGGAGGTCAGTATATAGAGAAAGGCGGGAGAAGAACTGATAGCCCAGAAAGAAAAGGGGGGATATTTGGCAACCGCCACCACCACCACGGTGGAAAACGAGACCGACTGCGGTCCTGGGCCAGCTCGGCTATAACCGCAGCCACCACCACCACCACCGCCGTCCTCCCGCTCCGCCCTACCCCCCCTCGCCCCTCCTCCTCCTCCTCCTCCTTCACCCGCGCCCGTTCCCGCTCCCCGCGGCCGCAGCCGCCCTGGGCTCGCCCGCGCTTCCGGGACGGGCGGCAGGCGTACTACTACCTGTGGGACAACTGGAAGACGGCGCCGCACCGGCACGCCATGGCGTACCCGTCCGACACGTGGGAGATGACGTCGGAGACGGCGGCGGCGGAGGCGGCCGAGGCCTCGCGCGCCGTCGTGCCGGCGAGCGAGGCGGCCAACAGCCCCTACTACGAGCCGGACCCGACGGTGCCCACGGTGCGCATCGTCGCCGAGCGCATGTACATCGACAACGACCGCAGCCAGCCCGTCGACATCATCGACATCGTCATCCGCGCCCCCGGCGAGCCGCTCCCCGGACGCCCCGCGCCCCCCCCGTCCTCCTCGGCCCTGCTCAACGGCGTGCCCACGGTGAACGTCCAGGCGCCCGCCGAATAGCCGAGGCCGCGCGCGACACGACAACGGCGGCGAGAGAGCGAGAGAGAGAGCGGGGAGGCGCAACCCGGATGCCGCGCAGCATATATATATGCCTACGTTCCTACTGTGCCCAGGCCGTGGGCGCGCACACATGGATAGGTGGGCTGGCGGGCGGATGCATAGCGGCGGCATATGAATGGATCGGGTAGGCGCGCAGATAGAGTAGACGGGTTAAGATACCCCCCCCCCCCTCTTAGTCCCTTTTCCTCTCTCGCGGGATGCTACACCACCGCTCATGTGTATTATTCCCAGTGGCGCAGTTGGTGATCAGCGACTCGCAGTGTTTTTACATGCAGAGATGTATATTGAGAAGAGGCATATAGACTTGTTTACGTACATCTAATATATATACGTATATATACGCCAGGCCATATCCGTATTCATGTCCGCACCCGTCTCTATCAACTGAGCGTCGTGCCTAGGCAGGTACCTACCTGCTTACGGGCAAGCAGACAATTCAAGTAACGAGTGTATACTCGGTCTGGGTTACAAGTAGATACAGCAGTATTAGTGAGTAATGCACAGCGCCATTTCGTGAGACACTTTGGCTTTTCCAGGTTTTGATTAACTTCACTACAACCGCGGGTGGGTTTCAAAATCTACTCGTTCTCAGTCTCAATACAATGGCCTTCTACCCTCCCTCGACGCATCCTCTACATACATATACTGCCTGATGGCATTGATGATCCCAACCCCCCAACCCAGCGCGGAGAACGGAAACCCACAAAATCGAGCCAATCGTGCGAGGAGCCAACGGGAGGGGAGACTCGCTCAGCTCGGACGGAGAAACCCAGCTTAGCCTTGGAGCTTCTTTCTCTTGCCGACCTGGGCAGAGAAACCCGTCTTGATGGCGGTGACGGACCGCCGGGATCCGCACGAGTTGCACGTGATGAAGTAGAGACGGTTCTCTCCCTTGTTGAGTTCTGTGTCAGGCGATCTGCAGGTCTTGCAAGTTACGTATTCGACTGTCCCCGAGTCAGTTCCGCTGTCCAGAGACGCCACATATAAAATCAAGGGGGGCAGGGGTTGGCTTTGATGACTCACTAATATACTTTCTTAGGACGTTTTCGATCTGCTTCTGTTGGAATCGTCCCTTGATGACCAGCCGTCTGCTTCCGTCGACTGAGCCGTTCGTACCTAATTCGGCGAAGAGGTATGCCGTGACGTGCTCTTCGCTCCGCTTCATTCGCTTGGTGATTTCCTGGATATTTGCGAAGATAGTCTTCTTGTTGCCTTCACGTAAGCACTGCGGAGGCGGGATTTTGTAGCTTCGCGAGCCGCTGGAGGCATGGTCTGGGTTCTTCTGGGCCAGGAGGCTGAAGAAGCGACCCAGAAGTAAGTCGTAGCTGATGAGCTTGGTCTCGTCGTGGCCCCAGATGCCGGTGCCCTCGTCCATATCACCGGCTTGGTCATCGACCTTGGCCTCAGCACCATCTGCGTCGCCGTCCTTCTCCAGATCGAGAGCTGCCAACTTGGCGGCGAAGTCGTCACCTTCGCCAGCCTTGGGAGCCTTCTTCTTCTTTTTCTTCTTCAGGGTTAGATCCAGACCGCCACCGTCTGCAGCACCATCGGCGGCGCCATCCGCCTCCCCTCCTTCGCCGTCTTCCGCCTTCTTGACCTTCTTCTTCTTTTTCTTTAGCAAATCGAGGCCGCCATCTTCCACTAGGGGGGCGTCCTCTTCGGCAGGTGCTTCTCTGGCATCAGCAAAGGCGCCAAGAGCGGCAGAGAGCGGCGGCGTACGGGGAGTATGGGATAGGGCGGTGTCCTTGGTGTCTTCGGATGCCATGGTGGTAACTTTGCCGTCGGCTTCGACTACGAGGGCCTCGGAATTGAAGACGACGGATTTGCGTTGTCTGCGCTCGGGCAACGGTTGATGTTGCTGGTCCTGCTGGTCCTGCTGGGATGTGAGAATCGCGCCAAGAAATAACACATCGACTTGGTGATGTTGAGTGGGCTCTGCCTGAGCAGCGGAAAGGTGAAAAGTATGAAACTAACAGGAAGGTCGTCGGTACCGATGGTGCCGTCGGCTTCTCAAGAGTGTATTATGCTGTGTTCAGGGTGGAATACGTAGTCTTGTGGGGGAGAGAGGGAGAAAAGCAGGTGCAATATGCCAAGCGAAGGATATACTAAATCCGATGATGACTCTGACTCTTCCTCCTTGTGTCTCGGAATTTTCAATGTGGCCATCGGGAGTCGGGGCCTCATTTGGTGGGGGCAAACAGGAACGTCCACAGACGGATCGGAGGGGCCAACGCCACTAGCCCAGGACGGACTAGCGCTATCCGCGGAGGGGCGACAACTTGGCGGGGTGATAGCGAGAGGTGCCTTACGTAATCTAGGGCATGGCCCAGGTACAACCAGCACACTACTCGGTTGTGCTGTCGCCCAGGTACCGCGGACAGCCCGGGGATAAGGTGACGTGGATGGGGCGTGGTATAAGTAGGATGACAGGAGATGGAGAATTGGCGGAAGGGGAGGCTGGAAGCGGGAACGTCACCGGTGAAATTGGCAGACCCCAAACAAAATGCGTTCAGCATGCGATCCCGGATCCCGGATTCCGAAAAGCTGAGGGGACAGGAACATAGCAACAAGAAAAACAAATAGGGCGCCGTGTATGTCGAAAGAAAAGAAAAGAAAAAGCTCTTCTGGAACTTACAATATTGTCTGCCTCGGCTGCATCCATCTTGCCTGTCCCTGACCGGATATATCTTACTTAGGTGTTGGGTACTAAACGCAACCTTCTCGATCTTGTTTCTCCTTTCCGTCCCCAAGTTCCTTAGAAAGCGGCCAGGCCTGAACCGTGACTTCTAGATCCGGTGACCGATGCCCGAAAACTGGGGTCTGCGTGTGCGGCTGCAGCTGGACGATAGCCTCGACAATAAGAGAGTAGTAGTAGTAGTAGGTGGTAGTGGTGGTGGTGGTGGTGGTGGTGTTGGGGTGACTTGCTGCTAACTCGTCGACAACCCAGAGACGAGACGTTTACACGGGAACTGACAACGACGATGCCGACTCGGATGTGTCGCGGGGCGGTGGGAAGGTCGTCTCGGCTGGGAATGGATGGAATGGGAAGAAACGATACGGAGGCGAGATCACGGTGAGAGAGGGAAGAATAAAAATCGAAGAAAAAAAGAGAAAGGGCGCGGTTTACTGAAACCCAATGCGATGACGTTTGGGCCACTATAATACGATGGGAGGAGGGGTGAATAAGTCCTTGTTCGCCAGTCTCGCCCCGTCCCACAGGTAGTTATGTAGAGGTTCAGCTTCCTCCTGCCTGCGGTGCCCGCCTGATGGGTACGTACCTACGTCTATATTCGGTACGATACCCTCTATAGGCAAGTAAAGGTAGGAGGCTTATCTATCACGTCTACGACTCACTCAGCTCGGCTAGCCAGCTGGCCAAACGAGGTACCGACCTTGTTCCCACCACCAACTTTACCTACGCAACCTGGCCGCCATACGGTGTAACGGAGGTAGCTGCTTACTGCGTGCTGCCGTGTCCGGTGTCTGCTTATGAAGATGTAACCACCAATGTCAGCCGCCTCAATGGTGCCTGATATAGGGACATACCTACCTAGAGAGTGTACTGCATATAGGTAGGTACCTTAGGTACCTACCTCCTAGAGTTGCATTCACCGAGAGGTACATACACTAGGTGGGAGCCAATAGGAGCCCAAGCTGCAGAAACCTAAGGTACCTCTTACACCTACTCCCCTCACTAAGACGTACCTACGCACCTACCTCCTAGGTAGCTATAGGTACCTTAGTACCTCAGCACCCGTAGGTAAGAGCATGATATTGTCTGGCCTATCGATTGCGATAACCATCACAACCGCCAACGGTTGAACGAAGGACAGATCTAGTAACACATCAACCTCGACCAGACCGCACCTCGCGCCCGACCTCGCTACACCCGACACCATTCGCAGCTATCTTCCGATTGGGCTCCGTATCTGTTGCAAGCTCGTATTTCAACCCCCGGCGCCACGTTATCAGCAGACAGGCTCGCTGAGGTTCCAATGCATCGGATCCATTAGCAAGTAGAAGCCCGCGTCCGCCTAGTCCGCTACTCTCATACGACGTAAACCCCCCTCCGATCGCCCTCCCCTTCTTCCATTTCTCCTCAACGAGCCTCTCGGGGCCGCCGTAGTCGTCACACTTGAGGGAGCAGGGCGAGCCATGTCCCTCTCCGACTCCTTCACAATCCCCGACGTCCCGGGCGTCGATGACGACGACAACGACGATGTCGACTCCCTACCCTCCACGTCCACCGAGAGCTTCGTATCCGAGGACGGTTACGACGCCCAGCGCGAGTGGGAGCAGAGCCTTGAACAGGTTCAGCTACTCCTCACCATGATCCTCGTCCCCTTCGCCGGCAAGTATCTCGGCCGCAAGTTTGCCTACTGGAGTATGCCATTTTCCCCTGTCCTAGCATCTTCTTTTTGGGGTTCAAAAGTGGATATACGGTCTGACAGCACCCCCTCTATCAAATAGGCTGGGCGCGGTACATGGAATGGATGCACAACGTGGAGATAAGATGGACGAACAAGACAGCATTTAAGGCCGCCGGCGCCGCGGGGGCAGCGGCGACTCTGTGAAGAGACACACCAGCCACGGCTACCCAACAAGCCTGCACATATTGCCTACCTTGGCTTGCGTTCCCCTCCCGATTCCTTAGCAGGCTGAAAGGCGAGCCCAAGTGTTGATGTAAAGACGGGCATCTACGTGGATGCAGCGCCGGCCCCGCTGGAAATAGCAGAATTGGTTCGAACGCTGAAAATACAAGCACATTTGCGGCTCCGGCTATCAATCGAGAATGGAGCCGCGATAGTGAGTATACGGTGTCTCGTAGCCGGGCCGAGGACTCTGTAAGTGTATCTATAATATATGAGTACACACTTCGCGATAGTCTCCATCTGCCCCTTCTCGTTGAAAACGGATAATCAGGAGCCTACAGCTTACTTCGAAAACAACGTGCATTCCGCATCTGTCGCATTTAAGACGGTTACTATACCTATGTCACTACCAGTCTTATCGTAACGACCCTCGGCGTACCTAACCAGTCGCCAGGAAAGGCGCCACGATCGTAATGATATATAATTCATTGTCTCTGCTTCGTCGTGACCGAACAATAGTTAGGAACAAAGAGGTCGTTGTTTCAACCAGGCCCTTAGAAAAAGGAGAAGAGAAGCAACGGCCGAAGTCCATAGAACTCGACAAGGCACTAGTTCACGAACACGGTTATATCAAGAAACCGTCGCAGGGTCGGCAGGTAGGTATAAAAGGTGATCCCAGAGTATCCCAAGCTCGAGCTTATGATCACCATCAAGACTCAACACAGCAATTCTCGACATCATGCCTCGCCAAGCGTTTCCCGAGTACGATTTATACGCGACCCTCAAGGTCGACAGGAGGGCGACCAGTGCCGAGATTAAGAAGGCGTACCGAGAAGCAATTCTCAAGGAGCATCCAGACAAGGCAGGCAACACGCCAGAGAGTAACATGCGCGCCAGCCAGATCAACGAGGCCTTCACCATCCTGGGCGATCTATCTCAGCGCGCCGCGTACGACAGACACGTCGGCAACAAGGACTCGCGCGGCGATAACCGCCACACCAACGTCCCCGGCAAGGACTCGCACGGCGATAACCACCGCACCAACAAAAGTCACCACACGGAAATCAGTCGTCACCACACGCAAACCAGTAGCCACCACCGCAGCCGCGACCACAGTCACAGCCGCCCCCGCCACCACCGTACCGACAGCAGCAGCAGTAGCCATCACACGAGAAGAGGCAGTGGCACGCCACGGGAACACTCTAGCAGTTACGACGACCAGTACTACTACTGCAACCCCTGCTCCTGCAACCAGTGCTCCTGCGACCAATCCTACGACGGGTTCCGGCACGACAGACCCCCGGTAGGGGCCTCGACGGAGGATTACCTCGACGTCATGAAGGCGTCGCGGGGGCTGTACCTGCTGTACAAGTACCTGGGGAGGATCCAGTTGTCCTTCTCGACGGCCCGGCACCGGGGGATGTCGCGGACGGGCACGGTGCTGTGGCCGGCGGAGGTGCAGCGGCTGGGGCGGCAGCTGGCGGCGGCGTGGGACGACGCGACGCAGCTGGACGCGCTGCTCCGGGGGCTGGAGCAGGCGCTGCTGCACGGGACGTGGCGGGCCGGGCAGGAGAACTTCGCCGAGCGCATCGACGTGCTCAACGCACGCATCCCCCGCGCCTTCCGCGCCGCCCGCGCCGCCGCCCACAGCGCCGCCTACCTCTGCACCTGCGCCGTCCGCGACTCCCCCGCCTACATCGCCGACCTCAACCACCACCTCGCCGAGCTCCGGGTCTCGGCCGCCGGCTTCGAGCGGCCCTAGAGCGCCGGCGCGTGGTGAGACGCGGGATGAGTCGGGACCCCGGGGGGGCGCGAGTAACGAGTAAATGCTACATCTCTTACAGACAGGTATACGAGGTTTGTGGGAAGACATAGGCTCGTTATCGCTGCAGATCGGGGGGGAATTGTCGTTCTGGATATACCATTGATTATAGAATTTATATAGAAGTTAAGAAGTGAGCAATCTTGGAGCGTGTAAAAAGGGTTCTTGCTTATGCGTGCAGACGGAAAACAGGCGTTAAAACTGCTGACTATAATATCCGGCGACAACGATTCCATCCACGTTGCGTTGAAGTGTCACACGACAAAAAAAACTTGACGAGGTTCGCGGACTAGCCTTACTTACTACCACTTGGAAGTAGATATTTGTTTTACACAGGTTGAAGCCACCTATTGCTAACACCCCTGTGAGGCACATCTCACACAAACGACGTGTAATGCATTTTCAGCATAAGTAGACAGCAATACGTGATGAGGGATAATGTCCTTTGTACGAACTCGCACAAGGGATATATATATGGCCTTCGCGGACTCCTCGAACAAATAAAGTTACCACGACGCCTCTGAGGACAAAGGGGTCTTTATGATCCGATCTAGCTCCAAAGGGAGCCCCCCCCAGCCTCCCTCGACCTGGGAACTCCGCGAGAGGCACGGGTAATGAGGATCGTCGAGGCTTGTTTCAACCTCGAAAACTGGGCCGCGGCGACGGGGGGCCGGGCGGGCGGAAAGGACGACGGCGTAGGCGCACACCCCCGTCGACCGGATAGGTACCTGTTGGCTCTTGGCTGAGCCTAGACAGGGGTGGCGCGCGGCGGAAGTGCGGCGTCGTTTGTCGCATCGTTATGAAAGCCGGTCCCCGGGCTGCGCAGGCTTAGGTACGCATTCGTACTGGAGATCCCTCCCCCCCTTCTCCTTTTTTTGTCCTGGTTTCTTCTCGTCCTTTAGCGGCCGACCCCGGTGTCTTTCCACGTATTTTGCCACGACGAGACGGGATTCAAAAAAAAAAAAAACCTGCCCCGTGCTAGGATGTCGGCGTCTAGCGGGTTCCTCGCGTTGCCTGTGCCTTGGCGCTACTACGGTTCTTCACGCCGGCCCAGACGCAGTTCACCGGCTAAGTAAGCGTTAGGGTAAGCTAGGTTAGGTAACTAAGGTATGCAGGTAGGCTTGGTGTGCTCCGCGACTATCACATCGATGTAGCAACGTGCCTATCGCAGTTATGGTTCTCCGGGATCCTAGTGTTCTCTCCGGTTTAGAGATAGGTATGTAGGAAAGCCCCGGTAGCCACCGCTCCTTGCCAAACGCCTAGACCAGGCTAGACCCGCAAGGGAACAAGTTCGAGAAATGATAACTCGGGTCGCTTGGCGGGCTGATTCTCGGGTCGAGAAACAACGGGTTTTCGCTAGACCCGTTCTCTTAGTCCTCACGCTAGGAGCCGCCGTGACCCCGGGCCCTTCTGCGTGTGGTATTTTTCGACAGCCACTCCTGAAGAACAAACCGGGCGACTAAATGCGACGAAACGCGACGGCGAGAGTTTGAGCTGGGCAACGTTCGTCTGTTTAATAACCGCCTCCTGTCATGTTCAACAACGTCGCGCCATGGGTAGCTAAGCCACCTACCCTGGATCGGGTCTCTCGAGATAATTATTCGAGTCTCTGCGAGGATAGATCCCTCGGACGTGTCACGACGTAGATGTCACCGCGGAGAGGTGCCAGGCCTGTAGAAATTATGATGATCGGGTTTGTTTCTCGGCAGAGGTGTTAGGAGCTACCTGTTGTTAGTGGAGAGAGAGAAGTGATGCAGGCCAGCGGCCCTTTTCATAAATACAGCGCAGATAAACACTGGGTAGGCATCTGAGTTGAATCCGGCAGCAACCCCACGCCGCTTAGCCGGTGGTAGGACGGGAAGTTACCGAAGGTTACGATCATAACGGGACCCGGGGCCACGCATCCATGCGGTGACCCTTGCGCAACCCGGGTTGGCGAGCCTCGCTAGGTGTCGAATAGCGAAATCCTTTATAGGAGCCGGGCTAGTCACAATGAGATATTCTCGAAGACCGGGGGGGCTGCTTGTTTCCCTTCTTCATCTCCTGTTTATAGCGGGTAGGGGATGATGGCTTAGGGGGTGCCACCTCCGGGATTGATTACGCAGGTACCTACCTATCTAACGTAACACCTGTTTGTGAAAGGTGTCTGATAGGTACCTGTAGCTTAGGCTAGGTATCTACCTGGGCAGGTATTATAGGCAGGTATGCGCTTGTGTGTAAGACAGATTACGGTGGAACTTACACAGGTACCTGAGATACCTATACATTCCCTTGTGTACGCGAATTTTCTAATATCTAGGTAGTTACCTCTTCTCGGTACTTGTGGCATCCCTTTCTCTCGTCCCTTCCCGGCTCCCTCCTTGTCGGGGGAGTCGATTTAAGAAAGTGGAGCCCCAGTACCGCATGGCGGGCCTTCGACTCGCAGGATGACGTTCGCTAATCGTGCTAAGACGACTCCATCCTACTCCGGCCGATCGCTACGCCCACCCCACCCCCCGGTACCGGCTGTGTAGCTTCGTCGAATGTTGCCGTAAAACATTGGAACTCGTGTTGCTGGCGCCCTGTTTGATGCACATAACCCTCCGAGTGTGTAATATCTCTTCCTTGTTTTGTGGTTGTTCCACGGGCGCTACTACATACCTATAGGTAGGTATGGTATCTATCGTATTCCCGGAGCGAAGGCAGGACGTCCTATCACTACGTACCTGCATCTGTAGTACTGTCGGCATCTGCAGCGGGAAGCAGCACGGGAAGAAAGAAGCGGCAGAGGGGTGCCTGCCCCAGGCCGTGGGACGGAGCTACCGTAATGCTGGCCGTCGACGGCGTCGGCTGATTCGCAGAGGAGAGCACAAGAAGGTTGGGTCGTGCCGGTTGCGTGCCTGCCGTCGAATCTTTTCCACCCCCTACGCGCCACCAGCAGGCACATCCTTATTTCCGCCTTCCCAACCACCAGGACCTCGTGCTGGTACTGGTGCTCGTGTTACGATGCTGCGCGCGTACCGGGTACCGCACAATGGGCGGCAGCCTGTCACCAAGGCAGGTATGTGCTACTGCTACGCTAACACAACAGGTATTACCTCATGTAGATGTCATGGGCCTTGTACATACACACCCTCCTTCCCCCTTCTCTCCCCCCATTTCCCGCTCGTTGTCTCCCCCCTAGACTGCACAGCCGAGACGGCGTTTGCTGCCTCTCTCTCTCCTCTCTCCCTTTTCCCTTCATCCTCCCGTACTGTGTCCTGGGGATACCGGGTACTTTTTAAGTCCAGTCCGCTCGCTCTCCGTCGCTGCGTGTCCTCTACGCCTTTCTCTTCTTCGCTCATTCACGCTCCGCCCGACGACTTTCTTCTTCACTCTCCCGAGCAACGCACTCGTTTTGTTGCTCCCTCGGCTTACTTTTATTAATTCACCCAACCTTCGGTCCCGACGTCGTGCGGCTTTATAACCAGCGTCCCTTCACTCGCTCGGGATTGCCGTCAGCCCTGCAGCTCACGTTTCTGCTGGCTCGACTCGCAGATACCCTCCTCTCGCCGAATTCAAGTCGCCAGAACTGAGTAATCTGTGAACGCCACGCCGTAATCATGCGCCAGTTCGTTCTCGCGTCCGCTCTGGCGGCTGTGAGCACAGTCTACGCGGGCCCGACCGCCACCGAAAAAGAGCTCCCCAGGCGGGCGGACGCCCTGCCTACGGTGACAGCGTCCGGCAATGGTACGTATTCGATAGCCCCCTGCTTGGCAGGAGTGTTGGCTAACGATATATATAACAGCTTTCTGGGCTGGTGACACGCGATTCTATGTTCGCGGCATCGATTATCAGCCCGGTGGCTCCTCCGCCAACCTCGACCCCCTTGCCGACGCTGATTTGTGTAGACGAGATATCCAAAGATTCCAAGAGTTGGGTGTGAACACCGTACGCGTCTACTCGGTAGACAACTCGGTCAGCCACACCGACTGTATGCAGGCCCTGAACGATGCCGGCATCTACCTCGTTCTCGACGTCAACAATCCTGCCTACTCCATCAACCGGGACGACCCAGCCCGGTCGTACAACGACGTCTACCTCCAGAGCGTCTTTGCCACCATTGACGAGTTCGCCAAGTACGACAACACTCTCGCTTTCTTCTCCGGCAACGAAGTCATCAATGACAAACCCGAATCGGTGAAGTCCGCTCCCTATGTCAAGGCCACCACTCGCGACATGAGACAGTATATCAACTCCCGCGGTTACCGCAGAATCCCTGTGGGGTATTCTGCTGCCGATGTTAGCCAAAATCGCATGCAGACAGCCCAATATTTCAACTGCGGTTCCGACGAGGAGCGTAGCGACTTCTTTGCCTTTGTAGGAAGCACCTGATACCGCGGTATTTCCCATGGCTAACGAGTTCGCAGAATGACTATTCCTGGTGTGCGCCCTCATCGTTCGAAACATCGGGCTGGAACGAGAAGGTGAGAAACTTCACTGGATACGGCCTGCCCATCTTCTTGTCGGAATGGGGTTGCATCACCAACGGCCGCGACTTCGAGGAGTTGGGTGCGTTGATGAGCGACCAGATGTCGTCGGTATACTCTGGCGGCCTCATGTACGAGTACAGTAGAGAAGGCAACGGATACGGCATTGTCGAGCTCTCGGGTAACTCAGATTCTGTGAGAGAAGAGCCAGAGTTCGAGAGGTTTGCGTCAGCTCTATCTCAGTACCCTGCTCCCACCGGAGACGGCGGTTTCACTCGTACCACCTCCGCAGCTGAATGCCCAACCGTCGACGGCGTTTGGGACATTGAGGAGTGGGGCCCAAGTGCGCTCCCGGCCATGCCAGATGGCGCGCAGAAGGTAATCCTCTTCTAACCCCCTATTGGTGAGGGCGGGAAACTAATCAGTTGCTATTAGTACATGACTGACGGAGCCGGCACCGGCCCGGGCCTTAACGGAGACGGTTCCCAGCAGGCATCTGGAACCTCGACGGGCACCGCCACACCAGCTCCCGCGTCCGGTGAGAATGTTGGTGGCCGGCCAGCGCCACCAATGGACATGAGCGTGTTTGCTCTCACCGGCGTCGTGGCTCTCTTCACCTTCGCCGGTACGTTGTTGCTGTAGAGTAACTGTCAGTTCCTGCGTTAGTATTTTGTTAGACCTATGCATGGGTATAGATGGGTGAGCAAAGAGGCAAATATCGGGGTTTTTCCTTGCTGTTGTATCATGGACGGCCAATCTCGGCGCATGCTATCGTTATTCCGGGCCATAGTTTACGCGACCCTAACTAAAACTATGAGTAAGTAGACCTAATTCCTCATATATATATATACATATGGCTGTGGTCTACAAGCGGTATCTAAACAGGGAATGTGAACTAGGGGATCGACGGATAATTCACTCTAGTCATTACGAGTATACCTCCCGGCGACGAGGGTTTTGCATATAAATTTTGGGTGGTTGGTATAGAAACCTCCGGGACTGAGGGTTTGGTGATCTGAAAATGGAGTTTTAATATGGAATGGATTGCGCACTGTCGGCCCGGCAGGTGAGCGGGAATACTCAACCGGAAAAACTCTAGCAGCGATCACCCGCTCCCAAAAGGGACACAGTAGAAGCCGAACTTCCAGTCATCTCACTCGATTTCAACCGGCCAATTCTCTCTACCGTGTATTTATTACACCGTCGCTTCAGCATCACGGGTGATGCGGTAGATTCGCCTGTCAGGCGGAGAGCTAAAGCTATCCGGAAAATCTTGTTAGTATTACCAGACTCGTACCTACCGCACTGTAAGCTAGACGAGCTTTGAGCTTCAAACTACATACGAGCTAAGAACTGCTGGGGTCGTATAAATGCACACACTCTCTCTTTCTATTCTCGAATTGCTGAAACAAAGGTCTTCTCCCTGGCCTACGATGTAATCCCCTCAAAGACGTCCCTTTCCTAATGCTGTCTGCTGAGTTTTCTTTTCCCTTCCAGCTAGAACTACCGACCGCCATGCCACCAACCTTAGAACTTATTGGCCGCAGGCCTATCACAATCGGGTCAGCTATCGAGGAAGAGAAAAATATCATAAACTGGGCCTCTTACGGGCCTGCAACTGACAGGTTCTATCAAGAGCTTTGGGCACAAAGGGACTCGATCGAAGCTCTCGTTAAACATCATCTGGGGCTCGGCGGGGAAGACATGTGTAGCGTGCTGCCGTCGCACTACTGGATTCGAGGCAGCTTCAACGTTTGCGTCTTCGTCGAGGTCAAGTCAGGCAGCTCAGCCAGGAAGGTCGTATTTCGTTGTCCTATGCCACACAAGCTTGCCGAAGCCCGGTACCCCGGCAGCATACACGAGAAGTTAGGCAGCGAGGTGGGTGCGTATATATGGGTAGAAGAGAATTGCCCCGAGATTCGCCCACCTCATATGTTTGGCTTTGGTATGATGGATGGCCGTCATGTGAGTCTCCCCTTTAGTCTTTATACGCTCTTGCTAAGCAGTCAGTTCTCTTGCTAAGTAGTTAGTTCACTCATACGAAACACCTCCCATTCTTCCCTCGTATCGTGCGACTGTCTTGGCGCTTTATTTACCGATTCTTTCGGCTCCCCTTACTTTCTAATTATGTCTGGAATCTGCCGAGTCAACAAGTGTATCTGGCGTACATGATTTTGGAGTATCTGGGCCCTGAAACGGGGCGGATGCTTTCAGATACGCTTGATATGTACAGGGAAGACGAAGCCCGGAGGCAGAGATTGTTTAGAGGCATGTCCCGGATAATGATTTCTCTCGCGCGGGTTCCCCAGGCGCATATTGGATCCTTCCAGTTTCATGACGGTGGCACCGTTACACTGACTAACCGACCACTCTCTTGTTCGATGATGATTTCAGAGAACGATGGGGCGATCAGGACGATGCCGAGAAACGAGACTATCAGCTGCACGGACGCATTCGTATCGGACATGCTCACCTTTCACGATCACCGCTTCCTGAGCCAGCCAAACGCTGTGTACGACGAGGGCGACTGCCGTGCCCAGATGGCAGTCAAGGCACTGCTCCGAGTGGTTTCACACAATTATATCAAGCGAGAACTCCGCAACGGCCCGTTCCTACTTCAGCATACAGACTTCCATGCAAGCAACATTCTGGTTGACGAAGACTGGAATGTCACGGGCTTGATCGATCTGGAGTGGATATGCGCTCTACCTGCCGAAATGCTCGCGGTGCCATACTGGTTGACCGGCTGTGCTGTTGACGGGATCGAAGGCGAGAGGCTCGACCAGTTCGACCGGGTACGACGAGCCTTCATGCACATATTTGAGGAAGAAGAGCAAGCGGTAAAGGCGAAGGCAAGTAGTCATGACATCAATCTTTCCAAAATCATGCACGACATGTGGGACTCGAAAGGAGTGTGGTTCTGGTATTGTCTGTCATCCGTGAATGCCATGTACTTCCTTCTCGAGGCGCATCTGTTACCGCCGAAATCCCTTTCGCTGGAAGCCGAGAGGATTGTGTCGAGGTTTTGGAGTAGAGAGTCGGAGGACATTGTTCGGATGAAGCTCGCGGACAAGAAGGCCTATGACGACGAGCTTCGGGAATTGTTCAGTGGTTGAATGATGGTAGGGGCTATGGCAGAACCTTTCGAGGTCGGCGTTGATGAGGTGAACAGATCACGGTAGCAACATCCTTTCCTTTGCGATAGTTGCTGCATCCTCATCAACACCGCTGTATTCTCCGGATAAGTAACCCTCCTTGCTCTGATCAGGCATTTCGTCCTTTAGCAAGAGGATAGGACAAAGTAACTCTCAGTGAGGCAGGCTAGGTAATAGGACAGGCGTGCTTAAAAAGGAGCTGCTGCATAGCTATCTTACCTTGCGATGCACGCCCCTCGATGAGTCGTTCGGTAGTAGATGCAGCTTTTCGCGTGCGACTGGCACCGGCAACTATTATTTTTACTCTTATGGTTCGAGACTGTAAAGAAATCCTCTAGTCCTCTAGCAAATCTCTCCTTTTCTTCTCCTATAACCCCCCCCCCCTCCACCCCTTTTCTACAGGGAAGCAAAAACAGAAAGCATAAATTCTTCTCTTCACTCTGCTAGATCAGGCTTCTAGGGGAGCAAGTGTCAAGCGTCAAGGGAATAGGAGTAGACATACAGCCACTCACTCCGTCTAATATGTGTAACCTGGGTATGCATACACTGCCGCCGCATCTTTCCCCGTTTCTCTACTGGGTTCTCTATCGCCTGCTCGCAACTCCCCATACGAGCAATTTCGTGCAGTTGAATTACATTATCATTATCCGTGTCTCGGTGTCTCTCCCGTCTATATATCCGCAGCATCGCGCGATCGGTCCTCTGCCTCGAAGTACGCAGACGTATAGATGCCGGTCGTTGTCTAATGTCGCGGTATATTCCCCCGCGCTGGTCCCAACCCATGCTTGCCTCCCCCCTCCCCCATTCTCCATCCTCTACCGCCTCCACCTCCCCCTAAAAGAGGGTGGGGATGGGGGGGGGCCGCCGTAGACGGACGAACCGCGCGTAGACTGCCATCGCTCGCACGGCATGACCCACGCGCCGACGCCCGCCCGCAGAAACTTGAGGCTGAAGCCGTGGACGCTATCGGCGCGCCAGATCACGTCCTCGCGGGGTCCTGGGCGCGCCGACGGCGGGGCAGCGGCGGCGTCGGCGCAGGGCGAGCTGATATTGCGACGGAAGACGAAGACGGGGCCTCGGCATTGCTCGCGGCGGCGGCGGCGCAGGCGGGGGTCTCGTCGACGAGGGCGAGCGCGACGGCGAGGCAGCCGGCGGCGTCGGGCTTGTCGGCGGAGTAGATGTCGTAGGACGGGGGGGCGCTGGAGCGGACGGGGCAGGCGAGGAAGACGCCGGGGCGGCCGTCGTACGCGAGATGCGGGCGGCCGCCGGGGCCGGCGCGCGACACGGCGAAGGCGTTCGGGCCCACGGCGCCGGCGGCCCAGCACGCGAACTGGTAGGCCGGCGCGCGCATGAAGCAGCCGTGGCCGAGCCCGTCGCGCACCGTCCCCGCCGCCCCGTCCAGGCAGAACCCGCCCTGCTGGAACGGCCCGCCCAGCAGCAGCGAGCCCACGTGGCTCTCCACCACCGTCTCGTTGACCGTCCCCACCGACGCTAGCTGGAAGCAGCACTCGTCGCCGCCCTGTCGAGGCCGCAGGGTCGCCGCGGCAGAGGCGCCGGCGGCCGCGAGGAGGAGGAGGGCGTGGAAGAGGGAGGATGTGGTCATTGTGAGATGCTGCATCTGTTCTGTCGGACTAGGTGGAATGGTACGGGTTATTGGGGTATGATAGGCGTCGGTAGGTAACAGGATGTCGCTGCTGGGTGCCGGAGGGAGAAAACGGGTCCTGAGAATATTGTATGTCGATACAGTTGCGAGCGACTGAAGGTGAGGAGGGCGAGTTTTCTTATACCTAGTAAATAGGGGAGGGTGGCGTCTCTACGGCAACTGGAGCGGCTTCAGTGAATTCAACCTAGGTGTGATGTTTTCTGAGGAGGCGTCGAAGGTGACTCAAAGTGCCCCAGCCACTGAAGCAGAGACGACTTGATTTGGCGGCCTCAACTAAGACAGGATGAAGAAAAGACGCAGGGCTTTGCGTCGCAGTTCCCTGGAATGGCCACCTCGCACAGCAGCTGTCGGGGGAAGAAGGGTGCCCGCAGCTCTGCGCCCGCGTCCGCGATCTTGTTTTATTCGATGCTCGCTCGCAATGCCCAGACTCAGACTGTTGAGTGGAGCACAGAGATACACAAAAAGGAACGCACGACAGGCTGACCAGATACGCTCTTCCTTGCGCCTGTCTCGCTGCTGTGAGATGCGGGACGGGAAGACGGCTCAGCCCGCCACTCACTTCACCGACTTTCGCGCCCCTGGCAAGCCACTCCTCGCCCGTCCGGCGGGACATCGGGGACCGAGAGGGCCGAAGGAGAGTCTGGCGGGCCCGTCCGCACACCAGCAAAGGCGCCCGTCCCACACGCGCGCAGCAGAGTAGAAGACGGTGAGCCCCTGGGTACCCTGCGCGGAAACGGGAGGAGGGGCCCCAGCCACGGCTCGCGCCGCGCTGGGGCGGTCCGGGTACGTGTCCCTCCTCGCGAGTAGGCTAACAGGGCGTGCGAGGTGGGATACGAGGCCACCTGTGCACCGCGCCGGCAGCGATCCCCAGTCAGGGTCAGCAGCATGTACACACGGGCACGGCCTCGAGGGCGAGTAAGACGGCGCGTGCGCAGGTCGATCGTCGCCCTCGCCTCGCTGCCACGTTCCGCGCCGCGCTGTAGTTGGACGGCTGATGGGCGGCAGCTCGGGCCTCGGTCGATCCGACCGAACGAATCGATTGACGGACACGTAGGGAGACAGGTTTGCGAGGACGTGGGTGGCGGCCTGGATCGCGTCGCGGAGAATCAGCGGCAAGGAGGGCATATGCATAAATATATGCGCTGCTTAGATATTGCCATAGCAAGGCGTGAGAATGCTGGGTTAGTGCAACGAGCATGGCAGTAGCCGTTGCAATGCAATTACCGCATGTACGTCGCGAGTAGTTTGGGTTAAGTCGGTATCCTCCCGTCTTCGTACGCTTTACTGCCTACTCTTACCATCCTCGTTCGAGAAAGACGAGTTCATTACCTGGGGGATGAAGCGAGCACGAGACTGACATCCAAACATCCTGCCAGAAGATACCTACATATGGCTACAGGCAAATGTGTCTTCGATCTAAGCAATCATCCTGAGCCCCTTTATGTAAGGCTTTTACTCCTCCCCTTCTCCCCTTTTGTCCTTTTTCTCCCGCCTCACGCCCATTCACTCATTCCTCGCTCCCCCTTATCCCCCTCAGCCTCGCTCACCTCACCCCCTCACGCCCCCAAAGTCCATGAACAAGCTGCCCTTCTCGTCCGCCTGCAGGACGCCGTCGAGCCGGCGCGCGGCCGCGACGCGCTTGTCCGAGACCTCGTACTCGGGCGGGAGGTCGATCTCGATCTCGCCGTCGTCGCCGTCGCGTTCGCCGAGCAGCATTACCGCCGCCGCCTTCGCGCTCAGCGCCGCGTTCGGCATGCCGTGGCCCGTGTACCCCGCGCACACCCACAGCCCCGGCCCGCCGCCCAGCCCCTCGCCCACCGCGCCCACCCACGGGTGCCCGTCCCGCGTGTACCCCATGATCCCCGTCCATTCGTGCGTCGGCTCCAGGTCCTGCTTCTGGCCCGCTTCGCCTGCCCTCTTCGCGTCCTCCCTGCCCTCCTTCTCCTGGTGATGAGAGTGCGAGTGGGAGTGCGAATGCGAATGGGAGTGGTGGTGATGATGATGGTGGTGGTGATGGTGGATCGGCTCGACCACGGGCGGCGCCGCCCGCGGCGTCAGATCCACCGCGCTGCTCAGCTCCCCGCGCAGGTACCACGCGACGGGCTCGTCGACGCTGGCGTCGTCCCACACGCCGACGCCGCGCCCCCGCGCGTGCTGGCGCCCGCCGCCGAACACGAGCTCGGCCGCCGGCGGGGGCCGCTGCACCAGGTAGTCGTCGCGCGCGAACGGGTCCCGCGGCTCCCCCACGATGTAGTACGTGTGCCCGATGTCGAGCGGCGGCAGCGGCTGGCTGCCGCCCGCGGGGTCCGCGGGCGTCGCCGGCGGCTTCAGCGCCGACACCTGCCCCCGTGTCGGCACCAGTAGGTCGCTAAACTGCGGCAGCAGGTGTGACGTGTACCCGTTCGTCGCCAGCAGGACCTGCGGCGCAGTCACCGTGCCGCGAGGCGTGTGCACCGTCCACACAGACCGGGGCGGAGGGGCCCCGGCACCGGTACTGCCGCGGCGGGGGGCGAATGCCTCGGCGCGCGAGAGCCCCGTCACCGGCGTGTTGGTCTGTAGGTTGAAAGAGCCGCGGCCGTCTTCCGCGCCGGCGGCGGCGTTGGCCGCTAGCAGACGCTCGAGCACGAATGCGACGAGCTTGTAGGGCCACAGGCTCGCGGCGTTCCACTGGACGATGGCGCCGTCGGCGCGGGGCACGCGCAGGCCGTCGAGGGTGAGCTCGCGGCGCTCGCCCTCGAGGAGGTACGCGGGGGTGCCGGCGAGGCCGCCCTCGTCGTCCGCGTCGTCGTCGTCACCGCCGCGGCCGCTGCGGCCCTTGGTCACGACGGCGACGTTGGCCGCCAGATCCGGGTACCGCTCCGCGAGGTTGTCGACGATGCGGCGCGCGATGGCGAACAACTCGGCCGAGTAGAAGGCGTGCACGCCGCTCGTCGACCGCCAGTCGCACGGGATCGAGTGCTCCTCGACGAGCCCCTTGAGGAACAGGAAGTTGCGCAGCTCGAACGAGGCGATGTGCGGTGCCGCAGCCGCGTAGATCGCCGGCTGGCAGTGGCCGCCGTTCTGGGCGCGGGGGCATATGTACGGTTAGCAACTGTGTCTATTCGTGAAGATCCGAGGAGAGGGAGATGAGATGAGATGAGAGAGTAGTACAGCACGTGTTAGGTGAGAGGGGAATGGGTGAAAGGGTAGAAGGGGGTTGCATCGAGGCCGGCACATAATCCTATCCCCCAGCCGGGCGTGTAGCTGAAAACAACATGTCTCATCTATTCGTAGTGACCACGAGCAAGCACAACACGTCGCGAGTAAACGTCCTACTTACCCGGCCCGTAGCGCCCCAGCACGCCTCTCTAGCCTCGAGAATGACGACATTCAGGTCTGGCCGCTTCTCGTTGAGGAAGTGGGCAGCGAAGCTGCCGGTGAGGCCGCTGCCCACGATCACCACGTCGGCGGAGCGGGGCAGCTCGGCCGTCGTCCGGTGGCCCAGGAGCGTCTTGGACGGCTCCTTGAGCCAGTACGACTGGGTCGGGTTATCGACCGGCAGGCCGGACTGGCCCTCGACGAGCCCGGCAGGCTGCGCCATCTCTGCCTTGTGATCCGATAGCTCACAGCCACGTTCGGGCGGCCAGGGGGCGCGCGTGTGTGTGTCCGGGTCGGGCGCCGAAGCAGGCAGGGTTATCAGTCCTCTTCCTCTTCAAGTCTGCACAAGTAGTTCAGGTGCGGCACGGGAGAATCTCACGATATCCTCTGAGAACCTTCGAAAACAACTCGAAAAAGAATCCAGGTATATTCCACTTATCAATGTTGAAGCTTTGGACAAATTGGTGTGGGTACAAATTACCTAGGTAGTTCGTCGAGCCATTCTTTGGCGTGCCATTTGCGAGACAGCTGTCGCCAGCTGGAGACGGATAATGAGGGAAAGGGAGGGGGCAATGAGACAAAGACATGCGATCCATTTCTCTTCTTCGCGTTGATGAGACGCCAATAAACGAAGAGAAGTGACAGGTAAAAAAACACGCTTGAAAATGGCTGCGTGGTGAGAGAATGAGAGAGGGAAAAAAAAGTGCAAAAAGCTCGGCCGGCCCGACCCCGTTACCCACGTTCGCAGGGGCACTATGCATCGTAATGCCTCAGAGCCCCAGGTGGCGCCGTACTGGCTTACCTGCCCCCCGAGTCCCTTTATTCGGGAGTAACCACCAAAGTATTGGATCACTATAGCCCCGGAGACGTCAGTATATATCATGTTGCTGTATATATATTGGTGTATCTATGAGTATACTTTACCACAGGGTAACATTGGTGTTGTCGTTGGGGTAACAGAACGGCACCTGCGTTGCTTGGCAGGCCGAGGACATCAAGATGTGCGTACTACGTACATACTTTACACATTTCACCGACTTCTACAAATTGGCAGCTGGTGTATTGTAGGTACACTGGAGGAGAGAGAGCTTAATAGCAACATCCTGTCTGAAGTTGCAATGTAGATCTAATCCCTGCTCCTATTCACAATATTTACCCATCTGCTCGATGCCCGATACCTGACTGAGCCTATTGCACTATAGTGCTGAACCCTCGACCCTCTCAATGCCACAGGGACCTGCCCTCTCAGAGTCCCCTACAGATACCAGCCACTCCATATTTCACCATACAGAACGCGAAGCGCTCCTCTAATTCGAGCCGCAGCAAGAATGGAAAATCCGATAGATGTGCCTCCCTTTCCGCCTCCATTTAAAACACCTTCCACCTCTCCTCCGGGGTATAACAAACTCCACCATTGCTCAGAACGATTCAAATAACTCCAACAACGGATGCTTCCCCTGATCCCATACATATTTTTTTTTCTTCGTTACCGACTCAAAATGCTTGTTCTTCGGCGCCCCCCTGCCGATAATGCCATGTCCGGCACGAAGTCCAGCTTTGCGCCTTTCCGATATCTCGAAGATATCGCGCCGGCGCTCTCGGCTGCTAGCTAGGGGAATGCGAGGATTTGCGGGGTCGCGTGATATGGAATCGCGTGCCACGATGGATGCGTGGGCGAGGACCTCGCATCGGACTCAACCACGGGTCATCCTAGCCAAGTCGCCGGATCAATAAACGGCTCACACGTGCTAGAAAGTACCGCACCCACGGGGGCGTATCGAGGGCTCGACGAGAAGGGTCGGAGCATGCGTTGGGGAAGAGGTCACTAATCCGCCTCGGCTAATTGCATGATCAACTTAGCAGCCATGTCGAGGAAAGGGAAGGGGCTCATAACGGCCTTCTCCTCGAGCAGGGTTCCGTCGGCCCGTTCGTAGCCGCTACATTTAAAGTCGACGAGGTAGACTTTGTCCTTCGGGTCCATCTCGTATATCTGTATCTCCATCCGCATCCAAACGAAGTCCTGCTTGCGTCTGTCCATGACCGAGTACACGAACATGCTGTCGTCGGAAACCGAGTCGGCGGTGGCGTGGCCAGATGCCACCGACGTCTTACGGATATCTGCAGATGGGCGGGATTAGAAAGGAGGAAGACCGCTAGGTTGGCGTCTGCCTGGCTCACCATCTTTTTTCCAGCGGCACACGATATGCCAGGGGTCGGCCGGCAGCTTGTAATACTTGATGGGATCGAATGTCTCTGGGTCGATCTCGTCAGGCGACAGACTCTCGTACGGATTCCCCTCCTCTCGTGCGCGAGAGATCTTGTCGGTGAACGGGTCACTAGCCTGGTGAGTAATCTTGGGCGCGGGGCGGCTATCGACGTCTGAGGTACTTACGGGTGGTCTGCGCCGCTACCATGCACCTTTTCGTAGTCCTCGTCTAGAACCCAGGTAGCACCGAGCTTAGACAAGGACTTGTAGATGCACAGCAGAGCCTCGAACGGGGCATTTCGAGATCTTATTCCGAATTGCCAGCGAACCTGCTTGCTCCTCCTGGGCGTGACGGGCGTCATAGTCTGCGGGTGGAATTGACTATCGTCCAGTCTCAGAGCGCTCTTGGAGTGGGGCTTGAGACGGCGGGCCGCTTCCTGCTGCTCAGCTGGCGTCCTAGGCTGCAGAACGTCGGGCATCGGCTGAACGTCTAGCGGTTCTTCACCGGCGTTGTGGCGCTCGAGGTACTTCTTGTGTAGCGGGGGTAAGCTGGTTGGTAGAATTCCAACGTGGCTCACGTATCCGCGGGGCGACGAGCTAGTGATCGTAGAGGTGGTGGAACGAGTGGAATCCGCGAGAGGGCTGGCTCGGGATTCCGCGCGGTCTGCTTCGCTGTCGCGCCTGCTATCTAGTGACGTGCCAGCCATAGCTTCAGAGACGCTCCGCATCTGCTCTTCGACGTCGGCAGTGGGAGGAGAAGTTGCGAAGTACGGGTTGTCGGCGCCGGTCCCGTAGGCGGCTATAAAAGCGTTAGTAACTTGGACGACGGTGCTTCGAGGATGCCTAGCTTAGAAATCCGCGCGCCAGCACGGCCGTTCTGCCTGCCTCGGCTTCAAACGTGCGCGGAGATTGGGTGAAGGAGTTTCCTATAAGGGAGGTGACTGGGCAACTTACGGTTCACCTGCATGAGCTTGTTCTCGCGGACGATCATGTACGCGTCTTTGATCGCGGATGGTTCGTCGGCCTCGAGAGCTTCCTGGACATCTCGCTTCCCGTACCCCATCGTCTTACTGATCTTCTCGGTGACTTCGTTATGAAGCCTCTCTTGGATCTTGGGAGGCGCGTTAGGCGCGATGTCGCTCGGCCTGATAGCTCTGTTCGGGTCTACGCCCGTGTTTAAGAATTCCTCGACCGGCGGGGCTAGATAGGCAGGCAGGTCTTTCAGGAACCAGGGGTCGTCCCGGATGTCTTCGATGACGATACGCTGCACGGGGTTAACTTGCAGCATCTTTCGAATGAGACTCGCGGCGTCCGAGGGGACCCAGTGCGGGACGGTGAAGACGCCCCGTTGGATCTTGGAGAAGAGACTGGGGATATGGTCGTCGTCGAAGGGGAGCCTTCCCACCAGCAGCACGTACAGAATGACACCGCAACTCCACACGTCGACCTCGGGCCCGGCGTACAGCTTCCCGCTAATAACTTCGGGAGCGGCGTAGTTGGGGCTACCGCAGCTGGTCTTGAGGAAGTTGCCGTCGGTCATGATGTTGCTGAGGCCGAAATCGGCGATCTTGACGTTGAGGTTGTCGTCGAGCAGGAGGTTCTCGGGCTTGAGGTCTCGGTGGACGACCTTGTGCCGGTGGCAGTACTCGACGGCGCATATCATCTGCTGGAAGAACTGGCGGGCCTGGCTCTCGGGCAGCCTGCCGTGCTTGACGATGTAGTCAAACAGCTCGCCGCCGGCGTATTCCAGTACCATGATAATCTCGGCTGGAGTCTTAATCACAGTGTAGAGCTTGATGATGTGGGGGTGCCGGAGCAGTTGGAGGTACTCTATCTCGCGTTCGACGCGGCCGACCATGTCTCTGCTGATCAGCTTCTTGCGGGCGATGATCTTGAGGGCGACCTTCTGGCCGGTGGACCGGTGAACGGCCAGCTTGACCTTGCCGAACGAGCCCTCGCCCAAGGTCCTGATTATGTTGTAGGCGCCGACTCGCTGGTCAGTCTTGGACTTTTCTCGGCTCTGGTCGGAGATCAGACTGGAGGCGCGAGCCCTGCTGCTGCTGTTGGCGCCGTCGGCAGCAGGCTGGGTGACGTTGATCTCGGGCACTCGAGCGCCATTGTTTCGACGGATCAGGGAGGGGGAGAGGGACATGGAGAGTTCCTCTTCGTCGAAGGGTCGGGAGGCCATCTTGGTGAAGCAATGTGTAGTGGTGTAGAAAGTGACGGCGACGTTGGCAAGATCGTCATGGGTAGGTAATCAGCAAATAGGTGGGTGACTTAGCATCCGACAACTGGAACGAGGGGCTCTGGGCTGTGGGCTGGGCCGGGGTCGGGGAACAGGGGGGGGGGTAAAAGGGAGAGGGACCTCAATGAGTGGGACGCAGGTAGATATATGTACTGCGTATAGGAGGCAGGTCTCGGTAGGTGTAGGTACTTGGGTATAGGTCTCGGCAGGCAGGCAAGTACCTAACCTTGAACGCAACCACACACAGGTAGAGGTACACCTCAGTCTGCACTGAGGTACGTGTTTCCCAGACGAGGGCTACAGCGGCTCACCAGGTACCCAAATATACCTCTACATGAGAAGACAGATACCTACGTAGAGGTACCGGCAAAACACAAGGTTCAAGCCGTTGGTGGGCAAAGACAGCACAAGCACCTCCCAAGGCAGGCGCCTCAGCAATCAACCCTGTGTGCTTGCCTGCCCCAACCAGCATGCAAGCGTGGCCCGGGCTTGGCAGGAAGGGCAAGATACCGAAGGTACATAACCAGGTACATCCACGTGCATGTCTACTACTCATAGGTACCTATACACTCCCGCTCCCATCATCGCATCATCAGCATCACCTTCGGATGGACCAGGTAGAGAGGGCACATAGCCGCGCCTATCGACGGGCCAGTGTCAAGATGTATCCGACACCAGCTAGAATTGCATGCCCAACAAGCAAGAGTTGCCCTCACCGTAGGGAGTCAGGTACCTATTACGTAGTAAGAGGCTCCCGTCGTCGAGTTGAATGGAAAGACCTCGGCTACCAAGAGGGGGGCGAACGACCCCAAGGGATCCGCAGTGAGGTCAGTCAACAGTTTCGCTGGCGAATTATAGGGGGTTATCCAGGCCAGACAAGCGCATGTACCTCTGCTGTACTACCTACGTAAGGGGGCGAGACGTACGCTGTAGGTGCTCTCTAGGTACAATACTAGGTAGGGTAAGGCATATCACACGCTATATACGCTGCCCGTAGGTACCTACCTGCTACCCATCCGTGTCCCTCCAAGGTAGGTATATAAGGCAAGTTGGCTTGGCGTCAAAGGGGCTGATAGGTTAAGGTGGTTGGGTGCGCTTCGTCCTTTGTCTCTTTCCCATGCGGCAGAGGCTAGAGGGGTTGATAGCGGCTTGTATGGGACGGTAAGTAGGAGGGATGTATTTTTCGATTGGGAAATCTGGTACCCCTTTACCAACATCCTGGCCACCCTGCCGCCCTGCCCAGCCCTGCCCAGCCTTACCCCCTCTGCCTGTCTCGGTTCTCGCGGGAATCTGGTAAGGCAGGTCGGTGGTCGCGTTGCGCCGGGAGGATGGGACGAGGAGGATATGGAAAGGGGGCAAGTCCTGCGGATGTTGAGCGAACACGCCATCCATCTGGCGGGGTTGAGGTCATCTCTAATTATAGCCATCGCCAAACCACTGCCTCCCTGCACGTACACACCGTAACTACGTCTCTGCATGGCAGAGGCGATTATGACGAGGGCGTACGGCAAGAGGTAGGTAGGTAGGCACTGTGCAAACGGGACGGTGACGGGGGCAAAGGCGAGCACATAAGTCCCTCATCCTCCCACCGACTCGACATCGTGTTTTCCGAGATGATCTCTAGTTCATAGAGGAACCCGGAACAGTGCAGTGTCGTGTGTTGAGCTCCGAGTCAGGCACGTACGTGCTTACGGTCCGGCGACAAGCGATGGCAGGGCGAGAGCCTGCAACCCTAGGTTGGGGCCGTCACGGACCAAGGACTTGGGTATTTACTTGGCTAGGCGGAAGGACAGGCGTGTCTCGGTACCCAGCAACCACCACCCGTTTTCTAGGCCGGCTTATCCCCAGACCAATCTACAGGGCGTAAGCGCCTGTGGCCAGCCTGCGCAAATCAGGCTATCATCGCCGAACCAAGCAGGCTGGTCGAGCGACGAGGCGTCACTGCGCGTCTACGTATGCGGACGCGCGTGCAATCGGCAGGTGTCTCCCAACCTAGAATGTCTCGCTGACGGGAGCTGGGTCCGAGCCCATGGCGCTGCGGCCGAGATAAGAATCATGCGGGTCTCGGGACGGCCGGATTTCAGAGTTGTCTCGGGAACAGAGCCGCCGAGGCACTCGTCCTTCTACGGCGTGTTATTCGTCTGTTGGCGTGCCGCGATATGTCGACATGAACTGTTATATGCATCTCAGGTCAGAGTATCCCGATAACAGACCAGACATTGTCATGCCATATGCATACTTTGCCTTCCCCCCTCCTCCCTGTATCTACCGAATTCACGCCGTCCCGAGTCCCCCCGTTCGTCTCCTGAAGCGCCCAGGTTCGCCGAGCATGTTTATCCGCACCCTCTACTCGGCCCTGCTCTCGATTTCTAGTTCTTGCGCCCACCAGCACTGGTTCGTTTCGGCTGTCGACGCCACGTAATTCTACCCGTCGCTCTAGACGAGTTAGTCGTCGCCCTGCAGATTCTAGGCTGCTTACAAGGCGCGCTTAACCTAGAGTGGATTCGCTTTGACTGCTATACTCTCTCACATAACGCTATCCTCTCCTCTCCTCTTCCTTCAGTCTCTCGACTAGTTTTGTCCTGAGGAAATCGCTGAGACCTAGACTAGATCGGGCCGGAAAATCAGCTGATGACCGCAGCATTATCACATGTAGCCTGTTGACTAGACTTACATCCCCTCGTTAGTCAGGATCCGGTACGTGCCGCTGGGCTCGAAACGTCCCACAATCGCGCCGGACCCGTCGACCTCGATGCTGCCGAGGATATCCTCGGGCCACGCGATCCTGCCGTAGTCGGGCGGGTTCCTCCGGTCGCTGAGATGTATGTGCCCCCCAATTCCGGCGCCCCCAGCGCCCCCTTGAGCACTTGCCCCTCCGCCGCCCAGCCCAGCCGCCGTTCCTCGTTGCCTCTGCTGGCGAGCAAAGAATGCGCCACCTGAGCCGAGGGTTGCTCCACCCGGCCCGGCAAAGGCTCGCGCTTGAGCGATCAGGTCAGGGTCTTCCGCAGCATGATGACGGAGCACGTCTGTCAAGATGGCCAGGAATTCGCCGTTCTCGGAGAAGGACCGCGGCGTTGGTGGCAGTGTGGTGGTAGAGCCGATGGCCAATCTGTGTATCGGCGGGTTCGTGTCGAGATAGGTGAGCAGGTGGCCGTGGTCCAGGGCGGCGTTTGGGAAGACTTTCTGGAAGCGTGATAGCCATGAGCACAGGTCCGACCGACTTATATACGGGTAGCGAGAAGGCGGATTGGCAGGGAACTACGTGGCATAGGCGAGCGAGGATACTGACTATGAAGGGGTTGGTGCTGAGTGTAGATACGCCTCGGCGCTGCAATAGCGCCCTTCCATATGTTGGCGCTATTCGAGCCGGTAACAAGAGCATTTTTATGATCTCGCGATTCCAAGTCGGGGAGACGATAGAGAGGCCGGAGAGATTTTACGCGACGGAGCTGGGATAATTTTCTCTGGGCAATTTTGGAAATGACGTAGGTACGGACTCGTACAGGTAGGTACCTACCTACGCTCGTACCTACCTACCTACCTAGGTACCTACCTAAGCCTAGGTACCCCCTAAGATAGAGGGAGCTGTCAGTTCGAGGCACAGTGTGGATTATCGCTATTAGTCTACTAGATATGGGGGGTGAACTCAGGTCGGATAACCGCTGTAACCGCTATAACCGCTGTCCCTAGCACCTATTGCAACGCTGTGTAGGGCCCAGATAATGGGTACCGTGCGCGTCAAACCCACCCCTGTCGAGTACCTACCTCTTATCGATTGGGCGGGTCGCCGTCAACTCATTAACGCGCTCGACGCGCTCGGCGCGTCTCCGGGCCTGTTCATATCCAACTCTCGATTTTCGACGTAGGTAGAGTCGAGCAAAATTACGACAATCCCAGACCTTCACACCCAAGACGGGGAGAATTCAAGATGCGGACCCATAAAAAACCAGCGGCTTCGCTATTCCCTCCCCAAATACCCGCCTTAACAAACCTCATACCGTCTTCGTCGCCCGCCTTCGGAACGCCAGCCCACACGCCGAAGCCTTTCGCGATAACACCAGCGACCAAAGCGACCATATTGCCGATTCTCCTCCCGCCCGCCACCCTGAGACCGCTTGCGTTCCGCACCTTCACCAAGAAACACAGCCTAACGCTCACCTCGTCCGCCCTGCAAGAGTTGGCAACCTTCATCGGCCGGCATTGCGGGTCGGGATGGCGCGAGGAGGGGCTGGCAGAAAAGGTCCTGGAGGAGGTCGCCAAGAGCTGGAAGAACCGAAATGGAGGCGTGATCGTCGACGGCGCCAGCACCGAGCTGAAAGACATACTGAAGACATTAGAGGGCAACATGAGTGGCGGGAGGATAGTGACGGCACGGGAACTGAGCCGGCAGAATAGCTTCGCCCTGGACTCTCAGGACACCGATATGGCCAACACGAGGTTAGGGTTGAAGCCGACCACATCTCTCTCCCGAGAGGATGCCGCGACGAGCTTTGGCGTATCGAGACTTGGTGTCGAGGAAGAGGAGATGGACGACGAGGAATTAAACCATCCGCGAAAGTGGTTGAAGGTAATAAGCGCTTACGACCAACCCCGCCTGCTATATAACGTTACGAAGAAGCACTTTGAGAAGTAGGTATATTCTCTCTCTCTCTAGCCCCCCTCTCTGCGTCTCGCTCAATCTGTCTACCTGGAAACATATCTCAAGAGGAACACGTATAGGGACCCTTCAAAACCGTCTCTCATGCCGCCGGCATCGCACAAGACGGTCCTTTTCCGGAACCGATATAACGTGATACACCAGCGACTCCTCCGAAACGAAGCCTTCCAAAGCTCGGCGGTCGCGAGCACGAAGGCTCCGCCGTCCCTGAAGCGCTCGTCCTCCTCCAACGCAGCCTTTCAGCAGACCTACAAGATCACGCCGATCGCGAACCTGCTCGGCCGGCACGGCAGCCACCACATGCTGCTGGGGCTGCTCGCGGTCCTGCCGACGGGGACGCTCGCGATCAGCGACCTCACGGGGACCATCTCGCTCGACCTGTCGCACGCGGTCGCCATCCCGGAGGACTCGTCCTGGTTCGCGCCGGGGATGATCGTGCTCGTCGACGGCGTCTACGAGGAGGAGGAGGAGTCGGCCGGCACGGGGCTCGGCGGCAGCAACGGCGTCGGCGGCATCATCGGCGGCCGCTTCCAGGGCTTCTTCGTTGGCCAGCCCCCGTGCGAGAAGCGCCGCGCCACCCTCGGCGTCGGCGGCCCCGACGGCGGCCCCGACCACACCATCGCCGGCGGCTTCGGCTGGATCGACTTCCTCGGCGTCGGCAGCGAGCGCGCCGTCGGCAGCCGCATGCGCCGCCTCGAGCAGCGCATCCTCCGCCGCCAGCTGGCGCCGCGGCGCCCCCGCGCCGCGCCCCCCTCCCAGCTGCCGTCTTCCGCCCCCGGCGACCCGGTCTCGACCGCCGACGCCGACGAGGACGAGGACGAGGACGCGGCGGGGCCCGGTCCCGCACGCGTCGTCGTGCTGGGCGAGCTCAACCTGGACCAGCCGCGCGCGCTGCACGCGCTGCACAAGGTGCTCGCGACGTACGCGACGGAGCGGGAGGGGCGGACGCCGATGACGTTCGTGCTGGCGGGCAACTTCGCGCGGCACGCGGTGATGGCGGGGGGGGGCGGCAGCGGGGGCAGCGTGGAGTACAAGGAGTGCTTCGACGCGCTGGCGGCGGTGCTGGGGGACTTCCCGGCGCTGCTGCAGGCGGCGACGTTCGTGTTCGTGCCCGGCGACAACGACGGCTGGGCGTCGGCGTTCGGCGCCGGCGCCGCCGTGCCGCTGCCGCGCCGCGCCGTCCCGGACCTGTTCACGTCGCGCGTGCGCCGCGCCTTCGCCGCCGCCAACGCCGAGCTCGCCCCCGCCGCCGACAAGAAGCGCGACAAGGACCACGACCGTCGCCGCGGCGGCGACGCCGTCTGGACCACGAACCCCGCCCGCCTCTCCGTCTTCGGCCCCGTCCACGAGATCGTCGTCTTCCGCGACGACCTGTCCGCGCGCCTGCGCCGCACCGCCGTCCGCCTCAAGCCGTCCGCGCCCGCCGACGGCGACAAGAGCAGCAGCAAAGGCGACGACGGCGACGTGGCGATGGCGGACGCGGCAGCGGACACGATGGAGGTGGACGGGTCGGCGGCGGCGGCGGAGGCGGAGGCGGTGCCGCACGACGTGCGCACGGCGCGCAAGCTGGTGAAGACGGTGCTGGACCAGGGGTACCTGGCGCCGTTCCGGCCGGCGATCCGGCCGGTGCTGTGGGACCACGGCGCGGCGCTGCACCTGTACCCGCTGCCGACGGCGCTGGTGCTGGTCGACCCGACCGCGCCGCCCTTCTGCATCACGTACGAGGGCTGCCACGTCATGAACCCCGGCGCGCTGCTCGTCGCCGGCCGCCGCGGCGTCGCGCGCTGGGTCGAGTACGAGTTCGGCGGCGTCGGCACCGTGCGCGAGTGCCTGTTCTGAGCGCGCGCGAGAGGCGCGGAGCCAGGGGTCGAGAGGGCGGAGGTGGCAAGAGAGAGGGCGCGCGCGTGTCGTGCGCGCTAGGGGAAAGATAGGATATGAATCTACGTGTGGACGGACGGACGGAGATGGGAGGCGTAGCACATAAGAGACGAGCTAGTACATAGCAACTGATAATGGCCCACGACATAGATGAACAGGAGAGACATTACCGGCGCATACATAGGAAAAGTCTACGCACATTGGCTGATCCGGTATCATATTCGTTACGAAAAACGCCGAAGACCGCAACATAGAGTCTGATCCGGCTATGAGCTCAAATAGTGTCAAATCATCGATTAATCTTTCTCTACAGGTAGAGGCCTTCGTGGAAAGGCAGCAACATTAGGACCTACCCTCTTTATCATTTCATCCATCTCCCCCTTATCTCGCCGATCCCCTTCATTTCCTACATTATCATCCTCGCATTAACCCATGCCCTTACACCCCTAACCTCCTCTCCCACCCGACCTATATTATATCCCAGGTTCGTTTTGGGCCCCTCTGAATAGTCGACCTCCTTTCGGTCGACGGCGTCCGTCTATTCTACCACCGTATTATAACAAGAACGTACGGCAAGTAATGTCATAAGACTGGACAGGAATGTGCCAGAATGTATGTATATATGTACATAGAAGAGTCATCGACGGCACCCAACCCGGGATCGGGGAAGCTTCCGTCGTGTGAATTGGTTGGTAGGCGAGAACTAGGATGCGAAATGGGGATAACTGCGGGATAGTAGTGCGAAAAGGTGGGCCTATCGCGAACTCTTCGTAAACATTCAAATTACGTACTGTAGGTAAATTAGCATATTTACTGTACGAGTAGATGTGCTGGCCAAGGAAAAAAAAAACTTACTGGGATGAAAAGATATGGCACCTGTCTCTCGTATTCCTTCCAGGCCTCGCCGTACTTGTTGCGGCAGCGCTCGATGTCACGCAGAGCGCGGTGGGTAATCATACAGCAGAAGAAGACGGGGTAGAACCAAGGGAAAGGGCTCTGGAAGCCCGTGATTAGCCCCCAGCTGATGGCGAAGAAGGCGTCGCAGGTATAGTGTAGCTTGCGCGCGTACCCGTACCAGCCGTCGGCGAGGAGCCTGTCGCCCGTCTGCGTCTCGATGGTGTTTGGGTTCTCGAGGTAGATCCACGGGAGGACCGGGAAGGTGTACCGCTTCTTGAGGTTGCCGCGCTCCCTAGAACGAAACGCGTTTTTCTGCGCGTTGGCCTGGTCCCAGACGGTATATACGCCAAGATAGAGGACAGCAAAGGCGGCCAGAGCGTACTTATTCCAGGCGTATTCCGACGGGTGGTGATTGGCGAGATACAGGGTGCAGTGGCAGTACGAGAGGGGGACTCCAGCCATGTTCCAGAAGATGAGCATAAATCCCCACTTCTCGTAGTACATATCCCAAGTAGTGACGATGAAATGCTCGCCCTTGGAGCAAGCGTTGGCGTAGAGGAAGTGCGCCATGATCAGGAACATGACCTCGCCCGAGACGTAGCCGTAATTTTCGTACTGGCGAGCCGCAGCGCCGCAGCTGAGCCCAAACAGGATGTACCACGGGATGCGAACCTCGTAGAACATCTTGAAATCGAGGATACCGAACATGCGGGGATTCAGCTCGGCACCCATGAAGAAGTCATAGATCGGGTAGCCCGTCATGCGATGTTGAGCGCCGCGAATCAAGGCCGAAAAGTAGGCAACAAAGGCACACAAGTAACCGGAGATGATGGCGACGGAGAGTATGGGGCCGAACTCATCGAGGAAGGTGTTGATCTTGAACAGGCCAGAGAAGTGCAGCGCACCCATGACGAGGATGGTGAAGTAGAAGCTGGTGTAAGCGGAGCAGTAGTAGCGAAGCTTCTGGCCTCCTTTGTGAGGAAGCGGCTTCCCCTCATACCAGACGCCGGGCATCAGACAGTAGCATGCGGCCTCGAAAACGAAGTAAACCCAGTAGATCTTCCATGCTCGCAGGTGGGGAAAGGCGCCGGTGTAGATGAGATGGCCGAGGTGCTGGCCGAACTCGGCGAGGGACTGGCCGCGTTCGGGCAGAGGCAGCTTGCCGCCGTAGTAGGTGGCACCGATCCACATGTAGTACATCAACGTGGGAAATCCGAGCATGAGGGCGAGAGTACCCAAGCTGCCTCCGAATTCGAAGACGCCCGAGTGGTCGACCTTGGGATCCATGCCGGGCTTCCAGCCATCGACGACGTGCTCTTTCGCGTTCCCGTTGGTGTGGTCATTGGCGTGCCCATTCGTGTGTCCATTCAAGTGTCCCTTTTCGTGACCATTGGTGTGGCCGTTCTGCCGATGCCCATTCAGCTCGGCGCGCAGGACGGAGGAGAGCTTCTCGTCGTCCACCGGGCTAAACTCCTCTTCCTTGGGCGCGATATGGTCAGAGTCGTCGAGGTTCTCGATGAACTTTCCGACACCTCGGCGTCGGAGCGGTCGGGACTGGGTCGATGTGACGGTTTCGGCGGCTGAGCTCGAGTCCCCGTCGTCGGACGCGCCGTCGACGGGAAGGAACTGCGACGTGCGTCGCGTCGCGCGACGGGCGGGAGTCTCGACCATGCCGCTGAAGAGCTCTTTTTTTCTGTTTCGGGATTGCCGAGGTCAGCTCGATCCTTCGCGCACCGCGTCATCACGCGACGACGCGCACCCTCTCCGCTAGTGGACCATCTTCCCAGGTACGGCGGCGGGCAGACGGAACGGATCCTAAACCGGGCTACTTACCTAGGAGTGGCGCGTAACGAATATCTCGAAGACATGTTGAAGAATGCTAGATCGGAAAGGGATAAAGGAGTGGACAACGAGCAAGCAAATGCACGTTAAGAGAAGTAGAGGAGGTGAGTAGGAGGAGGAGGTGGCGAAGAGAAGAGAGGCGAAGAAGAGAGAGGGAGACAAGCCAGGTTTCGGCGACGCCAGCACCGATGGGGACCCGGCCGATTTTTTTTTATTTTTTTATTTTTGTTTTTTGTGATTGGCTGAGATCGGCCTGGGGCTGGCTGGGCTCGGGTTCATCTGAGCTGGCGGATCTAATTGGGCGAGATTGGCGCGGGTATTGATGTTGTCGGCGGGGTCCTTCCTTCCGGTCTCCAGGACAGCCCACAGGGCAACTACGGAGGGCGCGCCATCCGCGCAGGGGAAAGCATGCGTGTGTATAAAAACGTATAAACGGATGCTTCTCGTTCTTTTTTCTTTCTTTCTTTTTTTTTGGCTTGTCTATGCCGGTAGCTAGGATTAAGGGATAAGGGGCCTTTAACTCAACCCATAACCCAGCAGCATTCCTCGATGCTAAGAGGTTGTAGATATGTATTTCCTCCCGCCTGCACCGGATACATCGTGCATAGTAAAGGTAGGTATACGTACGTGTAATAGGTTAGGTACTTAGGTACCTGGTTGATCGGTAATTGCAAGAAACGAATCCAGCCAATCCGGTGCCGTCTGAACGCGAATCGTAGGCCGATAACTCCTGCCTCATGCCAATAGGCACGTGTATGTATGAGTACCTGTATGTATATCTCCCTGCATCATGTACCTCCTGCAATCTCTCGTATTCGTACTCGGGCCGCTACCGAATGCCTACTCCTAATTGGCCCCGAATGTGGCAAGGCGTCGCTACTCCCCACCGCTGAAGCAACCTTCCAGGGACTTAATGTACCTACTTATGTATGTCTCGGGTGAATGCATAACAATATGAAGGCATATAGGGACTAGGACCTCAAGTAAGGCACCTGAGAGGTAGGTACCTGCCTCCTAGGCATGTGTTTTTATGCAATCGTACCTGCACTGACGTCAACCTGCCTCTATACACCTACTATATGTTCCTGTCTAGATACGTACTGAAGAGCCATCACACCAAACGCCATGTTTCCTCCTCGACTGCTCTCCGCTTAAAACATCGAAATACTACATACGTGTAAACATACGGGCCTCAACCTTGTTATCCCCGTCGTCCAACCTTCTAATCTACTGTTGATTCCGGTCTTGGTCGCCGCGGTCGTCTTCTCGATCCCGGACCCCCAATCGATGCCGCCGGCGTATCCCCCATCGGACCGATCGAGCCGCGGTAACTACTTTGCCGACGTTCCTCCTCGGCCGCTTGCGAGTTCGTCGTGCCCGTCGATGCCTCCCAACTTTCCTTGCGCTCGACCAGCCTAGATATTTGTGAATCGCCGTGTGCTTTCCGGGGGGTCTCCGAATCGCCAGAGCGTCGATTGGCCCGGCTTCCTTCCCCTCGACCCTCAGCTTGTTCCTCGCCGACGATCATGTCGGCGAACTTGTCCGTGGTCGGCGGCGGTGGTCCGTCGATTTCGCTCGAGACCCCGATGTGAGAAGCACGTGAGCCGGGGTCACCTGCTATTCCGTCTGGAGCCTGGTGCGATTTGGGGCGCTGCTGGCTGCGACGAGTTTTTGCACGCTCATCCGCGCGAGCCACGGCTGTTGCCGATCCCGAAACCGATGTCGCCCAGGTTTTTCGTTCTGTCCGGCCGTGCCGCCGCCTCGGACGGGAATCTCTTCGCCTGCCGTCGAAAAGCGAGGCCTCTCGTGCTTCCTGCGATCGAATCGCGCTAACAACATATTTTTCCAAGTCGCGAGTGTCCGGCATCCCCTCTGTCACAGGCTTACGCCCTTGGTGTTCGACCACCTCACGTCTGAGTTTCCTAGCCGTTGCTATGCACGTTTCCAGCTGGTCTCGAAGCATCTCGCTACACACAGTCAGCATCATCCGAACCTGCCTGGCCTGTCTTCGACATACGCAATCTCGTCATCCTTCTCGCTCTCGCCCTTGGCCATCAACTTTTCGTATGCGAACAGATTACACAGCAGCATAACGTTAGCCGTCGCGCTGTGGAGGCTCAGTCGCAGCCCTGGGACGTCCGGCTTCCTCCAGGTCCACAGGATTCGGGCGCGGATAGAATGGAATGGCGAAGTATCAGCACCGTTAACCTCGACAAAGCAGTTGACCAGGTCGGTATAGTCCCTTTCGATGTATCTGCATTGCCTGACGATTTTTCGGACCAACGAGGCCCTACCGCGCTTGTGCTTCCCATCCGACTCCCCGGCAGACTCGCCTACTAGACTATAGAAATATCGTAACTGGTCGGTAAATATCGAGGTTTCGCGTATGAAGTATTCGATCTCCTTCGGCGCGGAGCGTACGGTTTTCATGCAAACACGCAGGTCTTTGGTCAGTCTTATCATGCAGCCGGTTAGCTGCACGATCGCCGTAAGGCCACTGACACGCGCAAGTGCTTCTGTCATGGTGCTGAATGATCGGACGCCGGGCCAGGTTTTAAGTCTGCCTATCCGTGGTCCTTGGAAGGGTTGGTTGCACGGATGAATCGCCTCAATAACGCCAGCTGAATTGCCGCCATAAGCATCGGTGTCGGGCCTCAAAAGGCCACAGCCCTTCTGTGCACGTATCCGCGAGTAAATCGGAAATGGACACGGAGCAGCCTGGGAATCGCTCTCATCATCCGATAGGCGATCGTGTGGGAAACCACCCCGCATACCCATACCCCTGGGCGTCTACCAAGACGATGCGTCCCATCTGTGATTTGCAGCCCGCCAATCTGCGCCATACACGCGCTCGTCCAATTACGGGCCTTAGATTTTCTTCCTTCAGCTGTTCACACCCAGGCTCCGCCGCGCTCCGGTTCGCGAGACGTGCCAACGACATCATGGTGAATTACCGACCAAGCAAGCATCCGGTCGACGGTGTCTATCATTTTCGCGGCATCGCCTCCTTTTGTAAGACACCGTGCGACGCAAAATCTCGGGCTGATCAGCCTCACCAGCTCTCCAGCCATCTATCATTACGCTAGTTTCTTATGGGCTTACCAGAGATAGGGGTGAGGGGCTCTGAGAGAACCCCCTCGCCTCAATCGTCGTGTTTCGACAATACCTACCTAGTTGGGACGTCGTCGACAGCTCCACTAGCCGAGCTATCAAGGTCTCAGATATCAGGGTATCATCAGCCATCGTGTTAGCCGCCAGAACATCATGCTCTATAACATGCTTCGATTTTGAGGATACCCGTCGACGGGGTCCCTTCTCCTCGAGTGACGGTAGTTGTCAGTCTTGTTAAGATCTTACTAATTGCATGATGTGAAAGATAAAAGGACAAGGTGCGAGTTATTCGGTGGAGTCCCCGTTTCGTTTTCGGCTGCGCCCTTATCTTGTTGACACTCAGTTATGTTGTTGGATTCCCAGCTGATATTCAAGACCATGCCTGCCTTGTTTCTTCCAACCCTCAAGGATAATTGCTTATCACGATGTCCCGAATCAAAGCTCATTGGACATCGCGAGCCGTCCGGTGCCCAGGACAGGGCATGGGCAGCCTATATCGGAGCATACCACCATCACAGCGAGAGGGGTCATACAAAAGGCGTATACCCTGATGACCCGACTATCGATCACAGCCCGAGGGATTTGCACGAAAGGCGCTTTGTGACCTGACTCATTCGGGATCATCGACTCGCCGTGCTTTTGCCTCGAAGGCTGTGCAACGTGAACGGGAAGCGGTCAAATGGTGGTGGCTTACGCCCAAGCTTAGAAGGAGCCCTGACTTGCTCGCTAGGTAGATGGCTGTCTAGGATATGGAGCCGTCGACTCTACGGCCGTCATCTTGGGCTGTCCGAATCACCCGCCGGTTCGGGGGAATATCTTGAAAACATAATACTATGATTAATACGAAGTCAGCATACCCCGTCGGTTGAGTTTTTGTTATGCCACCTCGTGTCTATCTATCTAGCCGTCATTAAACGCAACGGGGAGTGCCTTGTCTCCGGTCTGATGGATATGCATGTCTAATATAGGTGCTACGGATACGGGGTGTTACGGTTGGCATCGGCCCGCCTACGAGGACAATGTCTGGGTATATATATGTCCCTAGAGAGGGACGGGCCGGTCTTGGTTGCTATCGAATACTCAAGTTGTGGCTTTGTCAGTCTCTACTCTCCGGGACCGCAGCTATGTTTTGGATATCGCTCTTCGTTCTAGCGGGTCAGGTTGCCCCCGCTACCGCCTCACAGCTACCCGTCAAACTAGAGACTCGCTCGGAGCTCGACTCGCGCCTCGCAAACGTCCATGTGTCCTTTGAGGCGCCGCTTGGCGGCGTTGTAACATATACCTATGGCCGGTGCGATAGCACGCAGCTTCATGAGGCTCACCATACCATTTTCCGAGGCGCCGGTGGGAACGACTCGAGGCTGGTATGGATCTTGCCGGATGATGCGGGATCCGATGGATGCATTTCAGCATGGGATGAGAGAGGAAGCCTCGTCGGCCGCAGCGAGCCTCAACGGCTAAGTAAAAGGACTCTTAAGAGACACGACCCCCACCGCATCGAGATGACGAGTGCTAATGGTATCGATGCTTGGGGCCCGTGGTTCGACGGAGTCGAGCTGCTCAAGAACAAAAACCACGGCGGCGTTGACGTCGCGAAGGCCAAGTCAAAAGACGTCGTGATCGTGGGCGCTGGAATGTCTGGACTGATGACATACTTGGTCCTTCATCAAGCCGGTCTAACGAACATCAGCATCGTCGAGGCTACTCAGCGTTTGGGCGGTAGAGTTCATACCGAGTATCTATCAGGGGGCCCATTCGACTATTCGTATCAGGAAATGGGCCCCATGAGGTTCCCTGAGACGGCAATATACTCGAACCAGACATACAATATTACGGATCACCAGATGGTCAGACAGTCGCTTCTACTTGTTGTCGTTAGCATCTACTAACAATAACCAGGTGTTCCAACTGGCCAGAGAGATGAATAGAATTAACAATTACGATCGGAACCTCAGCGTCGATTTCATCCCCTGGATCCAGTCGAACCCCAACGGGCTGTACTATTACGATGGCATCAAACTCGACACAGGACTACCCCCGACTCGCGCTCAGATCGCTGCAGACCCCTCTCTCCAAATCATACGTCCTCTGGACCCGTCAACGCAGGCATTATCGGACAAGATCAGCACCATCACTTCTAACGAGACGTTCATGATCGAAGTGGCAACCAACATGTTCAGGGCTCACAGAGACTTTTTAGGTGAGCACCCGATGGTCACGCTGGTCTATACGTGTTTCTGACAAAATACCAGTCAATGGCCTTGGTGGTCTCGGCGGCGACACTTGGTAAGATATACACATTTGTTTCTCCGCCTCACGTCAGATTTAGGACTCGGGGACCTCCCTGCGTGCTCCCCATTCCTTGCGACTCTCGAGCGAGGCAGTCATTAACTCTAAGACGCGAACAGGTCCGAGTTTGCTTACATGGTTAACTACCTGAAGGCGACTCTCAACGACACCGATGTCCTCGGTGGCGGTGCCGCTACCTTCTGGGACGCCGTAAGCTCGCCCTCTGATCACATGAAACGGAGGCGGCTCCTCATGCTGACCTTTCTACCGCATAGATTTACGAGGGCGTGTACTTTGGTGCGACGACATGGAAGACCATAGACGGAGGTACGTATGTCTTTTATCAACACCCGTTGCTAACCGTCTTACCGTATAACCAACGTAGCTCACCACTACTAGGCTTAAACCGACTACCACTATCATTCCACCCGCTAGTGGACAATGTGACAGCCCTGAACCGCAAGATCGAGCGGGTCCAATGGTTTGACGACGCTCGGCGCGTCAACCTACAGTGGAGGAACAACTATACCGACACCGTCTTCCAGAACGCCTCGTACGACTATGCCGTATTTGCGCTACCGTTCTCCATCGTTAAGAAGTTTAGACTCCCGTGTAAGTCCCCAGCTCTGACAGTTGCATTTCCCTACCTCGTCTGAATGGAGACGAACGGCATCTATACGTATGGTACACATGTATTGATCAGGTTTCCTCGGCCGGTATAGACCTACCCCGGACTATCACCAACGCGATCAATAACCTGCCCTTTGCGTCTGCGTGCAAGGTGGCGCTCGAGTACTCGTCGCGCTTCTGGGAGCACTACGAGAACCCGATCGTGGGCGGTTGCTCGACAGCAACCGACATCCCAGGAATCGGGTCGATCTGCTACCCATCGTATGGCCTCTCGGGGAACCGCAGCCGCGATGGGCCCGCGAGCCTGCTCGCCTCGTACGCGACGGGCGACTGGGCCACGCGCTGGGCGTCGGTGCCCGAGGACGAGCACGTCCGCTACGTGCTCGACGCGATGGCCGAGATCCACGGCCCGGACGCCTATAAACTGTACACGGGTAACTACCGCCGCCGCTGTTGGGTGCTCGACCCATATGAGGGCGGCGGCTGGGCTAGCCCCACAGTCGGGCAGCACCAGCTCTACCTACCCGAGTACTTCAGGACGTACAACAATGTGGGTTGAATCCGATGCCAACCCTTTCCTCGTCCCCTTACCTTCATTTTATGGTACATACCTCTGCGAGGAAGAATGGAACGGGTTACCCCTATCCATCGCAACGGGTAAATTAATAAAGGTTTACCGTGACTAACGACCGCCTTCCTTCGGAGCAGATGATCTTCGTTGGCGAGCAGACGTCCTACACCCACGCGTGGATCTCCTCGGCGCTCGAGTCGGGCATCCGGGGTGGTGTTCAGCTGCTTCTCGGTGAGTCATAGATCCTGTTCCCCCCCCTTGCTCGCCCCCCTTCTTCGTGTATGTTCGTCTGCTGACGGCAAGGGGAAACCCCCCCTAAGAACTCGGCCTCGTCGACGAAGCGAAGGACACGGTCCGTAAGTGGATGGCCAGGTGGATCTCTGTCGTAAGTCCTACTCCTCATCTCACTGGAGGCATGTGACACTAACCGCCGGCCGCAGTAAGTAAACATGTCCTGTCCGGGGTTGGGTGGATAGGGGCTCGAATTTTTGCCGTCGCGGCGGCGCCGGCCTCGGCCTCGGTATACCTATAGGCGCATATAGCCCCTGAGCTACACTAGTTAGATGTATATGACTTATCTGTGGGGGAAGACGCGGATGCCCATATACATTAGATAGACCAACTCTCTCCAGCCTCCCGGTGGCAGGGCCATGCCATCTGCAACACAATTTATCGTCGGAATATTCATAGCCGCTCCTTCGCAATGCTAGTGCTTATCTTGTTCGACGCACCCCGTGCTCCACGCCCGCTTAGCTCCGCTGAAATACAGAGGGGATCGGCAACGGTGAGCAGCACTAGGTTGCCGTAGGTAGCGCTAGCTTCTCCTCGTGGCGGCGCCCTGTCTGCCTAAGCCTCGGGAGACGAAGCCTCGCTGGGCCTATTCACCGTCGATGGATCCTAGGTAAGCACCCGGAACTACGTACTTACGTCTGCGTCGTCGTCACTCTCTCCAACGAATCCTTGTATTTGAGGGCTACCTATATAATACCTAGGTCCTATGGAAAACACCGGCCTGCCCCAAATCCCTCTCCCTTTTTTCCGTGCCATGCTCGTACCTCGCGAATGTCATAAGTACCTACCTACCGTCATCCGTTCTCGCCTTCGAGCCAAACCGAATGCCAAATGTTTTCCCGTGGGAGATCCTCCCTGCTCTAAGCCCAGCCATGGCCACGCGGGTGAAATGCAGGCGTCTAAATTACCTAGTTTTTAACATGGCAGCGTACCAATCGTAGCGAAACGGACTTGTAAATGCTCCAGAACCAAGCAAAAAGCAAGCAAAGCAAAAAGAAAAGGAAAAAAATGCTGTGCAAATTGCCAGATGGTAGGCAGGTAGGTACGTAGGGTAGGTAGTGACTGGGGGTTTCGAGGGCTGAGCGCCCCCCGCCTACACCAGAGTCAGTTCCCCGAACTCCTGGCCCTCGCGGCCTTCCAGCGCCTCGCCCTGCATGAAGCCGTGGAGGTACGTGCCCCCGACGAGAGTATACGCGCCCCAGGGGGCCGGCCGCAGGATGAGAGGCACCCTCGAGCCCTGGACGATCCAGACGGAGTCGCCCTGCCGGCAGGACAGCGAGCCGCAGCCGAGGTGGCCGCGGGCGGTCCGGAACAGGCGCAGGTGCGGGGAGTGGGCGAACGAGGTCTCGAACTCGGCGGCGCGGCGCCTCTGGGCGTCGGTGGGCGGGCGCGGGCGCGGCAGGCCCATCCACACCTCGAACGCGCCCTCCCAGGGCTGGCGGATCGGCACCTGGCCGCTGGGGTCGGTGTCGATGAGGAGGGTGCGCCAGAAGGCGTCCCGGTGGTCTCGCGTCGGGTCGTCGCGCTCCAGCTCGCGGACGAGGTCCAGCCAGTCGGCGCAGTCCCTGGCGCTGCTGACCTCGGCCTTGGTCGCCCCGACGCGACTGACGGTGTCGAGCTCGAACCCGCGCACGATCAGGGCGCGGCTCCCCCGGACGATTTTGAAGCACGGCCGCTCGCCCGCGGCGCGATACCTTTCGTACCCGGTGATCCGAAGGCCGAGGTCCTTCCTCACGCTCCAGTCTGGTACCCACGAGGGCAGTTCAGGGTCGTTCCTAAATGCGTCTCCCTCGGCGTGGGCGAGAAGGTGCAGGTGGTCCGTAGTTTTGAGAATATATATTGCGACTCCGATGTACAGCATCGTAAGGCTACTGTCATAATTGGGGTATAGGGAGCTGGGGTAGTTATTCCCCTGGGGAATCGTCAAGCCGACTAGCGAATACACCTTGTCGTGGTTCTTCGATGCCTCGTAGGTCCGGCATCGGATGAGGCTGTGCAGCAGAACATCCCCTTTCGCTGCTAGGACGTCTCTCTTTATCGCCGCTAGCTTCGCGGGGTTCTTGTAGGAGAGCAAATCAACCCCGAAGTTGTCGGGAAGGCTTCCCTGAAACGTGTTTATGTGTACCTTCTTGGACATGAGGTGCGAGGCGGCGACGATGTTGTCCCATCTGAAAGGGTAATCGCCGCACAACATCCTAGTGCGACGACTTAGCACGAACTCCTGAACTACCCATGCACGCGTAAACCAGGCCCTCCCAAAGAGCAGAGCCAGCGCGGTCCAGTATTCACGAGAGTTGAGATCCCCCAGCAAGTCGGGGTGGCGCTGCTCGTGGGTGATTGAAGGTGTGATGGAGTCCATGTCTTCCTTGGAGAGCCCGCTCAGTTTGTCTACCAGCTTCCATGCATACGGCGTGAATTCATCGGCAGCACCAAGCCATATTATGACACGATCGGCCGAACGGTAGATATCCGCCATGATGCTGACTTGTCCGCAGAGCTCTTCACGGTCATCCTGGTTCACGCATATCGCGTCCGCCCACAGGTCTTGGCCATAGTAGCGGTTCTTCTCCAGCTGACTGAGGCAATTGAAGAGGTTCTTCGTCACCAGCAGCGGCCTACCATTGCAGGTTATGGGGCAGTTTCTTTCGTCATTCATCCCCTTCCTGGCCTCTTCTCGTGTGGTGGGGCCCCATGTGTAGGAGAGAGCGTGATAAGATGACCTCTGAGCGCTGTCGAACTCGATAGTTCGTATCTGGCAGGAGGGCAGGCCATGGACTTTTGTCGGGAGGAGTCGGAGTACTCGGATGGTTCGAGATTGAGGGTTTCCTTGTTTGGGATTAAGTGGCACGCTGGAATAAGAGAATCGACCGTTCCTTTCTCGACATCCCGGTTCCGTCTGCGTGTTCTTTGATCGCAGCCCGTCCTTGACCTGTCGGGTTCGACTCCCCATCGGTAGACAATGGCCCAGACACAGCATTCCAACAAAGCGAAGAAGCACACAATCGATTGTCTGGGGCGGACAACAAAGAGAAGACGCTTCGAGTCGAGCGCCTCAAGACGATTTTATCTCCGGTGTCCTCGACCCCAAGAGCGGTTTTAGATGAGTGGCGCACGCCATTAAGCACCCGGCCTGCCTCTGCCAACCACACTCCGACCTAAGCGCTCGGCCCTACCACAGAACCCACGAATGATGTGTAAGACGCTTACTTTTTCCGCAGCAGTTACGTGGTTCGGGTTCGGGGCGACCCCTTGCAGAGCTGCCCCAGAGCTAGGTTAGACCCAGCTGTGAGGCACATCCGGAGAGAGAGAGAGAGAGAGGGCAAGGTAAGGGGGAGAGAGTGCGGAGAGAGAGAACCATTCCTCGTATGCAGCTGTCGACTATCCGCGAACAACTGGGAGAGGGGTGGTTACGTAGGTATACCTAGGCCGTAGGGGAATGTGCCGGGTATTAGCCCACGAGGGAGGTTGCAGGTAGGGAGGTTACCTATGTAGGTAGGCGGTAAAACATAGACCCGGCGTCGTTCTACCTTGCCGCGTAGGAAATCCTCTATATAAGCCTATACCTACCTATCTACAAGTCGTACAAAGCAGGCGCTTACGTTTTATGCAACAATTACCCAGGTACCTACCTATATGCCCGATGCGCTTCGAAGGCGCTTTTCAGCTTCATAGTTCGACTCCGCAGCCATCTCGCAACAGCCCCGGAACTCAGGGGGAGGGGGGAGAGGGTTCAATACCCTCTATAGCATGAAGGAGATGTTTAGCAACGACTGAAAGCCGTAGCTAACGAATTCGCAAAGAGCCAGCACCTACCTAAGAACTGGTTTTTTTTTTTCGACATGCCATCTGTCTTTAAGTCTACTCTCTCCCAACCCTGCTGGCTCGGCTTTTATGAAAATTGCTCGCTGCTTACGATAACCCTTTACGTGCTCCCGAGGTAGGCATACGCCCAGATTAGTGTGTATAACAACAGGCAGCTGGCCTAGCTTTGTAGCATTTCTCGTCCGACCCGAAGAAGTAGGTACCTATTTGCATTCCTCTTGACTTCTTCCTTCTTCCCCTTTCCTTCTTCTCTTTTCTACCACGTTTACAGAGACAAAAAGCGAGGAGAGAGGCACGGGAGATACTAACTAGAGAGCATGTCTTGACTCTTTACCGCTTCCGTCCATGGCGGAGGTTGTCCGAGTTAAGTATTCAGTAGGTAGGTACTATGTCGATTACGTAAAGCAATTATAGGTAGGTACATATCTCTCAAGTTGTAGGTAGCATGTCGGCGATTACGTTTCAAGCAAACATACCTTTGCTCCTCTACATCGCAATTTTTATCCTACTTTTTATCGTCCTGGGGATGCTTATGATGCCGTCGACCAAGTCGTTCACGTACCAGGCCGTGCCTGGATTCTTCCGCCACGATAACGAACCGACCGGACCTCAATTCCGAGCGGTACGTCTTAAGCTACTACTGATTCACCCAATCTAGATAGGCACTTACTGGGGATTAGACTACGCAGCCGAGCTTGGGCCTGATCGACCGTTCTTATGAAACGGACAGCGCCTTTGACCCTGAGGGAAAGAAGACCCAATGGGAGCGGTTCGTTCATTTTCTGGAACAGCAAAACCGGGCAGGACGGGGTGGTGTCCTGTACAAGCTAGTCTTCGTCATCAGACACGGCGAGGGACACCACAACGTGAAGGAAGCTGAGGTGGGGCGTCACGCGTGGGATGTAAGTTTATAGGATCGGCATCGCTCCTAGATACGAGTTGCTAAACCGGACTGGCAAGGCTCACTGGTCGCTGCTCGATGGCGACGGCCGCGTCACCTGGTCCGACGCGAAGTTGACGGAAAAGGGGAAGCAACAAGCCCAGGTACTGAATGCCTTCTTGCGGGAGTCGGTAGCGAGCGTGAAGATGCCGACCCCGCAGACGTACTACACCAGCCCGCTCGCTCGCTGCCTCGAGACGACGCGGATTGCCTACTCGGGGCTTGACTTGCCGGCCGATCGGCCCTTCGTGCCCATCGTTAAGGAGGGCTTGCGGGAGCGCTACGGGGAGCACACGTGCGACCGCCGCAGCACGCGAAGTTGGATCGCCTCCAGCTACCCGCAATACGTAATCGAGCCGTCTCTGACGGAAGACGACGAGCTGTGGAAGCCGGACCGGCGAGAGACCGCGGCCGAGGTGGTGGATCGGGTCAAGCATCTCCTCGACGACATCTTCACCCACGACGACAAGCACATCATCTCCTTCACGGCCCATTCGGGGCTTATCCGAGGCCTGTACGAGGCTGTACAGCACAACGATGTCTGGGTGTCGGCGGGTGCGTTGGTGCCGGTGCTGGTCAGGGCGGAGCGGGTCGGGGCGTGAGCGGGAGGGAGGCCAGGGAGAGGGGGGAAATCTGACGGACTGGAGATTTGACGGTGGAGACCTGACAGCGACGATATCTAGCGGTTGGTACCTTAGGAGGTAGGTATCCGGGTGGTTAGAACACAATCGAGTCACCACGTGCAAACCCGAACGCTCTCCTGCCCTGTCCTCGTTGCCTCCCCCCTTCGAGTGCATGCGCCTACCCGGTTTGGTCCCGGCCTAGACCTGTAAGAAGTCTGGCAGGTGCGACGGCTGGCTCCGGGGTTGTTGTGTGGCCAAGGAAACTGCTCTCTGCCGTACTTCGGCTGCTCCTTCCTAGCTCTGCCTCTTCGGAGCAGCTTGTCGTGCCTTCTTGCACTACGGCGAATGAGCCTTCCCTGCCATGTCCAAGGTACGTCAAGAAGGACGTCATCTAATCCAGACGGGCATTTGGTAGGTATCTAGGCATGTACCCCTTTTCATGCCGTCCGCCAACCTCACCACCACTACACGTCTCCTCCCTACCCGCCTTCTCTTCTCCGCACCTATTACTATTATGCGCAAGTATCCAGCCTAGTCCTTGGCCAAGAGCACCGGCCGACGCAAGAAACACACCTATATATTCCCGTCGGCTCCATCCCCCGCCATAGGTACCGCTAGCGACAGTTTCTTAACCAACCCGCGACATCGCAGCCCCGTCGCCTACCGCGATGTCCGCCCGCCTGCGCCCCGAGCAGGTCCCCACCCCCGTGAGGAGCGACTCGCCGCCGCGGGGCGTTACGCTCAAGCACCGGCTCTTCTGCGACGAGGGCGCCGACGAAGAAGCCGACCACGTCCGCCCGCCCGCCCCGAAGAAGCGCGCCCGGCACACGTGCTCGGTCGCGCCCCTCTTCGACCGGCACAAGGCGGCCCGGCCCGATGAGCACGACCGTCGCGCTCCCGGCTTCCTGGGCCCCGGCCGCCGCCAGCGCCGCAGCCCTTCCCCGGATCGCGAGTCGCCCCTGGCCGCCGAGCTCGACGGTAAGCATCCCAGCGTGGCCGCACGCGCCCGCAAGTGCTGATATTCGCCTTCGCGCGCCAACAGCGCGCTACGCTCACCTCCGCGCGACGCTCCGCAGCGCCGCCCATGCGGGCCTCGCCGAGGCCGAGGCCGAGCTGTCCGCGGGCGTCGACGCCAGCGTGCGTGCGAGCCGCGAGCGCGCCGCCGCGCTCGAGTCCCAGGTCGCGCGGCTGCTGACGCCCCTGCGCGACCTGTCGGTCGACTACACGGCGACGGGGGCCGACGGACGCCAGCGCACCGCCGCCGTCGCGATCCGGTCGGCCGTCGCCGCCTTCGAGGCCGAGCTCTCCTCTGCCCGGGACGACCTCGACCGCCTCTGGGCCGAGCGCGACGCCGCGCAAGCCGAGATCGAGGCCCTCGGCCGCGAGGTGCTACAGGGGCACCCGCCCCAGCTGGCGTCGCTTCGAAAGGGTGATAGGCAAGGTGAGGGCACCGGTGATGGCGAGAAGGGGAAAGAGAAGGAGGAGTCAGGAGAGAGGGCTATTGTTCAGGCCGAGCTCGGCGCCGAGCTAGACCGGGCCGGCGACGAGGCCATCGAGGAGATGGCGCTGTACGAAGACGTAGGTTCTACACCTCCCCCCCTCGGGCCTTTCATCCGCCGTGGAGCCCCGCTGATGGTCATTTACGGAATCCGAAGTGAAGCGCTAATCGGGCTCTAGAAATTCCTCAAAGAGATAGAAAACGAAGGGGGGAACATCCTGCGCTTCGTCCTGGGCCACTGAGGGCGCGCTGGCGGAAATCACCTCTGGTGTTGTGTGTGTAACAGTCTAGAAGGGGCGGGGTTCCGCGGCCGAGAGGGAAAAGGGGCTTCGCTAAGCTAGGTAGGTAATCGAGGAATGCCCCCTCTAAAGGGGGCATATATAAGCGCTGTAGCAAAGCAAATACTTGAGACATCTGTACAGGTATTATAGCTACCGAGGGATATCAGAGGTGATAATAACGCCGTCAACCCATCGTCCCTCTTCGTCGTTACATATTGTACGCGTCGAAGCCCTCCCCACACGAGCCATTCTCGTAATATTATGTTTTGAGATGGTAGAGGTAATAGCGCCCGGCTCTCACCGGCATGTGTATTCGGGTATCTGGCCGCTCCCCGGCTGATGGACGAATCGTCGATGCACTGGGGTCATTTTCACGATCCCGCCTTTTTCAGCAGGTACATTGATTGCCTATTATCCATTCTTCTCCTCTATTTTTCTGCCCCGTCTGGGCGCATGATATGCATCTATCTACCTCATCATAGGTATCTAATAATGCCGCGCCTGTGGATGCTTCCTCATAACATCCCACTTCACGCAATGAGAAAGAATGCCGAAACCTGCATATATCGACTAACCGGTTTTGTCCGGCTTCTTCGCTCTCTTCCCGCTCGTATGTAAAACGCATAGGTATGTATACCACCGGAAGTGGAACCAGGGAAGGGGAGCAGGGAGGAAGCAAAATCACAAATTCCACTTGGACACGTGGAAATGCAGAGTGTTATACCGATCGATCAGTCCCGTAACCCGTCGAGGTGGCTGCAGAGAACTGTATAGGTACCTAGGGAGTACTAAGAGAGATATCGCGCCACAATGCGCATAGTCACCATTTTCATCACAACTCCCTACGTAGTGGAAACTCAATGGTAACAGGATAGGTGTATATATAAAAAAAGGGGGTGAGACGAGGAAGAAAATAGCACCTGCATTTTTTTCCTCAACCGCCCACATCTAAGAGCAGAGGCCTGGTGAGCTCCTGGTATATATCGCAGCGCAGCGTAACCGAACATAGTAAACGGCTAAGCCTATCCGTCAGGTTGTTACCGTGCAGGTTCGAACGAGAGGATGCCGTCTCACCCTTGGCGCTTTCTCGCGCAGCTAATACTAAGCAAAACGCCGCGCAGGAGTCCGACGACATCTCAGAGGATCGGTGGACGAATCACTCGCGCCAAGAACGATGCACGCATCCCCCATAAAGCAAAAGCCGCCACCTCATCCCCTTCTCCCTCTGAGTAACGAATCATTCCTCGTCCAGTGACACGCGATAGTACAGGATATCCGCACGCGGGGCGATCGGATGGGAAGTTCGTACGACCGGCGGGGATGGCTTGGAAGGTGATTCGGTATCCCACTAGAGAAGCTGTCTACGGACATGCAACCACAGCGGCGCGTCGTCGTCGTCGTCGTCGTCGTCGTCGCCGGGGTCCCCGGCTTACCGCCTCTCTTGCACGACGACGCCCCACGGGTGTTCAACGTTTCCGTACATGACATCTGCGAGCCATTTCTTTAGCTTGAGGCTGTATAGACCGCCTTCACCCGCCTTGCCCATAGGAATCTGGATGTCTTGCCCGCGATGGTGGATGAGCGATACGGGACAAACGAAATACTGTAGATGAAGCTGTCAAAAACGCGTATCTGCACTGTGGACATATAAAATGGATTGTCGACCCTAAGATACACATAGATATAACGGGGGTAAAGGCTTACCGCTGTACCAGCTGCGAAGGTTTCCAGGAGCCTGCCCTCCGAGTCGGCGTCTATCACATCCTGAATTGTGTATGGCCTCTCTACCACCTCAACCTCACCAGCGAGGTGCTCACGAGCAAATTGCAACACGCTACGTCTAGTGACGCCGGGAAGGATCAGCCTATCGTCTAATGGTGCCGTGACCAACTCGGTCCTTCCCTCCTTGTTCTTCCAGACGACGAAGAAGTTGCTCGCACCGGCCTCGGTGCAATAGGCCTCGCTACCATAAAGCCACAAGATCTGGCCGAATCCCCTGGCACGGGCTTCTGCGGTTGCTAGGAGAGAGGGGCCGTAGTTGGCGCCAACCTTCGCGTATCCGAAGCCGCCAACCCAAGCGCGTACCATGTCGTCCGGCGATGTGTGAAGTTTCAAACCCCCCGGCGGACGGTCCAGGATGGGCATGTAGCTGGCGATGATGTAGAGAAGGGCCTCGGACGGCGCCTGCACGCCAAGCTGAGCCTGCGTTCCGATAAAGGTGGGACGCAGGTAGATAAAGCTGCCGGGACGGTCGCGGGGGAGCCATTTGGGTCCATCGACAGCCATCAGTGCTATGATCAATTTCTCGACCTCAGCAGGAGAGAAGGCTGGTAAACTTATGCGCAAAGATGACGTGAGGAGACGGGCAGCGTTGCAATCGGGCCGGAAGAGACGCAACTTTCCATCAAACCCGCGATAGGCCTTGAGACCTTCGAAGCACTCGGTCGCATAGTGAAGCACGGAAGCGGTGGGCATAAGAGCTAGGGGGCCGTAGGGTCTCAACTCGGGTGTCTCCCAGCCGGATTTGGATGTCCATTTAACGGTGATCATGTGGTCGGTGCAGACCGTAGCGCCATCGATCGAGTGGACATCGGGGGGCGGGACGCCACGGGATAGCGTGGTGAAAGTATAGGTCAACTTAGAGGCATCTATGTCCTGGAGGTTCGGACGAGACACGCCACTCCCGTGCCCACTTGGTGTGTGGATGTGTTGGTGGCCGTTTGTGCTCCCGGTAGATAGACCGTTCTCGGCCATGATGTGCTCAACGGCAGCAGAGGTCAGGTCGGCATCGCCTCTGCCATTGGGCACAGTTGGTGGAGCAGCAGAGGGAGGCATGGCTTGTGAGTTAGTGTTGTGTATCCTTGGGCGAGTGGTAAGAAGAATCTATCTAGAGGAAGAGAAGGAACACAGGGGGAAGCATTCAGCGTTGGAGTGGGACTAGATGAAGGGAAGGTATAAATAAGAACGACGGACAAGCTCTTCGGACGCACCGAGTAGTCATATAGTAGGAGCATAAACGGACCGTTAGGAGTCAATGGCCAATCGGCGACCCGGCTGCTAGCTCTAACTCGGTTCCCCGTCTAGAGCGAAAATATCGTGATTGGGAGGTTCCGCACCCCGTCGTATTAAGGAAATCATTGACATGCCTAGTGCGTAGGGCGTGACCCCTACCACGGCCTGTCTAGGGTTCTCCAGCACCGGCACGCTGGAGACCCATTTAGAGCCTACCCAACCCAATGGGGACAAGAGGAAGTGCAGATTCTGCAATATTCTCCATCGCACTAATTGGCTGGATTCCGGCTGACGAGGCTAGTAAGCAGTTTGGCCATCTCGGTTACCTGCGAGGCCGCGTTTACACAGGCCCGGAACCAGTAGGAGGGTACTGGGGCGTGGAGAGCAGTGGGCGAGTTCCGGGCGAGACTACGTTGGCGTGTCGACATGGGAACTCTATAAGACGCCTCCGGGACAGGCCCCGGGCGGGATCCCATCGCTGCTGAACGGGATCGTGGCAACCTCATTGCCAACGCCCCGGCTGCATAGACCAAAACCCGTGTGGGAGGTAGAGTTGCGTCTGACGCCGTCCAATTCGTCCTCGGCAAGCGAATGGAGAGCTTCTGTACAGTCGGGCCAGCGTAGCATCATCGATGCCAAGTGTTCAAGTGACGGTGAACAAGCTTCCTAGCAAGATGGGCCAGATCGGCTTCCGCTTCTCGGACCGGCGCACCCACTCGAGACGAGGCAAAGAACCGAGCCCAAGATCGCAAGTCTCGATATACCTGAGTCATAGTAAATGATCGGCACAGCAAATGGCTGATATATTAAGATGATATCTCGCCCCTTCTTGTCCTTCTTGCCGCTCAAGGCTGAAGATGCACCGATTAGGCACTGCAGGCGACGGGGGCTGTTTATGAGGGGGGCGGTGATGAGCAGACGTGAGAGGTAGCCAAGACGACAAGGCGTTGTGGGATGTGTCCGCTGTCGGCCTCCAGGAGAGAGGATCGAGAAAGAGAAACTACCGCGCTTCGCAACAGTTCCGGGATGGAAAGGCCGCGGATTGCCGCCCATTGCCTCCTCTGGCCGCGCCTGCCTCGAGTCGGTGGGGACTTGGCGCGGCAGAGGGCTGCACGCAGGCTGGGAAGGGACTGCTTGACGTCAAACCTTGGCTTAGATTAGGTACCTACGTGCTGATGTACCTACCTACCTAAGCAGGTACTGTAGATACCTAAGGCTAGGTGCCCGGGTAGGTACCTAGGTACCTCTCTCTAGGCTGTGGCCTCCATAGTGACCTGCCTACCTAGGTAGGTATCCAGGTACTTAAGTAGACACTCAAGGTACCTACCTCCTGGGCAGGTATGAGTACCTAGGTATGGAGGTGCCTGAGTTAGGTGCTACGTGTTAAATATGACGTAAGCGGTGATAGGAGGTATAGCAGGCAGGTACACACCCAGCATCGCAGATCTCGAAGCGAGCCTCGTCGGACCATTTATACTACCCACGTAAGCAGATGGAATACCTGTGCCTGCCTATGAGTACCTTAGGTGCCTAGTTTATGGCCAATGACGTCAGTAGCAGTGGGAAGCACCGAAAGGAGTTGGAAGGTGGCACACCCGTAAGTAGGTACCCAGGTACCCAATTAAGCTATGCACATCGAGAGGAGTGAATCCCTTCCAGTTCCACCCACCCCTTTTCACCCACTACACATCTTACACATCTTCGTCCTGACACGTCTTCATCCCTACCCGCGGGCTTCTTCCTATGCGCAGGTGCCGTGGAGATCTCACATAATTCCATAAGCCACCACCAAACACCTACGTGCGCAGATAGCTATCGAACGCGGCGTCACGCCAACCAGCAGCCTCCCGTTATCCATGCGACCCGTCGAGCTGATAACTATAGGTTGGTGAGGAGTAGTCAGCTTCGATTCCGCCCGCCAACGTGTGGCCCCGATCACCTTGCCGCCGCATGTTCCGCTGGCTCGTAGTCCCTCCAGATCAGACCTTCCGGCACGTTTTCCCACTGCATCTCCCTATCAAGCAGCGCCGTCGCCTTCCTCCACTCCTCTCGTATCTGGTCGGCCTTCCGCGCGCTCCTCGGCTTGATGTTAGCCTCGAACGGCTCCGGCGTGACGAGCATGCCTCGTGATAAGGCATTCGTGTCGGGGGTGATCTCCTTCCCGCTTGTCTTATCGACGGCCTTCCCGAAGTCGAAGGCCCAGAGCAGCCGTGATATGGCTAGGAAGAGAGACCGGTCCGCGATATGCATACCCTGGCACAGACGACGCCCGGCGCCGAACGTGAAATGGTCACGCTTAGACACATCTGGGTTGGTGGCCGCTTCTTGCGAGGTTTGGCTGTCGTTGGCCCAGCGGGTCGGATCGAACCGTCGCGGATCCGGGTGCCGCTTCGGGTCGTTGTGAATCGCCCTACTCACCCGGGCGTATTATAAGTAGGTCATGCGATTTTGGGAATGTGTGGCTCTTTTACTTACCAGACATTATACATGACCTCAGCACCTTTCGGGATCTTGTACCCCATGTATTCGTCGTCGCGAGTAACCGCATGCGGTATGCCCATGATAGCCGTCGGCATCCAGCGTAGACTCTCCTTTACGCATCCCCGGATATACGGGAGATCGGGGACGTCGTTCAGATCTGGGAGGCGGTCTCCGCATACCCGATCAATTTCGGCCTGCGCAGCTTTGGACACCTCTGGGAAAATGACCATGGCCTGAACGAAGCCTATTAAAGTAGCTGCCGTCGTATCTGACCCGGCCTCCAGGAGCGTCCCGCTGACGTAGCAAGCAATATCGTCGGAGAAGTGCTGTTCTTCTTGCGCCCGAACGAGGTCGACGCAAAAGCACGGCTTGGTGACGAGGTCAGATTGCGTCCACCAACGGGGCCTCGTCTCTTACCTTGGCTATGCCCTGCCGAATCTTCCTTCGCGTCTCTAAGTAGTGTCCCTTGTATAGGTCTAGCTCCTGCCGGTGAAACTCCCTCGCACGCCTCTTCATAGGCACGAGAGCATCTGGAAGATGCCTCAGTATGGGGAAAATATCAAGCATGGCTGCGGGTTGCGACGCAGCGGCCTCGCTAAATTTATCGAACCCCTGAGTTCGGAGTTAGTGATGCCCAAAGCCGCCACCGAGTGACTAAACGCACATGGTAGAGTTGCAAGAGTTTCGGATCGTCATTCCTAGTGGTGCGGAATCCAAACAGCATCTGCGTGGACAGAGAGTTCGTGTATCTCCGAATGTGGCCGAAGAACTGAGAAGGGTCCTTGAGGAACCCCAAAAGCATCGCCTTGTTCTCAAGGTCTTGGTACGGGACGTAGGCTCGAGATGATACGATATTGAGACTATTATGTACGAGCTTGCGGACCATGCGCCACGTCTCGCCGTATTCCTATCCCCACCAGGTTAGACAGTCCACCGATGCTAGGCCACGGTTTGGCAACCTACCATGAGCACCATCCTATACCCGCCGCTAAGGACCCTTGCCAGGTAAAAGCCCTCTCTCGAGGAGTAAATGTTGCTGCGCTTATCCAACAGATCCTTGACCGCCGCATCGGATGAGAGGACTACGACGACCCGTGTGCCCAGAATGAGCGAGTATATCGGGCCATACTCCTGTGCCCATTTCTGAAACTGCAAATGGGGCCTTTCACTAGGGATCTGATGGATGTTTCCTATCAGAGGCAGTGTCGGGGGCCCGGGAGGGAATCCTTTCGGTCGCCGCCCAACTCGTCGGAGCCCGTAGGAGAGAAACACCATAATCGTCACCACCGCCGCCGCTACTGCTCCTGTGATAGGAGGCATCGAGACTGCCATGGTATGGGGGGTCTATCGAGTGCGATGCTTAGGATCGTGGGTCGAGAGGTATTGAGTTGACCAACGCCCGGTTGAACAGGGCGGAGTTGAGAAATCTTAAGTTGAGCGAGTGCGGACGGCCTTGGGTAGAGGTCTCATCCTCAAGCCCGTTTACTCACGACAGCCAGCCACGATTTAATATCGCTCAAGACTTGTCATAGTTACACAGGGGCATGATCAGCTAGATCAAGGCTAACCCGATGTTACGGACGACCCAATCCCCCCTCGATAAGCGGAGAAAGCACAACGAGTGGAGGCTGACCGGCAACTTGATGCGAATAAACCGTGGGATGGCTCAGTGCGTTGTATATGTTACGTCGTGATGACCGGCGCCTCGGTTGACCTATCAGACGGCTATGAACTGCGGCATGCGAGTTTGGGGACTGCAGGACTGAGTCCGCGTGTGGTTGGCAGATTCAACCTCGTCAACCGAATGCAGAAATCCAGACGTAGCAGCCAGATGAATGAATTGCCAAAACAAGGTAGGTAGGGATTTCCCCTCCCTGGGCCACATCCGAGAACGATCACAGTCGCCCCCAATGACGGCTGCCGCTCGTGTGTCCCATCCGACGAGAGGAACAACCTTTTTTTTGCTACGTGTAAGCTGGCATTGTGTGTCCCCAAAGTTACCTATGTTTAGTTATGAACACCCGGGACAAGCGGGTAGAGCCCCAGTCGAGGGGGAGAGTAGGTGTGGCGAGGAAGATACCTGGAGGTGGACATATCGTCGGATGGAATTCCCCTGCCAACACGGTTGTTCCGTGGCACACTGGGCAAAGAGCTTACTGGTGAGTCTTCCCGCCTTGGTAGATAATACGAGTCAAGAAGAGGCTTCGCCATACGACGGGCCGACGACGGCTAACACAAGATAGGCTAGAGGCGCTTACGGTTCAACTGATCGACGAGTAGACGTGATGCTCTCTTCTCCTTTCTCCAACGCCGGGCTTTCGTAGCTTGGAATAACCCCGCAACGCACCGCTTGTCGCGTCAACAGTCCTCATCCTCATCCTCCTGCTCCAGACGTGCGGGTCGTTTCGGTAGTTGGCCGTCGGGACCGTGAAAGGCACCAGATACGGCTGTGGAGAGGAGATGTGCTGAGGATGGGGCCCTACTGGCAGGGCATATACGTACGGGTTAATATGCGAGGGCTGACGTGTCATTCGCAGCCTCTCTTGCTGATATCCTACATCTCGCGGATGCGTACAGGGGTGCAGGTTGTGGGTTGCGATATGTGATGCTATACCTATCAGTTGAGGTTTGATTGGTGTAGCCCTAAGACATTTGGTTATGAATGCGCCGCTTATGTTGCTTATTATGCATAAGCCCTATTTTTTGGAGGGATAGTCTTCTGTTTCATGAATTTAGATACTTGACAGAACGCCTCTTCGAGGTACCTACATCTCTGGACCAGGAGGGGATTATATCATATGGAGAGCCAGAGAGCATGGAAACCCGAGGCTAGAGTTGATTCTGTTGTTTTATACGGCCGGCCCCCTCCTGTCTTACACTCTGCCCCAACTATAGTAGTTAAGGCCGTTACCTACGTATAGATGTGCTTTGTACGCATATGATCCCTTGCCTAACTTCGACAGCTCTGGCTGGCTGGCGGGCTGGGGTTAACCCAGACCTGTCTATACTCTCAATATGGACGTCCAGGCGAGCTAATAGTCTAGCAACAAAGAATCAAGTTTCACAGACTAGTCTCGCCGTTCGGTGCAGCGTTGTCGCAACGGGTGGTCCGCGCTACAGCCTGGTTGGCTACCCGCTACCTGGCATATCCATGCCATGCATCGGCACAGGTCGTATCACACGGGTGTCTCTGCTTTCCTAACGGAGCGGCCCTCACGCCCAGCAAGCGCCGAGCTGTGTTCGTGGTCAGCGATCAAGTAATACCAAGTCCGCCCCCCCCCCCCAGAGCACTGCACGCGCCGAGAGCGTACACGCCCCGGGACCGCCCGACGTCCCAGCTGCAGCACCGATGAGCGCGGCCCGCTGCCGGAAATCTTGTACACATACACACACATATATACACCGGTATGTGCGCCCGCCGTGCCCGCCGCCCTCGCGCGCCTCGCACCAGCTACAACCCACAGAGCCTGTTCGCCGGAGATCGTGCTCCCTCTCGGCCCCGCAACGGCGGCGCCCCCAGCTCTCGGGCAGTCTCGCGGCCGCCCAGCGAAGCCATGTCTTACCAAATCTCCCGTAAGCATGTGTCAGACGCGCATCGGGTACTGCACCGGCGGAACCGTCGCAGCAGGGGGGATGGCGATGCGGGGGTTGGGAGAGAGAGGGGAGGAGGGGGGGGGGGACCGCGCTGATCCAACCCGATCACCATTGCCGAGATTTTGGGGAGAAGGGGGGGGGGAGCAGGGCGAAGGGAGAGGAGAGGCGCGGCGACCTCCCCACAAAGCCTGTGCCGAGGTGCAGACAGGTCAGGCGCACGCAGCGCTGCTCGTCGGCCAGCTCGACGCAATGCGCCCCGACGCGCATCGGAAGTCGACCTGGCCGGCGGACGCGCGGGCGGGCGGACGGGCGCGATGCAACAAGTGGTCTAGCGTGCGTGGCTGACCGGGGCGAACCCTCCGGCTGGAGCCGCAATGGGAAGGGGGAGGGAGAGGTGTAGGCGTCTGCACGGTTCCGCGACGGCTACTGGCGGATACGACTATCTCTGTCTGTCTATTATCCTCTTCCTCCTACCCCCCGAATCCCGCATTTATATACACATATACACTTACCGCTAGAGTCTGCGGCGCGGAAGACAACCGTGATCTTCATATATATATGGCAACCCCCTTCTCTTCGCCCCCCCCCCCACCCTCCAGCGTCGTCGTGCCAAACTCGCTCGCAAAGATCGCCGCGACCAGGTTAGCGTACGGTGGCGCGAGGCACGACGCCGCGGCAGGGAGAGGGCGCGCCGCGCCGTGCCGCGCAGTGCCGCTCCCTTCAGTCGAGATTGTCAGGCTGGACGCACCGCATGCCGAGCGGCCGAGATGTTTGGTCGCGCGCCGAGGGCACCGTGGGGTCGGCGTCCAGGGCCCTTTGAATACGGCGCCTCGCCATAACGGTAGAACTCGGTTGACCACGCGGCCTGTGCGAGCTCTCTCTGGCCGCGTCGTGGCAGACGGCCGCAGCTGCTCGCCGTGACGATACGACGGGTTGGGGTGACGTCCCGTCCCGTCCCGCGCAAGACGCGTGACATAACACTAGTTGATCGGGAAGCAACCCGAGTCCGAGCACATACACGCATGCGTATGCGGTCTACGGGTTGCCGTTTCGCTCGAGAGACGCGGGCCCGCCGTAATCTGTTGATTCGAGGCGCTCTCGCGCATTTTTAAAAGTACATGTGGCCAACTGGTTGTCCCAACCCCCCAAGTCTCGCAGCGCATCACCTCGAGGGATAATAATACTGCGCTAGCCACAAGGTCCGCATGATCTCCAAATGTCCGTGCCAACCCAAGGCGACGCGGGGGTTCGAATCAGCAAGCACTGTCAATCCCTGGACAGATCTTCTCGGTAGACGTAGAATATAAAACGTGCTTGCTGCCACGGGCGGGGTCATCTCCGTGCCAATCCCGCTGATATTGTGGTTCTCTATCGCTTTAAATACTATACAGCTTCCGATGTGAGCACCCGTCGGTGCCGTGGCGAGGGTGGGTATATAGCACCGCGCAAGGCGCGACGTCCGATCTTACTTAGAGCTGCAGATTAGTCGCCGGTGCCCGGCTAGGACCGCCCCTTAGGTGGGCGGACGAGTCTTTGAATAGACTTTGCCAGAGGTAGGCTTCGCTGAGAAGGAGTTCTATATCCTTCTCGGTCCAATCGCGGGTGGGGAGCGCTTGTAAGAACATCATGATTTCTTGGAAATCCATCTTTACCAGCTTGACCGACCACTTGACGAGGAAGGCCGCGCATACGTACAAATGAAACTCCGAGAAACCTTGCTCTTCCGCCTGGGCGTAATCGGTTAGCGTTGCCGTCCGACTGGGGGCTGAGGGACAGACAGAGAAAGAGAGCGATCGTACTAGATAAGTATCCCACATCCGAATCGTGTTTCGGACGCTGATCTCCCTCATGAGCAGGCAGTTCATCCAGCGGAAACTGAACTGGATAAATTCGACGTGTTGACTTTCGAGATGCTTGGCCAGCCCTTCGTCGATCCGGGCGGTCAGATCCCGCAGCGCAGCAACCTGCCGTTGAATGCCGGGTTGGGCAACGATGTAATGGTCCTGGATCCCGTCGAGCAACTTGGTCAAGCACCAGAACGAGTCGGCCTCCACCGCATCAAGCACTGCTCTCGGCAGCTGTCCCGGGTCCATGCCGCTCTCAATGTTGCAATCGGTGATATAGGTGCCTAGAAATACTTGCCAGAAAGGAGTGACCAAATCATTGATTCCCTGCACGTAGCCGCTCGCTGGATGTCGGATGGCCCAGAGATACAGTATCCGCTCCAGCGAGCGCTGGGTTGCCTCGTAGCCGTAGAGCTCGATATGGGGGTTGGTTCTGGGGACGTCGATGCTGATCTGATGCCATATGGCTTCGTCGAGGCCTCTCGAGCGGCCGCTCGCCGAAGTGCTTGCGCCTCCTCGTTCGAATGCTTGACGAACTCCGTCGAGGTACTCCCTACGCTTCCGTTCCAGCGTTGCGACGCGCCTCTCACTGCTGGTTGGTAGGTAACTTAACAAGAGCTGCCAGGTCATGGCCCGGACTTCTTCGGGGACACCACTCCACGCCAAAGCCCTGAGGTCGGTGAGTGGAATCGTAGTGGTCTGGAGGATTTTCTTGAATTTGTTGATTTTTGACACGCGAGAATTGATCGCGTCTATCTCCTTCGGAGTGGCGTTGGCGGGCGGGTGGGGGTGATCTATGAGATGCAAGGCATTGGCGGGGTCTGCGAGATATAAGTCACCGGATCGGCTTCTGTAGAGTCAATGGATACTACCTTTGAGGATGTCCTTGTATTGGGGCCTAAGTATCTTCCCTTCGCTCTTCTTCGGCATCGGGTAGGTTGGGGTGGGTCGTTCAATAGCTATGTCGGCGCTGTCCGAATTGCGTCGGTGCCGGAAGCCGAGCGCCGTCTCGATGGGCGCCGGCCGGGGATGGGACGCAGCACTTCCTTGTGCGGCCGCCACGCGACGAGACCTTCGCTTCATATTGGACAGGCTCGGAAGACCAAAGTCGTCACCATCATCATCATCATCGTACCCAAACATGTCGCCCCCCTCCTGCCCATCGGGGTCTTCCACGTTCCAATCCTGGTTGGTATTCGACAGGAAGTTGAAATAGGACTTCAACGGGGGGGACGATAAGCCAGACGAGGGCCTGTGCGATGGCGAGGGGACGTCGCCAGTTCGGATTCTATGAGCAGAAGAGGAAGGAGGAGTTCTTGGTCGCGACGAGGAGCCGGAGAGATTCCTGGCGATTTTCCCTAGGTCAACAACAGCAAAGAGGAGTGGGCGTAGTGCGCCGCGGCGGCCCGGGAGGACTCACAGGTTATCGAACTTGAGCATGTCTGCGTGGGAGTATGCGGCCCCCACCACGAGGCTCGGATCACGGCCAGCCGTTCTCTTCGGAGTGCCGTCCTTCTGGGCGCGCCAGAAAGGCGAAGCCGACCTGAGTTGGCCTTAGCGATGAATAGGCCTCCCCGGCGAATCTCGCCCGACACCAAGAATGCAACTTACTCAGATCTGTCTACGGAGAGGAGCGATCCAGATTAGCGAGCCCGTCTCTCTGGTGTCAACACAGGCGCCGGACGAGCGCATGGAGAGGTTGCGCCGTGCTGGAGGGCAGAGCAACCGGGCTGACTGACGTACCAACTTGGACCATTTCCTACGTCATGGCTGGCAGTTAGAAGCCAGGCGTGGGTGCGTAGTAGCAGAGGGCGCTGGGGAGCTCACCTGTTGAGGCGGCGGCTTCTTGCCGCTGCCCGAGGAGGAAAACATGGCGGAATCAGGCTGTTGGCGATCGATCACGACAGCATTGTTGTGGTGAAAAGCATTTCGCCCCAACCCAGCAAGCAGGAAATCATGCAATGTCGAAAGGGCCACAGGTAGGGCCAGGGTGAGTGTGCCAAACTGCTACGAGAGGTTGTAGGAGTTGGGGGGGGATCCAGTTACGACACTACATTTGCTGGGCCTAGGACGCTGTCGTATCAGCAACGGGGGACCTGAGCTACAGGGGACGATAGCGGGAAGCAGATACCTGTTGCCTGTGTGCTCAATACCCACGGTAATACATCAGTACAGCCCGTTAGAACCCCTCGTTAACGGCTGGTGGCTGGAAAAGAGAGAGGTACAGGGGTATGCGGAGAAGCCACAAGAGGGCTCAGCCACAGGAAATAAGATGCCCGTTTTTTCCTGAGGAAGAGTGTGCCCGTGCAGATACATTAGGCAACATACCCAATTCAATCAAGTACCTACCTACTTACATACCTTAGAGGTAGGTACTTGGCGCAGCAGCAGCAGCAGCACCAGCATCGAAGATCTTGTAGACATGTCAAAATCCCCTCCGCCAGGCGCCGGCTGCTGTGTAAGTGTGGTCCACGTGCCTTATCTCCTCTGTCAAGTAAAAGAGAGATGCCAGGCACCCTCGCTAGCTCCATCAGGCAGTACGTTCACAGCCAGAATGGGTAAGCCCGGGGGTGTGGCTTTGCCTGGGAATGGCAAATGTGTACGTACATGGCGCATCGCCCTTTGGGGCTTGCTGCCTGCCACTGGGCTGTCGAAGCAGTGCAGCAAATTTGGTGTGCCTGTGGCAGGTACTTGTATGTGGATGTGTTTATGCTGTAGGGGATACCTGCCCACTCACCCGTGCACAGCAGGACTGCCAAGTACCTGGGGTCCGACACCGAGAACACTGCCATGTACACAGTCTATGGCCGAGCTGGGCGGGCCCCGTCTAGGGCTGGCAAGGAGTGCCGGGGTCTCACCCTTGCAGGTGCTGTCTGCTGCCGACTTCGCGTCTGCCATTGGGTCCTTTCTTTCGTGTCGGCGTGTTGCCGGCCTGCTACCGCTGTCCTTAGCTAACCGCCCTACTAGCTTCTTGCTGCCGGCATGGCCACTACTTCTAACTATTCCCTCTACCTGCTGCCACTACCCTCGACCTGCCTCCCCCTACTTTTCTCTACTTCCCAGCTGAGAGGCTGTTAAATATTTTTTTTCTTTCTTTTCCCTTTCCATCACCGACTCCTCCATCACCTGTCAATTCCCGGCCCGGTATAATTCCAACCTCAAAGGTCTTTTTCATCCTAACACTGCCTGCCTTTTGCAACCCGTCTCGTCCGCACGACTTGGTCCATCCTCTTCGTCTCACCCGCACATTCTACGGTCGCTTGATCGCCGTTAGCTTCATTTTCCCTTGATTCCACGTCACGTTGGCTGCCGTGTGGTCTTGATTTTCCACAGGTTACTCCGGTTGAGCAGGCCCCAGATTACCATGGCGGAACCTGAGAACTTTGAGGACGATCTCTTTGCTGACCTGTGAGTAAAGTTGCAACCGTCAATGCTAGAGAAGCACACGCAAAACACTGTCCACCTCTCACTCCTGTCCCCAAGTCACCCCCTAGTACACAACCTGTAGGCTGACCTTACCGCCTGTTTCTAGGTACGATGATAACGAGGCTGGTGGCACAGCGGCACCACCAGTAGCGGCTGTAGCAGCAGCCGCTCCTGCTGTCTCGGCTCCTCTGTCGCAGATAAATCCCCCCCAGCCGATGTCGATAGAAGCACCAGCTCCGGCCGAGTTCAACCAAGTGCCTGCTGATGTAGCCCCTGCTGCCGATGAAAATGGATATGACGATGAGTATCAAGATGAAAACTACGACGATGATGACGATGTGGACTTCAACCTGGGCAATGGCCCGGCAGCTAGTGCTGTTGCCGCACCGCCCCAACAGGACGCGTCGGCACCCGCCTTCCATACCACGCGAGGACCCAGTGCCAAAGAGGACGGGTAAGTAATTTTGCGCTCGTTTATTTTCACATCCAAGATTTCTTGCTAGTCAACTCGCTCTAGAGGAGCCCCATTGCATCTCGCCTGTCCCTGGAACCCAGATCGAAGCTGCGTTCAAGGCGTGCCTTGATGTTAAAGCATGTGGTTTGGGGGGGGAGGTCGCGAGTAGCCCGGTAGGCCGTGGGACAATCTCAGAACAGATCGCATGCTTTGGTTCGTTAGGGCACTGGTCGGAAGGACTGGGGGCAAGATGGGTATTTCTATCTCTTGCTAGCTATATCCGAGGGAAAGATATGGCGACGGGCTCTTGCCGAGCCTGTCCGCGTTCAGATGCATAGCCAGAGGGAACACACGCGCCCAGCCGTCCGGATCTCAAAAAGGTCCATCGATGGAGAGGAAAAAGGAGAGGAAGATCGCAGAAGGAATCGCTCTTCAGCCTGAGGAGGAACCAACGATAAAAATTCGACTATAGTCAGTACAGAACACTACTGCCCTCCGTAGCCAGTCGTCGAAGATATGGGGCTCATAAAGCTCGACGAAGGACTATCCCTCTGCAGGCTGTAAGAAGAGAAGTTGGCAGCGAATAGCGCTCGAGGTCATGTCCTAGCTTGACGATAGCAAAGAGACAAGAACAGAAATCGACGACATTTCAGACATCAGCTGCCTTGCCTTCTTTCCTTGAGCAGTGCTGTCCGTGGCTTGCTTCTCGGACCGAGAAAAAGAAAGAGAGAAAGACTCCCTCGCCTACATTCCGCGTCGTCGCTACCAGCACCAGCACCACCACAACCACAACCACCGTTATCGCCAAAGTTACCACCTTCAGACCGTGCTGCGCCACCTAAGCTATATACCAAATCGTCCGCACGCCAAAAGAACCCATCGCCGCGGAGGAGCAAGGACCCGAGGACACGCCCGCCCCATCCGATAGCGACCATTCTAAGATTGTTGGTGTCGCTCCTAGGCATGACGGCTCTGATGTCCCAGGCTAGGATCGGAGAAACGCCGCGCACCTATGGTGAAGTTGTAGGGTGAGAGAGGGTTGACTAGCAAGGCTCATGATGACATTCATCTTGTTTCCAAACCACCCAAGCCGGTAGCATATTTGTCGAGTGACAAATCGCCAGTATTCAAAACTGCCACACACACACACTTGCTTGGGCCAACATACGCATCTATGCTGTATCGCTACTGCTGGCGCCGCTTGGGCTGACCGATCTGGGTGTAGGAAGATGTTTATTGGCGGTCTGAACTGGGAGACGACAGATCGTAGGTAGCCTCCGCACATATTTCCACCCCGTCGATAGCTTACTCGGCTAATGCTGGGTTAGAATCGCTTCGCGATTACTTCTCCCAATTTGGGGAGGTAACAGAGTGTACCGTCATGCGGGACGGTGCCACCGGTCGATCTCGCGGGTTTGGGTTTCTCACTTTCAAGGATCCGAAGACAGTTAATATTGTCATGGTCAAGGAGCATTTCCTAGACGGCAAGATCGTAAGTTGCGTCGCAGCTTCGCGTCGCCACCACGCGTTAAGATGGAGTACTAAGCCCATGTGTATCTATCTAGATCGACCCGAAGCGAGCTATCCCTCGCGACGAGCAAGAAAAGACAAGCAAGATCTTTGTGGGTGGTGTCAGCCAGGATACAACTGAGCCTGAATTTAAGGACTACTTCGCCCAGTTTGGTCGAGTTGTTGACGCCACCCTCATGATGGACAAGGACACCGGTCGCCCCAGGGGCTTCGGGTTCGTTACGTTCGAGAGCGAGGCTGGCGTCGAAGCTTGCCTCAACACGCACCTGGAAATCCACGGCAAGCCTATTGAGGTTAAGAAAGCTCAGCCTCGAGGCAACATGCGAGAAGAGGAGGAGGCGTCTAGACGTGGTAAATTCCGCAAAGGCGGCATAGAGGATCAGAGCGCCAACCAGAACCCGATGGCCAACCAGATGGGACAGGGAAGTATGACCCCGCAGCTCATGGCGCAGTATATGCAGAGGATGCAGCAGTACTTGGCGATGATGCAACAGCAGATGGTGATGAATCGGGGCATGGGCATGGGTGCCATGAATCCGGCAATGATGCAGATGTTGCAGATGCAGCAGCTTCAGCATCACATGGCCCAGCAAGCCCAAGGGGGGGCGGCCCAGAATTCGCAGAATCCGATGGCGGCCATGGCCAACATTAACCCGGCTCTCTTGCAACAGATGCAACAGATGCAGAGCCAGATGATGGCGAACGGAGGCGCCGTCCAGGGCCAGGGCCAGGGCCAGGGTGATGGAGGCCAACAGGGGTTCAACGATTTCAACAACCAGCAACAGATGTTCAATGCTCGCGGGAGCGGAGGCCGACGCGGTGGTCGAGGCGGATATCAAAACTACGGCAACATGAGCGGCGGAGATCCAACTTCCTGGGAGGGCATGTACGACGATGTGCCGCAGCCCAACTTCAACCAGGGAGGCGGCCGCGGTGGATTCCACCGGAATCGAGGCGGAAACCAGCCGAGTCCGGGGCCGGTCGATCCCACCCACGCCCCGCCGGCCAACGCACCCACCGGTCCTAAGAACGCTGGCAAGCCGGGCGCGAATTATCGCGGCGGTGGACGCGGAGGCAGCAACAGGGGTTTCCATCCTTACGGTCGCTAAGACGGCCGCGAAGGCCACGGGTCCATCGCCGACCCCCTTTCCACTTTTCGGCACGGCAGTGCCCCCCGTATTGGCAGAGAGAATCGCCAAGTTTTGCTTCATCACTACTGAGGCCCCTCGTTGTCGGAGTTCTCTCCTACCTGGAATGGAATGCCGCCGAAAGTTTGCATGGGAAACCTGGCAGGAAAAACTGACCTAGACCGGCTCTCTCTCGCATGGTCCATCACCAGACGCAGACGACATTACACTCGTCGTCTGCCTGTATTCTTTATTACGTTACTCGTTCGCGCATGCTGCCCCTCAGTTTCCCGTCCGAGATTACCGGTCACGGACACAGTCGGTCACTCTCCCCTCCGGTCTTCGCGAGTTAGAGTCGGGGAGAGGATGAGAGGAGGGGCGAGAGAGGGAGAGAGAGAAGAACGGGGAGAGAAAACGGGTCTTTTGATGTCGCGCAAGTGGGGGAGAACGCTTTATTCCACAGCTCGGGCTATTTGCGCCTCTTTTTTTTTTCACCTCGCCTCGCATCATCGTATATGGACGAATGAGGAACGTGTAGACGGATCGGACGGACCCGTACATAGCACCGACGGTCCTTCGAGTTGTTTAATAGTTAGTCCATAGGGAAATATGAGGTTGATTGCAGATGCAATTTCTATAGCTATCGTTTTTCTCGCTCCGTTAACGCGAGATGGGAGCGTTCATAAGTTATATTACAGCGAGATTTTCATACGAACCCGCCGCAGTTCATAGGAGCTGGGTTTGCCACATTCCAACTTGGCTACCGCTCTACTAAATAAGCCCTCCTAGATGCCTAATCATGCTACCCCCTATACTTCTCATCGTGCCTGGGATGCTCTACCGCGGCTTCGAAACAGGGCCCGTCGCCCGGGATCGCGTGGAAGAATAGACGAGTTGGGTTCGCAACTGATAACGCTGCCCTACACAGTTGGAGACCCCGCGTTTTCTCTTCTATCAGTCCGTATCCATCCGTCCTAACTACCATCTCCGCACTCGCCGTCGAGGGACGCTGTTATACATGCTCTCTCTCTCGCGGCCCCTTAATCCCTCGGCCCTCCTTCCCTCCTCTCCCGCTCAGTCCCGGAACAGCCGCGTCAGGCCCCCGGCCGGCGGGCGCAGCCAGTTCCGCTCGTCGTACGTGGGGCCGTCGCCCTCGATGATGTGGAAGGTGTATATGATGCGGCCTTTCTGACTGAGGTTGCGCTCGCTCTTGTGGAGCAGGTTGCCGTGGATGAGGACGAGGGAGCCGGCGGAGACCTCGCCGAGGACGTAGGCGGGCTCGGGGGCGGCGGGGGCGGCGACGCGCTCGCCGTACTCGTCGCCGGGCGGGAAGCGCGCGCCGTCGTTGTCGACGAACTCGGTGCCGCCGCCGCCGGCAGCGCGCACGAAGCGCTGGCGCACGGGCGCCCAGCGGTGGCTGCCGGGCAGGAAGCTGAGGCAGCCGTTGGCCGCCGTGGCGTCCTCGAGCGCGTACCAGAAGCCGACGGCGCTCGGCGGGTCCGTGTAGAGGAAGGTGCTGTCCTGGTGCGGCGGCACGGCGCCGCCGATCTCGGGCTGCTTGCAGATGACCATGCTCTGGAGGCAGCGGGGGTCGCGGAAGCCGAGGGCGCGGGCGACGGCGGCGGGGTGGCTGTCGCGAGCACCAGGGGCGGCGCCGCCGGGGGGGTTCTGCGCGGGGTCGAGCAGCGCGGCGAACGGGGCCGACAGCGCGTGCAGCGCGTGCCCGATCTTGTTGACGGCGCGCTCCTTGGGCTTGGCCAGCGCGCCCGTCGCGCCGTCGAACGCGTCCTCCTCGAAGAAGAACCGCACCTGGTCCCCCGACCCCAGGAAGTACTCGTCCCCCACGTGCGCCGCCCCCGACTCCCCCGTGCTGAACCGCGTCAGCGGGTGCGACGCCAGCGAGAACCCCGCCAGCAGCGCCCGCGTCTCCGCCAGCAGCCCCGCCACCGTCGCCGCCGACAGCGCGTCCGGGATCACCAGGTACCCGTCCCGCCAGAACGACGCGACCTGCTCCGCCGTCAGGCCCCCGGCGACGGGCGCCGCCGCCGCCGAGGAGGTGCTGGTTGTGGTTGCTGCTGGGGACATGTTCGCGTGCGTGTTGCGTGAACTGGCCCCCCCTATATGTGTGTGGGTGTGGGTGTGGGTGTGATGGTAGCTAACGCCCGGGGGACCTGAGGTCGGATTGCCTGCCCGTAGTAAGCTGGTCCGGGAAATAAGCAAGTGGTATGTGTATGCATGCAAGTGCTGCGTGGACGGCGTGAAATGCGACGGTGGTAGCGGGAACGGTGCGGACAGGCAAAGGATGCTGTTCACATCCGCCAAACAGGTATAAATATAGGGGCGCGGAGAGGGGATGGATGGGACGATAAGGGCCCCCCGGAGGATTGCAGCGCCTAGCGGGGTAGTAGGACGAGAGGTGGGGTCCCGGAGCTCGGCGGTCGGGGACGTATCGATAAGAGAAGCCCGAAGATGAGGGGTCGACTTTGCCCACCTGGGGAGGTCAACTGGCCTGTCCCAAGTCCGACTTGGACGGCTTGGGAGTGCTCGTTAGACGTTAGTGTCGCTACGGCTTAGCATTCTTTTCTCGCCTTCTCCTCTCCGAGCCACTCAGATCCTGGGTCGCTTAAGTTTACATAGTACGTGCACGAGAGGCACCTACAGCGCTGAGGTCATCGCCCTCGTATGATACGTGCAGTCCTAGTGTCTTGCCTCTTCGCATACACCCCTGCTCCTTTGCGACTGATCCTCTAAGCGGGTCTGTCTCTCTTTTTTCTTCTTCTCCGGAACACCTCGCTTCGCCGTACGACTAGCTACGCTCGCTCTCCGATATCATGAGTTCCGAGGAAGAGGTCCTGTCCGGACCGCCTGCCCCCGAGCTGCTCGACGACCGGATCTGGGTCGATGGGTGTTGGGATTTCTTCCACCACGGCCACGCCGGGGCCATGCTCCAGGCGCGCCAGCTCGGCACCGAGCTGTACGTGGGCGTGCACTCGGACGAGGCCATCCTCGAGAACAAGGGCCCGACGGTGATGAATCTGCGGGAACGGTACGGTTGTAGAGAAAGAGCCCTTCCCAGACCATCACCCTGAAGAAAGCGAGGAGCGCTCTGCTGACCTCCCGGGTTGGGGCGAGAGATAAAGGCTTGCCGCCGTGGACGCTTGCCGCTGGGTCACCCGATCGGTCGCCTACGCGCCGTACGTCACGCAGCTGAGCTTCATAAGCCACTTCGGCTGCAAGTACGTGGTGCACGGCGACGACATCACCTCCGACAGCAGCGGCGAGGACTGCTACCGCTTCGTCAAGGCCGCCGGCCGCTTCAAGGTCGTCAAGCGGACGCCGAGCATATCCACCACCGACCTCGTCGGCCGCATGCTCCTGTGCACCCGAACCCACTTCATAAAGTCACTGGAGAAGACCTTGGCCGGCCAGGAGGGCAGCGGCACCGAGGCCGAGAGGGCGGAGGAAGGAGCCGCCATGACCGCCCGCATCAGGCAGTACGCGACCGACGAGACCGGCAAGCGACCCGGCGCCGACGTCTACTTCTGGCACGCCTCTACCGCGGCCAAGAGCTCCGATGCTGCGGGCGCTACAACGACAGAAGAGAGGGGATCGTTCCGCCCTTTACTCAAGGGCTCCGGCCCGAAGCCCGGCCAGCGAGTGGTCTACGTCGACGGGGGCTTCGACTTGTTTTCCAGCGGTCATATCGAGTTCCTCCGCCAGGTCGTGCTGGCGGAGGAGGATCTGGCGAGGACAGAGGGCTGGTACGACCAGCAGGCCGTCGACGAGCGCCGTGGCAAGGGAGACGATTACGGCCCCGTCTTCGTCGTTGCTGGGGTTCACGATGACGAGGTGATCAACCACTGGAAAGGGGTCAACTATCCCATTATGAACATCTACGAGCGTGGCCTCTGCGTGCTTCAATGCCGGGTACGTAGTTCTACCTCCTTGAGTGCCTCGGCATTGCTCGCTAATCACGTTTTATAGCATGTCAACGCTGTCATCTTCGGCGCGCCATTCTCGCCGACCAAGTCCTACCTGACGAGCTCTCCCTGGGGCACCCCCGACGCCGTATACCACGGCCCGACAGCATTTATGCCTCTCTCGTACGACCCGTACACGGCGCCGAAGGAGATGGGCATCTTCCGGGAGGTGCCGAGCCACGAGTTCCAAGACGTCAACGCCGGCACGATCGTGCATCGCATCATGAAGAGCCGGGATCTGTACGAGGAGCGGCAGAGGAAGAAGGGTGTGAAGGCCGTCGGCGAGGCCGCGCACCGCCAGAGGGAGATACTGGAGGAGGAACAACGCCTCAAGGAAGAGGAGAGGGCCTCTGTCTAAAAATTGCAGCACAGCCGGTCTGCTGCGGCAAGAGTTGGCCAACTCCAATATCAGGTATTGTGAACGAGGGAGGATGTGGCGACAATGATGGGCCTGGCCCGCCTCAAGGAGCTAATTAACGACTGGGGCGCCCCTGAACCGAGTACGGTCTCCTGACGGCTCGAGTCATGGCGGGAAAAAAAAGGAACAAAAAAAAAAACACCTAGGCCTGTGTCTCTCTCAGTAGGCCTGATAGTCTCCTGATGCTAAGAACAAGAATACATTTGCCCCCTTACGATTTTAATCTCTGAAAAATTCTCTTGCACCCCCTTTTCCGCGCGGGGTCCAGGCGACGGGGGGAGATACCGGTGTGTACCTGGGTATGGAGTAGATAGGTAGTAATCGAGTCAGACAGATATATATATGCTTGGCTTATTGGGTTTATCGTGCCGGCCGTCTGGCGTCATACGGGTCTATGACTCAGAAATCATCTCCGACGCTTCTATTGGTGTGACGGTGACGGAGGAGGTGAAGGAGAGAGAGAGGAGAGCGAGTATATGGCCAATGCCAAGGATGGTTTGCATGTCGACGCCGGGGTATAACGGGAAATGGGGCCAGACGGATACACGGGATAGATTAGGTACTCCCGTGCGTATGTACACAGCTCGTATGCAGTGCACAGGTATAGTAGAATTAGCCTACCTACCTACCTACATATGATGTATCGTAGGCGTGTACTCTGGGTAGGATGTGGTTTCGACGATGTAATCAGGGTAGAGGCGTATGCGCGCATGCATACCCGTAGAGCCAGTCGGAGGTCATCTGAGTAAGCCGCACGTTCTAGACGGAGGCCAGAAAAAGGGAGGCATAACGCGTAGGCGCGCCCACCCCCCGACCAACGCTGCGGACGAGGGTCTACTACGGCATAGCGCCGAGAAACACGCAGGATCGCGGAGAGAATGCGGGTAAGAAACCCACGTACGCAGCAGCGCGTCGCACCCTCGAAATAGCCGTGCTTGCTATCGACAGGGACCGGCCATTGGCGGGACGGCGACGGTCTTGCCGGACAGCGGGCTGGAGACTGCTTTCGCTAGCTGACAACCCGCGTCCACCTGGCCCCCCCCTCCTCGACGCGGCTTACGAGCGAGAAGCCAGCTGTAGGTAAGTAGAGCCTCGCACGACATATGCTCTTTCTTTCCCTCAGTCACGAGCCGGGGCGAGAGGCGAGGCGGCCATGGCGAGCCCGGGTTTGGTCGATGCTATATCCAGGTAACGACGATAGTACGTATAGACATCATCATCGGGGTAATAAAACAGAAGTCTGACTGACAGCTTGGCTGACAGGCGTGTGAGTCGAAAAAACGGGGCCACGCCAATCGGCGGACCCGACTGGTACACGGGATATAGATACCTCTCTACTCCCCATGATCTCATGTCTTAGGTACCTTCATAGGCACCTAACTAGTGTATGGACGTACGGGTGGTGAGATACCTCTTACACTACGCGTCGAATGCTGGCTAGGCGTCGGCTGGGGGAGAAGGGGAGGGATACGGACGGAAGAGACGACGGCGACGGCGAGGAGACCTGGGTCAGGGTTAGGGTGGGGAGGGGGGAATAAGGCCCTAGGTCTCCGTCGAACCCCCTTTCGCTTCCCCGTTTGCCGGTAGGGGGGCAGGCAGGCCAAGCCCATGATTCGTTTGTTCCAGAAGGAGAAACGAACAGGGGAGAGATCCCGATCTTGGGCGAGGTGGGAAACACGACGGGTTACACGGGCGACGCCTGCACATGTACACGTACGTGTGGGACGGTGGCCTCGTTGCGTCTGCGCTACGGGGCTAGGTAAATGGAGGGAGAGGTCGTGTCTCGAGCTCGGGACGGATGAGAGAATGTTCTCGCGGCTTGGCTGGCCTACTGATACGTTAGGAGCTTTGGCAAATGGCTGGCTGGCCGGCCGGCCTGGCTGGCTGGTAGGCAGACCACGACTACGCGCGCCTCCATCGATGTCAGTTAGCTGGCCGTCCATCAAGAAACGCGAGGAACGGGATGTATGTGGCCGGTTGCTGCTAATCTGCCCGGGAGCGGTGCCGAAAGTAGGGAGGAGATTACGAAATTGGGGAATACCGTATGTAGGAGAGAGTAAATTACCGAGAACCTCCAGGGCTCGGATCTTTTCTTCTTCTTCTCTTTTTCGCATCGCTGGTCCTCACCACGGCTGCAACACGTGGGAAACCATGTACTTTTGCCTCCTACTAGTAGTATGTATCTTGGGCACCTTAGGTACTGTTACTAGCCGGAGGTATATATGCATACGCGGACCGAGCATCAGATACATGCCTCCGTGCATAAATCCGTAAAACCCATACGTGTGCCAATGTGCCAATGTACCTAACGCAGGCAGGTCCGTGTACGTGTACGTACCAGCCGTCCCTAGCCTGGTCCATGTCGGCAGCCCTAGCGGGTATCGTCTTGTTTTTCTTCTTCTTCTTCTCTCAATATCCCCTCTCTACGCAAAGATAGCGCCTATTCGGGGTGGCTACCGCTGCTGACTCCTGTCCCGGCGGAGGTCAAATGGCAGAGGCATCATCCCTACCTTATAGGCACCTCCAAGTGGCATACATTAGGTATCTGTATAAGTACCTACCTCGGTACCTAAAGTAGGCGCGTTTGGGCGTGGCACATACAGCCTACAGGTATGGAAGGTATTCCTATAGGCGCTAACGTAAGACGGTCCCGTCTGTTATATCTACTACCTGTATTAGGCAGATATACGTAGTACCTGTGCGATGGACGGATGCATGTACTGCCATGTACCGTGTCGTGCCTCGGGACACGGATAGCCAAGTGGCCCGTGCATACACGCAGGTTCCCCCTTCTCGACGTGCGTTCTGGAAGGCGCGAAGAAGGCAAAGAAGCTTCAAATAGAAAGAAAGGCGGGGACCATGACGAGCTCCAATGTCGGCGGATTGGTGCTGGATCAGCTCCACCCATTCCATCTCTTCCAGAAACCCATCCTCTTCCCTCTCCTCTCCCCCCCCTCCGTGCTCCCCTCAATGCTCCCCTCAATCGTCACTCTTTTGCCACAAGGGGCCGGCCTGAGAAGAACTGCGACAGTCGAGACATCCGCCTCCTACATCATCATCAGCAGAGCCAGACGAGAGAGAGGGTGACCAGATCTGTCGACAAAGAGGCACAGCGTTGTAGCCTGGCCTGCCTGATATACCTGTCCACACCCCCCCCTGCCCTTCACCTATCCCCCCCCCTCTCGGTTGATGCTGGCAGACTTGCGTGTACCTATCTACATCTACATACCTCCTTTCCTCTCCTCCTCTCTGCCTACCTACTACCTCCTCCTCTTACCTATCCTCTCCTATCCACTCCCCAATCTTCACACATCGCCCCCTCCTCCCATCCCTCAGGGGCACGGCAGCAATTGAGTCAATCGAACTCCGTCCTTCCTCCTCTCGTCTACGCCTGTAGATACCTCCTCCTCTCCTCCTATCTGCCCGTCTCTATATCCACCTCTCTGTACATACCGATATCCACCATCGGTTTCCCGGTCCTCGTCTTGCCCGGATCGGCCAGCCCACCAGCTACCTGCTCAGGCAGCCTCTTCCACCCTTGCCGCTCGCCGTGCCACATGGTGGTCAAAGCAGACTGCGCGCAATATCCTCGAGCGTCTTGGATCGGAAATAACCTTGGACTCGGTCTGCGACGGGAGCCGTGTCCGTTGAGTGACTAGACGAGCTGGTAAGTGGCTGCAGCAGTATCCGTCATCTACCTACACTTTGATTTATCACCTGTCTGTGTGTTCCATTCGGTCTGCGATAGCTACCCTACCCTATCTCCCCTCGTCGCCCTGGCTTTCTTTTCCAATTACCCATGTTTTATTTGAGCAGCGACCCTCCACTTCCACCTAAATTACCTACCCTTTTGAGTCTTTCCTCCCTCATACCCTGCCATCAACGGCTTTTCAAACTGCTACCCGCTTACGCGACACATGCGATCTTCCCACTTCGAGTCCCCGCTGCGGTCCGGTGGGCATAGCCTCGCTCTGCGTAGCACCTACCACCTACACCCCCCCCCCCCCTTCTTCCCTAGGCGCCCTCCTATTTCCCACTGCCCCCCCGGTCGTCGGAAACGGACCAGCAAGCTGCTGGCTAACCCTAGGTGGGCGTGCCTGTCCCATAATTCCTGGACTCAGGATCGCGGTCCCCGGGTGGGTGGCCTAGCTCGCATGTCAATGTCGACCTTGAGACTCTTGTACTAGGTATTACACTTAAGCTCCTGTTTCCAGCCTAGAATTTCTTTCACGATATGCTTCTGTCTGTCCATTCCTTCGCCACCGCATAGTATCGAGACACCAAAGCATCAACCGTTTCCTACACCCGTCGTGCCGATCTAGTCGCGTGCATCATGTCCCTGCCTGTCGCTTACCAGAGGGAGATAGAATCCCTCGAAAATCGGATTCGGCGCGAGAATCCGCTCGATATCCTACAGTTCTGCTCCGACCATTTCCTACGCCGTCTCGCCGACGAACGCGCCGCCTACCTGTCGCAAGGCTCCCCCTTAATCCTGAACACGAGCGCGATGTCGGGAACGACGTTTACGAGTCCCTTCGCGGCTAACTCGAATCCTTTCGGCACCAACGAGCCCAAGCCTGAGGCACCCAACGGGCAGTCTGGGGACTTGCTGAATGTGATCGAGGAGGATGAGGATGACACGATAACTTCCCCAACTACCCCGTCCTTCGGTCTGTCCAGCGCTCCCTTCCGCGGTGCGTACGGCACCGAGGGCCCGCTGGATGGACCGCCTTCTTCGCTGAGGGCGGTGCAGAACCCGGACAACTATCCGGCCCAGTACAACTTTGGCCGTCGCACCTCGGTCTCTGCCGAGTCCCTCAAGCCAGTAGCTGACGCCAACGACAACTGGACACCCCCGTCTTACCCAAAGTCTCTGGAGCAGCTGGACCGATTGAAGAAGGCCATCGAGGGGAACTTCCTGTTTAGCCACATGGATGACGAGCAGAATGCCCAGATCCTCGGGGCCCTCCAGGAGAAGCCGATTCCGGCAAGAGATATCAAGGTACGCATAGCACTCTTCAAGTCGCATAAGCACATGTCGTCACAGCTCTAACCGCTGATTTAGGTCATAACCCAAGGGGACGCAGGCGACTACTTTTACATCGTCGAGAAGGGCTCGTTTGACGTGTACGTCAATCCCATAGGCTCGCTGCAGCCTGGCCCGGACGGGATGGGCAGCAGAGTGAGCACCATCAGAGCCGGAGGCTCTTTCGGAGAGCTCGCTCTGATGTACAACGCGCCGAGAGCCGCCACGGTGGTTTCCGCCGAACCGGGTTGCACATTATGGGCTCTGGACCGCGTCACTTTCCGCCGGATCTTGATGGAGTCTACATTTGCGCGCAGGCGCCTATACGAGAGTTTCTTGGAAGAGGTACCTCTCCTATCTACTCTCACCCCATACGAGAGATCGAAAATCGCCGATGCCTTAGAAACCAAGAAATTTCCCAAGGGGTATAAGATCATCAGGCAGGGCGACATCGGAGAGTCCTTTTTCCTGTTAGAAGATGGAGAAGCCGACGCGTACAAAGACGGCAGGCCGCAATCCGTCAAGCATTACAAGAAGGGTGATTTCTTCGGCGAGCTCGCCTTGCTCGATGATAAGCCCCGGGCAGCAGATGTCATTAGCACCACGGAAGTCAAGGTGGCTACGCTAGGGAAAAGCGCCTTCCAAAGATTACTGGGGCCCGTCGAAGGTATCATGAGGAGGACTAAGTACGTGGGTATCAAGTCGGGAGTAGAAGATGTAGACCCGCTCCGACGCCATTGATTAAATATGCTTCTAGGTTGTACAGTTTTTGTGGATTAGAAAAACGATATTCCAGGGTCGGAGGCAGTTTAGAGGACGGATAAGGAGGGAAGGGGGGTTTATTCATCGTCATGGAGGCGTTGCGGAATTACCCTCGTTTCCCGTACATCGACTAGGGGGGTTTTTTTTATTACTTGATTGACTGTTACTGAAGCAGAAGCATTGTTATTACCAAGTCTAGAGCTGCTTTATAAATTATTTGTTTTCCTGTTCAAATCCCTTAGGATTGTCGTGAGTGGCCCCTCCCCGTTTCGCGAGGTCTCCGGGGGCTAGACGAAATCTATCGGCTACTCGCCGGCCAAGCCAGAAGCGTTTCGAATCGTCTTGTATGCGCGCGACAGAGGGCGTAACTACCGATCAGTTAACCGGCTAGCCCGCTTGCTCTATCTAAGTCTCATTACCGGCTTTCCCAATTCTCTTACTCTTCGACTCTCGGGCTCCCCCCGCCAGGGCAAACTAGGAAGCGGTGACCGCGCGGCCGTCGTCGTCGTCGTCGGCGGCGGCGGCGGCGGCGGCGGCGGCGCGCTGGCGGTCACGGACCTGGCGGCGGAGGTCTTCGGCGGCGACCTCGGCCTCGAGGGCGCGGGCGACGCCGCGGCGCCAGGCGTAGTCGAGGCCGCAGAGCTCGGCGGCGGCGGCGTCCTGGGCGGCGCGGCGGGCGAGGGCGAGGCGGTCGACGTCGCGGCGGGCGGCGGCGAGGTCGCGCTCGAGGGCGCGGAGGTCGGCCTCGGCGCGCCAGTTGGCGAGGAGCCAGGCGTTGCGGCCGTGGGCGTCGAGGAGGCGGAGGTGAGCGCGGCGCGACGCGAGGTAGGTGCCGGCGGCGTAGGCGAGGCGGAGGGAGGTCTGCAGCTCAGAAGAAGAAGAGGAGGAGTCGGAGTCGGGCAGGGCTTCGTAGCGCGACAGGTCGACGCCGCCCGCGAAGGGCGCGCCCGCGGCTATCCGCTCGAGCTCGAGCGTCACGAGGGGGCTGAAGTTGGGCGCGCGGAGGGGCGGTAGCAGCGAGGCGGGCGGAGAGGAGGAGGAGGAAGAGGAGAGCTCGGCGGCGATGAGAGATTCTGCGGCTGCGCGCTCGGCGGCCGTGGGCTCGGGGTCGATGTCTGGGGAGAAGGAAAGGAGGGGAGAGGGGTTAGTATAGGTTGCTTAGGTAGCTGCTTACGAAGGGAGGGGGCGTATAGGAGGGGGAGGTAGGCCCGGGGGGAACTCACAGGGGAGGGACTCGTGGACGGCGGTGCGGATCGAGGACGCCATGGCGGCGGCGTGTAGGTGTGTGCGTGTGGGGGCCGGGTATCGCAAGGGATGGCTGTCGTTGCCGCTGCTGTCTTAAGGAGGTAGCTAGCTAGCTGATCGAAAGAGGGCTATATCGGTCTGCGTCCGGCGTTGGGGGACGCGGTGGCGAGCCGACGGGACGCAGATGCAGGGAGGGTGCAGACGCGAGCGAATTGAGATTCCTTATCGTTATCGTGCCCTTTCGTTCCCGGCGTTGCAGGGTGGCAGCTGGCGAGAGCTGGCAGAACCGGCAACCTGGCTTGTCGGCAGCGAGTGCCGGGGCCACAAGCGGGGACTGGTTGCTGCTGTTGCCGGCGGCGCCTGCCAGGCACCGTCGCGAATGACGTATCGCACGGTAATGCCCTCCGACGAAAGCATTGCGTAGGAAGTATGTACACTCTCCGTGGACACTACAGATAGGTATCTCGTCACACGTACTTATTGTAGGTTAGGTACATGAGTATGCGGGGGACCTTGGGCACGACACCGGCACAAAGGGTGTAGATAGAGGCAGTTCGGGAGGTACCCTGCGTACTTCATTAGGTACCCGAGACGGAGGGGATACCTGCGGGTTGTGTGCACCATGTTGGAGGCGTTAATAAGCACAACCCACCCCCCTAACCTCCTAACCCCCTTCGCTTCCTGTATTGTACCAAGCTTCTCACCAATCCTCTGCCGCCTCGGTTTCGCCAAGTCTCTCTCCTCCAATTAGACCTGGAAAGCCGACGCAGTCAACCCCGTCTCTGGGTTGCCCAGCCGAGACAAGGGAACGGCATCGATGAGAGGGACGAGTGAATTCCCACCAAGATATTCCGTTGACAACACCTCCCACACCACCCGCGAGCGCACCCTGAACTGTGTATATAACCTACGTCCACCCGCCAAGTTATGCAAACCGGCCTTTGCGTCCGACACACCAGAGAGACGAGAAGCGAGAAGACCTGCCCGTTTCAAGCTGGGAAATATCGATTCTTAAACGAGCCGTCTCGCAACCTTGCTTTGCCTCGCCAACTCCCCCCTTCTCTCCCCCAGACCACAATGTCCGGATCACCCAAGAACAGGAATAGTCGCTCTTCCCGTAGGCAGGCCTCATCGCATCTAGCCGTCGTCTACGCCTGCCGCCAACTGCCTCATAACACGTGAAACCTGGGTCGAGTGCATCCTGCTGAACTATCCGCCTGCTGCCACTGTTCGAGCAGGCTTCATACCTCCCACCGACCTCTCTCGCCATCTGCTTAGCTAAAGTACCTCTAGACACGTCTGGAAATATAGAGTACCACTACACCCCATAAGTGCTTTCTATTTACCGGTACGCATTGTATACCTGCGTGTCTGCGTAGACAGATACCCCCCGCCAACGAATCGTGGTCGTGGGCTGTGAGATAAGCCGGGAGAACAGAGCAACGCCGCTAGAACCCAAGATGTTTCAGGCTTACCCGGGCAAGCAAGCCGGTGATTCTCCGGCCCTCCCGGGTTCTCGGCGGTCTCGCGACGGCTCTCCTCCCCGCAGAGTCACCGTTGCGTTTGCCGCTACTTTATTACTGGTGCCGATATTGCTTCTTGCCGTCACGTTCCTCCCAACCGGCCCAGTACAGAAGCTCAAACTATGGTCGGGTGCTCACGCTGGGGAGGGCGAAAAGGCGCTGCCGCTTGGGGATGACGAATATGTCATCGGGGTAGGCAAGGCTGATATAACTGGGTGAGTAGCCGGGCCGCCCAGCGTATTGTAGAGCAGCAGTGTCGTTAACGTCACGGAAACAGCCCTTGCGTTGAGATCAATTTGATGGGCTACGCCGACCCGAACCAGATCGGAACCGGCCTGCGGCAGCGTCTCTATTCTCGGGCATTTATTGTGGCCGACCCGGCCAATCCGGCAGACACGTTCCTATATCTCGTCCTCGATACGCAGTCCGGCGATACGGCTATCCGCTACGGCATCCTGTCTGGGCTGCGGGAGTTGGGGTCCGGATACGAGAACTACGGCGACCACAACCTCGCCGTCACCGGCACGCACTCGCATTCGGGTCCCGGTGCCTGGCTCAACTATCTCTTGCCTCAGATCACGAGCAAGGGTTTTGACCAGCAGAGTTACCGGGCCATTGTCGACGGCGCCCTCCTGTCCATCCGTCGAGCACACGAAAGCCTTGCGCCGGGCCGGCTCAGCGTCGGATCTACCAAGGTCTTCGGAGCCAACATTAACCGCAGCCTCTTTGCGTACCTCGCGAATCCGGAGGAGGAGCGTGCGAGATACAACATCAGCTCGGAGGATGACGGGTCCGTAGAAAAAGACCTAACCCTGCTGAAATTCCAACGTGCCTCCGATGGCAAAAACATCGGCGTCCTAACATGGTTCCCTACGCACGGAACTTCGGTGCTCGGCAACAACACGTTGATATCGGGGGACAACAAGGGGGTTGCGGCCTACCTGTTCGAGAGAAGCGCCGTCGACGACGAGACGGCTGCCGAGGGGTTCGTAGCCGGCTTCTCGCAGGCGAGCGTCGGCGACACGAGCCCCAACGTCCTCGGCGCCTGGTGCGAGGATGGTTCGGGGGAACAGTGCAGTTTCGACAAGAGCACGTGTTCGGATGGCCGATCTCAGAAATGCCACGCCCGAGGTCCTTTCTTCATGGTGAATGACGAAGGAACGTCTTCGTGCTTCGAGATCGGCAGGCGACAGTTTGAACCCGCGAGGAAGTTATACGACCGCCTCAACCAGGCACCGAACCCGATCCGCGGGGGATGGGTAAAATCCTTCCATACCTTCCACAACATGTCTAACCACCGATTTCAACTCCCTAACGGGACAGAAGTCAGAACGTGTCCGGCTGCGCTGGGCTACTCCTTCGCCGCCGGCACGTCCGACGGTCCCGGCGCCTTCGACTTTACCCAGCACGGAAGCAATTCTTCCAACACCTCGCCGGTGTGGCGCGTCGTCGGCGGGATGCTGAAGCAGCCGAGCGAAGACCAGGTTGCGTGCCATTCCCCCAAGCCGATCCTCCTCGACGTCGGCGAGGTGTCGAAGCCGTACTCGTGGACGCCGAACGTGGTCGACGTGCAGGTGTTCCGCGCGGGCCAGCTGGTCATCATCGTGAGCCCCGGCGAAGCGACGACGATGGCCGGGCGTCGCTGGAAGAACGCGGTCAGCGACGAGATAACGGCACTGTTCGCGGACGAGCTGGCGCAGTCGGCGGCGCCTATCGTCGTGCTGGGCGGGCCGGCGAATACCTACACGCACTACATCACTACCGAGGAGGAGTATGGGTGAGTCTGATGTTTTTTTTTTCGATCTCTATATTTGAACGATTCCTTTTGTGTTACGGACGGGAACCCTCTGTCGCGAAATCGCGTGGATGTTAATGGTACATCTTGATGGCGCGTACCTATTTACGGGCATTAAGCTTTTGGCGATGTTCCTTAGAGAAACAGAAGGAAGAGGAGGAGGAACCATTTCCAATCAACACCTACAGATGGAATCGTGATATGACGAGGTTAATAACAGTCACTTGGCACAGGATTCAACGCTACGAGGGGGCGAGTACGCTGTACGGGCCGCACACCTTGGCAGCTTACATCAACGTGACGCTGTCTTGGTTACCGTACCTCAGATCGTCGACGAGTAGCCGCCCGCCCCGGGGGCCGGAGCCGCCGAACAACAGCAACCGGAGCCTCAGCTTCATCCCGTCGGTCCTCCACGACTCGCCGCCACTCTTCAAGAAGTTCGGCAAGGTCGAGCGGGACGTCGAGCCGAGGTATCAAAGGGGCGCGCGGGTCACGGCGACGTTTGTCGGGGCGAACCCGCGCAACGACCTCCGGCTCGAGCGCAGCTACGTCGTCGTCGAGAAGCTCGTCCCTGACTCGTCTGGGACCGGGTCATCGGGCGAGCTGCGTAAGGAGCGAGGAAGAGGATGGGCGGCAGCAGCAGCAGGAGAGCAGGGAGGAGAAGAAGAAGGAAAAGGAAAAGGCGGTTCACTCTGGCGGGTGGTCCGCGACGATAGTGACTGGCACCTCGTGTTCCGGTGGCGGCGGACGAGCGAGCTGCTGGGCACGAGCGAGGTGGAGGTGACGTGGGAGACGGAGGACCCGTGGGCAGAGCCGGGGCAGTACCGGTTCCGGTACCACGGAGACGCGAAGGATCTTGCGGGGCGGGTCGCCGGGTTCGAGGGCGTGAGCGGGGAGTTCGAACTTGTCTGAGAGGTGGATGGATTAACTGTTAGGCTGTTACGGAAAACAGGAAGGAAAAGGGAGGTACCTATGCGGAGGTCGATTACCATCTAGCGCCCTTCAGCAGGTAACTGCTAAGAGAGTAAGGGGAGAAATACATTGTACTGGCAGCAGTTGAGATCAAGAAAATATGCTATTCTCTACTTTCGTGCATCCTTTACGCAATCGGTCAGCGACAGAATCTAAGCGCGAGCGCGGCCTTGGGAGGTGCAGAGATAGGTGCGACGTCGCGTCGAGTGAAGAGCAATACGATAAGAAAATAGGACCAGTCGGCTAGTCAGTGCGCGAAATTCGCGCGACGCACCACGGGCAAAGGGGCGCGCGCAGCAGCATTAATTATCGTGCTTATGCGGAGAGAGGTAATACGGCCGCGTCGAGGCGCGTTTCTTCGAGACATACAGTACCTACTCATAAGTCAGTCCGTCTCCCTTCCTCCCTTCCCCCCCCTTTTTATTAGGAGGGCGTTGCGAGACAAGGCTTCCCTAATAGGGGGTTCGTGTCCAGGAGGAGCTAGCTAGCTAGCTAGGGTGATAGATTGGCGGATTGATAGACCGATCGACAGGGGGAAAGGGGAGGGGAGGGGAGGGGGGAAGGGGTGTTACGCGCGTTGTTGTCTCTGCCGGAAAAGGGGGGGGGGGGAGTGTTGTTCTGCACTGCACTGCATGTTTCTCGTTCCTGGGACTCCCCCTTGTTCTACGGGGGAAAGGGGGGAGGGGGGGCTTAGACAGGGTGTGAGAGTCTGCTCGCGGGTCGGCGGGGGGGAGGGGGGGGCGATCGAGGACGCCGACGCGCAACGAGGGTGGGACGGAGGAGGCAGCTAGAGAAAGAAAAGAAAGAAAGAAAGAAAGAGAAGAAAGGGACAACAGAACAGAACGAAGCGCTGGCCTGGCGCCGGCGCGGGGACGCTCGCGCTGCGTCCTACCTACCTACCTACCTACACAACATCTACCTACCTACCTACCTCCTTTCTTGTTCGCCAGGACCAGAAGCGAGGGGGGGGGGGGGGCGTCCCCGTGTCGAGCGACACCCGATATACCTACCCTACCTGCCTACCTACCGCACACCCAGCAGCCCGCGCGCCCGCCAGCGAGACGCGCCGCGACCCTCGTCTGGGTCCTACCCTGCGCGCTCGCGCTCGCACACCCGCGGCCGCGCTGCCTGCCTGCCTGCCTGCCGACGCGCGGGCGCAGATAGGTATATGCGGGCGGCGGGCGGCGGGCGGCGCCTGCGGTGGGACGCGCGGGAATACGAGCGGAGGCGCATGCGTGTGTGTGTGTGTGTGGGCGTGTGCGCGGGTCGGCGCGGTGCGGCCCCGGCGTAGTATACTGTCAGGGCTCGCGTCTCGCGGCGAGGAGAGGGAGAGAGACGGACGGATGGGCGGATAGCTTGCGTGCGTAGCTGGACCACGAGCGAAGCAGAAGCGTGCCCGGGATCCGGCGACGGTGCGAGAAGGCCTAGGGAGCGGGGGGGAGATCAGTAGGTTACTGAACGAAGGATAGGTTCGATTCCTAACAGCGCTACTTGGTAGTCTTCGCTATCTAGCTCATCGGGGGGGAAGGGGAGGGGAGGGGGGCATCGGGATGCGATGATGATAGTATTGTGGTGATTGCCGAGACATCGTATACGCCCCCTCATCGTTCTAGACGCAGGGAAGGCCTGGGTTCTTTCTCACGAGAAATATATATGTGCACTATTTACATCCTACGCCTCGTCCTACATCGGCGTCGCACAGCCGGATCCGAGCCCTCCTACAGCTCATGCACGTCTCGGTCGGGGGCGTCCACGTCTCCGAGCGATCCGTCGCGTCTCCCCCCATTTCGCGAACGACAAGAGAAGAAGCCGGGTTATCTGGCGCGCGTCGATACAGAAAAACAAACCCCTCTTGTTCCTCCATGCGCCATGCAGCGCTTAGCTTGATCATATGCATTCCGATACTATGAACACGACGCGACTATAATGATTCATACCAACAAATGCTTGCATGATGCATCGCAGTTCCATATATTTGATGTCCGCGCGGAAGTGGACGACAGGGTATCCAAGGTGACAGGACGTCATGAGAGACGAGAGAATTGTTGGCCCCTTACATCAGAGTATAGGGGGTGGGGACAGGGGAAATCCCCCGAGGAATGGGGTATGGGGGGCGCCACGGGCATAGCGAGGGTCGAGAAACTGAAAAGGGGGAGGGGAGGAAGGGAGATGATATGTGAGTGTGGGAGTGTGTGATGCGAGGGGATGGGAGAGAGTTGGCGACGTGATGGCATCACCGGACGGCGTGCGTACCTCTCCTGGCCGCCCTCGATACACCCGCGTCATGCTCTCCGAGAGCTCTACCAGCTAAGGCAGCGCCAGCAGCGAAAAGTGGCCGCCGACGACGGGTCGCGCCGTGAACCGCAGGCCGCCGGGGTAGTCGCCGTTGATGGTGTCGTAGAGGTCCGTGAGCGCCAGGTTCGTGGGCGTGACGTCGATCCAGCGCGCGATGAGCCGGATGAAGGTGTCGCGTGTCTCGGGGCCCGCGATGGCGGCAGCCCAGAGCATCCAGTCCGTCTTGGTATAGGTGTGGCGCGTGTCTAGCGGGATGCCGTACTCGTTGGCCGCCGTCGGGTAGAAGGCCGACTGCATGTCGTACACCGAGCGCGGCACGAAGCTGTCGCCGAACCCGAGCAGTGAGTTCGCGTACAGGTTATACAGCAGGCCGTGCGAGGCCCCGTCGCCGTAGCTCAGCGTCGTGTGCGGCGGCTCCGCCTCGTAGTTGATCCCGAACCCCTGCCACTGCGCGATGTACGACGTCGCCGTGTCGCCGTAGCTCTTCGCGTCGGTGTCGTTGCGCACGCGCTCCGAGATCTCCGCCATCGCGCGCAGCCCGATGATCCCCTTGAGCCCAAGGTTGGTCTGGTTCGCCAGCGGGCCAGCGAAGTCGTCCGTCGAGATCTGCTCCGCGGGGATGAGCGCCTCGTCCACCAGGAACCCCGCCCACTGCCGCAGGATCTCGTAGTGCTCCCGGAGGTAGTCGTTGTCTCCCGTCCGCTGCGCGTATGCGAGGACCATGATAATCATATTACCGCACTCCTCGAGCGGCATCGGCTCGTCTGAGCCGTCCGGGTAGCCCCTGGCCAGCGGGAACGTGCCGAGGTCGTGTATCGCGTTCCGATTAGGGTAGTGCCCGTTCTCCTGGTTGAGGAAGAGCGGCTTGAGCATGTACTTGATCAGCGTCGGGTTCGTGTATAGGATTAGCGGTATGGCGGGGAAGATGACATCCACCGTCTGGATATCGCTGTTGGAGCTGATCTCCTTGAGGAACACCAACGGGTCCGAGTCTGTGCCCGTAAACTGCAGAGCGCCGAACGTCTGCCGGACGCTGAGGCTAGTCAAGGTCAAGTAGTCCTGGCCTGCGGCGGCGAGGGAATCCCTAGCGACCCTATTGTCCAAGTCCGTGGCCAGCTTCGACGCCTCGCCGTAGTCGTTATAGAAGAACGTCATCTGTGGTGGCAGTGAGAAAAGGGTTCACGGCTTGAAGCAGGGTCGACCACGGCACTCACAGCTTCAACGTCGGAGTTAAAATAGCTCTTCCACAGCGACGGGTAGGTCGTGAGGCTGCCGCCTTCGCCTTCGCCCAAGAGTTGAATGGCATCGCCTTGCGTCACGCCGATTGTATACAGGGTAGAGACGTGCGACGCTCCGACGGACCCGAGGTCGTTGGAGAACCCGAAAACGGGCCTAGATTGAGGGTGAGCGCCTAATCGGGAAAATCCTTGTGGCCATCTAGGACGGGGTGAACACGTACCATGAATCTCGTACAGCTCGGAATCGGGTGTCTTTTGAGTTCGGGAGCACACCTTGGTTGATGAAAGTCCCTCTCACGTCCACATCCGCACCGCTTTGCCACGAGAGCTGCGAAATTCTACTGTTAGTTTTGCCGAGGGCGAAATCAAGGCAGACATTGACTCTACGTACATTGTCGACGTCTTTGGTAGACCAGAACCAGGTGCCCCAGTTCGCTTGCTCATTGTGTTCAGATATCGGCTGTTGATTCTGTCGCGTAAATTCATGATAAGCAACACCATCGGCCGTCTTGTAGTCCCATTCGACGATGGCGCTCTGGTCGCCGGATGCCCATTCTGTGATACGTGTAAGTATGGCGTTGTCAGCTGCGAGCGCGCCGCAGGCCCGCGTAACCTACCAGCCGAGCAGTCCGTGTAAAGCTGAACGTCGTGGTCGGCGCCATCTAGCGAATGGACGCCGACCTCCAGGTAGGAGAAAACCAGAGATTGTCGCTTTAGGTCAGTGGGCGTCACGGGCGACAGGAACGTAATGTTCATCTCGACCTTGCCTCCCACGTTCATCAGAAACGTGCTCCGCGTCGAGGTGTAAGAGAAGTCGGTCTGGTCAACTAGATCCACGCCCGGAGGTGCCCCTAACCAGTTGTATGCCTTCCCATCCACGCGAATAAAGCCCACCCACCCCGTGATTTGTTCCCTATTCGACATATTTAGTTTCCGAGTGATTAGAACCTACCAGGGGAATGGGGGGGGGGGTGGGGGGACAGGGAGGGCAGGAGACGCCTACGTCCAAAATGTCGGCCACGAACCGGCAAGGTAGCCCCCGCTCCCGCCGTCGCTTCCGACCCTCAGCCACGAGTTCAGATACGGCGCCTTTACCGCAAGGGGGATCGCCGGTGGCCTCGCGGGGCTGAAGGTAGAAACCGCATGGGCTAAGCTCCCAAAGAGTGCCCACCAGGCTAGCACACTGCCGAGTCCCATCACGGATAGTGAAGTCTAGAGACCAAATTGGGGTTACAGAGGCTTGACTAAGTTTAGGCGGGGGTCTGAGACGGATGGCAGGTGAGCTCCGACGTGCAGGAAGCCGACGAGAGAGAGGAGGGCGAGGAGCTTATGAAAGGAGACTGGGCTCAGAAGAGACGGAACGAGGGTGGGACGGATGTTGATATTTGAGCAAGATCTGAGAGAGCCACCTTGCATGCCAAGCTAACCCGAGAACCCTCGATGTTTACGCCGCTAGGATCCCATGGATCGACAAATGGGGAAGGTTTCGCGGCAGGTGTAAGTACACTGCAGGTAGGGAGCTAAGGAATCTTGAGTAGAGGCCGGCGAGGGATAGAAAGAAAAGACAGTCATGGGACCTAAGTAGATGATGAGGTGCATGATCGGGGCACCTATCTGGCATCGGCGGACCCTGGCTCTCCTTTCTTTCTTGACATATTTCACCGAGGGCGATAGAGCTGTTGCTTTGACGCGAAACTCAGTCACGGCTTCCGACGGGATATCTGGGGACAGAATATCGGCGAAGCCACACGCGATAGATCAGCCCTTAGTGACGACATATTGGCTGGACAAAAGCACTGTGGTACGAAGAGGACGCTCGACGGGTGACCGGCCGAAAACGCAAGGCACAGGGAGGACAGAGGGCGCCTCGCGGAACCTAGAATAAGGGACCAGGAAGTTAGAACAAGCAGGTCGTATATGCCAGTAAGAAACATGGGTTGCCGGTGCGAGTGTAGTAGGGGTCGAAAGCGAGGACGGCTGGTGTCCGTATTGGGAACTCAACTGAACACAGATGGAGCCCTCCACAGGCCGACAGGACGCTCGACTTGTTGTTTAGGTCGGACCGGAATGTACCGGTAGGGCGGTCGGTCTCACCTGGATGAGGAAGGAGATCAGCGAGTCACGAGAGACATCTATCTCAAGGGGCAACTTGGGGATATGATCCAGTGACTCTTAATTTTTGAATGAATCGGGCATAGCTGGTCCGCCCCTTCGGTATCGTTACGGTGGCGTCAATAGATTCCGCTAAGCCGGAGACGGCTTTGTAGCGATCGTAGTTTCGGCGCATCATTGCCTGCGAGCTGAGACGGGCGCCGGGCGATTCTCGCGGGTCTCTGTTCGCTTGTTTGCGTCTCGAGGGTGCGAGCGTGAAGGCTGCGATTCTGGGCTGCGCGTAATCGTGCTATCCGGCATAGGCTAGAAGCACGAAAACGAGCATGTGTCACGCCGCCACGTCAAATTACGGGGTGGCCACCATGCAGGTCCGGATGGCCTTGTGGGCGCTCGAGGGGTTGAGAATGCAGCAGGAGTTGCCGCGGAGCTCTTCCATCGAGCCGTTGCATACATATTCTCCGCTCTACTGCCGTGTCGTGCCCTGCTCAGAAAACCTGCTTAAGACGCAGCTATTCGTAAACACACTCCGTTTCGGCCTTTCTTCTGACTTGTTCCATTTCTCGGCCACCGCCAAGAAGGAGAGGGCACACTTGCTCCCCTAATGGCCGTGGTCACATCGTCACATAGTAGACTCGTCATGTAGATTTTGCATTTCCAGCCTGGTCAGCGGGTGTGGTGCCGAACAAGCTGGGGGCGTTAGGATCGGGCTATTAGGCCGTGCCGACAGTGCTTAGGCGAGGGTCGGCTCCCGCCACTGCCGGCTTTCAAGCTTCTCTAAGACGGGAACGTTGCCCAAAGTCTGGGGTAACCAACTTGGCATGGGATGGGACTGTGTTAGCTCGTATGAGGGCGTACTGTGCCGAGTCCACCTCATTGGTTGTGGGGGGATGTCGTGTCTTGCCTCTGCTGCGTTTACGATCTTTGTTGCTTGAGCTAGGCGACGGGAAATCCGGGCCCGTGACGCTGATCCGAGCTGCCCTGTTCAACGTGCTTTCGTCCAGTCGAAAAGAAGCAGTAAATAGTCGATGAGGTTCTTAGGCACTGGGTGGCTAATTCGGCCCTTCGTTTCCTGCGCTGGCGGGCGAAAATATGTCGCAGGGCTCGAGTGTTTTTGCCCTGGACTCTCTTTACCTGGTCCAAATTCCCTCCGGGCACTTCCCTTTCTCTTGCCCCACCCCTTTCCCCCCTTGCTCCCAACGATGGCTTCGTGCTTCTCAGAAAACATTATTGATGAATTTCTAATAAAACATCCTCAGAGCCTCACACTCAGGGAGTAGACAGCCTTACCTTAAGATCGATACCACTACCAGTGTCGCCACTAGAGCACATTACAGGAGCGCGGCCCCGAGCAAAATCACATACAACAGCACAGTCGGTCGCATTTGCGCATCTGGGGCCGATGGCTAGAGCGGACCAGGGGTAAGACGCGGGGCACAACAATGTGACCCTTCCCCAAAGGATCTCACGTGTCGAAGCCTTAAGCAAGCTATTTTCGGCCTCCGCAAGCTCTTCTGACGCTCGCTGTGACAAAAGAATTCAGGCCGTGAAAATCCGGGGATGGCGTTGATAGCTTCCAGAATAGGCAGGCTGACCACCGCACATGGTTGAAAGAAAAACCGAGGACGGCATCATGGGATCTGAGCGTTACATCGTTCCTGCGGATCTGAGCCGCTTCATGATCTCGCCGACTCGTTCCGTGACTGGACAGCTCGAGTGTGAATTCCGCCGACGAGATGCTGCTGAAATGGCAACCTATCCCACACCCGGGTAGCGTCAGGAATGCAAACTGGCGGCAGGCGTCCTGTAAACGAATCGTCTCTCAGCCCGCACCTGTGGAGGAACCATTGTATGCCGTGGCACCCCGCGATGTAATCCTGCCTGGGACGGACCTGGATGCTAAGGTTACCTGCAGCCATACCTGCATGTTCAAGCTGGCCTCGTGGTTTGTCCCCCGAGCCAAAGACCCGCGCGACCAGTAGAGCTCGACCGCTTGTCTCTGGGCGAAAACGACTGTTAGGGATGAGGTCATTGCCACATGCCCAGCCATGCAGGCCTCGTCTTGCGAGGGGGTAACCTTAGCAGTCAAAGAGGGTCGGCGGATTGACGCCGAGCCATACTACGTAGTAGATACCGTATGCAGAACTTGATAGATACCATTCACTCGTCCGAGTAGGAGGTCTCGACCGGTTACAGCTAAGATGCGCCTGACATTGTATGGCTCGACGTAGAGGCGGGACTTGATACGCTCTCCGACGACCTTCCATAATGGGTCATATCAAGCGCGACAGAAGAGATATCAGCGTGATATCTTTTCGAGGAGACCTCGCGGACTGCGGCAAGTTGATGTCTAGCACGACCGGCAGTTCGTTCATCCAGCATCAGATTGGGCTTATCTCAGCCGATGCCCTCCATAAAATCCGGTACAAACGAGCAGCTGACTTAAATCTGGGCGTTGAATCATGGGCGGAATCTAGGCGTTTACTTTTCTAGACGGTCTCGCCTCGGGTGTGTTCGATTCCCAAGGGTCGGGCTTCCGACGGAGGGTCGTGATAAGCATTGGGAAAAAGATATTTTGTTTAAAACGGATTGGAACGAGCTTTCTCGGCCGACGATGCTGTGTAATTAATGACTAGCGAATCAAACGGGAAACAACCCACTTGGTTATTGGGCTGACTGCAGCGTTGGGCATGATCAGCCTCTAGCCGGGTTAGCTTGTGTCCCGGGTCTGGGATTCGACGTCGTGGGAGTACTCGATGCTAGGCATATCCATTTCTCCGAGGTGGGTGCTGGGTGTAGGTATACGACCTTCCAGCAGCCACGTAGAGCTAGGATGTGTGGCGATCTTCATATCTAGCGTGGGTGTTTGATATGCAATAATTCGAGAACGGCAGGCCTCAAGGCACACCCTCGATGATCGAAACCTCGAGGGGTACGATTTCCCTCCGCCTACTTTGCCCATCGCGCGATAGCATAGGACACGAAGGAAACAGCTCGCGGCGGTGCCTTGTAGCCCTAAGGTAGACTGGTCGTGCTGTCGGACACCAACCAGGGTTGGATGTGGTGGCCCGCTTCCGAAGAGTCACGACTCTCGTGCCACGAGCCTTAACATATACGAACGCAACATACCACAATGGAGACTAGTAAGTCGAGCCGAGAGGTCCAAGTCCGAAGTTCGTCCATCCCCAGCGTATCGTCGGGATTTCGAAAACGGTCGCTACCGCCCAAGGACCTAGGGGGGGGGGGGGGGGGCGCTCCCGAGTGGACGGTTGATCATCAGCATACATACAGCAGATGAGATCGCACCTGATGAGTTCTCAGCGGAACGCCGTAGGTCGCCCAAGTGGCCAACTTAGGCTCGTCGTGATAAACACCGCACTTGGTTTGTCTTGCTCTACCACGCCCGCATCTGGGCACACGCCCACACTCCGGACGGGAATCCATAGGAAATCAACGCATAGCCACTTGCGTCATACGCTGTAACCACACTCGGAGACTATTGATAATGGATACAACTGTTGTTGAGGTAACCCTGGCCGGGCGTGAAGGGGCTTTTCTCTTGACCCCGTGGGGAGTGGGTTCAGGTGAGAACGAGCGGTAGCGCCGTAAAAGGCCGGCCGCTTACATATACTACGTGTGCATACACACCACTGGACGTGGGATGGGGTGACTGCGGACTCTAGAGCTCAGAGAAGAGCTTGGCCGGCCTAACGACGACGGTAAGAGGTTGGTTATCTCGACGAAGTCTTTGAGATCAAGGGCAAGGCGATGGGCCGAGTGGAGAGGTTCAAGCCTTGAACCTGAGGGCAAGACGCAGCGATGGGTGTTCAGAGTGCTGAGACAAACCACCTCGAGAGAGATTGGCGCCGAGTCCGTCGAGGCAGTCGTGCTGATCGCGAAGGTATGGGTGCACGTGTTCTCCCGTACGGGGCAGGAGATTCTAGAAGCGACTCCTGCATAAAAGACAAGACGCCGAGATAACGACGTTTGAGTATTCGCAAGCTGGCGACGAAATAGGGGCTAGAGGGTAAGGAACATGGAGGTTGTCGAGGTCCTTGAAGTTCAAAACTGGGGTCGGCGGGGCTGTCGCTATTCAAGCGGAGAAACGGAATAATGTGGCGCGACCTCCCATTGGCCAGAGGCAGCGGGGTCTGGTTACCTAAGCGGACCGAGGTTAGGGGTAGCTTAGGTGCCTTAGATACCTTACGGTAGGCGGGTTTAGGGGTTTAGACGGGGCGGGCCAGGCACCGAACTACCCCTAAGGTACCTAAGACAGGTCTGGCTAAGAGGTACCTAGCGGGATGGTTAGGAGGTACCTAGGTAGTTTAGCTTTGCCATCTGTCTTGAGACGATACAGTGCCCCGGTACGTACCTCCAACAGCTATCGTCAGCGGCAAGCCTAAAGACCCTCTATGAATGCCATCAATATACCTGGATTAGGCCCGTGGTCGACAACGGAAAGGCCATATTTATATACATAAGCCCCATGTGTTTATATTTATCCAGGTAAATAACATATGCACACCGGCCTCCGCCAGTGGTTTTAAGAAACCGTACGTCTTACTATACGATACCCCTAGGTATCCGTACCTGTCTGCCTAATCTATGGGCGTTGGTATTCTTGCCAATGTCCCCCCTTTTCGCCAGCCAAGCTTTGTCAGGGAGGTATCATGCCAATGCTTCTTGCTCCTTCGAAGGTCCCTAGTTCGCCATACATATACGTCTAGGCAATAAGTTGCGCCAGCATGTATGAGGATGCACGTGTGAATACTACGTAGATACCATACCTAACGTAGTAGATCTACGGGAATGCGAGGGTGTAGGCGGTGTTTTGCAAATCTCTAACCAGGGCGCCGATTCGCCAGTCGACCTCCCAAATTGCTGAAACTACCAACCTGCCTTGTTCGACGGCTCTGCTTGTCAATCTCAAACGCACTCATCCTTCGCCCTCGCGATCATGACAGGAGCGCTCCAACCACATCAAGACTAGGACCAACAAGAAATTCTTGACTTTAGGGATCCTAGGCGCTTGGCTTACACAGAACGGTGTCGCAGGTTAGTACGATCCTTCGCCCCTATGATAAATGAGGTCCCCATTATTGCCAACGCGATCCAGTGCGAGGCTTTGCGCCCAGCTTCTCTCCACCCCCCGGCTCGCTAATCGGACAATATTTATTTTCGGATCATGCGGCACATATACTCAGTATACAGACAGATAGACAGACGGCCACACCGCCACACAACTACGCAGTACGCACACATACATATACACACGCGCGCACACATGTCTCCCTTGTTAGTCAGTCAGTCGTGAGCCTCAACCCTTCCTGTCAGATTCCCTCCCCAGTGCCATGTGCTGGGTACCTCGCTGTGCGCATAACAGACAGATCGGGGCGCAGGTCTCACCTAGACGGCCTCGTCTAGAACGTATCACATACTTCACGTTGCGACCCTACAGCTTCTAGTAGCCCTCGATTCGATGTAGCTTTTAGTCCCTTGCGCCAGGAGTCCAGGCTGTGAGGAAGCGCCGCTGCCCCCCCGTTCGTAGACTATGAGGTCCCCTACTGCGTACTATGGGTCTTCGCGATCCCGCTCCCCTGCCTCAGGTGAGATGGCAGGTAGGCTCAAGAAGCGACGTGCCCCTGAGCATCGTCTCATCGTGCTATAATACCATGTAGGTAGTGTCCTACACAGTAAGGGACGGGAATCCTACGAGATATAAGAGATTTCCCATCCCCGTTCCTCTAACCAACATCTCCCTTCCTTGTACCCAATGTTCAGTCTTTCTCGTTTCCGTTCCTTTCTATTCGCTTGGGGTTTCCGCCGCTAGGGCTCGGCCGTCCATTCTTTTTTCCTGCTTGAATCGGTGTAGATCACGGTCTTTACAAGAACTCGTATATCGTCGCTTTCTCTCTCGTACTATCTCTCTCTCTCTCAACATGCTGTTCAACCGAAAAGATGCCCTGGTGGCTCTCTTCCTCCTCGCTGAGGGAGCCGCAGCCAGGGGACTCCACCGAGACTACGCGGTCCTGAACTCGACCCTCGCCGCCACGACCTCGACCGCGATCGCCTCCACGCCGGCCGAAGTCGGGGGTTACCCGACGCTGCCTGCCGAGGAGGCCTCGACATCCCTCTCCATCACCTCCCTGAACCGTAGGTAGTCTCTACGTGCCTTAGAAGAGCACATTGGCTGACGAGAAATCTAGAAACGGCCTCCGCCACAGCTTCTGCCTCTGCCTCGGCGTCTGTATCTGTCTCCGAGTCTGTCTCCGAGTCTACCGTATCGAACTCTGCCTTGAGTTCTGAGTCTGCTACTGCGTCCGCGTCTGCGTCCGCATCTGTCTCGGCATCTGTCTCGGCATCCGTTTCCGAGTCTGCGTCTGCGTCCGTCTCCGCGCCGATCTCCGAGTCTGCGTCCGTCTCTGCACCCGCCTCGGCGTCCAGCACAACATCCCCGATTGTCTTTAACAGCACTTCGACCGTCTTCATCACCGTCTCGAGCCCCACCCCCGTCGCTTCCTTCACGAACGCCACTTCTGCTATCGCGTCCACTACTACGCAGGCGCCGTTTTCCAACACGACCACTACCAGGGCTCCTGATGCCACCGCCGGCCTGACGACCCTGACGGTTAGCGTGACCTCTATCGAGACCGTCATATCCTGTGCGGCCAGTATCACAAGCTGCCCGGGCGCTAGCGAGACGAACGTGCTCACTTCGCTGCCGTCAGACGCCGTGTCGACGATCCTTATCACGAGCGTCATCGATCTCACCACCACTGTCTGTCCCGTCACCGAGGCCTCGTCCATCTCGTCGTCGATCTTGGATTCTTTCACCTCAGAGAATCCTGTCCCTACTGCCACTTCGACCGTGAACCCTAGCGGCACCAGCTCCACGGCGGCCGTCCCTACCGAGACCGGCAACAGCAGTGGCGACGCCACTAGTGCTACTAGCTCCACGGCCGGCTCTGAGACGACGTCGGCTTCCGAGAACGTCACTACCACTACCCGGGCTCAGCCTTCGGAGGTGATTATCACCGTGACTGTTTCTGACTCTGTCACGACTCGCACTGTAAGTTGCAAAAAGGCACCCCGCACAAGCAGCTTTGGAGTATTATGTCTAACCCTACTCCCTCTAGATCACGGCCCCCACCACCATCCCCACCGTCGTCATCACTATCGGCACGGACACGACGGCGCCCGTCACCACGATCCTCGTCACAGAGGAGCCGGGCGCCACAGAGGAGCCGAGCGCCACGGCGGAGTCTTCCGTTACTACCGCCACCCAGAGCGCGGGTAGCGGCAACGGCAACGAGAGCGAGACTGTCGTGTCCTCCGTCTCTACCATCTCCGCCGCGCCTACCGTCGTTACCAAGACCGTTGGTGGTGGCGAGGCTATCACGAAAACCGTCATTAGGACTATCGGGGGTGGCGAGTCGGCGACGACCGTGACCGTCGGTAACGGCGAGGCCGTCACGAAGACCATCATCAGGACTATCGGCGGCGGCGAGTCGGCGACGGCGACGGTCACCGTCCAGCCCGTCACCAGCACGGTCACCGTCGGCGGCAGCGAGCCTACGACCAAGACCGTGACTGTCGGCGGCGGCAACGGCGGCGAGGCCGTTACGAGCACGGTAACCGTCGGCGGTGGCGATGCCGTTACGAGCACAGTGACCGTCAGTGGTGGCGAGGCTGTTACGAGCACGGTAACCGTCGGCGGCGGCGACGCCGTTACCAGGACCGTGACCGTCAGCGGCGGCGAGGCCAGCACCACGACGGTGTTCCAGACGGCCAGCGGCAACGGCGGCGCCACCACGACGGTGTTCCAGACGGTCAGCGGCGGCGGCGCGACGGCGACCGTGACCAGCGTGGTGACGGTGACGTCGCTGCCCGAGGGCCTGTGCGCGTGCCCCGCGAGCAGTAGCGCCCTGTAAGCCACCCTTTTCTGTTGTTTCAAGCGCGAAGAGGGGGGGGCAGTTGATCCCCCCCTCCCCTCTTCGCGCGCGGCGCAAGGGCTAGAGAGAGCGAGGCGGAGAGACAGACGTAGACGTCTGGGGGCTGTGGCGCGGCTGTTGCCCGCACGATATATATACCTACCTACATACGATCCAGCAGGGTGAGAGGCGCGGATGCTTGTCTTCCCTCCCCCTTTCCCCCCTCATCTTTATTCCTCTCCCGCCTCTTGGGTTCTCCTTTTCCCCAGGAGTCGGGTTAGGATCGGGGGGCTTTGTACATGTGTCACACCATTTACAACTCCTCTTCTTCTTTTCGGTTGTCTATTCTCCTTCTACAGGAGATATTCGGCCTTTTTTTTTAAGGGCATCCTGAGGTGCTCTTGTTTTTCTCTTTTTTGGTTATCAGGTCATGGAGCGGGGAAGCATCCGTCAACGACATTGGAAACCCGCAAGCTGAGCTTGCAGCAAAAAATCTACCAATTTTTGAACTTTCTCCAGAAAAAAAAAGCCGGAACGTTTTTTTGTTCTTTTCCCACCGCCTGCTCGTGTATATATATACCCATGTATACCCTTTCTCATGGGACTCGGGCATGACTCAAACATATAACGAAGTAAAACCAAGTATAGCATGGTCAAGGAGCTTCGGACGTATAGAATATGATTTTCGGGCCATTTCGAGGCGTTGCTTCGGTCGGTCTACACCCATATATACACATGAGTATTCGGAACTGGGTGCCATCTTCAGAACGTGTCGCTGAGTGTGGTGTCAATCTGGGCGAGCATAAGAACTAGGTACTTGATGGGAGCCATCTTGGTCTTGCTTCGTGCCTTGTGCCCCGTGACATCATCGTATTACCATTAGGCTCCCTTGGGGAACATCTAGTAACAGAATCTACAAGCGTTGTTTCTTTACGCATCGATTGACCTCGCCAACCACTACTCGCCCACATCACCTCCCGCCGCCTCGCTTAGGCGCTACTAAATAGGCCGGGGTCCAGGAGGTTATTAAACCCGATTTAAACAAGGCGTTTTACGGCGGTAAAGTCCTAAGAATAGAAAAAATGTCAAATTTTCGCGAGGGGGCAGTTTCGGGCCACCCGGATCCCAGATATACTACCTCTTCCCCCAAGAACTCAATAGGTATTACCGATCTACTTAATCTAAGGGCATCTTTTATGTAAGCACAGTTCTTGTCCCATATTAGCCACTCCTTTCGTCTGTTAAATCTAGTTACTGTCATCCTCGAGATATTACTTTATAGCAAACTCTCTGTCAGATGCGCCGGGAGGAGCAGTTAAGACGGGCTCACGTGCGGCATATAAATTTAGATCACAGATAAGGAGTTATTATAGACCCAATTTGACAACCACATGACTTTAGTATATGCTGTCTACTGTTACTCCTTTTTTCAACTATAAATATCTACGATTCTACGTCCACAACAGAGACATGTCCAATGCCCGAGATGCCATCGCTACAGCTACACCAATTCTTAACAGTGTTTGTTAAGGCGCTACCGCCTAGAGATTCAGCCACCCGTTTGCAATCTTCATTTTCCTCCCGCAATAGGCCCAGTGCTAGATTTCCATCTCCTACAAATGTCCGCTCAAGGAGTGCGGGGCAAGATCCGAGGGGCTAATCTCGTCCGCGTCAGCTATCGATAGTAATTCGCTATGAGTTCTTCAGCCTCATCGTGAAGTTCAGGCGCGACTCTGAAGGGACCATCGCCGAAGGTCATTGCCCCTGGGCGCTTCGTCGAATTTCATCTCAAGCTCCTGTTCCAGAAATATACGGGTGGGTGCATGATGGCTGCCTAGTTTCTCTTTTCGTGGACTCTTGAACAGCAGTAATCATTTCTAAATTAGTCCGAGCGAAGAGGGATATTGATATGTAAATAGCTCCACTCAATGTTATTGGAATAGCGCAATTGCGTCGTGCATCAAATGACGAAATGTTTCTTGGTAAGATGTTTCTGTTCTGTAATATATCCATGATTAAGAAACTCTCGCGTAAAACGTGGACGTCTACATTCTACGACTCGCAGATATAGGCTTATGTATGGAGTAGGATCTCCTATGTGACAATGTTAGTGACCTCCCTGCGTGTCCTCTTAACGAAGAATCTGTGTCTGGGCGCGAGTCCGCCTCATGTATTCCTTCGGTATCGCAGTTTATTTACTAGGTATATATAAGAGAGGTATATTTAAGAATAAGTAGGCTCAGCCTAGTTCAGGGAAGCTCAAGTTAAACCAGCGGCAGCTTAGGAATTCTGTCAGTGATGGGAATTTCCGAAAGCAACCTGTGCGTAATGGAAATCATGTGGGCTTCGATATACATATAAGCCGGCTCCTTCGTCTCACGAGGTCGTACCCTGGATCTAGACCTCAACCCTGCGCAACGTTGTCTGGAAGCCTACCAGCTCGACACTCACGGCGGTAACGTCACCGTACGACTCGCTCCTTTCCAGGGCGAAAATGATCTCGTCGAGCGGGCCGAACTCGTAGACAACCCGGTCCATCAGCGCCCAGGCAAGGCAGGAGCCCTGCGCCCAGACCAGCCCCGCGTTGCCCCGCGCGATGTCCTCGGGCGTGCCGAGGTCGACGCCGACGCGCCACGCCGACCTCCCCCCGGCCCCCTCCAACCCCGCTGGGTACAGCCGCGCCGACACCTGGATGGGCGGTAGGGCCTGCGCCAGGGCGGACATGTAGTTGAGCCAGTGTGCAGGCACGTCGGTGCCGCGGACGGACCAGTGCGTGATAGCCAGGCCGGGGCCCTCGCCGTCGAGCGCGAGCGTCAGCGTCGAGTTTGTCGCCGCGTCGGCGTACGTGCCCACGTAGGTCGCCGCCGCGGCGTGCTGGCCGGCCGTGTCGATCGCCGGGACTAGCGCCGCGACCACCTGCGACGCGAGCGCCTGCACGAAACCCGAGCTAGACTCGGGCCCCGCCGTCAGGATCACCGCCACGAGGTCGTAGTCCGGTACCAGTACCAGCATCACATGGTACGCCCCGTCGTCGCCGCCCTTCGTATATAGCTCGACGAGCCTCTCGTCTGACGTGATGTTCTCCGCGCGGACGATCTCCCACGGCGCCCCGACGAATGTGCCCAACGACGACGTGAAGGTCACCGGCTTGAGCCACCGGCGCGTCTGCGCCGGAGAGAGGAACTTGTTCGTGAGGATCGACTCGGCGAAGGCTAGGAGGTCCTTAGTGTTCGAGTACAAACCCCCGGCGCTATTTTTCACTTCGGTTAGTACCACCGCCCTAACACGCGACAAGGGGACAATATCGGGTTCGTTTGGAGTACTACTTACGGATTTTCGATTCCCATGGGAGTGCTCCAGTCTAAATTTCCTACGCTGATAGCCCCGAGCTTGTCGTCGGGCTTCGCAAATGATGTGCTTGCCATGCCGGCTGGGTCGAAGATGAGGCTCTGGATAACATCGTCGAACGGCATGCCCGAGACCGATTCAACCACCAGGCTGAGCAAGAAGAAAGCCGTGTTCGAGTATAGGGGCCGGTTGTAGGGTGCATAAACCGGATTCCGCTTCCCAAAGTTATCCCAGAAATCTAAGGGGCACGAGTGAGTGCAGTTCGGGGCGAATAGCTTTGTGCGCCAACTTACCAGTCTCGTTGCATGCCTCAATGCCTTGAAATCCGACGCAGCCGAGCACGTCGCGGGCTGGCGGTAGCCCGAGTTTGGTGAAGTCTACGGGGAAGCTGGCAAGGTCGGTGACAACTAGTATTGACATGTTTTAGCATTGGTATATGAGTAACTTTCATCAGGCTTGTTGTAGGTATCCTGTACTTACGGTCGGACCCAATGCCGCCCATGTGCGAAGCCAGAGCGTGGAGGGTAACATCGTCCCAGTCGACGGCCGTGATATGGTCGGTCGGCCCGTTCTTCTGCTGCTTCAGCTCCCTCAGTCGCGGGAGGTATTTGGTGATAGGGTCCTCCATGCGGATCCCGGAGGTCTTGAGCGCTGTGAGGACCGTGAACACCTTGGTGACGCTGCCAATCCGGTAGAGCGTCGAGGCGTCGATCAGCGAGGCCCCGCGGGGATCGAGCTGGGGTGGTGTGTGGTGAAAATCGAAAAGGGGGGATGTCTCGTGGACCGACTTGACGCTGATCGACACTGCCGTAGCGTTGAAGGTGCCCGTTGTGGCATTGATTACTTGCCCCAAAGTCGCGGTAGCTACTTGAACGTCCGGGTGCGAGCTCGGGCTCGTTGGTGCCGGGAGAACAGGTCCCAAAGGCGGACAGTGGTTGTTCTTGGATGCGAACACATTACAGAACAGCGCGGCTAGTATGGATAACGCCCCTAGAGGGCCTTTCACCTGGGCCATGGTGCCTTTTCTCTGGATTTCGACGGGTGGCGTTGGTTACCCCTATTCTCGTAAGGACAGGAGAGACGATGCCACGTCGCGCCCGCGAACCTTTATAGGAAACCTACGGGACCATGTCTAAGAGATAAGGGGGGAGGTGTTATTGGGAGCTCAGCACCCGTGCACTTGCTTGGAGTGGGAGTGGCACGAGGTCCAACTTGGAGACTCCGGGAGCGCGGCACTGTCCAGGAACAAAGAACAGGGCGATACTGCGCAAAAGAGGAAGTGCGTCTTATCGCCAACACATGTTGGATCGCCAACCCTACCCGCCGGCGTCCAGATCCAGCGTAGCAAAGGCCGGTTGACAATGGTGCCCGCGCGACGCCATGCTTGCAGCTTACCTGCCTAGGTAGGCAGTAGACTCGATTTGCTGGAGTGTCCAGGGGTGTCTACGACCTGTCGATCCCGAGGCAGAGGACATCGCGATACCCTCGGTATTATCTAGCAATCATCGGTCCCTTACTGACGCTTGGTAAAGGCGACGACGTAGTTTCGCTCCGTAATTCAGCCGATACCCGGGGGGGGGGGGCATTACCGACGGAGCAAATTGCGCGCGTCCGATCCTCCCAGTTCCTAAGGAAGCTTCTAAGTAAGGGCGTTAGACTTTGAGCTAGGAATATCACACGACGTAGAGAAAATGTTGGTGTCGAGATGGCATGCAGACTCTACGCAAATGTGCGTTGTGCGGCGGAGGAAGCGTGTAGGTGATGGATGTTGGTGAGGTAGTGCCGACAATGGCCAATATAGACAGGGGAGCCTATAAATGGACACCTGTAGGTACCTAGGTAGTACATGTGCACATGAGTGCAGCTGGGAACAAGTGTTGACAGCCGGGTAGGTTTACAGGCATCTAGACATGGCAGCTGATAGCTGCCGTCGCCGGACTCACGTCATGAGATGACGCGCCATAGCGCAAAGCGAACACCGTTTATCGATAACATCTACTTCGTATACTGTCCATTACATCATGGGGTTGAACCTCTTCTAGGTGCCTCTATAGAAATGACTTTACCACCTCTTACCACGTAGCACATTATGCGTCTCCCCGCTATCGATCTGCTAGGTGTTGCTACGCAGATGGTATACTGTATAACTACATCCACCTCCGCGCACGCATATTACCTACCATGTATGCGGTTGTGGGCTCAGCGGGGAGATTCGAGATTCCGGTAAGTCGAGGTATCTGGCCGGACCCGAGAAATGGGGAGGCGGGGCGCGAATGCAGGTACCGGGGAGAACAACGATGACATATTCCTACCTAGGTATGTGAGACTGCGTAGATGTGCCTAATTGGGTATGCACAAGACGAGGTTCCGTAATGTAGGTGAAATAAGTACCTAACCCACATACATGCTTGGACGTAGATAAGCACGGGGTGGTTGGCGTATGTGACGCAATTTAATTCCCTTCTTCACCGTCTCCAACATCCACTGCTTCATACGTGTCTATCTGGTCCATCTGATCCTCTCGGCGTAGGTAATAATCACACCCACGTGCGGCTCACCGGAACCGTTACCCCCCTAACGCCCCTCGAACTGCCATATCCGCTTTCGTGCCGCTCTCGGCATCGTGATGGGTTGTCCTCTAACTACGCCGGGATGGCCGTCGGTCTCACGATGGAGTTGTACTGAACGTCTGCGATGTAGCCCATAGCGCGGTGCCACCCTCGTCCCCGCCCTTGTCTCTCTCGTCGACGGCGCCTGTCCGGGCTCGAACTAGGTACGAGAGGCCCGCCGTTAAATCTCAGCGCGCCTGATGAGCCGTACGGAGCCGCTTGGCCAGGATGTACGCCACCTGCTTCCCGAAGTAGATGGAGACTAGGTACGTCCGGACCTCGATATCTGACTTTGTCTCACCGTTTTCAGGGCCATGACGCCCTCGACGCCTGCACTACCCCGCGCCAAGCACACACGTCTTCCATCCTACATTAGATTCTCCTAAGGCCGGCCTTTGCGAAGCTCGATGGGACACCGGCTGAGCGACGCTGCAAATCCTTCCTGATCGTGAACAACCACCTGGTCCGGCACACCCTAGAGTCTACATGTCCCGCGGCCGGAATGATCCCTCTCGGCTATTATGCCGCCGACCCCTCTTCTACTTCATGAATAGCATATGATAGCACATCCCCATCGTGCTTCCCAGTTTCATGTTTACCACACCCTGATTAATTGCTTGGGGGAATCTAATCCTGAGCAGGCGCGCATTGATGATGTGCGGGCTCGAACGGGTGACGAACTCGACGTCGAACATCATCACGTAGTCCTCCGAGGCTGGGATGAAGTTGTAATAGGGGTTTTCTCTTCCCATTTACCGGCGACTTGTTAGGACTAACTATTGGCAACTTTGAGGCGATTTACGAATTGGGATTCCAAGGGATTTTGTCTCCCGTGACCCCTCCGATGACCAAGCTAGCCCGACCGCATGCACGGCGGAGGCCTTGGGCACCGGGTCGGTAAGAGGGTGTGTTGCATCATGTTCACGTCGGTATCGGTCGATAATATAGAGTCCGAGGCAGCTCTTGATACTGCATACGATGTTTGCAGGGTGCGTAGACCCGCGCATCATCATGCCTCACTAGATACCGGCATGTCGTACTCGTCAGCTTGGAAGTAACGCGAGGCGGAGACAGTACCGCACTTCCACCCCTCCGCCGAGTCCACTGCCTTCGAGGACACTAGTGCGAGAGGGAGGGGGACACGTTCGCGTCGATCAAGACGAGGAGCCGGCCTGAACTGATAAGGCAGTGAGGTCCCTTGGCCTTCATAAAGGTGTATTTTTCGCTCTTCTCGTCCACTATAACCCCAAGATACGCACCGGGCTACTGCACGTAGACGTAGGCGTCGGAACTGTTGAGATAAGCCTCTTGAAGAGGTCTGGTCCGGTTAACGCCGAGTTATATCCGTCTCTGCAGATGATTGGAGAATTGGTCACCCCCTATAGAAGGGGATTGGTGCCCCTTGCAAGATAACACTCTTTTCTCTAACAATTGTTAGTCGCCGGCTTGCTTGTGATATCGGCTCACGTCTTTCTACCTAGCTCCTCCCTTTCCCAGAGATAGCCGACACCGGGACACCTCGGGATCTCAACACCACAATCTCCAACGTGGACGCCCTGGGACGTCAGCACCACGATGCCCATAGATAGTCTGAGGCATGTGGGTAGAGGGGAAGGGGGCCTAGAGAACGAGGGGTGGAAGACACGGAGAGATTGGGCACGTAGGAGAGAGGCCAGGGGTCTCTTGGACCCTCGGTTTCTGGCGGCTTCTCTGTACCCCTGTGGTGACTGAGGCGTAGGGGACCCCAAGGGGCAGCGAGACTGAAGACGAGGACTTGATAAAGTCTATCTTGGCGTAAGCGTATGGAGAAGTCGATGAGGATATCGCCTCTCGGGATTTCATTGGGTTCCGTATTAGGTCGAGGTTTCACTTATCCTCCAATCAACACAACCGACGCGAGTCACTCTCGGGCCATATTCCCCAACACAGCTTAGGACATCAAGAAGGTCTCCGTGTCAGATTTTAACGGAAGCGGAGAGATGTCTATAGGCCTGGGGGCGGGCCAATCGTGACGGAGGCCTAGACTCGCCCTCACACAACAGCAGAATAGGGGCACAGTCGCGTTGGAACACAACGCATGCATGGGAAGCAGTCATACTGTTCTTCCACTACTGGCGATCACTTCTCGGCTGCACTTACACCTATCAGAATATCGAGTTGACGTGCTCATGATCGCTGCAGAGCCTCGCGATGCTGTTTTTACATTTCTGTGCTCTGGTGTTTGGCCCGGCCGCCCACGCGCCCACCGACGTCTGTCTTCAACCAACCAAGACTCGCCGCGCCCTCAAAGATTACTTGTCCTCTCAAGCCGCAAATATACCGCGTGGTTATATTTTCTTTCCTCCTCGCCGGGTGGGTAGCCGCACGAGGATGCACGATATCGCGGGAAGCCGTACGCCCAATACCAGTTGGTATCGGAGAAAGACACTGTGGGATGAAGACAATGCGCGGCTATTAATTGAAACGGCGAGTGGGTTCTTCTGCGGTACGCGGCCGGTGACGACTGTACTTCCTACTTGAATATGATGGCTTCTATTAGATTTATATAACAGCTTGGTACGTGACTGTCTGTTAGAAGCACCGCGATCAGGAGATCTCTGGTGACTGATCATGTGAGTATCCGGCAGTAGTTGTGTCGTCTATTGCAAGGTCAGTTCTTCCCTATATCCACCCTGTCAGCTACATGGTCTGTACTGTTGTGGGCATCTAAGACAACTTGTGTCGTCAAAGATTAAGTTGAAGATATTAGAGCGTGTGTACGGAACTTCTATTGGTGAAGGTGTTAATACTCTAATAGTATATTTATAGTATCACGGAAAATATCTGAATCCCTGCACGACCCCGTACTCATATACTAGGTACAGAGTGGCGGTCGGTAGGTAACCTACCCATTCTACCTAGCACACGACAAAGCGCCGGCGACCTGCTAAGCGGGGGCCAAGAGGTTACTTACCTCCACTATTTACATCGTACGACAACCCTTCAATCTCTAGTCGGAGCGCGCTGGCTAGGCTGGAACGACACAATGCGTTGTTGTATGTAGCCACCGAGCGATCGTAAGGATACGTATAGTTGTTATTCTAGACGTATAACATTCCCTTTTTCGGGGTATCACCACGAAACTCGGAAATATTTTGGAGATGCTCATATCATAACGGGACTACTGAAGAATCAGGTAACGCCAAGAACGGGTCCCTTCAGGATAATCCATCCCAAACTGTTACTGCCTGCCTGGTAGCAGGCAAATCTAATACGCTATGTATGAGTGTACACAACTGTAGCTAGGGTGTGATGGGCTCTCGGTACTAAGATGCCCCCTATCATTAAGTTAGGCGCTTGCAGGATAAGAGAGCGTGAAATGCCTACCTATTACTCCCACATACAAATACGCACATACATATATAGTAGAGTATGAATTACATTGATTAGGTTGTGACTCGCCAAGCCGTCTGCAATTTGGGCTGGCAAGATTATCCGAGATGGCCAAGAGCGTCTAAGTGGTTGGCACAGAAGAGTGGGTGCTGGCCCTGGGATGGGTTTGTTTCAAGGACGCATCCTAGGGTCCGTGTCAACCTGGTTCACGATGACTTCCAATGTCGCTTAGTGCGGAGGGAAAAGACAGGAACAAAGATAAAAAAGTGATCGAACGAGTGGGTAGGACAAAAAGATCGGTATCGACATGAGATAGGTAGGTGAGTGCCTACGTTCGCATGAAGCCCCTAGCTGGGAAACGAACGATCTGGAAAAGGGCAAGAGACCGAGAAACGCTTGGATTCGCCAGAGAGCAAGTGACGGCTAGCTTAGTATGTGCGCATGGCCGATGTGATGAGACGAACGATGGGAGTCTACAAGAAACGCGCCGCCTCCACGTTCCCGTCTTCCGTCTTCCGTCTTCGCTAGCTACTCCTTTTTGGGCCGACGTGAGCGGCGGAAACATAGGATGGGATGAAAAAACGACGAGAAAGAACAGAAAAGGTGCCTCGACGGCCTGAATTGCTAGCCCTGATTCGACATGCGATCCCTGGAGGGTCGACACGGGTATATCGCGGACCTAGCTGGGGACCTGCGACGAGGCCAAGGCTTCTTTATCATCCCAGCAGCAGATCATCCGACGGACGAGTACACCCTAGTCCAACCGCGCCCACGCATGTACATACGTATGAGGGCCATGTAGGTAGGTATGTGCATGCAGACGTACTTACGGACTCGATGCTCGATTTCTACGTACATCCCACCCTCCGCCCACCCTCCCCTGCCGTCTATCCGGTTCATACTTGGGAAGAGAGGGTCGTAGAGAATCCGGGGTTTGGGTCGGCCGACGGCGTTTCAGTGCAGAAACATAAAACCCATGTCACCGTGGTAGAATCAGGACCACGTACTCGCTAGAAGATGACGAGGCCTCACTTAGGCCGTTTGAAATCGCTGGCCTACCTATCGCCATAACCACGTATGCCTACGTAGAGCAGCACACACGCGGCTTCGAGATGAGGTGGAGAGCATACGTAAGTCTGCGCGAGCCCGGTAGTTCCTCGTCTGCCCTGGTCGGCTTTCAGGTCCGGCCGGCGCGGCGTCGAGAAGGGGGGGGGGGGTTATCCTGCCATTGTATCACCTCGTCTTGGCACCCTCGTTCACGCCACCGGGGGCTGCCAGTTTCAGATTCGCGCTATGGCTGATTAACGTGAGACCAGCTTGCCTCACGATTTCGCATTCGTACCAGGAATAGCTGAAGGGGGGGGGGCACGAGAGGCAGGGAGTGGGGGGGGATGATGTGTTTCCCTCTGGCCTGCCGGCGTCGTTCCGTTTGCGCTCATATAAAGAAGAAGCCGGGAGGATCGTCGCCGCTCCCCCTCGATCCTGAACACTCCCATCGCGTGTTGATCCCGCTGTGTGTACATGCCGATTCCTTTCGTTAACTGTCGTTTCTACCAGTTGCATTTTTATTCCAAACAATATACACGAACGCAAATATAGCACACCACGTTCCTTACAGCCCACCCCAGCTACCACATTCATTCCAGCACCCGCCCAGAGCGCAGAAAGCAAACCCCCCCGACCGCCGGCCGCCATGTTGTTCCCGGCTCTCCCGAATGTCGCCGTCCTTCTCGCCGTGTGCGCCTCCCTCGTCGCGTCACTGCCGCTCGGCGCCGCCGACGGCAGCGCAGCGGGCGCCGCCAGGACTACCGAAAGCGTCGCGTGCTCGCTGGCCGCGATCGCCGAATGCGTTGCCGACACGGGACTCGAGAGCACGATATGCTTCGCGCAGGTGTGCGCGGGCGCGGGCGCCGACGAGGCGCTGAAGCTGAGGGCGACGATCCCGACGGCGGTGGCGAAGCGCGAAGACCAGTGCAACGAGGAGAACCTGCTGCGATGCGCGGTCATGGAGTGGAGGGAGGCGGCGATCTGCTTCCAGGAGTTGTGTTTGTAACGCGGCCTCGGATGCGTCGGGAAGGGAAGGGAAGAAAAGGAAAGGGGAGAGGGAGGGGAGAGGGGGGGCAGCCCTTTGGATCCATTTCCTCGTTGGATCTCGGCGCGGCCATCGCGATGGGTGCCAAACACGCCGTGGCGGCGAGTACTGCCCTGGTTTCTATCAATTCTAAGCACTCGGAGCTCCGGGGGTGCACCGGGGGGAGCTGGGCGGAGGATCCGGAACGCGTCTGCTCGCCCGAGCGGAGGCGCGATACATAGAACATGGCGCAGTCATTGTGCAAGTTTTCGACGGCTGGGCCTCGCTCGCTAGCACGCCGCGGCTATGTATTCCCAGGCGGCTGCCCGTCCCGGTCCGTTCGGGACAGGCGACGCTGATCGAGTCCGCTTCCTACCCCCCCTTTCCCTCCCTCCCTTTTCAGTGAATGACTACAACTATATTACATTCCCCATACGCTCGCGCGTAGACCGCTGGGTCGAGAACTAGATTAGGTGATGGAAGCCTTAGAACGTCCCCCGTTTGCTGTTTGTAACCCTGTCTTGATAGAAACAGACGTCATGAAGGAATGATCATTGGTGTTCCCTGTAGCTAGGGGACCCGTGTGCGTTGGGGAGGCGCCGGATATTGCCCGTGGTTAATTCGGCTGTAGTTCAGTGTGTTAACGACGAGGTGCCAAAGGAGGTTTCGATCGCCGTGTGGGTAGATCAGAGATCGTTGGGGCACTGTTTACCCGGGTGGGTGGGTGTCCGCCCTTTCTCCATCCCCGGACGATATCCTCGGGTCTCTTTTTAATACGGCGGCCATTGGGATTCCGCGCAGACAGCTTTCCATCAGCGTCCACCTGGTGATACTATAATACGAATACACTGCCCCCCAATCGGGAATCATTTGTATCTGTGTACGTGCCCAGGGCTCATGGGCCGGTTTTGGTTTCTCGTAATTGTTAGCTCCTTTTAAAATTGGATGGCCCTTTTTCATTTTCTATGCTTTTTTAACCTTCTGTAGCGGATGGGGTGCGTGTGCTGACTTGGTGTTGCGTATAGAAAACCGTAAGCTCTAGGCCTCCAGTCAAGAGGCATGAGCGTTGGTGATTTTCCAGGTGAAGCGTCAATATAGAAAGGGAAATTAAATGGTTCTCCAGAGAGAAGAATAGCGAATCAATCGTGAGACTATGACTTCTACGAGTCCCAGGGTTAATATTAGGGAAGAGAGAGATATCGAGGATGGCTGGATAAGTGAGTTGGAACTTGTACCTATTATCCCTGCCAACCCGCGAGGGAAGTAACCTATCATATCAAGAAATACGGACAGCCTTGGGCCTCAAGGTGTTTTCCGTTTCCCAAAAGTGAAAGTTACAATATTGTTCTACAATAGTCTATCGAAGCCTGCGACCTCTTTTGAAAGTGTTGTTACCCTGCTTTCTCGACCTAGTATAGAATGCTGTCGAGAGCGCTCGAATTCACCAATCCTTGAGAGGGGGCCGTGGGGCTGTGCGCGGGTATCTCGAGAAAAGGGGCTCCCGCTCCCCGATAGGGTTCAGGGTAATTAATACCAAGGCTAGTAAGCATCAGTGATGGAGGTGAGACGGCTCCTTCGTGCTTGTGCATGGTAAGCCAGTATTTAGAGTGGTATTCACAATGCAGGTGCCGGCAGTACGGTGTGTTTATTCGTCGCCCCTGTGCGGTAACATCTTCCACGACGGTAGACCGGATCCCTATCGATCCCCACGCTTGCCACCTTGCTGGTATCATGCTGGAAACGGATCGTGGCAGTGCCGGTTGCATAGTTCGAGCGGGGTGTAGAAGCAATATCAGCCATATTAATAATACCTGGAACACGACTTATGATCGACCACCCAACTCTTTCCGCTCTATACTCTTCTTGCCACATCGAAAGCATATCAGCATTTCAAAAAGCCTGCATATCCGAGAGAGAAAATATATGTTTCTGAGTGGCATATCATGTCTAAAACGTACGAGGGTGCGTTGGTATCACAGTCGTTTGGCAGGGGCTTATCAGGTGTTATACAAGACTTCTCGCTGTTCCTCCTTTAATACCAAGCTTCCTCCCCGAGAAAATATATATCTATGATATGATCTTCGTATCCCACGTAGAAGCCAGCGTAGCTACCCCGATTTACGTTGGGTATTGTGCACACGAAGTCAAAGCCGGATTTTTCGTAGCTAGTTCACGAATTTCACCCATGAAGTAGCGTAGACTGCACAGATTAAAACTCAGAATATTATATAAGCCCGGTCTGGTCAACGATGGTTAGCTTCCCACATGAGGGAATAAGCTCGTCTTCCTTTCTTAGGGGTGCGGCGTCACCTGCCAAGGCGATGCTAATGGTTGTTATTCTGGTGCCTATGCTTGACCTCTACTGACTACTCCGTTCGTCACCATTAACAACCCGAGATGTCTTCCCGATCTTTCTGCTCTCTCCTCCGAGTTGTTCGGAGTCCGACCTTTCTAGTCATGTCATCAACTCGTCGTTACATGACACGGCTGCTGTCTGGTATCAACTGAATATCTGCGGTTATCCGACCAGTGGCTGGTAGTTACGGACCTTCCTACCTCCAGATAAAAGGGTGTCTTCAGAGTCATTTAAAAAGGGGGGGTTGCTGTTCTGGCGGCAATCAGCGGCCTCGGCTGGGCAGCCTGTGTCAATTGCAAGACGGACATTATCCCGAGAACGATCTCCGACGGCACCAGCAAGACTAGCTTCGCGAGCGCTGCCTGTGGCTTCGACGCTCCCAAGGTCCTCCCGATCAATGACTCGACCTTCGACTGGTGGTATTTCGAGGTTGTCTCCGAGAATCAAACGCATCTGACGGCCAAATCCTTCCTCGCGACCCCGGGAACGGCTTTTCTTCCCAGTGGCTTCCCCCCCGACGCGATCCTAGCTCGTGTACGTCGAACTTTCGACGCCGGAACTCCCTCGTTACGGCCAACTGCTGCCGGCATCGAGAGGCGTGGTGACGACCGACGGCCAGGGCGCGAGCGGGATTTGGGAGGGTACGGGCGTGCGATTCATCCACACGCCAGACCTGAGCTACTAACGCGTCGAGTTTGATGTTCCTGGCGCAGCGTTGTCTGGCTCTATTAACTTGAGATCTGTAAGAAGCCCGCTTCTCTTCCCCACTCCCTCCCCAGGTCTCAGGTCCCATCTATAGTAGGGTCCGGGACATTGACCCAGTAGGTATATGCTACAGATTGCACCCGTGCATTATCCTTCCGGGCCTGCCCGGGCAGGGGAAAACATGGAGCTCTTGCTGGGCGTCAGTTAGGCGAACGCGATCGTAGACTCAGATGCGGAGGCATTCCTCAACATCAACGGCACGGAAATTAACTTAAAAGGCAACGGATACTACGACAATAAGTAGTTACAACACAACACGGAAATGGCACACCTACCAATATTCGTCGAACACATGCTAAGAGGTACCATCTCTCCGCCAGGGAACTGGGGCAGTGCGCCGTTCGTCGACACGGTCGCGAGCTGGTATTGGGGTCACCGACGACTGGGGCCGTACTCGCTGGTTTGGTTCGACGCGACCGACACGTCGGGGACGGAGCACGTAGCTGCGTACGTGGCGAAGGGCGGGGCGATCGTAATATTATTTGCGGCGCAGCGGGGGGCTCATGGTGCGGCCGACGGGGACGCGCGCGGCCTATCCGCCTCGGAAGGGCGACATCCCTGATGGCTACCCACGCCGTCGTCGACATAGGTGACGCGGGTGTGCTCGAGTTCGACATCATCTACACCGTCGCCCCCATCCTCCAGGAGGAAACCCACGCCAACTGGCGCGGCGTTCTATCCGGCGGCTTCAGGAGTAGCGAGGTCCTCACCGGCTTCGCTTCTTACGAGCAGTTCGTTCTCCCCGACTCTCGGGAGTGACTAAGGGCTGCCGAGCTCTCGCTCTGGGAGACTAATACGTTGACATGAGGCGACGTTGAGGCTAATGGCAGTTTCCTAAGTGACCATTACGGGCATCCATTCTTTTTGCCTTTCGACTCTGCTGCTCTTAATTCATCGACGACGGCGGCTGATGTCGGGGAATGCCCCTGCTGGTGATTCTATGATGGCCGGACCGGCGTTCTTTACCACAGGAAAAATTCGAAATATATTACCTATGTAAGCTAGACCCCCCCTTCACGGACCACCCCTTCGCGGACCAGGCATTTTGTATGGGGTTTACATACAAAAAGCTTATTTTAATAAAAGCCATAAAAAATCGGAAAAAAATCGGAAAAATCGGAGATTTAATTACGTAATCTGATTACTTAATAAAAATAACATATGATTTTCTTGATTTTTTTGCTTATTAATATAAGGATTTTTATACGAATTTCGTTTTTGAAAATTTTCATTAATAGTTTTACATATAATTTGTTAGTAAATCTGTTAACTGTGCACTATATCGCCCTCTTTACGTATTTTATTTATAGTAATAAAGTGGGGCTATGACCTAATTATTTTTATGATAAATAAATAAAAGGTTAATATTAGCTAATCTTATTTTTTTTTATTTTTCCGATTTTTATTAAATTAAATATTAATAAAAAATACTGAATTTTGAGGTTATTTTTAAAGATTACTTTGTACCTATTTTCACAGTAAGAATTCGACTTTTTTAACGGAGCTGTTTTTCCATACAAAGTAATTTCAAAAAATAACCTTAAAATTCAGTATTTTTTATTAATATTTAATTTAATAAAAATCGGAAAAATAAAAAAAAATAAGATTAGCTAATATTAACCTTTTATTTATTTATCATAAAAATAATTAGGTCATAGCCCCACTTTATTACTATAAATAAAATACGTAAAGAGGGCGATATAGTGCACAGTTAATAGATTTACTAACAAATTATATGTAAAACTGTTAATGAAAATTTTCAAAAACGGAATTCGTATAAAAATCCTTATATTAATAAGCAAAAAAAATCAAGAAAATCATATGTTATTTTTATTAAGTAATAAGGAGGAGCAGAGCGTACGCGATACTAGAGACCCGGATATGTTTACTCGAAAGTATACTTTATCGAAGACTATAGTACGTACGATGGTCTAAGACGGGTAAAACTAGTATCGCTATATTAATCGAGAGATAAGGAATCTAATGTAGTTATCGTATCTTAGTTATGCCCTTTAGTCGTAGAGATATAATAGTCGCTAGCCCGAAGGTATAAGAGGTAAGAGGAGAAAAGGGATAAAACGTAAAAGTTATTTATTCGGTTATAGCGGTACGACGAAGTAACTTAAGTACCTATAACTAAGATAGATATATTAATTAAAGAACGACGAATCTAATGGTAAAAACGAATCTTTAATTAAGGTAAAAATAATAAAGATAGTAATTTAATTAAGTAATAAATTAAATAATAAGTATGGCATATCCCGTATTTACGGGAGCTATGGTTACTTTATATAGGTACAAGGTTTATCGTAACGTATTACGTAATATATTAAGAAGGTATGTCTTACCGTATTACTATAGCCTCTTTAATTTAATTATACCGTAAAGAATAATTAAATTAAAAAGGATAGTACGATATATTCTAATTAATATTTCCCCTTAAATTACCGCGAAACTTTATTCCTCTGGTTATTATTTAATTATTACGGCCGCGCCTTTAATTTTTCGTTTAATATTATAAGGGGGCCCTTTTATTACTTTATAGCTAACTTAGTCCGGTTTATCCTTACCGATCTAGCCCGATCGGCGTTTTCTTTCTTTATCTCGGCTATCTTCTTCTTAATCTCGTCCTAACCCTCTTAGTTAGGGGAATAATAAGGGAGCGGGTACGTTTTAAAGGTTAATTAAGTATTTCCTTTCTACCTATACGGTATAGAAGTTTCCCTGACCGGAAAGCCTTAATCCTTTTTAGTCCGGGGAAAGGAAGGAGGCGCGTTATAACCTTAACGAGGTTATTATAACGGAGGTTTACGTCCGTTAATACGAGGAAGTAAAAGGGATTAGGTACTAAAGCTATAAAGAAACGACGAACTTCGGCTTATGCGATAAACCGAACGGAGGATTTACGGCTAGGGGATTCGCCGATCGGCGTACTTTAAACGGATACTATAGCGTTAATAAGGTTAATTCGCTTTTAGTAATTTACGGCTTACCGAAAACGCTTAACGATACCTACCCTTTCCTTTAAAATTCGAACGCTATAAAATTATTTCATTACTTCGGCGTATTTTCTTATGATATTAAGGGGGTCGAGCCCTTTATTCTCTTAGGCTTAACGCGCGATTTCGATCGGTCGTTTAAAGATAAGATACGGTAAAATACCGCTTTAAAAACCGTAGCTATAGCTATTTTATTAATTTACTAACGCGATATAGTAAGTAAATTAAGGGATTATACCGGGCTCGAGGCTATCGTTTCCCTAGATTTACTATAACTAACTAAACGCGTACGCCGCCCGATCGAAGGCGCCGTTTTTAACTATATTAAAACTATATAGTCTCCGGAGCTTAGGGAGGTATAGCGTTACGGCGAAGTAGGCCTAGGAGAACTTCGTAGGATCGGTAATAATTCGTTCGGAATTTATTAAATCCGTATAAATCGTAAAGATTAAAGTAAAGGCGAGGTTATCGAGGAGGTATCGGCGGGTTAGGAAATCGAACGATCTTATCGATCGGTAGCTTATCGTTTAGTACGGGTTTACTTCGAAGGCCGCCTTCTTACCTTCGAGGTCGTAACTTATTATAATATAGAGGATACGGATATCCTCGTTAATAAGGTAATCGTAACGGGCGATATAAACGAAAGAATTAGCTAAGGTTATCTTCGTTTACTTTTATTATTATTAGTTTATAGTTCGGGGCCGATTAACGGATAGCCGGAAGGCTTAGGCTATATCGGATCTTAATTTAATTTAGCTCTTCCTCGAATCGTAATTATCTAGAATACTAAGCTAGTACTTCTTTATATTACTTTAGTTATCTTTATTATTATAAATCTCCCGTAGGAGTTTTATTAAGTCGGTTAGATCGGTACGACGTACGTCTTTATGAACGGAGGAAAGGGAAAAGAAAGGAGGGATTCCGGCGGAGCGGAGGAAAGATATAATAAAAATAAAAAAAAGAATTAAGGGAAGGGAGAGAAAAAATAATAAGTTAAAAGTAAAAATAAGAATTTAAATTAATAATAAGAAAGGTAGGCTAGAGATTAATAAGAATATAATAATTATAAGGGAGGGGTTTTCGAAATAGAATACCTAAAGAGGAAAAGGAAAGGAAGGAAGGAAGACGTATTAACGATATAATTAGATATACCTTTACGGCTAACGCTTTAGGAAAGCGCGTTTCCTTACGTACGTATAAAGCTATAATAAGAAACGCGTTAGCTTATAGCTTCTTATTATATACTCTTAGTAAAGTAATAAGTACGTACGTTCGTAGACTCGTAATTAAACGTAAGCTAAGGTAGGTATTATCGAAACTCTCTTAAGTACGGTACTTTCGACCTAGGTAACGTATTCGATTCTCTCGTTCTCGTCCGACCTCCTCTTTTATTTCTCGTTATTCTACGGTTCCGATTTACTTCCTTTCTTTTATTCCTTAAGTCCTTTATCTTCGTTTTAATTCGTTTTTCGATTATTCTTAATTCTAGAATTATAATTTCATCGTTCCTATCTTTCTTTTTCTTATATATATATATATAATAAACCCTACCATCTAGAAGTAACTCCTTAATCTAGACCGGACGACCGCCCTTAAGTTATTCGAATAACTAAAAGCTACGGGAATTACCGACGAAGAAATTACCGGGGCGTTTAAAAAGATTAAGGAGGATAAGAAAAAAGCCGTAACGTATTAACGGGCTAAGTCGATACCGCCGCCGGTAAATCTAATAAATAAGTAACCCGACGAATCTTTCCGCCGCTTATCCTCTACCGAGGAATTCCGGGACGTTAATCGGCTAATCCCTAAGCCTTGGTAAGTACCGTACGTCCCGTACTTTTATCCGTTAAACTAAAGCCCGAAAGTAATTATCGGCCGGTAGTTCCGAAGTATCGAGGAAATTCGGGTAATAAACTAATAGCGCTAAGTATATAGCTCTTAATATTAATAAGATTTATTAATCGAAGGTTATATTAACTAATAATAAGATAATTTATAACGTTCGGTTTTATTTTCTAAATAAGCCGGCGGCCGGCCGGTATATCGTATAGGAGATTATAAGTAAGGACTTTTAAGAGGTTACCTACTTCTAGAGCTATATTATATCCTTCGCTCGTTACGTTTAATTCTTTCGCCGCCGGACGTTATTTATAGAGATTAATAATAAGGAATTAGTTAATAAATATTTCCGTCGATTAGCGACGGATCTTCGTTACGTCGTTAATTTATTCGTTTAATAATATAAGATATTTAACGAGGTATCCTATTAATGCTACGAGCGCCGGCTCGCTTCCTCCGATACCGCTAAGTACGCGGATATATAGCCCTTTTTTTTCTACCGATCCCTAGCCCCCGACCGTATCTTTAGGTATTTTTACGGCGTTTATTTTTTTTTTATTAACGGGGTACGTTATAAATTCCGGGACGAGCGGTTTACTTATTTACGGGTAAGGATAAATCGTAACCTCCCTCTAGTAAAGGATCTAAGCTAGGCCTTATGCCCGTTTATAATACGGGTAACGGAGGAAGAGTTACTAGCTATAATAAACTCGAAAATCGTTACGTTCCGGGGGTCGGGAAGTAAGTAAGTTTTTAGTTTTTTTAGTAACTAATAAGTAAAGGATAAGGTAAAAGGGTAGAGAGGAAAAAAGAGGTACTAATCGGCGGGTATACGTTACTTCTAGCTTATTTTTAAGCGCGTATTCCTTTTCTTTCCTTTTTCTTTTGCTTTTATTAATATAAATTACTTTCCTTGCTTTTCCTTTAAATATTAAAATATATCTATATTAAAATGTAATAATTACGTAATATTAGGATATTTATATCCCGGATTCTTAACGATAAACGTAAAGGATAACTTATTTAAGTATAGGAACGCGTTAATCGGTATTAATAATCTATGGAAACATACTTTCTTTTAAGGTAAGAAATAAGGAGGGCGTATTTATTAGTATTTATAATTTAGGGTATTAATTTCGTATATAGGCTACCGGTTTAATAACCATATAAGGATAACTTCTTTCCTTTCTTACTTAGGAAAGCGATTATATATTAAGCTCTTAAGCTTTATTATTCTTTGATCGGTATAGGTAGGTTATTTTAAGGTACTATAGCTTTATCGTATTATGATAGGAGGGTTATTTATTAAGTCGGGTCGATCTTTTTAGTCCGGGTTTATCGTTAGGTATAACTTCGTATCCTTTAAGCTTCCTATTTAATATTTTTATTATAATTCGTGCCTTATCGTTCGGGGCTAACCATTTTTTTTCTTCGTCGTCGATTACCGAGGATATAGGTTCTAGGCCTCCTTTAGCTTAGGGATCGTTAGTAGTCGTCGATTCCTAGTCCTTATATTTAGTCGGTAGTAAGCGTATAATCTATTCGTCCTCCTCCGGGTTTTCTAGTTCTTAAAACCCGTTAATATCTTAGATAAATTTCCGTAGTTTATAACTTAAAACTAAATATAATAACGTAACTTTATCCGGTTCTTTAAGCTTATAACGATTATAACCTAAATCTTCGGCGATTAAATACGGTTCCTTTTAATAATACTTTAGTTTTACGGCTATCGACTTATCTATATATCGTAGCGTATCGTATAATAATACGAGGTCGTCGGCTTTTAGGGGTTTTTTTCGTATCCGGTAAGCGTTCTTTTCGTCCTAATACCGGGTAGCTTCTTTATATTTAGCCGTTAAAACCTTAGCTACGGTTAATATATCTTCCTAGCGTTTCTTAATTAATCGTACGCGTATAGCTAAAAGCGATTCTCGGTCCGGGATATTTTTTTAATTTATAATACGCTAGGTTAGGATAACGATTTCTATCGGGATAATAGTCTTACGCTTATATATTAATTCGTATAGCGATATTCCGTATAAGCGCGTCGAGGTTTTATTTACTTATATAATCGCCCCTAATAAGTTTATTTATTCCCGATCGTTACCGTTTATATCTTTTATAAGGCCTCCGCGAATTACTTTATACCTAACCTCGACTATACCTTAGGATTACGGGAAATAAGTAGTACCGACTTTAACTCTAATATCGATTAACTCTATTACTTTACGGACCTTCTTTTTATTTTCGGAATTATTATTATACTTAATTATTAGGGATACGCCGTACTATAGAAATATCTATTCCTAAAGGAACTTAGCGATCGTCTTAGAATCTATCTTTCTAATGACTCGGGCTTTGAAAAAACCTGATAGTTCGTTTCGTACTTCGATTATTACGATAAATCCGTTATTTATTAATATATACTATACGTTTATTACCTAGTAAGTAAAAACGTTAATTAATTCGTTATATAAGGCGGGGTCGACTTTCCGGATATTATCTTCTTTTTAGTATCTAGAATACGATTTAACCTCTCGGGCGACGTATTCGAATATACCGCGCTAATAATATAATTTAACTATCCAATCGTAGGTCGAAATACGTCCCCTATAGCCGAAATCCTCGTAATAATCCTTAATTATAGCTTTACGTAATTTCTTTTAGTCGATAATTCGTCGTATGCCCTTATATTTCTCGGGCTTTCTCTATAGGATATCCTCCGAAACGACGTATTTAAGCGCTTCCTTCTTAAACCGGATTTATCGCTTTTAATATCCTATTAATCGGTTATCTTTTAATCGATTAAGTAATTAAAATCGCGTAAGAAACGTTACTATTTCCTACGATTTTATCGATTATTCTTCCGGCGGTTATAACGGTAAGGCTTTATTATTAAATTACTCGACGACGTAAAGTAATACGACTATATTTACGTATATTATATTAAGCTATATATTAATAAAGTCCTTTATATCGCCTTCTTATTAATCGTCGTCGTCGTCGCTTAAGCCGTTAGATTTACGTAAGAAACCGTCCGTAGCGGAATATCTCTTGCCGGGTATATGTTAAATATCGAAGCTAAATATCTTAATATAGGCTATTTATTTAGTAAGGATAGCGCCCGGGAAACTAAAGAATCCGTTATTAAGCTAGGCGATTAATACTTTAACGTCGGTTTTAAATATAAAGTAAATGCCGTAAAGGTAGTTTCGAAGCCGTCGTAAGGACTTAACGATTCCTAGATACTTTCGTTTCGTAGCGTCGTAATTTAACTCCGCTTTTCTCTAGATCCTTAACTCGTATCTCGAAGGTTTAAAGTTACCTTTATCGTTATCCTAACTTAATACGTAGCCTTAACCGTCTCTTAATACGTCGACTTTTATTCGGATTAGCTATTCGATGGTATAGTTTAAAATAATTAATACCGGTACGTTAATAAGAATAATCTTAAGCGAATCTATAGCATATTATTAATCGATACCTTAAATAAAGTATACTTTCTTACGTATTAATATTAAAAGGGATTTAGCGATTATAGTATAATAATCGATCTATATTCTAAAGAAAACCGTAATACCGATAAAAGACCTTACTTCGTTTATGTTCTTATATAACTTTTACTTTAAAATCTTAATTATTTTCGCTTCCGAGGACTTCCTATCGTTTATACCGTATAAATATCCGACGATTACCGTACTACCTTTATACTAAGTAGATTTAACGGCGCTAGTAATAATACCGGTTAATTTAAAGTTTAAAAGAACGGCGTCGATATTTTCTAAGTACTTTAAAATAAAGCGTCGTATTTCCGGAAAAGCCTCTTGGTTATTATATCTCGATATTAGCCCTTTAATACTAACGTCGTCGAAAAAAGACTCGTACTTAATAGGGATTAAATCGTAAAGAATTCGTATAACGGCTCGGAAAAAAGCAATAACTAAGTTCGTCGCGCCCTATAGTAAAGTCGTTATACGTAAAAGGCTAATAGAAATAACGAACGTAGTTAAGTTACGGTTCGTTTCCGCTAGCGTTACTTAGTCGTACCTAAAGAAAAAGTCGACGATTATAAGGATTAAATATATAGCGAATTCTTAAGTAAAGGAGTCTTTATTTCAGAATAGGAAGGCGTCGCGAATAATTTAAGCGTTAAGTTTTATCGCAGAATTAATAAGTCGTAAATTATTATCTTTCTTCTCGACTACGAACTACGTATTTCGATAAGGACCGTAACTTTCTTCTAGGATTCCGTTCTTTAGTCGTATACGTAAGACTTCGATTATTCGTTCCTTAAGGGATATTAGGATAAGGATACCCTTAGCCTACTAGGCGTTATATAATACCGTCTTAATCTTATAATCGAGGCAAACCTTAGGTCGGATTTTCCCGATTTTAAAGAAATCCTAAGCTAGGGCTATCTCTCTTCGGTATAGGATTTTAATAAGTACGTCTTTCTCTTAATCGGTTAGTTCCGTATCTAATAAACCTACTTTAATAGCGTTACGTTTTTCCGTTATTAATTTAATACCTCGGGGGTTACTAGCGAATCTTAGTATAATATTTTTATAAGGTCTATCGCGTTAT